>NW_023276807.1:145341579-146064079 GCF_003668045.3 Cricetulus griseus | reverse complement strand
TGGAGGAGAAAATTAATATTCCCATTACCCGTGGTATAACACTTTCTCTTCTGCTATTTAGTAAAAGTGGATTCCATAGTGTAAAATGTGAGCATTTCTGCTGATGGTAAAACTAAAAGAAAGCCACCATACTATTATGTTGAAGTTAAAAGTAGATCTAAAGAAATTTCTCTATTGTTAGAGAAATGTGAGCTTTGCAGAAAGTAAATTGGCTAGGAGAAATTCAATGAGGTGCCATCTAAAATGAGAAGATAAAGTATAGAGAGTGCTTTGTAGAACCTGTGAGGAAGCAATTTAGATATTCGTGGTGATAGCTCAGAAGCCAAGTGCCTAGAAGTAATCTGAATCTGAAGTGACTTGAAGGATATTGAACAGGAGTGCTCTGTCTTGTGTCATTTTTGTGTTTATCTTTGCTTGTTGATCTGACATCACTGCCAGCCATTCATCCATTATGTATTGTATCATTCCATTAAAAAGAATTTGGAAAACAAGGACTTAAAATTCCAAAGTAGCTTTCAAGATGAATTCTTTCTCCATGCACTCATGACTATTGTTTAATATTTCATTCTGCTTCAAATGCAACTGAGAGCACTTTCAAGATGTTTTCAAGCTTTTCTATTCATGTATGTTTTCACACTAAGTGTCTCTTGAATATAGAAAAAATTAAACTTCTATCCTAAATAAATCTTTAGTAAATAATAAATGAAAATAAGTCACTGGAAGCTGGGGAGATAGTTCAGTCAGTAGAGTGCCTACCCCCAAAACATGAAGACATACCTGTTCTTATCCTCAGCAACTTTTTTTTCTTCCAAGACAGGGTTTCTCTGTGTATCTTTGTAGAACAAGATGGCCTTGAACTCAGAGATCTGCCTGCTTCTGCCTCCCAAATTCTAGGATTAAAGTCATGAGCCATCACCACCTAGTTTTCAGCAACATCTTAAAAGCTTTCTTGATGTTACACTTTTGTATTCTCACCTTGGAGGGGGCACAGATAGAAAGGTCCTTGAAACATACTGCCACACTTGCTGAAAAAGTAAATCAAGGGAAAAGTGTGTCTGAAAAAATGTAGGCACAAAACCGCAGCATCCATTTCTGCCCCTAATACTCCTATGCCCACATCTAAAGGTCCACTTACATGCACAAGTGTGCTAATACCCACATGAGCATAAACACATAACATGATTACTCTTAGAGTCACACATGCCAATATGTATAAATATCATTGGTAGTTTGAATGAAACTCATCTCCTTACCCAACAGTTTCATATGCTTGAATGTTTAGCCCCTAAGTGATAGAACTTCTTAGGAATGATTAGTAGGTAATGTTTTCTTGAAGGAGGTGTTGCCTTGTTTGAAGAGAGGTATCACTGGGGTTGCGCTTTGAGATTTCAAAAGGTCATGCCATTCCAAGATAGCTCTCAGTATGCCTCATGTTTCTTGATCAGATATAAGTTCTCAGCACCAGCTCCAGTGGCATGCCACTATGTCTGTGGCCATGTTCCAAGTTCATGATGGGCATGTACTCAACCTCTTAAACTATAAGTCCTCCAATAAACTCTTCCTTCTATAAGTCAAAGAATCTCTTTACAGCAACAAAAATGTAACTAAGATATTCAAAAACAATTTTAGTATTCATTTTCACAATGTATACTTAGAAATTTGGTAAATACTCTGCCTTGATTGGATCTGAGGTCTGCAACCCAGGAGTGAATTCCTTCCTGCTATTGCAAATAAACTCCAAACTCATGCTGAGGTGGTAATGGTCCCTAGAAGCAAAATGTATGATTTTATGTATATGTATGTATATATGATATATGATATATATATATATACATATATATATATAATGTTTGTGTTACTCAAAACATTAAACATTGATCAGATAAATTTCTTATTGCAAAGGGTAGTGGTTAATACAGAGACTTAGAAATATTCAACGTTCTGAATATAGGCAACAGTGAGTGCTCAACCATAGGTGGAAAATATGGATCAATTTTCCCGCACTCCTACGAGGCCCAAGGAACATCATCAATGAGTGGATAAAAAGCATGTGAAATTCAGGCATTGGCAGAAGCACCATGATATGCTGAATTCCAAATCTGGCTTGCCTTACGCAAACATGAACTCCCAGCAGCTGTGATCACTTCCTAAGTGCCATACCAGATCAAGATAATTAAAAAATTCAGCATTTAAACCAGTTGTGGTGGCAGAGGCCTTTAATCCCAGCACTCTTTAGGCAGAGGGAAGCTGATCTGTGATTTTGAGGCAATCTGGTCTACAGAGTGAGTTCCAAGGAAGCCAGGACTGCATGGAGAACCCCTATCTCAAAAAATAAAGACAAAAACAAAATAAAACACAAAACAAAAAATCAAAACAAAATAAAAAAAAAATTCAGCATTTGACCAGAAAGAAAACTCAGCAGTTAAATCTGCTTGCAACCAAGACTCTCACCCTGATCCCTGTGCTCTGTGTTATGGAATGAGAGAACTGACCCCAACACATGGAACTGTGCATAGCATGTCCAACAGTTTCTATATACATGCACAAGTACATACCAGTCATTCAATCAATCAAGGTAAAAACATAGAATATAAAATACAAAACCACAGCAGGAATAAAATAGGACTTATCACTAGCTAAGGTATGGTTGACAGCTCATGACTTTATTTTTCGAGTGTTGCTCCTGCCCTACTGGATGACTCCACACTCATTCTCATATAGGTATTACTGATTTACTATTAATTTAATTAGAAAAAGAAAAAAAAAAAGAGGACATGAATTTGAGGTGGGTAAGATCCTGTAAGGTAATGGAGATCTGTAGATGGTGTGGATATGATATAGATACAATGTATATATGTAAGTATTATTCAAAGAATGAGTAAAATATTATATAAGATGTTTGCAATTCAACTATATATTAGCAAAAATAATTGTTAATAAATTTGCATGCATTATAAAATTGAGTCCCTATGAATCTTCAATAGACTCGATACTATCAACCTCACTTCAAAGATATGAAAATGACTCAAAGAACATTTGAATTGTTCCCACATTTGAACGACCAATGCCCAGGTCTGGTATTTGAATCCAGATATTTTTCAGAGCTTTAGGCAAGTTTTAAGTATTAGAAATAAAAAAAAAGAGCTTCGGAGGTGGTGAGTCCTGTTGGCCTGAGTTTGTTTTACCATGTTTGTCAACATGGTAAAAAAGAGAAAATCAACTCCCAAAAGTTGTGCCATGGCTTTTCCATGCATATAATGAATACGTAAATGTAGTGAATAATTTTTGAGATTAAATAAAATTTGTAAAAAAAACTAATGAATAAATGTTAACATTAGACTTATATGAGTTATGGAAATACAATAATATATTGCATAATCAACTTGAAAGATTACAGAAAATGAAATTATAAAATACAATTAATTTTTATTATCTTTACACTTTTATGTCTAGGATATGCCTACCTCGATTCAACTTTATATCCCTGCTTACATATCTCTTGTTAGTGTGGACCTCCCAGGAAAAAACATAGCTGCCTTACTCCTGACCACATACTTTCCTGAATTATATTTCCTTAGGACAGATTGTTTACATAAGCCAATAAATTAGACCTATTTAATGTCTCCTGCAAATCAGTATTAGTAGTATTAGGGGTAGATTCATAATGCATATGTTGTAAGAGAAAAGGTACAAGTGAAGCATTAATGCCTAAAATATGTGTCAAAACCTAGCATTTAAATTTGTAAATGATTTATACTTGAAAAAAATCATTTTTAACATATGAGATAGGCAATATTTTTCGACAGACAGATGTCTCTCAGAAGAATTTTGGTTTTAAAAATGTAAGAGTCAGCCAGGCGTTGGTGGCGCACACCTTTAATCCCAGCACTCAGGAGGCAGAGGTAGGCGGATCTCTGTGAATTCAAGGCCAGCCTGGTCTCCAGGGAGAGTGTCAGGATAGGCTCCAAAGCTACACAGAGAAACCCTGTCTCAACCAAAAAAAAAAAAATTGAGAGTCTTGAAAAATTAATCTGGATTCAAAGCATTTATTTTTAGTTAATTGAAAACAAACAAACAAACAAACAAAAATACATAAATAAAAGTGGACACTATAGGAGAAAGACAGCAGAATATTGAAAGCCAAATTTTTAAAAGTTTAACTGTGGTGAAGAAACAATTTTCACATTAATATGATATTCAGAATTGTCATATTATATTATATCATATCACATCATAGTATTATGTAAGAGTCTTACAAACATCAGGGAATCCACTGTTTTATTAGTGAACTAGCAACTGATGAAAATGCTTAGGACACTATTGAGTTTGGAACACATGGCTACACAGAATGACTCATTCACTTAGTTTATCTCTCAATAGAGTGATTATTTTCTGGTTTTAGTCAGTTTCTATACCTGTTACTCTTTGATTCAGAGTAATATCTTTACTGATTCCACTGAAAAAGTTGAGGAATTCTTGTGTTATAATAGGTCGGAAAATGGACAAAATCATACAAAGCTAATGCATTAGCAAATTTACAGGTATTTCTCATGCTGAAAATATTTAAAATATGATGTAGGAAGCATTGAACAAATTTACCATAATTAATATAGTAAAAGTCAAATAACATTGTTTATGTTCAATTATCACATAATTTATGAAAATAATCTTTTTTTCTTTGTATGAAAGCAATTTTAAAGTCTGATTTACATTTTAGCATTTATTAAATATGAAGCAGCTTAACAATTTAAAATAATAATGTAAGACTAACAGTGAAAGATAATGATAGCAAAATAATTTGCCTCCACAAATCTTCCAATTGTCTAAAACTTTATAAATCTGTGAGACAGCTTTTTAAGTAGAAATTCCATACGATTCTTCTCCCAGTTAAATCAAGTGTCTTCTGTCAACCTCTTTTCTTTGAACACTTATCTGTAACCCTCATACAACACTTTTTCTTGAATCTAATTCAGGAATTATAGACACTTACTTGGGGTTTTATGCAACACTGGGAATTGAACCTGGAATTTCAAGAATTTAAGGCAAGCACTAAATCTTACCCACATTGCTAATGCAGTCAAACTGCACTACTTATTAACCATCGTCTTTCTTTATTTCCTAGATTGTAGCATTTCCTATCATGTTGAACCTTCAGTCTGAGTGGTATATATTACACAGTAGTCAATTTTGTGGCTCCAGACATTGATATGCCTGTGAGGGAAAAAATGTAATCAGGAAGCATGAACATCATAACCATAGTACAACTGGAATATCTGAATGTTTATTGGGCTATTTTGGGCATTTTCAAACCATACTTCCTACTCAGAGAATACTGTTTCATTGCCGTTGCTCAGTGATGCTAAATATTGTAACTTACTGTAGGATTCAACTGCAGAAATGGTTTTCACTCCCTAGTTGTGACTCTGTAACCTAGACCCCTCCTATGGGGTAAGAGTGGAAAGACAGAGAGTCATCCATTTCATTTGCAACTCTTTTGGGAACACAGTGGGTAGTAGCAATGTCATGTTACATTAGGAACAAATAAGTAAATTTACCAAATAAGTAAAATAAAAAATGGAGAAAAAGAGAGCAGATTTCAAGATTCAAGAATTTCTATGAATACTTATTGAACAATAATAAAAAATGCGAATACATACTAACTGGTTAAGGAGTAAAAATGTTTTCAATTAGGTAATAACAACAGAAACCTCAAGTATCAAATTTGGTTAAAAATAGTTAATTCAATCCTGGGCATTGGTGATTCACACCTTTAATCCCAGCACTCAGGAGGCAGAGATAGGTGAATCTCTGTGAGTTCGAGGCCGGCCTGGTCTAAAAGAGCTAGTTCTAAGACACCCTCCAAAGCCACAGAGAAATCCTGTCTCAAAAAACCAAAAAAACGCCTGGCATTGGTGGTGCACACCTTTAATTCCAACATTCAGGAGGCAGAGGCAGGTGGATTTCTGTGAGTTCAAGGCCAGCCTGGTCTCCAGAGCCAGGATAGGCTCCAAAGCTTCACATAGAAAAACCTGTCTCGATAAACCAAGAAACTAAAACAACTAAAAAACAAAAATTATAGTTAATTCAAATTAATTTCATTAGTAAAATAATTTTGTGTTTGGAAATTATAATATAATAACATTTCTGTCTTCTCTTTCATCCACAGAAATCCTATCTAACTTTTCTCTTTTTCAAGTTCATGGGTCTTTTTTATTAAATGTTGTTACATCTATGTACATGCACAATTATATGTCTAATTTCATAAGCATTTTAACCAAAAATCTCTAAACTAACATTTTTTAACACTTTTACCTTTTATTATTCCTGAAAAAACTAAGCACTTGGAAAGCAATCTAAAGATCCAGAGAAATATTACTTTTAATATTTAAAAGGAATTAAAGAATTCCTTTCATTCATCACATATTAGAGAAGGGTTTAAATATTAGCTTTGAGTGTGTGTGTGTGTGTGTGTGTGTGTGTGTGTGTGTGTGTGTGTGTGTGTGTGTGTGTGTGATGCAGAAGAAACATTGAAATTAGATTACTGGATGTCTTAAAATTGTCAATTAAAAGAGTGAGAAGAGTGAATTTATAATTGATAACTGGAAATCATCCATGTAGTGCCAAGTTAGATACTGTTGAGAAATAGGCAATATGTTCCTGGGTATAATTGGTGGTTTGAGTCTTGATAATTCTGTTTTAAGTTTAAATTCACATATTTAAAATTACAGGAACAAAAGTTCATTTTCAGAAACATTTCAGAAATGTTATAATAAAAGAAGCTATTAATGTTTGACTCAGATATAATGCATTCTTTCTTTCAGTTGTTAGTATATATTAGGCATTATACTCTCTATGCTATTCTAGAGTCCTCATCCAGTGGCTGATGAGAGCAGAGACAGACATCCACAGAAATACACTGAGCTGAAATCTGGAACTCAGTTGAAGAGAGGGAGGAATGAAGAACGAAGGGGTCTGTACCTGGTTGGAGAAACCCACAGAAACAGTTGGCCTGAAAAAGGGAAAGCATATCGACCCCAGATGCTCTTTGGGAGGACAGTACAGGACTAATCCAGCCCCCTGATCATGGATGCCAATGGGGAGGCCCCTGCACTCCTGGGAGCCTCTGGAGGCGTTTTTGCCCTGGTGGGTGGGAGGGACTTCCAGAGCCCATCTCACTTGAAGGGATTCGCTCTGTCTCTGAACACATGGGGAGGGGCCTAGGCCCAGAACAGGAAGATTTGGTGGACTTGGTGGAGCCCTGGTTGGGGGCCCTACCCTGCCTGGGGAGTGGCGGGTGGATGGGGTGGGGGGTAGGTTGGAGGTGGGGGAGAAGGAATGGGGGTGGGGGGAGGGAGAGGGAGAGGGAAAGTACATGTGAAAATATTAATAATTTAATAAAAAAAAATCCAGGAAAAAAAATACAAAGACCAATGTGATGTAAACTATACCATGAAGGATTTCCCATCATAGTACAGAAGCTATCTATTTCTAAATATTTCACAAGATTCGCAAGTACAATAATGAACTTCTGTACAAAACTGTATGGAATGCAGACTGTTAAGATGACCTATGTTTAGGATACAAAAGGAATGCTAGTTTTGAAGAATGCTGGCAAGATAGACATATGGATGAAACATAAACAGATTAAATCAGGATAAAGGCCATATTGACCCCAAATTGGTCAGTTTCCACAAGTTGTGTTACACACACACACACACACACACACACAACCCAATAATAAACAAATAGAATAAAAGACAATTTTTATAAACGTCAGTCACTGCCACAAGGTTCAGAGATAGGAGAAAGAGATAATTGGAGAAATGGGGTATACTGACAAACAAACATTATAAACAAAAAAGGTGTATAAAATGAAGAAAAGGAAAACATTGTGTGTTTTTACCATCTGGCACTAGGCAAATATTCAGAGATCCACAAAATGACTTCAACTAATAATCCAGGCAGTAGTGAAGAGGT
This sequence comes from Cricetulus griseus, assembly GCF_003668045.3. Classification (NCBI taxonomy): domain Eukaryota; kingdom Metazoa; phylum Chordata; class Mammalia; order Rodentia; family Cricetidae; genus Cricetulus; species Cricetulus griseus. The sequence goes on along the minus strand of NW_023276807.1, from coordinate 146,056,102 downwards.
TGCCTTTGATGCCCTTCCCCAATAATGAGATTGATGACTACCTAATATGCCATTCTAGAGCCTTCATCCAGTAGCTGATGGAAGCAGAAGCAGTCACCCACAGTTAAGAGCTGAGCCATACTCCTGGAACCCAGTTGTAGAAATGGAAGAGGGATGAGAAAAGGAGTCAAGACCATATTGGAGAAACCTACTGAAACAGATGACCTGACCTAGTGAGAGCACACGGACCTCAGCATAAAGCTGGGGAACCAACATTGAACTGAACCAAGCCCTCTGTATGTGAGTGCCAGCTAGCAGGCCTGGGAAGTCTATGGGACCTCTAAGAGTGGAACCAGTATTTATCTATAGTGCACAAATGGACTTTGGGAGCTCCTCCCATATGGAGGGATACTATTTCATCCCAGATACAAGGAGGAGAGCCAAGGCCCTCCCTAAAATGACGTGACAGATTTCGATGATCCCTCTTGGAAGGCCTCACTATCCTTGGGGCGTGGGTGGGAGTAGGTTGGGGAGAGGGAAGGGAGGTTGATACATAAAATAAGATTGTTTCTTAAAAAAAATTATAATAAAAACCCTGATAGTACATTCAAAAAGAGTCAAGTAAGAATGGATACAAAGATATGGTAGAAGCTACATCATATGTTGTCAGGTAGAGCTATATATTTTTCATATCTCAGATACTATTTTATTTAAAGAAATTTGGATGAGTTTCTGTTTCTCTTGATTTTTCACACAAATGTTATTGCTCAGTCATTTGAAACAATATGCAAGCTTTTCTTGTGCTAACCACATTGTGTTATAATTGTTCAGTTGTCTTTCAGGAAGAGCAAGTATAGAGAAAACAAATATCAAACTGCTAAGTTGAAATTTTATCAAATTAATATGAGGTAGATAATGACAATCAAATACTTTGAACTGTAATTGCACAAGTGAAGATTTATATGACAGTTTCTAAACCAATAAAGAGTTGAAACTACAAAGAATTAGAAATAAGATAGAGCTCTTCTTGGAAGACTTCATTTTTTATCAATGAAAAGAATCAATGCTGGATGTGGGCTACTTTTTAGGAGGTAATTGTTTGTCATGGGTCCTAAGGCATTGCATATCAAAAGCTGAGATGTGCTTTGTGTAGGCAACAAATAAATGAATTTTCTTTTTATTTCTTTACTTTATGAGATAAAATAGTTTCTTAACATTTATATTCCCTTTTCTCCCTCCAAACACTTTCATATACTCTCTTCAAGTATATTTTCTAATTTAGGGTCTCTTTTTTCATTCATTGTTGTCATATGCACATATGTATTTGTACATATATTACTAGTAAACCTGATGCTTCTATAAATATTAACCTTACATATGTTTTTTCGGGGTTTCCATCTGGTATTGAATAACCAATTGGTGTGCTCTTCCCTGGAGAAGACTATTTCTCCCTCTCAGCAGTCTTTGGGGTTGCCTGTAGGTTTTAGGTAGAGTTAAGAACTCCTTGCTTTCCCCATTAATTTTGACTGTCTATTATTCTAGTTTCTTTATCCATTGAGCCAGTCTGTTTCTTTCATCGATACTTCAGGTAACTGATAGTTAAAATTATTATTGAATAATAATTCAATCAATGTGTTTGTTAACTATACTCACTCCTGATTTTTGTTATTGCTGTTTTTGTTCTCATTGGTACTATTTTTTTTAAGAAATTAAGGCTGTGTGTTTTTCCCACAATCAATTGATTATGTTCATTTTTTTCCTCAGTCAGAAACACTAGTTCATGCATTTTCTTTAGGTTTGGTTCACACTTATAACATGGAGAACTTTTGATTTCCCCTCAACTATGATGTTTAGTATTTATAGTTAAATTCACCTGAGTTGGTTATCATATTTCTTGGATTTGGAATGCATTGCTCCAATCTCTTGAGATATACAAAATTTTCATTGACAAATCTGTCATTGTTCTGAGGATCTTTATGTGTGATGTTTTTCCCTCATCTCACAGAATTCTTCCCCCTCATCTCTGTCTATAATTCACAAGTTGCTCTTTTCACGGTCTTCCATATTTTCTGGATGTTCCTTCATACCATAACCCCCAATATTCCTTGCTTTCTTGGTCTGGATCCTTTAATTTAAATTTGTGTCCTGATATTCTGTTTTCTTGTTGATCCATTGTATTTGTAAGGATTTATTTTGAGTTTTCTAGTTGGGTTTATTGTTTCTTTTTTTTTCAGCTTCTATCATTCTTAATGCTTCTATCTCTTAATTGAATTCCCTTTATGTCCTGAATTGACTTTGTTATTTCCATCAGCCTTATATTTGTGTTGTTTTGAGCAAAACTCATATGTTCATCCTAAATCTTTAAGTATTTACTTTTTAATTTCATTGAGCTTTTTCTTTGTGCCTTCTTTGACATTCTGGAATTTTTCCATGAAATTCATGATTGTCCTTCTCATGAGCTTCATTTAAATAACTTTCATTGATATACATTTCTTCAGGACTGGTAAATTTTGGAGAGGCATTACTAGTTTGATCTTTCATGTTATTTATATTATTATGATAAGATCTCTGCATGCAAATGTTTTATTATGGATAATACCATTATTATTACTTGTGAATCTGATATGGACAGACCAGGTTGGTACAGAAAAGTGGATGTGTGGCAGATTTGGTCTAGAGTCAGGAAATGGCATATGTAGAATGAAGTCATGTGCACGGATTAGACTGACTGCCATGGGATTCTGAATAAGTTTCCTGGCCAAGCTTAAGTGGGGGTATATCTGGCTTGGTATAAATGTTTAATATAGTAGGGAGAAGCCATGAGATTGGTGGCAGGCAGGGTCAGTCCTTGCTGAAACCTGGTAGTTAGTTGTGCAGGTAGGGGTGAACTGAACAGGCCTGAGCACAGGGCCAATGCTAGATCTGGAAATGTGGAAAGAGTACAGAGGGTAGAGGTTCAGGCCGACTGTGGGGCCAGACCATGGAGAGGGACTCTGTACTTTAAGTTGCCTGGAAAATAGTTATAGCATATATATAAATAAGAAATGATTTATAGTTAATGACTACTTAGGTAAAGAAAATTTTCTTACACTTAAGTTAAAAAGTAGCTATTAAATAATTTTTCTTTTATTTTTTATACTCTTATTGAAAATGATAGAATTAACAATGGATAAACACATCCTAGATTGTTAAGATAAGTGGAATAATTGCTTTGGAAATTTACAGTGACACACTCATTCTTTCAGGAGTAGATATCACAAATACTATTCTCATTTCTTTAGCAGATTGAGGAAGAAATAGCAGTAGCAAAACCTATTTTTTTTAATTATTATTTCCATACTAAAAAATTCTGACTTCCTCTAGAAGATCTATTAAAATTACTACATTGTGGATTTGGATTGTTACAATAAATGACCAAAACTACATTTACTTCAACTCATCAGAACTGTGATAGAATGCACCATGGTTTCTCACCATCATTTTCCTTAATTTCTAATTTTCTTTTAAAATTAAGATAACAATATCTTAGCATAGTTATCCCATTAAATTTAATTGTACATAAATTGAGCTACTTTGTTTACACACACACACACACACACACACACACACTGCTACTACTACTGAGCAATGCTATATTCAAAACAAAACTTCAGTTTTTGAAGAGTTAGTTTCATAAAATGAGGTTGGGCAAAGCTTTCTTTACTGTGAAATTTCAAAACAACAAAAATATATCCTTTATCTTAATTAAGTTGGAAATAAGTTTTTCCTTTGAGTGTTAAAAATAGCTGATGTAATTTTTGGATTAGCGATCTTATAGAATAAGGTTGGATAAGCAATTTTTTTCACAGTGTCTCATTACTTTTCAATATTATCAGGACTACCTAACAGTTTTATAAGGAGAACCATGTCTTCTTGTACTCTATGCACTGGAAACAAGAATACTGAATACACATCTCCACTTTGCCCAGAGCTTTAGCTCCTGTAGAAAATGGCCAATAGCTTGTGTGATCTCCCTGAGGCATTTATTAGCATGCTGCTAGATCTCTGTGACTGCACAGAGGGATGTTGCTGGTGGTCCAGCTGGCCAATTTATTGAAACCAGGACAAAACCCCAGTTTCTATTTAATTATCTGTGACATTGCTATAACCCTAAGAAATTGGGTTGCCTGGTAATTTTGCAGCATTGCTGAATTTCTTACAAGGTGAAAATGGTGAATTCAAGAATTTCATTGAGTTACAGTCCTGGAATGAAACTTTAATGCCTACTTCATTCATCTCCTGGCTTTAATCCCAGGCCTGCAAGAAAGTAATCCCAAGAAGTTAGATATTTTACTTCTGTCTTTTAAGAAAGAGAATCTATGATCCTGTTTGGAACTCATTTCATGTCTCTTTGTAGTATTTGTCAGAAGGTCTTTTCCAAAAGCTGTTGAGGGTTTGAATAAATTAATATTTATTTTATTATTAGAAATTCAATATTTTGTATGTATTATCCTTGGTTTGATGGCTGTTGTCTACATAAAGGAAAATATGTGAAAATGCAGGGCATTTGAACTCAGATTTTTCATGTGAGCTATTTCTAAATCTCACATGATCCTTCCCTGAAATTTGGGTCAGAGATGTGCCTATCTTATCATATCAATACTGTACATTCTAAAGTATTACCTCTGATCTTATTGAAAACTTTCAAATAATTTCATTATTGAAAATATTCTGCTTATATAAATTACCAGTTATGTGTTTATAAATCCATCATGTATTACAATGTTAATTTTGTTGTTTTAAGTGGCTGACCTATTAAAATTCATTTAAATCTTTATCTGACATTCAATCTGTCTCTCTCTTTATTGTTACAATTTTTGGCTTTTTGTGTATATGCTTGTGTTTCTCCCTCTTTCTTTTCCTTGGGCATCTCTCTCTCTCTCTCTCTCTCTCTCTCTCTCTCTCTCTCTGTGTGTGTGTGTGTGTGTGTGTGTGTGTGTGTGTGTGTGTGTGTGTGGTGTTTCCATATCATAGCATCCCCATGGAAATCAAAGGATAGCTTCCAGGTGTAGGTTCTCTCCTCCTCCATGTGGGTCAGAGAGATTAAAATCAGGTCATCCAGCTTAGCAACAAATGCCTTACCTGTTGAGTCATCTCAGAAGCCCCAAACCTGACTCTCTTAAAGTCCAGTAAAGTTCTGTTATGGTATGAACTGATTTGATATAAGAAAATTGGAATTAAAGACAGGTAGATACTAGAAAAACTATAATACTGAAAATTCTTTGTTAGGGGATTATATATATTCTGTAATCTCAACAAGTATAATGAAAAGAATATTTCTTTTTTCTTTCTTTTTATATTACAAAGAAAATTATTTTACATGTCAGTCCCAGGTCCCTTTCACTCCCCTCCTCTCCTGTCCCTGCAACTAACTCCCTACCTATCCCATACCCTTTCTGCTCCCCAGGGAGGGTGATGCATTCCAGAGGGGGTCTCCAAATTCTTTCATATTCTTTGGGATACTAAGAATATGTATACTAAGCCAACCACCTTGTGTCTAGACTCAGGGAGTATCCCTCCATGTGGGATGGGCTCCTAGAGTCCATTCCTATGGTAGTGATAAGTACTGATCCACTACAGGAGTCCCCATAGATTTCCAAGGTCTCCTCAATGACAACTACTTTCAGGGGGTATGGATCAGTCCCATGCTGGTTTCCCAGCTATCAGTCTGGGGACCAAGAGTTTTCCCTTGTTCAGGTCAGCTGTTTCTGTGGGTTTCACCAGCCTTGGATGGACCACTTTGCTCATCAGTCCTCTGCATCTGGATTTCAGTTCAGTTCAAGGTTTAGCTGTGGGTGTCTGCTTCTACTTCCACAGCTGCTGGATGAAGGATATACGATGGCATATGAATTAATCATCAATCTCATTATCAGGAGAGGGCATTTAAGGTAGCCTCTCCTCAGTTGCTTAGATTGTTAGTTGGTGTCATCTTTGTATCTATCCAGACATTTCCCTAGTGCCTGATTTCTCTTTGAAATTATAGTGTCTCCCTGTATTATATTGATCTCTTCTGTTCTTCCCCCAACTCAACCTCCCTGTCCTGTCATGTTTTCCTCATCTCTCCTCTTCTCCCCTTCTCATTCTCCTAGTTCCCTCTTCCCTCCCCCCATGCTTCCAATTTTCTCAGGAGATCTTGTCCCTTTCCCCTTCTCCAGGGGACCATGCATGTCTCTCTTAGGCCGGAGAGACTGGTAAACAAGGAGGACCCTAAGAATATTTCTCCTAATTTCTCTTACCACATTCATAAGGTCTAGAACATGCACAGGGTTGAAGTTCAGATGAAGAGGGGGAGGAGGGCTCATATGAAAAAGGCCTGTCAAGACCATGATTCGGAAAATCACAGACAGCTGAACCAAGCTAGAGGGAGCTCACAGACTAAGGACTGACAGCTGGGGAACTTTGCATGGGGACTGATCTAGACCTTATGCATGTGGGTGAGAATTAAGAGACTTGATCTGTTGGAGAGGGGCCCTGGAAGTGGCACCAGAACCTTTCCCAGGGACAAGAACTGGCTTTTTGGAGCCTATTCCTTGCTCAGCCTTGGTACAGCAGGAAGGGGTATGGTCCTGCCTCAATGTGATAAGCCAGACTTTGTTGACTACCCATGGAAGGCCTTATCACCTATGAGGAGTGTATGGGGTAGGAAGGTTGTAACACAGTGGTGGGGGAGGAGTAGGAGAGAGAGGGGAAATTGGGGTTGCTATGTAAAATGAAAAAATAATTTAAGTAAAATTTATAATTATAGAAATAATTTTTCTAGAGAATTAATTTTTTCCTATAAAATTACAGCAAATCAAATAACAATGCCCTAAAAATATAAAACTGGGATCTAAAAAACTTTTAATGAAAATGGTAAATATGGGCTGACTTAGAAAAGTGGGTATTGCAATGATCATTCAGAAAATAAACCTCCTGGCTCACACCATTACCTATTTGAACCAGTGTCAATTTACCATCATCCACTTGCAGCATGAGGAACTTTTGCATAACAGGATGAGGGACAGTTACTAATTAATGCTAAGTGCAAACTCTGGTTTCCTGCCCACTCTCCAAAAGGAGAATTTGACGTTTTAGACAGTCTTATCATACAGATCAGATAGAAGTTACCTACAGAGATAGTAGAAAATTGTTGTAATCTATAAGGGGACAGATATAATATTTTATACTGAAAGTTTAAGCTTAAAACATAGTCAAGACCAATGAAAATTGCTAATAAGGATGAGTATGATTTCAATGAGAGAATCTGGGGTTTTCTCTGAGTAGTGAGGATAGTATGAGTGTGGACCACCTTGGCAAATTTGGTTCACTATTATTATGTTTATCTCATTTCTGAGTCTGGCCTTGATTAGCACCTTAGGATTTTTTTTAATTCATCCTTTTGTATATTTCCCAATAATATCTGCAGCAATCTCAAAAGAAAATTCAAAGTCCAGAAGGAGCAAAATTGAGGAAACAAACAAAACCATTGGGATACAAGTGCAGAAGCAAAAGCTAGACTGTTCACTGAGGATTTTAAAAGCTGTGATAGGGTAAAAACCAACATATCAACGGTATCCTTAAACATATTTTAATACCATAGTAGGCTATAGCCCCCACACAAGGCTGTGATGTATGACACAATTCAGTTCTATAAGCAAAACAGAATGCTTTCCTTGATATCTCCAGATTTCGCTGTAAAACTAACACTGAAAAAATGCCAAACTAAAAACTTAACTGAAAAATATAATCTTTGAGATTTTCTACATGGCAAATTAGATTAATAAATTATAATTCTCAAGCAATATTAGAATTTTAGTTGAGGACATTGAAAGGAAGATAATATTGAGTGCAACTTCTTTTGGGTTCAAATGAAAACTTCAAAAATTTAAACTTTGTAATAGAAATAAAATATATATACCAAACTATTGTCATATTTGGTACATTGTGGGTAATATGTTTTTTTCTGAAGATGATTTAACTTTCTCTTTTCTCATTGATTTTAATTATTTTTTTGAAGTGGCAGGCGCTATTTTTCTCTATTTTCTCGTATTTGAACTATTATATTTCTCAAATTGATGTGTGAATATATGCAAGCACACACACACACACACACACACACACACACACACACTCATGCATGCATACATGCACTCACGAATGAGGAAGTTTTGATGAATTTTAATCATTGATCTTTTAAATGCCTTTATTTTTCCCAGGAACTTCAATATATATCTCTGTGGGATTGATGTGTTCCAAAGTTAACTGAAACTTTGTTCTTTTGCCTCAGATTGTGTTACATCAAACTGAGTTCACAGTTCATTTTTACCATAGGTATCATATTTTATTTCTATGTGCTTATTTATTTTTAAAACAATCTTATTTTAAATACCAATGCCAGTTCCAACTCCATCCTGTCCTCCCACTCCCCCTAACATCTCCCTTCCCCACCCTCATCCATGCCTTTGAGAGGGTGAGGACTCCCATGGGGAATCATCAAAGTCTGTCATATCATTTGGGGCAGACCAAGGTCCTCCCAGCTGTATATAGGCTGAGTAAGATATCCCTCTATAGAGAACGGGCTCCAAAAACCCAGGTTATGCCCTAGGGTTAAATAGTGATTCTACTTCTAGTGGCCCTATCATGAACTGCTCAAGAACCCAACTGTCAGCCACATTCAGGGGGCCTAGTGTGGTCTTGTATAGAATCAGTCTAGAATCAGTAAGATCCCACTTGCTCAGAGCAGCTGTTTCTGTTTGTTTCCCAACATGCTCTTGACCTCTTTGCTCATATTATAGCTTCTCCCTCTCTAAAACTGGACTCCAGGAGTTCAGCCCAGTGCTTAACTGTGATAACTGCATTTGCTTCAGTCAGTTACTGAATGAAGATTCAATGATGACAATTAAAGTAGTCATCAATTTGATTATAGGAGAAGGGCAATTAAGGTAGCCTCTCTGTTTTGCTTAGATTCTTTGTTGAGATCATACTTGTGGATTTCTTAGAATTTCCCTAGTGGTAGGTTTCTCATTAACCCCATCATGAATCCCTCTATCAAGGTTAACTTTTTCCTAACTTTATCATTTCTATATTTTCAGTTTTTATAGCTTTATTAAGAAATGTTTAACATGAAACATTCAAATATTGAAAATATGCCATGGTTTCCCTATGAAATTCAGTCTTATGAATATAATCTACCTTTAGCATAAGTTTATCATTCTAAAACATTCTTATGCATATATAATCTCTTCCTTGAAATGGAAATTCAGAAATGCTACTACCAGATGGGCAAGTCTGTGAAATACAATCTTGATGGAAGACTTGATATGAGTAGACCTATTTCAGATGATGGTGCCACTCTTGGTCTAGTGATCCTGGATGCTTTCACATTAGGCTGTGAAATTTGTAAGAACCAACAGTGTAAGCTGTACTTCTCCATCCATTAATTCTGCATTTTCTTCCATGTCCAGGGTTACTGGGAGGTCCTGCTGGTTGGAGGTTGCACTCTGCCATGGTCTGGCAGCTCTCTTCTAACTTGGCAACATGAATGACCCTCTCCTTCCCCTCAATTGAAGGCACTCTGTTCTCTACCTAACCTTACCTGGTCCCATATGCCTGACTTACCTATTATGAACCTGGACTCAATTCCCTGAAGAAGATTTTCCCCCTGCTTTTCATAGGGTAATTAAACATTGATCTAGGAGCATTACATCATCTGCTTCCGCAGAAGATAACTAAGACATATACTAGGAGCTTTATGATAGGAGAACACTGTTTAATGCAAATTAAGGGATTTTCCTTCTACCATTCCCAATCCTATATATTCCCTTATACTCTGGATAAAGTTGAATAGATTCACAGGCCATACACAGGCCTCTATCTTTGCTTCTGCTCCTTTTCTTCATGGACTGGTGGCCAACAGGCCTTCAGGAAAAACCTGGATCCCCACACAGGGCAAACCTGGATTCCTGCCATGCTTTCCATATATGAGAAAATACAAGTTTTTTTTTTTAATAAAACCTTTGCTACTCACATTGATTTTGTTCACAGTGTTTATTCACAGCAATAGAAAGCAAAACTGAGGCAATTTTCCTAGTACATTTGTAATTAATTTTAATTTTGATATCAATTATTTCTAGGGAAAATCTAGGGGTGGAATTGCTGAGTTATATGGTTAGCCCTCAAAATATTTTTTTCAGGTAGCTATACCATTTACATTCTCAACATCAGTGATGAGTGTTGTGATTTTTAACAGCTTTTCCAACACCTGCCTATCTTGATTAAAGCAATCCCGGTTGGTGTAAAGCAGTATTTAATTGTGGTATTGATTTGGATTTTTCTAATGATGAATAGTGTTAAATGTTTTTCATGTGGCTTGTTTCTCAAGGGAAAGAGATGCTATATTGCTTCAGTACCCTAAATTCATTATTGTCAACAGATACCTTAGTTTCAGCTAGTCAAGTAAGGAAAGAAATCTGGCTATCTTAATACCATCTTTCTCCCAATAGTACAAGTGCATCTCTACAATATGTAATAAAATGATTCCATTAGAGAATTCACAGTGGGCAATTGAAATTACTTCACTTTTACAATTACTTACAAACAGGCTTAGCATCCGCATTTCACCTTAGAGCTCAATCCATTCTCAATTCAAATAAAATGGCCTCAATCGAAAACTCAGAACAAAACATTTACAAAGAGACCTTCCAGCTTATCTCTGAAGTATATAAAATTGTAAGACATTGACTAAAATAAGTTATCCTTGCCACTCAATGTTTTCTAATATGTATAAGTTATGTTTAATTAGATTTCCATGTTAATTACTACATTAAAAAGTAAAATCACCCATTTACTAATTGGGTAACCGAATGAAGCTCGAATTGATAAAAGTGCAGAAATATTACTGTCATTTGGTGAATCCAGGGCTGTGTATTTTGTTTTATCAAAATGTGCATGTTAAATCCTAATTCCCAGTAAACTAAAACATAAACTCATTTGGTAATAGTAACTTTAGATTGGCAGTCTAGTTATTCTGCTCACGAGCAGTCACCCAATATGACTGGTTTTCTTAGAGGAGAAATTTTCAAATAGAGAAAAAAATAAAGGTCTGAGGACAGATGCTCAAATACACAGGGAGTTGACTGTCAACAAACTAAGGACAAGACAGTGTTATGAAATCACATTATTTCCTTTTCTGTTGATGTGATAAAACGCCATCATCAAGGGTATCTGTAGAAGAAATACTTTACTCAGACTTAGGAGGAATAAATGTCTATGATAGCACTGCTGGGGCATAGATACTTTCAACAGACATGGCAGCAGGATCCAGAAACTAAGAGAGCTCACATCTTGAATGAGGAGCATAAAGCAGAGAATGCAAGCTGGCAGTGACATGATATTTAAATTCCAAGTCCCAACCCTAGTGGCCTGCATCTTCCAGCAAGGCAGTGCCTCCTAAATCTCTCCAAGTTCTGTTACCAACTAGAGAACAAATATTCAATTGCCAGAGACAATGGGGGGACATTTTTATCCAAATATTATGGTTAATGTCTCTTAGAAAAAAGTCCATCTAGCGCACATATTTTTGGACTTTGTACTTTCAGAAATATGAGAAAATGCATTTTCTTTTCTAAAAGTTCCCCAGTGACCCTACTAAACCAACACAGGGAGAGATGAAAAAAAATCAATTAATCTCCTTAATACATCCTTTTCTTTTTGGTGCTATTACTTGGTTCTTACATAACTCTGGTAGATTAACTTTCATTTTTTTATTCAGTCTTGCCTTGAACTACAGAACAAATGTTGACTTTCTACAATGCTGACATGATGTTAAGCTCCCTTCTGCTCCTGACAGGTATACTTTTTTCTTAGACAAGAACATTTTACTCAGTGACAGAACCTGCCACAAAGCAGAAACCTGCCAGAAACATTAATATATCTATGGCAAAAAGATTGGGATGCCATTTACTATTAAAGTTCAAATCAACAGTTTTGTGGAAGGATGATAGGATGCTAACGCCATAAAAGCATTTCATCCAAAGCTTAAAGCATCCACTATTATTTTAATTTTTATCAAATAAATTGTTATTAAAGTATATATGAGAAAGTTCATATCAATAGATACATTCCTTTGCTGTGTTGCCAACTGTCTGTGTACTAGAAAAACAAATGAATTTAATAAAATTGGTACAACCAGATTTTAAAGATAAATATGGGAGGGAATTCTCTCTATATATTTTTATCTCTAGCTTTCATCAATATATATTTTTATGTCAATAATCAAATAAAAAACTGTCGAGCATTGGAATTGAGGTGAGTGTAGAAAGTAACTGTGTTCTTTGCCATCACCACTAGGTTGAGTATTTACATGACCATTGATTCTAGACTGGGTGTGTTCTGAAGTTAAATTGTTCCTAATTTATATTTTGCATAACAAAAATAAGAGACAACACTTTTATATGAAAATTTTAATGATATTTCAGTTATATTTTACTCTGTATTTCATGGATAATACATCTATTTGATTTCCATATTCTACAATAAAAAAGTCAAATACAGAAAAGTACTTGGCATTTTTGGAAATTCTACCAGAAACTTCTATCAATAGAGTATTTTAATAATTTATCATTACTATTCATGTACTATAGCAAGTTAGTGGCTTCACTATGACATGATGATGAATGTTCTTTCATTACAATTCTACCTTCTATTGCTTTGAAAACTACATTCCCTTTCAAATACTTACCCCTATCCCTAAACATGATCATTTTGTTTTCTGATTTCCAGACATGGGATAAATCATCTGATATTTTTCTAATGGTATGGACATATTTTTCTTTTCTTTATTTTTTTATTGAAAATAGTTTTTTTTCATACAATGCATTTTTTTTTTTTTGGTTTTTTGAGACAGGGTTTCTCTGTGTAGATTTGGAGCCTATCCTGGCCATACAATGCATTCTTGAAGAAAACATGTGTAACAGCTTTAAAACCAGCATAGAAAATGTGAAGTCAAGGTCAACTCTACAGTGTTGAATCTAAAATGTAGTTGATCAATTACTTCTGTGGAAGAGAATTATGAAGGAAAAGACTGTACCTTCCTGTTGATGTAGATCTAAGTTTCTCAATATGACTAAGTTGAGCTGTCCAACTCAATTCATTTCTAGTATTGTTAAGGACATTTTTGGGACTCTACTCTATTCCTTACCCTTGTTTTTTTTTCCTGGTTTTTTCAAGACAGGGTTTCTCTGTGTAGCTTTGGAGCCTATTCTGGCACTCATTCTGGAGACCAGGCTGGCCTCAAACTCAGAGAGATCTGCCTGCCTTTGATTCTCGAGTGGTGGGATTAAAGGCATGTGCCATTAACGCCTGAAAACAGTAATCATTACCCTTGTAGGAGATTGATTTTCAAATTCCAGCAGCCACCTAACCAACTTACAGCCACTTTTAATGTCAGCTCAACACACATATTCATAAACTCATGTAAACCTGAATTTAAAATAAGCTATATGTTTTGTAAATATCAATAAAATCATTTTCATAGTTTGTGATCAAAATTTCACTTTTTCTATAGATAAATTTAGGACATTAAGCTTTTTACCACAATTGTCTCCCAGCCCTTAAACATCAAAAAGTTCTGTGTGGATATTACCTCATTTTTAAATCAGATTTGTGTAAATGTCAGTATATATGGATATTATTTGTATGTTTTTAGATGTATATATTTCTTATATTTACTGTGATTGAACATAGGAATAGAATTTTTAAAACTTCATATGCCATTCACAACCATTGTTTCCTGTAAGTCTTTTAATATCATGTATATTTTAATGATTTATACCTGTTATACATCTGAGATTTTGCCTCTAGGTGTGTAAGTGCAACATGAGAATCTCTGGTAACTGCAGAGATTAAAAGATGTAAGATTCCCTGAAAGTGGAGTTATGGGTGACTCCAAGCTCCATGGTGGTTGTTAACCAACAGGTGGTTGCTTGAAACTGAAGTCAGGTCTTCTGCAAGAGCAACGAGTGTTCTTATGCACTGAACCATCTTTCTAATCCAGCATTCTTTAAGAGATTCTTAGTTGTGTGGATATTTGCTGCATATTTCTGAATTCTATACTGAAATTGTTATGAAATTTCTAAGTGAACACTCTTATTTTCCCATTTTCTTATATGCATATCACATTCTTGTCTTGTTTTCTTATAGTAACTATAAATTCCCTTATGATCTTAGATGAGTACTGTGGAAGAATGCACTTCCCTCTTTGGAAAAAAATTGCTCAGATCCTCAATAAATATAATGTGAGTATTTGTATCTTTCTGAACATTCCTTAGTAAACTAAGAATGTTCTGATTTTTTACTTCCTTAAAATTTTATTAAAGTGGTTTGTACCAATTTCAATGTTTGTTCTGGATATTTGCTGTAATCATTTCTGTTGCCTCTTTAGTAACACATTGCTCAATTGGATTTTATTACTAACTTAGCCTTTTCTTCCCTGGAATAAATTATAATAAGTTTTCTTTTACACATTGTTGAGTTTTATTTGTTAATTATCAGATGGCATAACCAGATATGTGTTACTGAGGGATTTTGATTTTTTCTTTCATGTAATGTCTTTAACTGGTTTAAATATTTGTATGATGCTGTTGCTGTAAAATGGATTGGGATAAGGTCCCAACTTTTTTACTTCTGGAGGAAATAATGGTGAATTTTACCTTAACTATCTCAAATGTGTGGTAGAACTCAGCTTCATACCTCCTATATTTTGTAATATTGTTATGGACAAACATCCACAAATGATCCTATTTCTTTTAATTATAAACACACATCCAGATTATGGTCATATTTTATAATCAATGCCTTTTTTATGAAAACCATTAAGATGATACTTTTTCATATCTATACCATGAAAATCTCGTGGAGTGCTACCATGCCAAAATTGAAGGGTTACTACTGACCTAGAATCTTTGTTCTCTAAGTATAAGGGAAAAAGAAACGAGCCATTTGCAGTGAATGCTTCCCAGATACTATTTGGTACATATTCATATCTATGTCTTCTTCCTTTTCTTCAAATGAGAAAAATCTATGGTTAAATACATCATTTTTGAGACCGACAAAGATGTCTCCCATTTTGGAGACCTTATCTGGAATACAGAAATGCCAATTTGATATCTCTGAGATGAATAACACAATTAGTGGTCCATAATTCATTCTCAAGTACTTGGTAGGTGATTGGCAATATAAATTTGGCATAGAAATAAGGTACATCTCCTGTCCAGAGAAAGATAGAAATCACTTGAAATAAGACATCTTGGTGTATAAATCAATGAACTTCCTAGCACCTGAAATGAAAAGGAACATAACGCCTTATAAACATGAGAAAAAATTTGTAGGAATAACTATTTCTACCTAAACACACCTCCTCTGGAATATAATTGCTTAAGTACAAGCAGCTAAACCAAGTCTTCCTCTTTTGCCCTTTTCAGTTTCCTATTCCAGATATCAAACTCCAAATCTTGTTTTCCAGACAATACCCACCAAGGGCCTAAGGGTAGCTCAAGGTGTGCTTTGCTTATGATTTGTAACAATCCATCTCTCTGTAAATATGGAATTTCTGTAGAATTTTCATTTTAAGTATTAAATTTTTAAAAAACTATACTTCATGATATTTGAGGATACACATGAGAGACTTCTACAGATAAACACATCCCAGTCATAGCGCTGGATTTACCTACTCTGTTAGAGTTATATGCAGTCATTCCTGCTGTGGCATTAAGTATAATCTTGTGTTATTCTTTGGCTTATATTTATTTTCTATATTTTTCTCTCTCGTAATAATGGCAACAATAATTTTTCAAGCTCCTTTTCTAATGTATATTCATATGCCTTTGGCATTATTATTGATTTTTTAACTATTTAATACATGAATATAATGAATTCTGGTTATTAATTCCTTCCACCAACTATGCAAACATGTATTCCCAGAAACATATGCAACACAAACAAATAAACAATAAATGGAAAATTGATTTATATTCACCTGCATTTTCCATTAACATGTAGAATGAAACAATATTGTATATTACAAAATGAAAAATTGAACTAAAAATGTTGAAATGTATTTCACTAACACTGCAGACAAAGTCTTTTCTTATCTTAAAACAGTTAAAATTTATCACAGAGGCTGCACATTTTCAGCAGTTCAGAGCACTGGCTGCTTTGAGAGGACAAGCGTTTAGTTTCCTCACCCACATGGTGGCTTACAGTACCCTTTTATTTAGTTTAGGGCATCTGACATACTCTTCTGGCCTTCATAACTCTTAAAAACACATAGTGCAAATAAACTCACACAGGCACACAAATATGCATCAATTAGTGTATTAAAATTTTAAATGGCTAATGTTTATAATAAATGGCTGCTCACTGTGATTTTTAAGTTAGACTTTAAAGTTCACAAGTACTTCTATGTTCACAACTCATTTAAGAGTAGGAGTTCACTTAATAGGATATATTTCATATTTTTATAGTATTCTTTCATGTCTCACAATTTCTATAATATCACCTATCCATTATCCCTACCTACTCAACTTCACTATTCTCTTTCTCAAAAAGTAAAAAGAAAGAAAGAAGAAAGAAGGAAGGAAGAAGAAGGAGAACAAAGGAAGAAAGGAAAAAGAAACCATGAAATATGTTGTTGGCCAAATTTGAGCATGGGTTTACTATGGAGTATGGTTAATATATCCAGTGTTCAGCCTCACTAATTGAAGAAAACTGGATTCAATCCCATATCAGCTGTTATTTACAAATAGCTTGTTTTGGAGTGGTACTTCATACCTATGTGCTCTCACTGATGCTGAGATTTATCTGGGTTGAACCTGTGCGGATTTTGTACATTCTTTTATAGTTTCTTTAAGCTCATGTGTACATCAGTCCTGCTGTGTCTGGAAAACACTGTTGCTTTAAGTCATACACCATCTCTGCTTCCTAAAATCTTTATGTTCCATCTTCCATATAGATCCCTGTTCCTATGGGAGAGTATTGTGTTAAAAATCCTATCAGAGATGAGCACTTTCAAGTCTCTTATTCTCTGTTCGTGACGTGTCTCTGTGTTCATTAACATCTCCAGGAAAAGGAAGCTCTCTGGTGAAAGCTGGAGGATGCACTCATATATGTGTACAGAAATATGTCATTAAAAGTTATTTTTCTGGGGCCGGGCCTTGGTGGCACACACCTTTAATATCAGCACTCGGGAGGCAGAGGCAGGCAGATCTCTGTGAGTTCGAGGCCAGCCTGGTCTCCAGAGAGAGTGCCAGTATAGGCTCCAAAGCTACACAGAGAAACCCTGTCTGGGAAAACCAAAAAACAAAACAAAACAAAAACAAAAGTTATTTTTCGGTTATACTCATTTGTTAAAACAGTAATAGTAGTCAGTTTTCCTCTTGCCCCATGACGTATGCAGTCATAGGTTCCTGTCATTATTATCAATATCAGGTATGAATTCTAACTCAGTCAATGGCTTGAAATCTAATAGAAATAGAGGTTACTTCCCCAATATTCATGTCACTGTTTCTCCTCTGATCATATCTTACATGAAGGTTCTTTTTATAATTTTATAATTGGTGGGGTTCAAAGCTAAATAATGTTGATTATTTCTTTTCTCCTGCATTAATATGTACACTACCTTCTAACACCATGAAGCCAGCAGGGGTGAAGCTATGGGAAGAATACAAACTCAATTCCTGCATGCTCTATACTACAAGATGCAGTCAGGTTGTTCAGAGTGGCCTATTTTCATCATTAAATATATACTATAAAATGATGAAATGCATTTCAGAATGAAACAAATTACTTTATGAAAATAGTGTAAAGTGCAATATTTTTATGAATATTATTAAAATACTGAAATGGATTATCCCATTTATTTTTAAAATAATCACTTATTTGAAACATTCAAAAACTATTACGATCAAATAATATTCAGATGTAGACAATGGAAAATTACAATCAAACATATTTTCTTTCTGTTTTTCATTCTTCCTGTTTAGCCCAAGATGAAATACTGGAAGGTGACCCAGTGGACCAAATACAGCCTAAAACAGCAAGCAAGGTGTATATAAGGAATTGGTTCTGGTTATTTTTCTTCACTACAACTAAGATTAGGCTGCAATTCAAAGGTGCTTAGTTATGTTTCTGAATCCCATTCAAATATTCAATTAATAAAATTCATTGTGGATGTGACTTTTTGAAAGTCTTTAACTTGTTTTCTGATCGTGAGTTTCTGTGGCAGGAGAATGACTTTCTCTGCCATGACTATGCCAGATTTCTGTATTGTTAGACTCTGTTTAGCACAGTCATTTGTCTCACATGTTAAATTCTATGTCTGCCATTGATTTATTTGCTGTAGCACTTGTCTTGATCTACATTTAATTATTTCTGTGTTTTTAACTTTTTTGCTTTAGGATTCTGGTAGTTAGTCAGCTAAAAACATATTTTGTTAAGTAAGGCGAGAATACCTGGGCACCTTAAAATGAATGAGAGTTAAACAAATTCATAAATAATAAACCTGTCCACTTAGTTAGGGACTCCTTTTCACACTAGCAGCTTCAATCGCCTGCTAAATAAAAATCACTTACACATGACACAGATTCAGAGAGTTCACAAAATTACACTTATTCACATTGTTCTTATTTCAGATTACTTAAAATCTCAGCTTTTGCACACTTTATGTTATCATCATAGTTGGAAGTGTTATTTCTGAGGTATGCTGAAATGCAACAGTAATGCTTCCTGAAGTACTTCTTGCAAATGGAGGCTTAAGAATGTGCATTGTATAAATATCTTCTGTGGGTGCTACATTCTGTAGTTCAAACATGGTGGTGCAATCACAGAGAGCTCAGTAAGCTGTTTAATCCTGATTGGATTTTTATGGCTTTTCCTCATATACAGCTGTTGTAGGTTTGCTGTGGCATAATGATGATGCTATGAATACTACCTGAATAGGAAGTTCTTAGGGGCTGGTATAGTTTTGTCATCTCCCCAGCTGCTGGTATTGAAAAACACTTCTACTATTTTAAGCTTCCAGCTTATACTGGAAGAACAAAAGTAAGGGCTTGGGTAGTTGGTGTCCTGTACACCTCCCCATGAAAGAGACTGCAATAGCATATAAGCAACACTGGAGCCTTTGTATAGTTCATAAATGAGTGATTCTGATTTCCAAAGTGGCTGTACAAGTTGGCACTCCCACCAGGATTGGAGGAGTGATCCTCTTTCTCCACATCCTCTCCAGCATAAACTGTCATTGGTGTTTTTTATTTTAGCCATTCTGACAGTAGTAAGACAATATCTCAGAGTTGTTTTGATTTGCATCCCCCTAATTGCTAATATTTAGTTAGCAATTTAGTTCTGTACCTGACTTTTTAATTGGATTATTTGTTGTTTTGGAACCTAGCTTATTAAGTTATTTTTAAATTTTGATGATCATGCCCTTTGTCAGATGTGGGGTTGGTGAATATCATTTTCCATTCTGTGGGCTGCCATTTTGTCTTGCTGGCTGTTTTCTTTGCCTTTACAGAAAGTTCTCAGTTTCAGAAGGTCTCGTTTATTAAATGTCAATCTCAGTATCTGTGCTACTTGTGTTATGTTCAGGAAGCTGTCTCCTGTACCAGTTCACTCAAGGGTACTTCCCACTTTCTCATCTAATAGGTTTAGTGTGGCTGGATTCATGTTGAGGTCTTTGATCCATTTGAACTTAAGATTTGTGCATGACAATAGACATGTATCTATCTGCAGACTTCTACATGGTAGCATCGAGTTATGCCAGCATCATTTGTTGAAGATGCTTTCTTTTATCCATTGTATAACTTTAGCTTCTTTGTCAAAAATAAGGTGTTCGTAGGTATGTGGGTTACTATCAGGGTTTTTACTTTGATTTAATTCATCTACTTTTCTATTTATTTGCCAATACCAAGGTGTTTTCAGGACTATAGCTCTATAATAGAGCTTGAAGTCAGGGATGGTGATGCCTCCTGAAGTTCCTTTATTGTACAGGGTTGTTTTGGCTATACTTGGTCTTTTGTTTCTCCATATAATGTTGACTATTGTTCTTTTAAGGACTGTGAAGAATTGTGCTGATAAGAGTGTAAAGAAAATTTTATTTTGTATTTTACTAATTTTAACACTGGGTGTAAACTAAAACTCTAATTGATAAGTTGATAGAAATTATGCTTCCTTTTCAATATTAATTGAATATATAGGAAGGGAGACAGAGAGACTGAGACAGTGAGATATTAATAGAGAGAGATAAAGAGACAGTTGGTAACTACACAATAGGAACAAGAAATTCATCATGGAAGATCAATTTCTTATTACAGAAAATGATTAGACAACTTCATCATGTTATGGTTTTCCATATCAAACTCTGGTTAACTTTTAAGCAACACTGAAAAGTTTAATTTGCTATACTGTTATTAAGTTAATTCAGTCAATACACTTTGGTTGTAAGGTGGTTCATGTTGGGCATGGCTTCTCCGACAATATGATATCCAAAGTTTTCCAACCTCAACATCCTTTTAAACACTGGCAAGAATCATCAAGTGGAACACTCTGCATCTATCGTATTTAACATTAGTTACCACTGGTCACAAAATGTGAAAAGAAACAAGGTGGGGATAATTTGTTCTGCCTCAGAGTTCCAGGAGTTACAAATATACTGCTATGGAAAAGGCATAGGTATTTGAGGGTAGCCTGTCACACACTGACAATTAATCAGCAATAGTGGTGTAAAATTTTCTAAATTATAACCTTCAAGTCAGACACATACAGAGACTTCTCCTGAGGGGGACTCTAACTCTCCAAAGTTCCAGTTTCCAAAATAGCACCACTACATTTTCACCAAATGTTCAAATACATGGTCCTGTGGGTTATAGTTTACTAACAGATTGCAAAAACATCTGATCTCATGTAACACTTATCATCAAAATAGAGGTGTACAAAACAGTTTGTTCAATATTTTCAAACCATGATGTGGGCATGACCTTTGTATCCCACTTCAGCTACATTAAATCTGCTTCCTACATGTACAAACTCCTCTGTGCAAACATAGTCATAATGGAACCAAACTGGTACATCTGAGGTATGGATGGGGCAGATGGCCTGTTTCAAACAGTGTTCTGTACTGAGCCAAGACATAGAGTTATTATTCAGTGAGTGTTTTTGCATATAATTTTGTGACATAAACTCATTGTTTAAACTGCCACAGTGGTCTGCAGACAGTCCTGTGTTTGTGGTATGAGAAAGAAAGAATTTTATGAATATTTATACCCTATAAACATGACCTGCTTGAGAAATGGAACAATTTTACAAATGAAAAATATCTTAATTTATCATTTGTTTGATTTAATATCTTACCACCTGAATAAATATGAGAATAAACTTATAATCTTATCCTATAAATTATTGTGGTATTTTGCTACATTGAAAACACTGAGTTGAAAAATTAGATCTTGGCCATCTACTGAAAGAATCCATGAAGTAGTTGGAAAAAGTGTCATTTACAATATGCTGAACTTGAGATAACTGGATCTATTGAAATGAGATGAAATCGGAAGGGAGCAGTTAATGGCTATTAGGACAGTCACCAAAATTTGTTAACAAAAGATATGGAGCTATAAGTTTAACATCATTGGTGACAAAATATCTTTGATTGATGATGCATGAAAAAACACTTTTAAAAAATGAATTTTTATTTCTTGTCTTTTCTGAAATAGGGTCTCATTTGCAGGCTAATAAGCTGGACTGGTCTCAAATTTGTGATCTTCCTTCCTCTGCATCTCATGTGCCAGTAATACAGGTCTCTACTGTTCATTCATTGAGAAATAATAAAATAAAAAATAGTTATCATGTTACTCCAGTCAGAAGGGCTAAGATAAAAAACACCAATGATAACTTATGCTGGAGAGGATGCAGAGAAAACGCAACACTCCTCTACTGCGGGTGGGAGTGCAAACTTGTACAGTCCCTTTGGAAATCAGTATGTAGATTCCTCAGGAAAATGGGAATTATTCTACCTCAAGATCCAGCAATTCCACTCTTAGGCATATACCCAAAGGAAGCACATTCATACAAAAAAGGCATCTTTTCAACTATGTTCATAGCAGCCTTATTTGTAATAGCTAGAACCTAGAAGCAACCTAGATGCCCCTCAACTGAAGAAGGGATAGAAAAAAATGGTACATTTACACAATGGTATACTACTTAGCAGGGGAGAAGCAATGGAATCTTGAAATTCACAGGCAAATGGATGGAACTAGAAGAAACCATTCTGAGCCAGGTTCCCCAGACACAAAAAAGACAAACACGGTATACACTCACTCATATATGGGTTTCACACATAGAGAAAAGTATTACCAGCCTATAATCCACACCACCAGAGAAGCTAGGCAACAAGGAGTACTCTGAAAGAGACATACATGGTCCCCTGGAGAAAGGGTAAAGGACAAGATATCCTGAGCAAGTTGGGAGCATGGGGGGAGGGGAAAGGGAGCCAGGAGAATATAAACGGGAGAAGAGGAAGGGTGAGGAGGACATAAGGGAGCAGGAAGTTATTTTAGGGGGAGGAATAGAGGAGAGCAAAATAAGAGATACCATCAAAGAGGGTGCCAGTATAGGTTTAAAGCAAAAATAAGACACTAGGGAAATGTCCAGAGATCTATAAGATGACACCAAATAATCACCTAAGCAACAGTGGAGGGGCTACCTTAAATACCCTCTCCTGATAAAGAGATTGACAATGAACTTATGTACCATCCTAGGGCCTTCCATATTAGAGCCTTCATCCACTAGCTGATGGAACTAGAAATAGAAACCCACAGCTAAAAATTGAAATGAACTGGAATCCAGTTGCAGAGAAGGAGCAGTGATGAGCAAAGGTGTCAAGACCACGCAGGTGAAACCCACACAAAAAGCTCTTGGCCCCCAGACTGATCACTGGGAAAGCAGCATGCAACTGATCCAGACCCCATAAATGTGTCAGTGAGGAGGCCTTGTAAATATATGGGGCCTCTTGTAGTAGGTCAGTCCTTATCCCTAATGTAAGAATAGATGTGGGATCCCATTTCACATAGAGGGATAATCCCTCAGCCTAGACACACATTTCCCTAGTGCCTGATTTCTCTTAATATAAATAAAAATATTTCAGAATCAAAATGATTGTGATATTAATGATATCAATGAGCTTACAGTTTGGTTTCAAATGTCCTGCCAAAATCTTTGTATTAGTTCTTCAGTGTTTTTTCCTTTTTCTTGGAAAGTTAATAATCTACACTCTATATTGGGAAATTACCAATACGGAGTCAGGTAGAAATATAAGGGTATTTAATAGGGAAAAGCCTTACTTACAGAGCAACCTAGCCAGCTGGTGTGGCAGTGGTCTGTACACTAGCCCAAAAGTGAAACCGCAGTCCCATGCAAGTATCACTCTACATCACCCTGACCACGCCCTTGCAAGCATGGTCAGACACACCTGTAGCCAGCCCCTAAGTAGGCATGACTACAGCTTCCCCTACAACACTCCCATGTAGTAAGTGGGTAAATACACCTGCAGATGTGGATGTGATCTTTTTCTATATGTCTAAACAGAATAATTTCTCAGAACTTTGCTGCAAAAATCCAAGAAAATATCAACATTTTATTTTATAGGTGACTATTTGCTTCATTTTACTTCATATTTTTCTTCTGATTTTACCATGTTAATTGATAAGCAAATATTTGGAACCACTCATTAACTCTGAAAGATAGAGTAACCAAATCACTTGGTTTCAGATTGACCAAAGATAAGCTGCTTGCTCAGATTAAAGAAAGGGCATGCACCAATAGAATAGTTCTATCACAATAGGAATAACAGAATAAAGTTGTCATTAATCAGTATGGTCAAAACTATGACAATGGACTTTCATTTCCATTCATTGTGATTTTACTTTGAATATTTGTATTTGGCAAGAAGACAGTGTGCAAAAATTTAGAGAATATTATGTTTACAAATCTTTTGAACTTATCATGAGGTTCCAAAAATAGAATGGCTGACTCAGTTACTGGTTTGTTGTTTAAAAAATATGCATTAATGCATTTTTTTCTTGTTTCATCTATATAGAAGTATGATCAAGAACTTGTATAAAGAAAGAAGAAAATAACAAGTTCACTTCAAAATGTAAGTATCTGACCAACGAAATTACTAGGACACATAGTTTACCTACTATTTAAGTACTAAAAAATTTTCCCAAACAGTTCATTTCCAAGATGATAGTTTTGAAACAAAAATGTGTAGGAATTTGAATAGATGTCAAGGTTAAATGCATTAAACATAAATTTAGAGACACCAAAGTCTGTAGTACTATACAAAGGGAAAACAAACAAACAAACAAACAAAAAACAAAGCACTTCCCCTTTAATTTGACCCAGAGGAAAAAAAAATTAAATTCTTCACTTCTCTCCTCATGCCTCCCATCTAACTTATAATTGATAAATTGTCTGTAGTCTGTCTACTATATGTCTAGTTATACAGTATTTTTGTCTGATTTTCTTTCCCTGTGTCTGTGTCTTTGTCTATAACAAATATTCTCCTTAGTAAACAGCACAGAAAGCATTACCTGGAAAATAAAAGAGGGATACTTTTCAAATTGATAATATTTAACTTTGGAGGAAATGTATAGAAGAGGAGGTCATTTTAATAATCAAAGTATGTTAGACATGGTAAGACAAATGCTGCATATGTCCCCTCATACTTGGAATCTAGATTTATGCCTGTGATACACCAATTGGTTGTATGCTACCAAAGTGGCAAGCCTTGCAAACATACATACATAATATTGCACAGATTGAACAAGTAGTATTTAGACAAAATATATTAAAATAATTATTTTAATGTATTTGCTAATGTATTAAATATATCCAATAATTATTTTTTTAAAGACATGGATTTGAAGGATAGTGGGGAAGTGTGTATTTGAATGTTTGGATGGAGGACTGGGAAGGAAGAAATTTTTTAAATCACATTACAGTGACAAAAGTAAAATTTTGCATTAAAGAAGAAAAGGGGGAAATAACAATGGAAATGAAGACAAAAGAATATCAATGTGTGTTTTTACATATGTGTGTGCATGTGTGTACTTGTGTGTGTTCATATATGTGTGTATTTGAAAGATAAATAGAAAGCATGAGCATGTGTGAGGATATCACTGTGAATACCATTATCATTCAATTTATTACAATTTTAGCAAAGAAATTAAAACATGTAAACAAAAGAATAGAAATAAAATCATTTTTTTCAAGTGTTGTAAGTTAGAAAATCTGGCATCTTTGGTTAGTATGTGCAATGTTTGACTCAGTAGGCAAAAACATCTCCTCCAAAATAGTCTAAAGGAATTCATAGTTGCATTCTATACACAACGTCTCAGAGGATGTTTTGCTATTCCTTCTAACTTTTGCAATTTTCTTTCAAAATAAATTCTATTTCATTACAATGTTTCAGATTTCTTCCCAGTTTCCATCAGTTACTATTAGTGGTGATGATTCATAAATTCTCAAATTCGTTAAAGGAATATGAACAAAAATTAAATATCTTCAACTGTGTGAAACCCCCATAATGGAAAAATTGCTACTTGTTTGTTAAATATCGATTAGTACTTTCAACAAGGCTTGTTTCAACTCTGACTCAGTAAATAAGCCATTTTTCTTCTAAATCTGGGTATCTGGGTCTTACCTTGAGACCTAGATTGACTGGTCTCAATCTACAGGAAGGTCCCATGCTTCAGCCTCCTGACAAATCAGTACTATAAATGCATACTTTTATGGGCTTAAGATATGAGCCTTATGTTTAGTGAGGAAGAGTAACATTATTATTTATCAAAATTGGAGATTAGGGCTGATAGGGTGTCCTTCAATAAAATAAATGGAATTATTTCTCAAGAAACATAGGAAAGGATTGTTCAACATCATTATATATATTAAATGGCATTCAAGTAATTTTTTGTAATAAATGATATTCAAGTCTTTAACTCTCTAACCATCATTGTCATCTTAGTTAAATATGGGATCATGTAGAAGATAGTCCTCTGGATCTAACTTTGAAGAATTTTTTTTCAAGTGAATTTAACTGAGGAGGAAAATCCCATTCCTATGTTTAGGGTCTCTAGCTTAGAAAAAAAAAAAAAAAAGGAAAGACGGTGAAACAACATGACCATTTTACATCTGTGTTTTACCAACCATTGTGGACTATTCCTTCATATCATGAGCTGAAATTAACAACAGCAACAATAATGACAGCAACAAATTATTATCCCCTTCCTTTCCTTGTTGTTCTTGGGCATTTTACAACAGCAATGAGTTTAAGTAGACAAATCCCTTTCTTAATAAATTGCAATCAACCTGTTCTTTTTAGCTAATAATAATAGTCATAGTAACTAGAATAAAGATATGCAATGTTTGTATAATAAGCATGATACATAGCTTCAAATATTGCTTAATTGGAATAACTTTAGATAATAAGGCTTTTGCTACATTTATAAACAAATTTTGACAGATATTTATTATTACACTATTTGTGAAACACCATGGAAATATAGGAATATAAAGATAAATATAGAACATGGTTTGTGTTGAGGATTGATAGTTATTAGATGGAGAGAGAGATAAAGTAAGTTATTGGAATAAAAGTAAATTCAGTTTTAAAATTATTTCCCCCAAAGTAAAATGAAAACATTGTTATGATTCAAAAATATTGATGTGATTCACCTAGTTGAATGAGCAAACTGGAAGCTGAAAGAAAATATTTTTGATAATATGCCAATTAGAAAAGTACCCGAAAGCTAAGAGAACTGTAGAATTATTGTTTGTACTGAAATGTAGATAATATTGACTAAACAAAGGCAAATTAAGCAAAGAGCATGTGAGAACAGCCTATGACATTCTAACGAATAACATTTTGTCGATAAGCAATGTCACTAAGAAGAAGGGTGAATAAATAGTGGTGATAATGGCAGGTGTGACATGGTCATGTTATTATTTTCAAGTCATCTTCAAGGCACTATTGTTTTAGATATCAGGACAGACAGGCACACTTTTAGATAAGCACACCAGAGAGGACTTCATTGTCCTCTGCTGGACAATAGCAATAATTTGTTTTATCATGAGAAATTACCATCTGTTGCTATTTAGAGATGCCCAGGTAAAAACTATTTAGTAGCACTTAATAACCCTTGAGCATTGGCAGAATGACTCAGGGAGGACTACTGATCTACTGAATTTGGGTTGAGTAAATTATTATCCTTACTCAATTGCATTGCCTTCTGTGAATACTTAAAGAACACATTTTTGTAAAATTAAATTTGACATGAAAATCTTTACATCTAAGTGCATCAATGAATGTTGATTATTTTAAAACCAAAACTAATAAATGTGTTTGCCAACTGTTCACACCGCCATGTTCCTAGTGATCATACCATTTATCAGCTCATTTTGCTGATAAAATTAAGGAGAAGCTGAGGTCGTCACTCTGGTGCTGCTGCTGTTCAGCTGTGTGTGAGTTTCACTGCAATAAGTATTGGAATATATTTTTATGACCCATTTAGATGCATGCATTCTGCCTGTAATCAAGAACCCTTCAAACAATACAATGTAGCAAACTGGCAACAAGTTTCCGCTTATTATCCCACCAGTCAAAATTTGCTTTTAAAAACTAGATTAACTCAAGTTAGCAAGGGATCATTTATCTAAATGTCTCAAAATTCTGTTATATTCTGTTTCACACATTGTTTTAAGTAACTGATAGTGTAGCAATACTTATATAGAAAATAACGATTTGTTTTAGTGAAATATGACTGGCAGATTAAAAAGTTTTATCAGTACATTCCAGTTCATTACAACATTATGCATCAACATATGAAAACTATTAATGTGACTATCTAATTCAAGATTGGCATTAGGTTTTTTGAAAGTCCGTAGTAGATATCCATTGACATACTTGCCCTCTGCCCTGCCCTACCTCACTTAGATCCCTCCACAAGATTCCTTACTAGTATCTTGATTCTATGGATAATCCATTTTCACCATATATATCAAAGGATTCAATACTTCCATTCATACATGAGAGACAGCACATTGTGAGTTATCAAAGGATTCAATACTTCCATTCATACATGAGAGACAGCACATTGTGAGTGTCTTTCTGGGACTGTGTCGTCTCACTTCAGATTGTTGTTCCTAGTTTTATTCATTTCACAGTGAATTACACAATTTTGTTTTCTTAAGAGAACTATAATATTCCATTGCACCAAAATTTTATTATCCATTCAACTGGTGATGGATATCTTCCACTTTTTGTATACCATGAACAGAGTACCTTAAGCACGGTATATCTCTGTATTAAGATATCTGTATAATACATATATCTCTGTATTAAGTTGTTGAGTCCTTTGGTTATATGCCAAGGAGAAGCAAAAGTGGATCAGGCTTTATAATATAAATTGTCTTTTGAAGAAATTCCATGTAGATTTTATTAGTTCTTCTACCTTCAGTGTTTCCATTTTCTTACAACCATGCTAATATCTGCTGTCATTTATCTTTTCTTCTTTGTCCTTGCCCATATGAGTGGTTATGATTAAATTCTGAAGTAGGTTTAATTTCTATTTCTTTGATGGATATAGATGTTGAACATTCTTTGGTAATACAGATGTGAATATAAAAGAATTTTTATTTAAAGTAAAACAATCTTATTTTACACACCAATCCCAGTTTCCTCTCCCTTCCATCCTCCCATTCTCCCCAACATCTCCCCATCCCACCCGGATCCACTCATCAGAGAAGGTGAGGCCTCCCATGTGGGATCATCAAAGTCTGTCACATCGTTTTGCAAAGGGCCAAGGCCCTCCCCTCTGTTTCTAGGCTGAGAGAGTATGCCTTCATAATGAATGGGCTCCAAAAAGCCCATTCATGCACTAGGGACAAATACTGGTTCCACTGCCAGTGGCCCAATAGACTGCCCAAGTCCCACAACTGACTCCCACATTCAGGGGGCCTGATTATGTCTTATGCGGGTTCCCCAGCTGTCTGTCTGGAGCCCGAAAACTGCCATTTGCTCAGGTCAGCTGTTTCTGAGTCCATTAGTGTTGAAAAGAGAACAGTATTTGCTTTCTAGCTTCTGTGAGAATTTTCATAATAGCTGTAAACAAAAAGGAGACAAAAGACAAACACGAGACAACACAGATTGGGAACAGCCAAACTATCATACATTCTCTTATGCTAAACAATGTCTAAATGCCTCTAAGCAGTGTTTTCAGCCGTACAACAATGGCCATAAGCAGAGACCATTACATATGATATGTTTCTTTGTTATAAATGTCAATAAAATGTAGGAAGTTTTAAATAATTGTAATAACCTTCCCATGTTCATTCTAAGTGTCTGTAGAGATTCATTCTTGCATGTGAGTCTCCACTTCAACATGAATAAAACTCATTGAGGGTTTCACCTCCACCATATAGTTACAATTCCAGAATAACAATTTAACATTTTATATATTCAAATTATATTTCCTTCATTTACTTTGTAGTTTTGGGGGCACATATGTGCCAATGAATGTGTATGGCCAGGGGATAATTTGTACAAGCCACCTTTTTTCTCCTTCTACCATGTGAGTCCCAGAATCTAGTTCAGGTCATCCATCAGGCTTATGACATGTACATTTGCCCAGGGAAATGTCTCTTTAGCCACATCTGCAAAACTTTAAACAATACATTTTTAAGCAGGCACAAGTGGCATTAAAATCTAGAAGAAAAAATAGTAAATATGCATTTTGTTTGAGCATGCAATGCATATTGCTTCTCTTACACTATCCTGAAACAACCTGTTTTCCAAAGCAATACATCAGTTTAGAAAATATAATTAGTTTGTACACTAAACAATGTAGTTGAATACAGACTTTCATAACATCATGATTAGTGAATGCTATTGCAGATTAGGTGTGATTTCCAAACTGAGGTTTCAGGAGTGATGCTTTGTCACAATAGCAGTGACACAGTAACACAAAGCTTGATAGAACTCTTTAATAGTGCCTGGTGTAAGGTGTGATGACAAGAACTCACTGAAGGACCCAAGTTGGAATCAAAGCTAGAATCATGGAATGAAATCTCGAGAATGGAAGAAAACTGGCCTTCACCCTCATCTTTCTTACTTTCTGCTTTAGGACATAGTGTCTCTGGAGCTCTTAGGTATCTGTTCCCTACGTTTGCATGATAAAACATCATTGATGTTTCATAGACTTTTTCTTTCTCTCTGAGACCTGCCATGCTATGATCCAGGGAATGCAAGACAGTTTCCAAGTCATGATCCTCCCACTTCTGCCTTATTGGGTTCTGGAATAACAGTCATGCATAAAAAAAAAAAAAAAACCAACCAAACAAACAAAAAACCACCATACCATACCATCTTTAAAAAATACTCACCCTGCTATTCCTGCTATTTTATTGTGATGACAGAAAAGAAGGAAGTGTTCAAATGTGGAGAATAAAAAGTAGAATATAGTCTGTTACCACAAATGAGCACAATGGTGATCATAACAAGCAAACCAAACTAAAGTATTAGGAATACGATAACAAATAGTGTGCAAATGCTCCCCAAAAGTTGAAAAGATATAAAGGAAATAATTTTGAATTTCTCCAAAAGATAAGAGAGTTTTTCTGAGACCTATGAAAGTCAAAGGATATGACAAAACTCCAGAATTTATGTTTTGCATCATAGCAGCTGCCTCAAAATTTGAATTTCAGCCTCATGAGACATCATTGTTTATCCACATTATCTAATGCATTATCTGAAGTTCTGGTTGCTCATCAAATTTCCCTAAGACCTCAGGATAGGCACATTGGAGAAGTAATAGTGTTGATAACAGGTGCCTTGAATGGTTAATTATTATTTTATCATGTTGTTATTGAAAGAATAGCCAGGTTACTGAAATAATTTGCATGTTTCTAAATATACAATTATTTGTGCATTTTTTACATTTTAAATTCTGTCTCAAAAAGCTATGTTAACTAGTACCAGATGTAATAAATAATTTTATGGGATCTCTTTTAGGAATGTAAATTCTTATAAAATATCGAATTGTTTGAAAATATTTTGATTATGGTTTCCATTTCATATGGATTTATTTTTAACTAGCTAAAATTTTCTTTTGGATACTTAATCATTAGTTACCTTAAGTTCTTCTGAGGTGCTAGAATATTTAAAGTATAATATTTATGTAGTCATTACTAAAGAGCATTTGTGTTTGTTGTTTACATATATTAGACATTTTTCTCAGAGAATGAAAATCATCGTGTTTATTATGAATTAATTTCATGAAGAAATTCAACAATTCATGTTTTTTAATTAAATACAAAGATATTCCTATCCAGAATATAGACAAATGTTTCTCTCAAGTTTAAAATAATATTTATTTATTTATTTATTTACTTAGTCTTTGTCTCTCTCTATTCCTTAGTATCCATCCTTTGCCTCCGGGCCCCTGTCCTTTCAAACTCTCCACCCCAAAATAAAATAAAATTTAAGAGAAAAGAAATAAAAGAAAAGAAAAATCTCATTGGGGATGCTGTATTGCCACTGTGAGTCACATAGTATATGCCCTGTAGTTCATTTATATTTACTTGCAAAAGATCATTGGTCTGGTTTGAGGCCTCTAGTTTCTGCTACACCATCAATGCTGGTCCCTCACTCAGACTCAGCTTGGATATCCTGTTGGGTTTTTTTAGTTTATGGAGATTCTGCAGCTTTGGATCTGCAGGACCTGTCCCATCAAGCACTCCAGCACATCATAGATTGGGTGGATGTTGGGGTGGGTCATCTTATAGCTCTGGTTCTGGGCCAGTTAGTTCTAGGGTTGGTCAGCTTGGCAGCTCTCCTCTACCTTTACCATCAGTATGGGCTCTCAAGCCTTACCCTGACTAGTTTGCCCTATGCAGCAAGGAGCAAGTTGTAGGGCCATTTCTCCTACTTTCATACCCTCATAGTCAGCCCACTAACACCTACACCACCAGGGTCAGTTCTACTATATTGCCTAGGTAAGGTGGGGTGGGCCATTATCAGGAAGGTTGTAGCTGTGAGAAGCAGGGACAGCCTTCCTGCCCTTATGACCACAAAGACAGCTCTCCCACCTGCTGCTACAGATAGGAGTGGGGAATGGGGGGGGGGGGTAGGGGTATCTCTTCCTTGCCTGTGCCATGGTGTAGGGAGCCGTCCCTGCATTCTCCATTACAATGATGGCGCCTGCATCTGGCAGGCACTGAATGTAAACAAGTTAATGCGCGCAGGCACTGGGTAACTTTCCATTCCTTGATCTCTGCCTATTCCGTGGCGTCATATGGTCCGATGAGCTACAGCCAATCATGGGGTGACACGTCCCAGGCGGCGGTTACCAGCCTTTATTAGGGGACGGGATTCTTGGCTCAGGGTCTCCGCTCTGGTAAGCTTATGCTCTCCTCTCAAGACGCATTAAAGCTTTACTGCAGAAGGATCCAAATGTCCTATGTGGTTCTTGCCGGCGAGACTATCACGCGGGACACCATGGTATGACAGATGAAGAGTAGGGACAAATCTTCCATGTTCACGTTCTCAGGCCTGGCTCAAATATGCTCCAATTAATGTGTTCAGTTCTACAGCTCGATTGTGCTGCCAGGTGAGGTGCTGGGTCCACTCTCTTTGAAAAAACCGTTTTACCTAATTTAAAACCCATATCCTGTTTCCTATTCATCACTACTTTTCATGGCCCACTTTGAAAATTTTTCTAATCCAATTATCTCAATTGACTACTACTTTCATAGTAATTAGTGATTTTAGCCAATTTAAAATATTATTCAATATTTTCTTATTTTATTTCCTTTAATTTTCACAATATTTTATTGATTATTTGGGGATTTCACACCATGAACCCAAAATGCCTCACTTCCCAGTCCTCCGAGGTAAGCGCACCCCTCCCAGAAACCATCGGTTGTGGAGAGCCACACTTCAGCATCCTTATCACAATTTTCAAGTGTTTTCTTCCAAGGTTTTCTTTCTAAGTTATTACCTTTGGGAGAGGTAGCAGGCAGGGTAGGGGCTGTCACATAAGCCTTATATGTTCCTTTCTCTTAGCTGTGAGTCTTCAGTAATCAGTACCATGACAAAAGATTCCCTGCTTTTTTCAGGCAGCAGAGGCACAAATCATCGACGTATGCATGGTTTTGTGGTGACAGATGCTGCACATCCAACCATTTCCTTTTTCATTACTTATTTTACTTATGATTCTTAAAAGTCTCTTTAAATTTCTGAGACTTAATAATTATTGCAAAATTACACAATGTAGTTTAAAAGAAAATATCCCCCAAAGGGAGTAGCACTATTAGGAAGTATGGCCATGTTGGAAGAAGTGTGTCACTGTGGGGATGAGAACCCCCCCTCCCCCCGGCAAGATACACACTGTGACTGTCAGTGGATTTCCTGTTCCTGAAGATGTAGCCCTCTAAGTTCCAGCACTATGTTTGCCAGCACGGTTCATGCAGACAGCCACCATGCTCCCTGTCATGATAATAATGGACTGAATCTCTGAAACTCTCAGAAAGCCATCCAAATTAAATATCTTCTTTATAAGAGCTGCTGTGGTCATGGTCTCTTCACAGCAATAGAAATCCCTAAGACATATATCTTAAATTAAATTTTGTATTATATTTGAATTTGCTACTTACATGATTGCATGACTTCTAAATTTGTGCTAATATTTACTTAAATCTTACTTATTTCTATATTATTAATGTTTTGCTCAAACAAACCTATTTTTCCTTTATGTGTTCTTTTAGTGTTAGTTACTGATTTTTTTTTCTGTTCTACTTCTAGCTATATTATTTATTTGTGTAGCTTTTTATTAAAGTTTGGGAAAGTTAACACTTGAGAATTATATTTACAAAATATTAATGGTTTGTGTTGTTTCAGTTTACCCTGTGTTAATTTGAATATATCTTATAAGCCCAAATAAATTCCTTAAGTAAAATTAACTCTAAAAATAACTTCATTGGTTATGAAGCTTCTTTTTCAATACATAATTCCTCATGTTAAAAATCTGCTAATATTCATTCACTTTGTTTTCCTCATGAATGGAGTCTGACTTTTTGAAAATAACAGTAAAAGTATAAGACAGTACAATTATAAAGTAATTATTATAAAATTTTTGGATTTTGCTATTATATTTGGTAAGATAAATCTACTAGTCTTATTTATTTAATTAATATCCCTACTACTTTTGGTAGTAACAAGGAAAATTGTAGGAATCTGAATTGTTTGGCACATTTGGTGTCTCAGGCTGAAAATAAAGAAGAGAAATAAATTTGGAACTGAGCTGAAAGGCCCCACTCACATCTGTGAACTTTCATGGTGCTGGAAAGTGCTATGCTGCCTGCTAGGGTAGAAAAGGCATTGATAGTCATGAGCAGTTGTGAACTACAATACTAGACAGTATGGAGAGATGTGTGTGCACAGTTGTGCAATAGGAAAAGGACAGATAGGTGTAACCAATCACATTGTGATTGTTTTTGAGGCCCATTTCAAAGAGCATAATCCACAATTGGTACTGTAAACTCACTCAAAAGCCCATGGGAGGAGAAGCCCTTCAAGGGAACTTAATTCTTTTTTTTAATGTAAATTGACTCAATGTTCAGAATCTTTTAAGTACATATGTTTGAATACCTTTGCTGCCTTAGTAATAAAAGCATCTTTTTCCAATTACTTCTGGTGAATTCAGAAACTCATGGTTGCATAAGGTACTAAGAATAGGTGAAAGTTGGCTGTTCAACTATAAACAAGAAACTTATACTGTCCTTCTCAAGGTTCACGCAATGCTATGGATTAAGGGGATAAAAGATTGCAGGAACCTAAAAGACAGCTAGAAGGGCTGTGAAATGATAGCTCCTTGGCAATGCACAGCCATTCCAATAATTAACTCTCATTAGTTATGGATGCATTACCTGAGTCTGTACAGTAATGTACCTACCAAGATTGAGGAATAGATGGAGGAAGCCTTCAGGGCACCATACCCATCAACATTGACCTACTTCTTGTTCATCCATTAGAGAAAGAGGAAGTCATGGCTTCAAGTTTATAGCTACTGGTCATCTCAGCAGGTTCCTTTGAATAAGTCCAACATTCACAGCCAGTGGTCATAAAGATGGACCTAGTTAAACTAAATAGGTCATAAAAGAAAACAAAAAGTCAAGAATCTTGGAAAAGACAGGTAATGAGTAAGTGAAATAGATAGGTGCAGTACAGTTGGAAAAGCACAGACAGGAGGTAACCAGAAGGTATTATATGAAATTATCAAAGAACCTACTTAATTAATAAAAAGGTCTTTGTTTTCAATTGTAATAATACTATAATATATTTTGATATATGTTTGTATGACAAATTATATTGATAAACTTGGGATATGGATTCATTCCATTTTGGCTAAGATATATTCAATTGAATTAATTAATTCATATTAGATTTAGGATAACTGACTGAGGGTAATAGATAAAAAATACCCTATTTTTCTTGTGTTTTGGGAAATGACAGATTTCCTCACTTTTATATGCTATGAAATATTATGATTACAAATTATAATAATTTATTTTCCTTATTTTGTGGGTGAGCTGAACTGGTATGTTTATGCTGGAGAGTTCTTACATTATTTATACACATCTTCCTATCACAGAACTATGCAGAATTTTCATTGGTTTTGGAATCAACAGTGTAAATTTCAGCTTTTCTTAAAATGGATATTTGATGCTTCAAAGAGTTTAGTGTAAGTAGCTATTCATAAACTACAGCTATTACAAATAACAGCATAAAAAGCTTGCTAAATTAACGTTTTCTTTTAAGATAATATACAATACACTCAGCTTTTATGTATACATTTTTCTGTCCTATTACATTTATTAATGATAAATATTGTGTGTGTTTTATATGAGATAAATATATCTTATAAAATATAACTGAATATAATATATATTTTGTATATACTTCAAATAATCACACACACATATATTTATAGACATTCTACTATCATGTTTTATTCATGATAATTAATATATATGTGTGTGTGTGTGTGTGTGTTGGTTTGAATAAAAATAGCCCCTATAGATAGGCTCATGTATTTAAATGCTATGGCATTATGGAGTGGTAATATTTGAAGAGGTGTTGCATTATCGGAGGAGGACATGTGTCATTGGTGGTTGGCTTTGAGGTTTCAAAAGCCCATAAGGCTTGCTCTCTCCCTTGGAATCCAAAACAAGATGTTGTTCTTAGCTCCTGCAATAGTGCTACCATGTTCCCCACCATGATGATAATGGACTAAACTCAGAACCTGTATGAAAACCCCTATTTAAATACTTCCTTTTATAAGTGTTGCCTTAGTAATTGTATCTCTTCACATCAATAGAACAGTGACTAGGTCATTTTATAAGGTAACTTCATTTTACATAGCTCAAGCATTATTTTCCTCTGAGAGCACTGAGAACATAAGTAAATTGGAACATCAATTCTGCCAACCTCTTTACTAAGTAAATTCTATGATACTTTACCAATGTGTATGTTACTGTAAGAAATAGTAAAAAAAAGACAAACACCTTCTGAGGATACTCACTCATATGTAAAAAAAAATACTAGCAACAAAATTTCCTTTAATGAATTTATTCATATTTACTATCTTTGTCATAAAGAATTCATAGATAATTAAAGTTGCCTTTTAGGATAATAGACATTTTCTTGACATGTATGTCTCTCTTTCTTTTTCTGTCTCTGTGACTCTTTGTGTAACCCTCTGTCTACCTTCCTCCCTCTGCCCCCCACCCCCCATGGTGTGTGTGTGTGAGTGTGTGTGTGTGTGTGTGTGTGTGTGTGTGCAGTGGTGTGTGCACATGTACATGAATGTGTATGTCTATGCTGGTACTTTTTAGTAGTTTTGAGTTGCAAGAAAGGAATAATATCATAAATCAATTTTCCTACCCATGGAAGAAGAATGATGTTCTGAGATATATCTTTAACCTAATATGACTCTGAAACATTTTAATCAATGAAATACATTGGGTTTTATCTTCAAAGTTGTAAAGGTTATGATTGAACACTATCTTGTCTGTAAAAAGCCTAAATAGAACTCCCATAGGAATTACTATAACCCACTGTCACTTGGCATTAGAGGCTTGTACTTAAAGGTAAGAGAGAAAATAAAATATTTTCATGCTAAAAATTTTGTATCTTTATGAAATCCTAGCACCTGAGGAGTTAGAACTATGGGGGCAGGCCCACTGGGAGGAGACAAGGCTGTCAGTGCTTGGTCTTTATGAATAGGGTGAGTGTCTTTTCCAAATAGGCATATCAAAGAGCAGCTTATTGGCTCCATCTAGCATGTAAGACATGGAGAAACAGCATAATGAAACAGGAAATAGGCCCTTGCCAAACACTGACTAACATGGATAATTAACCTAGAAGTACTCATTTTTTTCATAACTGAAAGAACTACATTTCTGTTGTTTATAAGCTACCCATTCAGTGATAACTTGCTGCAGCCATACCTATGAACATGGGCTGATTTCTACAGTCATCTAATTAAGTGTGAAATTCATTCAGATCAACAGCTTCACAGAGAAAACTGGGTAAGTAAAATTCAGGGATTTTAAGTAATTTTCAATTGGTAATTTTGTTTTTGGATTAAATAAAGAAGTGAGTTTAAAAGAAAAAATATACTCAATTCAAGACCACTTTTAAGATTAGTTATATGATTAAATGTACATATGAAATCACCCTCTTGGTGTTATATGTTCTAATTCTTTTTGCTTTTCTAAGTCACAAATTACTTATTTGATTTCAAGTAATAAAGGTATTATTGTTGTCATGCTCTGTTTAATTTTCTTTGCTTATTTTGCCCTTTGCTGATCTGAGTTGGTTCCCTGGAGCCCACATGGCTAAAGGAAAGAACATATTCCCATTTTTTCCTCTAATTTTCACTTCATGGAAAGTGGCATGACTAATTCCACACTGCCCTGCTAACAGACACAGTAAAGAAATGGTTTCAGTTCAGGGGCACCAGATTTTTTTAGAACCTAGGTAAATGAATATTCAGCCCGTGCTCTTAATTAAAATATATAACATGCATGGAAAAGATTTATTTTAGGTCATTTTGTGACATATTTTAATAAAATAATTCTTTAGCTTTTAAGGAGAAGGGAGGAGCAGGATTGATGTAAATGAAGTTCTCATGTATGAAATTCTCAAAAAATTATTAAATAATCATCAACAAGAAGAATCTGTAATTACAGTTTAGTTGGAGTGGAAGAATCTGCTTCAATTAGCAAGATGCCAGTACCACTGAAGTAAAACCTTTGCTTTACTAGGAATGAAGGGGCTAATATAACACCACCTTACCTTAAACTTCCTTTTATGTTCACTTAAGACACTCTGAGCCCTCTACCTCTCAGCTCCCCAAAGTAACATCTCCCTTGGCAATAGTACATTTGGGATGTCCATGACCTTGACCATGGTTCAAATATATTAACAAAAATAACATTTATAAAACTGGACACAAAACAAAATAACTGTAGAAGATATAAGTCAGTAATAATTGTCATGTTATGTCTGAAATAACTACTGTGTTCTTCCAAAACCAAATGTTGCAAGGTTATTCTGACCTTCATCTTTCATTGATGCAAGTGTGGTTTTGTAGGTTTTGTCTTTGAAAACACTGCACCCTTGAGGTTTGGCTCCAAGTGATTTTGAGTCATTACTCCCATCTTGGTCTAGCCAAAATTAAAGAACTGGTGTATTCTTAATTGCTTTAATCTGTATGTTTTATGTAGTTTTTTTCACATAGATTGATTCTTTCAGTAAAATTGTTGTAGGTTATTGAAAACTGAAATGCAAGCTATGAATAATGAAAAAACTCAACATCATTTATGTAAAACCTTTTGGGAATTATTTCCACAGGGTAAACACAGACCAACTGTGGTCTAGGGAGGAAACCAAAGCTGCCTCTCCAAGCTGGATAATAAACTTGTTTCCAGGGTAAAAGTTTGAAAGGCATCAAGGATTGTTGGAGAGAGTTGGAGTAACCACAGTATGGCAGGATCAGAGACCCTGAAGGGAGGCAGAAGAGAGCATTTGTAAAGTGATAGCCAAAGTTGCAGTAGAGACACAAGAGTATTGGAAATGCTAATAACATGGTATGTAGGCCAAGGATTATTCCAAGTGAAGAGTGGTTGGTTTTGTTAACAGACTACAAGAGTAATTCCATATACTGTAGTGGTATAATTGGAAAAGTAGAACTGCCTAAATTTTAGGACCAAAAGACTAGCAATGACTCAGGGAGCAGGCTTCATTTTGAGCTAAAGAGTTTGAACTACATTGTTGAAATTTGGTTTTGTTTACTTGTGTTTGCTTTAATACACTTTTCTATCACTTTTCTGTTTAAAAAGCTACACCTTTATTTTGAATTTTGCGAGAGTCCCTATATAATTAAGAGTTTAGAATTAAAAAAAAACTTGAACTTATAAATCATTGGAAATTTTTAAAAGAATGTGAGATTTTTAAAGTTGCATTTTATTTTCTTCAAAGTTACCATTATACTCTATAGAAATATTTATCAATAATAAATTCATACAAAGTATGATAAGTATAAAAATATTAAAATATTTTTCCCTTCTGATTACAAATAATTTTAGAAAATAAGCAAAAATTATGCCTATTTCTATTACAGAAACTTATATCTTCAAGAGCAAAAAGAATGTCAATAAATTAATATTTTTAATATGCAATCAGAAGAGAAAAGGTTCATCATATCAGCAAATGAGAATAGACCAGCCCAAGAGAACATCTAAACAAATGACACAATGCATGATTCTGCAAATTTAGACTATACTTCTCATTTGTTCTTAATATATAAAACAGAATATTTTATAAAATGAGATTTATTTTAACATTGATATTCAAGTTAGTGTAAGTAAGAAAAGGGAAAAACATCATGAGTATTATATTTGGGTTATATAATTTTAGAAAACTGTAAGTTGTGATGTTCTATTAATGAATGTGTAGTTGGCTTTTTGTATGCAAAACAAAAGCCCCAGTCACCAGAAACAACTCTGTAGTTCAAAACAAATTTGAGTGTTTGTTTCACATAGTTAAAATTAGATAAATTACATATCAGTTCTTTTGTTGAAGGCCCATATATTTAAACTGAAAAGAGAAAACTTGTTATGTGTTTTTTGATATTGACCAAAACAAATTATTTTTAAAATAAATTTGCATGAACAGGAATAAATATGTAGAAATTCCATATTTCCTCTTTTCGTTGAACTACAATATCACTCTAAATTGTGTGATATAAAATTTTTCTACAAATATGAATTCTAAATTTAGAATCTTAAAATTTAGAAATGTCAGCTTCATTCTGTATGTTTAGGTGTTCTGATAAATCTTTCCCCCAAAAGCCGCCTGAGCCCAACAGCCTCGTGTGAGCTTTTCGCCAGCTGCCCGCCTGAGTTAGGGCCCAAATGAATACACAGAAACTTTTTTAGGTTTAAAGCTGCTTGGCCAATGACTAGGATTCCTCATCTGTTAGCTCAGTCTTAACTACTATAAATCTATATATGTTATAAGACTTATCTTACCGGATGCCTTATTGGCGTCCCTCCTTGTCGGTGGATCACATCCTGCCGCTGGAGGAGGAAGGGGACAAAAGGGAAACTTCCTGTTTCTCCTTCACTTAAATATGAGTCTCCTTGCTATGTCACTTCCTGCCTGGATCAGCACTTCTCTACTACATTTCCCAGAATCCTCTGTGACTCCTAGTCCTGTCTACTTGCTGTCTCATTGGCCAAACAGTATTTTTTTTAAAATCAATAAGATAAACATACACAGTACATCCCCATCATTTAGGGCTTTCATTATTATGTGGCAAGGGGACTTTTTTTTAACAAATGGAGTAGTCTTCTGGAGGTCAAGTGTGATTTAGCAGTCATTTTTGTTTTATTTTTTTTATTTTTATTATTTTTTTTTTGAGACAGGGTTTCTCTGTGTAGCTTTGGAGCCTGTCCTGGCACTCTCTCTGTAGACCAGGCTGGCCTCAAACTCAACGAGATACACCTGCCTCTGCCTCTTAAGTACTGGGATTAAAGGGGTACACCACCAATGCCTGGCTAAAATGAAGAATTCTAAAAGGAGATAACACTATTAAAATCAAGACCTTTGTTAAAATGTTTTCGGATCTGTATGGTTTCTCTTTTATTTCATTCTTTAATTTAAATTAGAATCAAGATTGTTTTACATGTCAATCCCAGTTGTCTCTCTCTCCCCTCCTCCCCTGACCCCACTAACACCCTACCTAACTCATGCTCTTTCTGTTCCCCAGGTAGGGTGAGGCCTTCCAAGGGACATCTTCAGAGTCTGGCATATCCTTTGGGATAGGGCCTACACCCTCCCCAGTGTGTTTAGGCTCAGGGAATATCCCTCTATGTAGACTG
Source organism: Cricetulus griseus (assembly GCF_003668045.3). Classification (NCBI taxonomy): domain Eukaryota; kingdom Metazoa; phylum Chordata; class Mammalia; order Rodentia; family Cricetidae; genus Cricetulus; species Cricetulus griseus. The sequence goes on along the minus strand of NW_023276807.1, from coordinate 146,014,558 downwards.
GGCTCCCAAAATCCATTCCTATGCTAGGGATAAGTACTGATCTACAAGAGGCCCATAGATTCCTGAGGTCTCCTCACTGACACCTGGGTTTGTGGGGTCTGGATCAGCCCTATGCTTGTTTCCCAGCTATCAGTCTAGGGAACGAGAGCTCCCCCTTTTTCAGGTCATCTGTTTCTGTGGATTTCATCAGCCTGGTCTTGACCCCTTTGCTCATCATTTCTCCCTCTCTGCAACTGGGTTCCAGTTCAGTTCATTGTTTAGCTGTGAGTGTCTGCTTCTACTTCCATCAGCTGCTGGATGAAGGCTCTAAGATGGCATGTAAGTTAGTCATCAATTTCATTATCAGGGAGATCATTTAAGGTAGCCTCTTCACTGTTGATTAGACTTGGTTTGGTTTCATCCTTGTAGATATCTGGACATTTCCCTAGTGCCTGATTTCTCTTTAAACTTATAATGGCTCCTGCTAATATGGAAACATGGAGGACCCTAAGAGAGACTTACATGGTCCCCCAGATAAGGGAAAAGGAACAAGATCTCCTGAGCAAATTGGGAGCATGGTAGCAGGGGAGAGGGAGTTTGAAGAATGAGAAGATGAGTAAAGGGGAAGATGAGGGGAAAGGAAGACATGTGGGAGCAGGAAGGTTGAGTCAGGGAAGAATAAAGGAGAGAAAGATAAGAGATACCATAATAGAGGGAGCCATTATAGGTTTATATATGAAAAAAAATGTTAATGAAAAATAATTTTAAGAATAATATATATATATATTAATGTATTAGTTATATATATCTATATTGTATGTCTTGCATATATACATACATCATGTCTTAGATGATATATGTATTATTAACATACATATATATGTTACACCTTGTTCAGTTTGTATACTAGTAGTATAGATGTTAAGAGGAGGGACCATTGGGTATTGGTCAATCAATTTGTGTACACTACCATTCTTATTTACTAACTTTTGTATAAAAGAAATATAATTACTAATTGTTCTGGGAGTTCACTGTTTTTTCAGATGGTTGGACACTGATTGTCATTTGATTTTTAGTTTGTTTTCACTTTTGCTTACTAAACAAAAGATAGGCTTACCTGGATAAGTAATCTCAACTGGGAGAATGCCTCATTAAGACTGACTTGTAAGCAAGTCTGTGGATCATTTTCTTCCTTTCATTGTTTGATATGAAGGACCCAGCCTACTGTAAGAGCCCATCATTGTAATAGGGAAAGAGTCATGGAGTGAGTCAGTAAGAAGTATCTATCTAAGGTCTCTGTTTCAGTCTTTGTTTCCATATTCCTCTTGAGTACCTGATCTGACTTAACTCTTTGTTAGGATTACAACCGTCAAGATGAAACAGACCCCTCCTCCCCAACATGCTTTTAGTCATATTCTTTATCACCACAATTGAAACCTAACTAGGATATGACTCCATCAGTAAATTTAACAGAATGGCCTGCTCACTTGATTTCTAGATTCTCATCTGTCCTTAGTCTTCAGACCTCTGAGTAAAGGGCTCCTTTCCCAACCCTTGTGTTCTTAGTCTTTCATTTTTCTATCCTGCCTCACATGTTGCTTAAATTATAGCCATAATTCATTTTACTTAAATGCTCAAATTCAGTTATTTGATAAAATTAATTTTGTCAGGTAATCAAATGAAATCATCTAAGATATGAATTCAGGTTTCTTTAATTGCCTGATGGAATAAGGAAGCTTGCTTATTCACATGACATAAAACAGACAAATGTAACTTTCTGTTATACATGTCCGAAACATTTACTGTTACATTGACTGAGGATGAGCTGAGGGAAAGAAATCAGCATTGCCATACAAACTGCACTTGCCATGATATAAATCCAGTTATGGAATTCTTCAGCTTAAAATTTTGCTTGACATAATGTGCCTTCACCAAATGGACTAAGATACTTATGAGATCCTCCACAAATTCTTTTATCCCTTAAATGTGACTGAATTTGTTAAGGGATCCATTATGAATGGATGTATAATATAGGATACAGACACATAAATTCACTTAATGTTGAAACAAAAATTACATAAGAAGTGATAGTGGAAGAAGTTACTAAAATCAGGGTATTAAAGGAGATTTTACATATCAGTGCAATGTTGAACAAAGTTGAATATTTATTAAGGTTTACATTTAGCATAGCTGTCTTAATTTGAACTGAATCCTTCCTCCATCATAAAGCACCCATGCCTGCTACTTTAAATCCAGCCAAGAATCCGTGGCTGGATACGATCCACTGTTGCCATTTTACTGAAGAAATATTATTTTAATAATCATCTAAATGCTTATTATTAATGCATTAATAAAATCAACCTTTACTCTTCATCAAAGAGGCTTTTTGTAGCTTATGGAGACTACAAAAAAGTTCCCACAATTGTCCAAAAATTAGATAATAAGTTACTGTCTGATGCCTATCCCAAGCAGGGCAACTGTAATAGAAAGAAAAAGTATAAAAACTGTGGAAGCTGTGGAGAAGAGGACAAAAAGTCTGTACCAACCCAACGATTGGGAGAAATGCTTCAAGCATGCAGAGGCTTCTAGACAAGACAGATGTTGTACCCATACCCATGCAGGCTGCTCTAGAGTAACAAAGAATAAACCAGTTAAATGCCAACATATATGGAAGAAAATTCCACAAGTATCCACCACTACATGAAGAGATACATTATGTCATTGGTTGTGAAAGAAGGAGAATAACTTCTCTTCAGGGACAAAACCCTAATCCCAATTGATGTCTAAACATGTGTACATATGACCAATGCTAATTAGACTTTGTAAACCATATATAATTTTATAAGATGAACTCATGAATTTAAGAGTGGTTGGGGCATAGAGGAGGCTCTGGAATGTGGCTATGGGGATTGGAAATGAAACAAATATTGCAATTTTTGTATAATGTCATAAAATAATTTTATATACAAATACTATGTAGAGTAAACTATCTATTCTTGCATCAGATTTTTCAGGCATTTTACAACTATATGAAAACATAACTATATAAACATTTGAGATTGAAAACTGTCTGAGAAAGAAGTTGCATCATGAAGTATATAGATAGCATACCATGTTTCACAAGGGGCTGCCTTAAATCCTGAGTTTTCTACATTTCCTTTATTTTTAGTGCTAAATAAAATGTTTAATATCATGACTTCTTCATTTATTAACTGCTCTTTTTCATCTGATAATGGCATTGCATGCGACTGGAATACTCCAAAAACATAACTGTATTGGCTTAATGAGAACCTTATTCTTGCAAGATATGCACTTTCACTCTTTAATTAATTTGCTTTGTATTTGCATTTCATTGATTAGTGTTTACAGAACACTACAGTAAGAGAATAGAGATCAATAGGAACTGGAGGAAAAGAGCAGTGATGCTCTGTAAAGTTAAGTGGCTGCAGGAGAGAGGTAGGTGTTTCGACAGAGAGTAATTTCATAAACTACCAGTTTCATAGTGATTATTTTCATGCTATGGCAAACTTTGTTTATGGCCTCAAATTCATTCAGCAGTGCTTCAGAGAATGAATGGGTAATGAGGATCCACTGTGGATTCATACATTTTTTGCTGTGTATTCACTTTTTATTTTTCCATTGTTCTCATAGGGACATTCCTGTTTCATTTAAAGTTGTTATTCTATTCCTCTGCCTCCACTTAGATTATGAAACTTATGAAGTTGGCTGATTTTAATAACAATAAACCCTTAATAATAATATATAGTGATCACTTCTGGACAATAAAGTTGAATTATATCACTTTTATGGCAGTATTAAAAGAAATTCTACTTTTGACTTACTATTGCCATCCTATTTATGTAAAAGAAAACTAGGTGGTGAGAGATTGAAAGAGTTTCTAAAACACATACATTGCTACAGTGGATTGAGGTTCAAAGACACATCATGCAATACATCCCTTAATTTTGAGTAAATGGCAGTGAAATAATATTCACAGAGCTAGGAAATGGAAATGACCTATACATTTTTCATCAATGAATACAGAATGAACATATGGTACATATACAGGTGATTTTATTCATCTGTAAAGAATTATCAAATTTGTAGGTAAATGGATATAACTGGAAAATGTTACATGGATAGAGCTAACATAGACTTAGAAAAACCAATCCTTCATGTTCTCACTCGGTTGTGGATCCTATCTGAGAATGTTAGATTTGAGTACATCAGACACATTAATCAAAGAAGCTAGGGACATAGAAAAGAATGCAGAAGAAGAGAAGGGATTGGTAGAAAACAGGCACTAAGAAAGTAATCATCGGAAATTTGCATGGAAACAAATTGGGGAGGGAGAGAAATGGGGAGATGGAATAGGGAGAGATAAATAACATTAAGGACTTAAAAATTCTGTAGGGGCCTGAGATTGGTGGTGCATGCCTTTAATCCCAGCACTCGGGAGGCAGAGGCAGTTGGATTTCTGTGAGTTAGAGACCAGCCTCCTCTACAAGAGCTAGTTCCAGGACAGCCTCCAAAGCCACAGAGAAACCCTGTCTTGAAAAAAAATCAGTAGGGAATGAATTTTTAGGCTTAGACATAGGTAAATAATGCCCCAAAACCGAATACTATCTAGGAGGAAATGTAATGGAAATCGTTTGATTTTCTATCAGGGGAATATGGTATACTTTCAAAACATTCTTCCCTTTGGTAGCTTTCCAGGAATGAAGGCAAAACTCTGTTGCTGAAGATACCTCAGACATTGGAAGCAGGTATTGCAAAAATACCGCTGAGACTGATCTTGAAGTGCCCTTTTTGAATACTCACTCTCATAATATTAGACATGCAAACTGCAAAAAGAGAAGAGAATTCAGAAATACTATCTATCTGTAAATCCTATGAACTACAACTATGTGTGGCTTCCTAATAGTGCAGTAGTGGCTCTTTTACATTTTGAGTTACTACACCACTCTCTATATGGAGGTAAGGTCTGGCTAATATGAAGGAATCTGTGACTGGTATTGTAAATATAGTAAAATACCCATGTCTGTAGACATTTCAAATCTACGGACTACTCCTGCCATTTCTCTAAACTAATGGCTGATGTAATTTCTAGTTGTATTCTAAGTACCCATACTTATGCTCACAGATAAATGTAGCTCTCATGCTCCACATCAACAAAACTACTTTTTGCAGTAGATGGAGACTATTACATAGATTCCTGACTTTACAATTTGGAGAGTAACAACGCAGAGAGTATGAGTGCTCAACCATAACTAACACAGCTGCAATGCAACCCCTATACCTAATGGTCAGGAAAAATCACAATGAGATGGTACATAGATTGTAAAAGCCAGAGGTCTAGGATGTTTCAGGCTCAACATGATTCCAGAGACATGACAGGGAAAATGTATCCATGAAATATCAACATTATGGTTGCCTGATCAAGGTACGAGTTGACAAGGCCAAATTGATGGTAAATTTCATAAGGTCACACCTGTAGATGAAGAGTTCCAGGTGGCCAATAGCTACTAAGATGGAGAATCAGATTTCTCCAAGGAAAAGCTCCCATATTGGTTGTTCCAACACCTAAATGTTTTTCCCTGGGTATATGTACTGATAAGTAATGCTAAATGGACTCAGTATATTGTATAGAAGTGTGTGTGTGTGTGTGTGTGTGTGTGTAAAACAATAAAGTAAAAAGGGTCAGGAATTTAGAAGGAGGGGTACATGAGAAGAGTTTCTGGAGGAAAGTCCAAAATAATGGCAATTTCCTGCTCCTATATGAGGTTCTCAAACTTTCTAAATTAAAACATAAAACAATATCTGTGTAGAAGTGATTTTGAATAGAAGGATGGTTCCAAACTAAATAACGATGCATGATCCAACAAAACACTGAATATTAACATCCAAGATATGTTACAATATGATCACTGGTATTGTAGTCAGGGTTACAACTCAGATTTCTTGTGGCAAAATTAGGAAGAATTACAATCACACTAAAGAGAAGGAATCAAAACGCTTTATAAATGAAAGCTTTATGTATTAACCAGCCAATTCTTTTAACATACTGTTTCACAATTCTGTGAGTTACATAATTTATTGTTGTGTCTGTTCTTGAGTAAAAGTAATTAAAAATCAATTGCTAAAATAAACCTCCAGAACAACTTTACTATGATCTACAAAGATTCTGTCTTAAAAAGAAGACCCTTCCATCCCTTGGCTTTTTGTTTTTTTTTTTTTTTTACTACAAATATTTGTCTTATATTAAAAACTGAAATATTCTTGCTTTAATTCATTTGAATAATCATTTTTTGTTTTTTTTAGACTAATTTTCTCTTTTTCTTCTGTAATGAAAGCATATGACATTTGTATATCTTTCTCTTCTTGATTCTAGATGTCATTTGAAAATGATTTGACAACTTGTCTTGTTTACATGCAAGCAGAACACTATATAAAATAATTAGTAAATATTAAAGTTTTTACCTCCTTCTCTACGTGAATATAATAAGAATTTTTCACTGTCGTATAGTAAAGGAATTGAATGTTCTAATTTTAAACTTCATGTATGTACGTTAGAAGAAAATTAATAAGGTTTAAGAATTCATGTATTTAGTACCTATATGTTTGCCAATATTTTTATAATCACATATACAGTGAAAAGGTTAATAATTAAGACAGAGCTAGCCAATAAGAAGCCTGAGCAATAGGCCAAACAGTTTATAATTATTATAAGTCTTTGTGTGTTTGGGGGCATTAACACCTGCTGGACTGGGCTGGACTGAAACTTCTGGTTACAATAATGTCATTTAGTTTCACGTTCAAAGAAATCCTATGAAAAACCATGAACATGGGTACTAGTGGGTTATTTCTAAGCAGAAAACAAAGGGAAAAAAGAATGTGATTTTTCTGAAAAACATCCAACATGAAAAAATTCTGAGTGGTAAATATTTACAGAAAAATGGATAAGCTATTCATTCCAGCTGGTTCTTCTTATTTACCAAGTGGAATCATTACAAATATTCCCAATTGTAAAATTATGATTGCTTTCCAAATTCAATTTTCAGCAATATAATAATTTATTTAAAATTATATGAGTAAAATGTATGGGGTCTCTTGTAGTAGATCAGTACTTATCCCTAGCATAAGAATGGACTTTAGTAGCCAATTTCACATAGAGGGATACTCCCTCAGCCTGGTCACATGGCGGAGGGTCTAGGCCCTATCCCAAAGGATATGACAGACTGTGAAGACCCCCATGGAAGGCCTCACTCTCCCTGGGGAGCAGAAATGGTATAGGATGGGTAGGGTGTTAGTAGGGGGGCAGGGAAGGAGGGGAGGGTGAGGGTACTGGGATTGACCTGTAAAACAATCTTGTTTCTAATTTAAATAAATACATGTAGAAAAATAAAAAGAATTATTCTGTTCTTTACAAAAAATTTATATGATTAACCTTAGTGAAAAGGAGACATAGACCTTCATATTGACTAGTAGGGATTAGGAATTGTTATTATAACATATTTATAAAAATATTTATTCACCTTCAACAATATTTTTAATTTTAACTATTTATTTTATTAGGTGTTATAATTTAATTCAATCATTCTGAAATTCCCTTTCTTCCTTCTAACTCCTTTAACTTTCTTTCAAATTCATGAAAATATTTTAATTAATTATTTTCAAAAGCATATATATACATGTGAATACATGTGTATATTTCTAATTTTGAACTGCTCAGTCTGTATAGTGTTAATTGTATGTATTTTTTTGGGATGACCTATTTGCTATTATATAACTAATGAGTTTGTTCTTCCCTTGGGAAGACTATTGTAGACTATTTTTCCTCTCTCTCTCTCTCTCTCTCTCTCTCTATATATATATATATATATATATATATATATATATATATATGATTTTTTGTTCAGATGGAGGTTTTCTAGAACTTGGCCTGTCTACATTAAAATGTCTTTTGCTACTGTCTTTTTTCTGCACATGTTTAGGCTGTATGTGGGTAAGAGCTCAGGAGGGTAGTTTCTGATGTTATAGGAGACTAAATCTCATGGAAAATTCAGTTATCCTGTGGCTGTTTCTTATTATTTTTTAACAGATACTCCTCCCCTGCCCTTGCTTCTTCAATGAACACTGATTCTTAGATCAGGAACTGTACCATATATATGCCCCTTGAGACTGGATTCCACAACCTTGCCTTTTGATTAGATGTGGTTTTCCATGATGGTATCTTATATTGTAAAGAATAGTTTCTTTATGTGGAAGAAGAAGCATTTATCTGTGAGTAAAAGGAAAAATATTTAGAATAGTTAGGGAATATGCATATTTGATTTTCCAAAGCCTAAAAATAAATCTACCTTACAACATAGACATACTATTCATTCATATATGCCCAATGGACTCAACTTCATATTCCACAGATACTTGCTCAGCCATGTTCATTGATGCTTTATTCATTATACTCAGGAAATGGAAGCAACCTAAATGCCCTACAACTGATGAATAGATAATGAAAACGTGCTGCTTAAATGTTATGCAAAACTGTTTAGCTATAAAGAAAACTGAGATTTTTAGAATAATATATGCAACTCATAAAGATCATACTTAGGGAAGCAACCCAGATCAAGAGAGACAAATGCTGCATAATGTCTTTATGCAAGGCACCTAGCTCAAAATCTTCAGAGAGAAATATATACCCTGACATAGCTGCAGAACCCAGAATAATTAAAAGGGGCCATTTTAGCAATTAGCTGTTGTGGAACAACAGTGGGCAGAAAAAGCAGGAAGGAAGTGATCTGATGGAGAAAATGGAAAATGGTGCTGTTATAATTAGGGATAGACAGGGAGATAAATGGAAGGATGAAGATAAGAGTGTCTGAAAAACTCATAGGAAATCAAACCATTAACTAACAACCTAAAATTACTTGTAAATTGGTGTATAAATAAACATATAGAGAGAAAATAAGATTTTCCCAATTGAGATGACAATATTGCCTCCAAGAGCCAAAGACTATCTAAGAAAAATACAAACAAAATGCATGAGAAATGAGTTGTTGGTCATGGTTGTCTAAAAGACACCCCAAATATTAGGAGTCATTGCTATTGACCTTGGTTGCCCCAAAGAAGTGAAAATTAAGTCTCTAAGACACTATGACTTCCAGATGCGGGATCAAAAGGCTACTCAGCTAGAATCACCTAAATATCTCCATTTCTGAGGACTACCAGGAGGAAAGATACCAACAATCCTACCTAGCTATGATGCCTACAGACCACAACGACTATGTGTCATGGTAACACTATAGGTGCATGCAGTAGAGACCAACATACCTCAGCCTAAACCAGCAACCATCTAATTGAAAAGACTCATTCAATGGGAGGGAACACATTCCTGGTACTAGAAACCTCACCAAATAACCAGACCCAGTAAAGTCATGGATCAGGAAGAGTTACTTGCTTTTATTTCACATATATGGCAGTTTTGTTCACATATGTGTATTTCAGTACATGTATGCCTTACCCCTGTGACAGCTAAAAGAAGGTTACTGAGTCCAGTTTTAAATCACCATGTTGGTACTAGCAATTGAACGTGTATGCTCTACAAGGGCATCAAGAGCTCTTAACTGTTGTACCTAATAATATATCACAGTTATATCATCTTTCCAATGTTTCAAGTCATTATACTGCTTACCTGTGAAATTTGTAGCACTTGGCCCATTTACTGAGAAATCTCAAGTGTGAGAAACCAAAGGGTGAAAAGAAGTTTCTATGTGACCAAACTTGTAATGCCAAATATATATAAAGAATCATACACCAACCTATTTCCCAACTCTGTGTATATCATTTAGATGTTTAAATAATTAGGTTCTGACACTATGCATAGTTAATATATTCCCCTGAGATTAATAACTCATCCTTATAAGACTTCAGCTTATGTCCCCAGCTGGTAATGACCAGTCTCTTACTTATATTAATGTGTGCATATTGATTAATGATGTCTTCAGCCATCCTTGCATTCCTTGAGTAAATCCCACTTGATTATATGAAAAGGAAGCAGTTTCAGCCCTGTATCTGCAAGCTTTCAGATACAAAATGAATTACTGTACTGCTTCCCAGGGAGATAGCAGCTAATTGGCAGTTGACAGTCACAAGTCTTTGGCAATAATGTCAATCTCTTTTATCTAGATGGCAAATGATGCTACTAATCTGGAGGGTGGAGGATAGTACTTATTCTAAAATGCAGCTTGTATTTTAGAATAACTATGTATATTATTTATTTAGATTATAGTATTGCATTAGTTTTACTTTTCCTTTCTGCCCTACAAACAATCCTATATATCCCTTCTTATTGTCTTTTAATTTGTGGCTTTTATTTATTACTTGCTGTTACATATATTTGTATACATGTATATATATTCTTAATTAAGTAAATCATATTTATTCACATACCTTGTTTTATTAATTTTTGTAATTACAATATAATCACATCATTTTTCCATTCTCCTTTTTCCTTCTGAACCTCTTCATGTTCTCTTCCAATTAATGGCATTTTTAAATTAATTATTATTATATGTATATACATATATATGTACATATATAGAAGTACATATTTCCCAAACAAATCTGAACAATCTGTTCAGTCTTTACAATTTTTTATGTTTTATTGATGGCCCTTTGATATTTGTGAACTTGTTGGTTACCTCCTCCTTGGGGAAGGCTATTTCTACAGCTTTCAGCAATCCCTATTTACTTGGAGATTTTCTGTGGGGCTTAGGCTTCCTGAGCCTTCTCTTGCCTTCATTATAATGTCTGTTATTATTCTTCTTTATCTGCTGATTAGGCATTCATATTTACTAGACTTTATGGCTGTAGCTTCTAATATTAATAAGAGACCTAATAGGTGACACACCAAACACCCCAATCCTTCAGCTCTTAGAATCATTCTGATCTCGTTTACTTTATGATCACTGCTACTTACTTGCAAGACCTGCATTGTAAAAGTATCAGTTGAGAGTGGAATCCACAACTTTTTACTATCTATCTATCTATCTATCTATCTATCTATCTATCTATCTCATTCTGATCTCGTTTACTTTATGATCACTGCTACTTACTTGCAAGACCTGCATTGTAAAAGTATCAGTTGAGAGTGGAATCCACAACTTTTTACTATCTATCTATCTATCTATCTATCTATCTATCTATCTATCTATCATCTATCTATCATCTATCTCATTTTGTGTGTGTGTGTGTGTGTGTGTGTGTGTGTGTGTGTGTGTGTGTGTGTTAATTGTCTCCATCTGTTATTAAGAGAAGTTTCCTTGATGAGAGGTAAGGGCTGCAGCTATCAGAATAAATATTTTTAATATAATAAAAAATTATGCTTGTTTAAGACAGTTGTAAGTTCTCTTCAGCATCTGAGACTTTACTAGCCCTGGGTGGTTGGCTGGGATTTCTAGTACTAAACATGATTCTCTCCTATTGAGATGGTCTTAAGACCAACTAGACATTGTTGTCTACTGCCCTGGAATGTGACACAACTGTAACCATAGACTTGTTGTGATATGTTGGTTGTGTTTTACATAGATGTCACAGATGATGAGCAAAACTGTTGTCACTTTCGCTTTTGAGAAGCTTTCTGAAAAGGATACTGGAAAAGGGAACGCTCCTACTGTGGGTGACATTCCAAACCAGCCTGTGCACTCCGGAAATTAATGTGGAAAATCCTGAAAAGGCTAGTCATAAATCTCCCATATAATCCAGATCATCAAACTACTTCACAGATACCTGTTCACTGATGCTCTATTCACAGAAAAACATCCAATTTTCCTTAAATAATGCAAACGTTGTATACCATGCCAATACACAATGGAATACGGAACAAAATAAAATCATGAAATTTTCAAGTAAATGTTTATAACTAGAAAAGATCATACTGAATCAGGTGACCCATACCTATAAAACAAATATCAAATGTTCTCTTGCATATGAGGCTTGAGCTCTAAATATTCACATTTGAATTCATATCATAATGTCAGTTCAGAAACCAGGAAAGAAAAAAGCAATCCTTTCTGGAATGAGGTTTTGGGGAAGCAATGGAAAAGGGGGCATCAGGGTAAAAGTGATCTCATGGAGGAAATGAGAAAAAAAGGAAGGGGCTCTAATTTTGGAATAGGAAGGAGGTAAGAAAAAGAGAGGAAACAAAAAATAAACAGCTGAAAAAATCATAAGCAATTATGCTATTAACTATCTAAAATTATCTAAACACATTTAACTTGGAGCATAATTATACATAAACAGAGTAAATGAAAATTTCCATCTGGGCTGGCAATGTTCTTGCAAAGGTCAAAAGACCTAAGAAAAATCCCATCCTTAGACATGAGTTCTTCTTTGAGTTGTTGGTCAGGGTTGTCCAATAGATTCCCAAAAACTTAGAGGTTATTTCTATTGCTATTATTTTTCTTCAGTGGTAGAAGGTAAATCCAATTGCCTAAGACAACATGCACTGCAGACCCAGTGGTGATTCCTAGGCTAGAACTAACATGACAACCTCCTGACTAAGCACTGACTTTCATGACATGAAGAAGGAACATTGCAAAGAACTTTAATAAGAATTTGGGGGGGTCAACTCATTAATTTTATTGAAAAGCAAACTGGGAATTCCTATTCTGCATTTAGTAATAATGACCATAAATTTCTGCTTTTGCAGTAATATCTATATTGTGTCTTGTATCTAGATTTAATGACATTTCCCTTCATTTGTGTTTTATTCTCAGTTTTCTTATACACATAGCTGAAAGACCTTGAATGCAGAGAACATAAAGTTCTTAGAGGCTGTCAACAATGGAATGATTTAAAAGTGAAAATGGATAAGAATTTGTGAAAAGATGTTTCTATGTTTACACATATGGTTTAGCCACAAATAAGAGAACAGGGAAGGAGGAAATGAAAGCATTTATTGAGCCATTGAATTTTTTTTATGGTTTCTAAATGTATTCATCACTGTAGAATGCAGCTAAAGTCTTCTTTTTCTGGAATGACAAGATAAGATAGTTAATTTGTGAAGCAAACAAATCACCTTAATTGAAGATAGTTTTCAATTTATAACAAGTTGCCAAGCATAAGCCTGAAGTCCTCTAGAGAAAATAGCCCTATGATTTATATCTCTGCTGCATGAACTCAAAGCAATTCATGTGGTTGCATATGAATAATGTAGGGTGAGAACTGCACTGGAGGAAACCACCGAAGAAAGTAAATGAAGTCCCTTTAAAAGGGAATATATTGGAAACTAATTTGAATTTTTCATCAGCATGGGTGATATTATATGAATAACCAGAGATTAGTGAATATTTCAGTTTTAAATTTGAGACCATGCTGTTCTTTTCATATATACAAAAAATCACAGGCCAAAGGAATCTAAAGAAAGTAAGAAATGCATTAAGGCCCATAAATATGCAGAAGTACTCTGTCTTTCATCTGAAAAGAATTGGAGGCCCATTGAACTCTCTGATATACACAAAGCTGTTGAGTCAAGCTCCATAGAAGCTGAGATCTGTCAGTATGATGGAATGGCAAATGATTAGCAGAAGACACTCCACTATAGATGCATTTGACTGTGGTACCCTATGATAAAGTTCTATTATCTTTTGAAGAAATTCCAAACAATTGAAAAGTAGCTAGCATCTCACACATATGGAAAAAGAGTACATCGATTCTTCTTTCTTTGCACTGATAGTAATGCATTTCAAAATATTCAGAATGCTATCAAATAAGATTGAAATGAGAACAGGAAGAAATATTCAACAATGTGGTTATAACTGATGAAATTATAAAACCATGTAAGATATTGGATACTTACTCCATTAAAATAAAGAGGCAGAACAATTTGATAATTTTACCCTGTTCAATACTGAATATTATTTTTGCTTAGTTGGGGATTGCATAATATGTATCTACCATGTATGAATAATACATTATCATTATAGTTGAAAAGTCATCTTTTCTGTAAAGATTTGAAATTGGGAGTGATTTAAAATTAATAGCATGAAAACATAAATAGCTTGGACAAAAGAGACACCTCAATGGCCAGGCTCCATATTTGTGTAGAATGTGTCTACTTGGGTTCAAATAGTCATGGTGAAAATTATGGCATTCAAAGTACTGTGAGTCTGGGGATCACAAGGTCTCCCTTGTTCAAGTCATTGTTTCTGTGGGTTTCCTCAGCCTGGTCTTAACCCCTTTGCTCATCACTCCTCCTCTCTACAACTGCATTCTAGGAGTTCAGCTCTGTGCTTAGCTGTGGGTCTCTGTTTCTACTTCATTCAGTTAGTGATGACTCCCCATGGAAGACCTCACCCTCCCTGGGGAGCAGAAGGGTTGATGGGATGGGGGTTGTTAGGGAGCATGTAAGAATAGGAGGGAGAGGGAAGGAGAATTGATATGTAAAATTAGATTGTTTCTAGTTTAAATAAAAAACAATCTAGGGAAAAGAAAGGAAAACAGACAAACAAAATTCCAATGTGTTTCAGAGATTTTATTCAGTGAGAAATAGGTGAAAATCATCCATCTCATCTCTGGAAGTTAATTGTTGTGGATAAAATGTTGTATCAGGTAAATATAAAAATCAAACTTAATAACAGCTGTTTTTGAGCAATATGTGAGAAGGAAAAATTTTGTGAAATGTAATAATAGGATAAAAGTGATAAAATGGGTTGAGAGAGCTGAAGAAAAAGTAGAGGAGAATATAGAAGGGATAACTAATACTAAAATCCTTTCAAAAACAAAACTTACTGTTCTTCTGAAATGGAGACATCCTGTAACAGAAACAATGTTCCTATTTGATACCAAAGCCTAACAATTCTAGTGTTAGGAATGTGTGATGCCTTTGGAAGTCATTGGTCAGTGACTTCCTATAGATAATCAAACTTTACAAGCTATTAACAAAGGTATTTATTACTGTCCCAGATGTGATGATAAGACCCTATTGCTACAGACACCATATCTGTTAGTCATAGAATATGGCAAAATGACATTGTTAAGGACCTGGAAGCCTTTAGTCCTAGAATGTACTATGCATGCTACTAGAGAAGAAGATTAAATATCAGTCTCACTCAGGTCTTCACTTTGTTTAATACAATAATTCATGTTCAGGAAAGACATACTTACTAGTCCAATAGTGACATAAACATCATGGTAACAACAATGGACTCTTTTCTGATTTCATTTAAGGTATGAAATCATACCTGGCACAAGAATGGGCTAAGAACCTAGTGATAGATAAGTCAAGGGCCCTAGGAGAAAACCTACCATATGACATATAACCAATTCCTAATGACATATTCTCACACCTATACAACATTCCTCACTTCAGAATTCTATTTGCAGGAAATAATGATTATCACAGTGACCTTGTCTTGGGCAAAATCTGAGTATAAGAAAAGGTAGAATATATACACTAAAGGGAACACATATACTACAATTCCCCACCACCAAGGTGGGATGATCATGGTGTGATCTGGGACAGAAAGAGTCTAATATTTAGAGGCAGTGAGTGACAACATGGAAACATAGTTTTTGGAATAGCATGAAAAAGACCAGTACAAGATCAAAATATAACAAATCTCATCAAAAGATAGGATTTGCACACATAATCCTACCTTTAGTCATGGAACTTTGCAAATTAACTGCAGGGAGAGGGAGATGAGGTTTTATCATAGTGTGGACCCTTGTTAAATTGACCATTTTCCAATAGAAGACTACACATCCCAAAAATATTGGAGCAAGGCAATAGGGTGTGTATCTTGGAGTAGTTATAGAGAGGGAGAAGATGATTAAAATATACTGTAGGAAACCCAACAAACTAAGAAAACATAAATAAAAGATATTTGCAACTTCTGGCATATGTACTATCATAGTAAAAGATGAAACAGAAAAAAAATAAAAATAGAACAAAAAGAAAATCAACATTCAATTCAGCTAACTAATTGCTATTCAAGCCCAATCATGGTTCAGTTTCAGGTTGCAGTGAATGGTGTTCACAAGGACATCGAGGAAAATTTTGTGCTTTAAAAGTATAAGTTTGGTTTGTCAGTGTAATTAAGTTAACTGACTTTTTCGACCATGATCTTTAATTTCAAGCCTGCTTCCAATTCTGTGTAGGTAGTTTTTCTTAGATTTACCCTTCTGTGCCTCATTCTGTGTTGTGACATACTCTACAAATTCTATGCAGACTGTGTTTTGATTGCTTTAATTCAGACCATCCCAAAAGGTTTTCAAATGATCTGAAAGAGCCTGGATCCCTTTAGGCAAACGTACAAAGATATGAGGCTGAAATTGAAGTACATAAATGAGGAGTTCTAGTCTGAGGACTTAGAATGTGGTAAATGGAAATAGAAATCATGGGGCAGTTAATAAAATACAGATGATTTTAGTCTCTATAGACATTTCATGGTTTGCAATGGAATAAACCTAACAGTATAAGCAACATTCTTTTTTTCTTCATCTTTATTCTATGTAATTATTTTATCTTCCATTTTAGCCTTTAACAATTATACAAATTAATTTCTTATACTATATCTATGCATTATTATTACAACTTGATTACATTACAATTAATTTTCATTTAATCACCACTTAGAAGAATGTATCTCCAAGTATATTTGTAGGGCATGGTCACAGGTACAGGTATCAGGGTCTCTCCCTACACATAATTACTTTGAGATTTTTTTTGAGGGTAAAGACTTTATTTAAGACAATAATTTGTGGTATAATACTCACCCCTCAACAGGATCAAGAAAATGAATTGTAGGATTTATTCAGCTTAAAGAGATATTCATTTAGAAATAGTGTGTGAGTTTTGACTAAAAGAAAATTATGCATTGTAGTCAGAAAAGCAATGCAAAAAGTATAGTTGTGATATTAATGGGAATGAAATGCAAAAAAATTTAACAATTAATTCAGAAATTTATTTATACTGACTCAGTTAATGATAGTCATTAAAAATCTTTAAAAATAGTGCAACTATAATTTAAGGTAATTTTTATGTTTAATTTGTAGGGAAATCCTGACTCCCTGCCTGACACCCCTCTCTCCTTCCCTCCCTTCCTCCCTCCCTTCGTTTCCTTCTTCTTACCTCCCTCCCTAGCTAGGTACCAACCTACCTCCCTTCATCCCTCCCTTTTTCCCTCTTCCTCCTTCTTTCTATCTCTCTTTTTCCCTTCCTTCTTGCTTCTGTTTCCCAGTGTTAAAAAAGGCAGATGAAGACGACTGAAGTATGAGAAGATGGTGAAATTGAACAAAAGAGAAAGATATTACTTTAGATATTAAAACTCCCTATGAAATTGTCAAGGAATTTAATAACTGAGAGACAACTTTCTTTTTCAGAATGTTCATTTTGGAGTGATATATAAATAGAAATATATATATATATATATATATATATATATATATATATATGCCTATATGTGAGAATATGTCTCATCTGCAAATCTAATTTTCTTTATGAAGTATTTCTATTTATTTATTTATTTATTTATTCAAAACAAACTTCTTTTAAATGTCAATCCCAGTTCCCCCTCTCTCTCCTCCTCCCCTGTCCCTCACTGACCCCTATCTTATCCTCTTTCTTCTCCCCAAGGAGGCTGAGGCGTTCCATGGGGGAATCTTTAAAGTCTGTCATTGTTTCTTATTAAAACTTAGAGAGTGAAATTTTGACCTATATCAGGATAAGATATACCAGACTTTTAATTTTTTTGGTATAAGAAGGCATAAATTAATCATGAATGATTTAATTTTATTACTGTCTTATTCCATATTTCTAAATAATTAACTTTTGGGAATTTATGAGCATCTATTCATAACAAGGAAAAGCTATAATTTTGGAAAAGTGAATAAATCCCTCTGAGTATAAATGTATATACCACTGACAACAGGGAAATTCATTAAATTTCATTTCTTTCTCATTCAGTTTTTAAAGATATATTCTATATTTATGTATTTATGTGCATGTGTGTGAGTATAATACATGCATGGAGTCAAATGTCAGTAATGGGTATCTGTCGCTATTACAATGGATTCATCAGTGTTTGTGAGTCTCTGTATTTGGGTATTGGGATTGACCCTGCTTCCTTTGGAAGAACAACAATTACATTTACATCTTAACCCATCTCTTTAGACCCTTCGTTAGACATTTTGTTTTTTTCCTGTGTGAAAAATGTGTTACTTGTCTTTAGAGCCAGGATATCATATTAAAGAGATTCCATCAGTTTGAAACTATATTCAATTTCATTATTCTATCAATAATGATTCTGTATGACAAGACTATCCATATTTGTAACACTGTCTCAGCCTTAGACACTTAATAAGAAGGCACAGAGGACTACATGTTAAATCTTGTGTATCATATTTAAGAATTGGCATGTGAATATCAGTTTTGTTCACATATTTGCATTATGAAACAGAAATGAACTAGTATCCAGGTTGCATAGTACTGTAACTATTCAATACAATTTTGTAAATGTGAATATCTGTTTAAGTGTATAACTCATTCTCTCTTCATTAAACTTCAATGTCAACAGTCATAAAACGGGCATATAATTTTCTGGTTTATTATTTAAAAATATATTTACACTCATGTCATAGAAAGTCAGTTCACGTTATATTAAATTATGAATATAAATTGCATGACTGATTGTTTGAATCAACAGAAGGGACATTGCAAAGCTCTTTCTATGAGGCTACAATTACCTTGGTACCCAAACCACACAAAGACACAACTAAAAAAGAGAATTACAGACCAATATCCCTCATGAACATCGATGCAAAAATATTCAACAAAATACTGGCAAATCTAATCCCAAAACACATCAGAGAAATCATCCAACATGATCAAGTTGGCTTCATCCCAGGAATGCAGAGATGGTACAACATATGAAATCCATCCATGTAATCCACCATATAGACAAATTGAAAAAGAATCTTCTTATATGCTGAAAACTCTTTGACAAAATCCAACATCCCTTCATGATGATGGTCTTGGAGAGATCGGGAATAACAGGAACATACCTAAACATGATAATAGCCGTCAATATACAGCAAACCAACAGCCAACATCAAACTAAATTGGGAGAAACTCACAGCAATTCCTCTAAAATCAGGAACAAGACAAGGCTGTCCATTCTTTCCATATGTCTTCAATATTGTCCTTGAAGTTGGAGCTAGAGCAATGAGACAACAAAAGGAGATCAAGAGGATACAATTTGGAAAAGAAGTCAAACTTTCACTATTTGCAGATGATATGATAGTTTACATAAGTGACCCAAAAAACTCTACCAGGGAACTCCTACTGCTGATAAACACCTTCAGCAAAGTGGCAGGATACAAGATTAACTAAAAAAAATCAGTAGCCCTACCATATACAGATGATAAATCCAATAAGAAAGAAATCACAGAAATAACTCCCTTCATGATATTCACACACAACATAAAATATCTTGGTGTAATGCTAACCAGAAAAGTGAAAGACCTGTACAGTAAGAACTTTGAGTTTTAAAAGAAAAGAAATTACCAGAATATGGAAAGATCTCCCATGCTCTTGGATAGGTAGAATCAACATAGTAAAAGTGGCAATATTGCCAAAAGCAATCTACAGATTCAACACAATCTTCATCAAAATCACAACAAAGATCTTCACAGACCTTGAAAAAACAATACTCCACTTTATATGGAAAACAAAAAAAAACAGGATAGCCAAAGCAACTTTGTACAATAAAGGAAATTCTGGAGGCATCACCATCCCTGACTTCAAGTTCTATTATAGAGCCATAGTCTTGAAAACAGCTTGGAATTGGCACAAAAGTAGACAGATAGACCAATGGAATCAAATTGAAAACCCTAATATTAACTCACATGCCTGTGAACACCTGATTTTTGATAAAAAAAGCAAAATTCATACAATGGAATAAAAGAAAGCATCTTCAACAAATGGTGCTGGCACAACTGGATTCGACATACAGACAATTGCAGATAGATCCATATATATCATCATGCACAAAACTTAAGTCAAAATGGATCAAAGGCCTCAACATAAATCCAGCCACACTGAACCTTCTAGAAGCAAAAGTGGGAGACACCCTTGGATAGGTAGAATGAATTGGAACAGGAGACCACTTCCTGAACACCAGTAGCACAGACATTGAGATCTACAATTAATAAATAGGATCTCCTGAAACTGAGAAGCTTCTGTAAGGCAAAAGACATTATCAACAAGACAAAAGAACAGCCCACAGATTGGGAAAAGATATTCACCAACCCCACATCCGACAGAGGGCCGATCACCAAAATATACAATGAACTCAAGAAGTTAGCCACCCAAACACCAATCAATGAAATTAAAAAGTGGGACGCAGAACTAAATAGAGAATTGTCAACAGAGGAATCAAAATGGCTGAAAGAAAGTGCGCAAAATCCTTAGCGAATCAGGGAAATGCAACTCAAAAGAACTCTGAATTACCATCTTACACTGGCCAGAATGGCTAAAATCAAAAACACCAATGGCAGTCTATGCTGGAGAAGATGTGGAGAAAAAGGAACACTCCTCCATTGCTGGTGGGAGTGCAAACTTCTCAGACCATTTTGGAAATCAGTATGGTGGTTTCTCAGGAAAATGGGAATCATTCTACCTCAGGATCCACAAATTCCTCCCTCAGGCATATCCGCAAAGAATGCACATTCATAAAATAAGGACATATGTTCAACTAAGTTCATAGCAGCATTGTTTGTAATAGACAGAACCTGGAAGCAAACTAGATGCCCCTCAACTGAATAATGGATAGAGAAAATGTGGTAATTTACACAATGAAGTACTACTCAGTGGATAAAAGCAATGGAATCTTTAATTTGCAGTCAAATGGATAGAATTAGAAGAAGCCATTGTGAGTGAGGTAACCTAGTCACAAAAAAAAACATGGTATTACTCACTCATATTCATATTAGACATAGAGGAATGAATTTCCAGTCTACAATCCACATCATCAAAGAAACTAGGATACAAAGACTCTAGTAGAAAAATGCATTGACCCGGGAGAATGGGAAGGGGCAGGATCGCATGAGCTACTTGGGAGAATGAAGGTATGGGAGAGGGAGCTGGGAGAAAGAGAGGGGGAGAAGAGGAGGGGAGAGGAGGAAATGGAGGAGCAGAAAGGTTGAGCTGGGGGAAGAATAGAGGAGAGCAGGATGAGAGATACCATAACAGATGGAGCCATTATAGGTCCAAGGAGAGATCTGGCACTAAGGAGATTTCTAGAGATCTACAAGGATGACACCAACTGACAATCTAGGCAATGGTGGAGATGATAACCTAAATGCCATTCCCCTAATATGAAATTGATGACTGACTTATATGCCATCCTAGAGCCCCCATCCAGTGGCTAATGGAAGCAGAGGCAGACACCCACATATATACACTGAACTGATCTCTGGAACCCAGTTGCAGAGAGGTTGGAATGAAGAACAAAGGGGTCGGGACCAGGCTGGTGAAACCATAGAAACAGCTGACCTGAACAAGGTGGAGCACATGGACTCCAGAATGATGTCGGGAGGCAAGCAGGGAACTGATCCAGATCACTGAACATGGATGTCAATGAGGAGGCCTCAGCACTCTGTGGGCCCTGGTAGTGGATCAGTATTTATCCCTGGTTTAAGAAGGTTCTTTGAGAGCCCATCCCACATGAAGGAATGCTCTCTCAGCCTGGACACATGGGGGAGGGCCTAGGCCCTGCCCAGGATGATATGACAGACTTTGGGCAACCCCCATGGAGGGCCTTAGCCTCCCTGGAGAGTAGAGGGGGGATGAGGTTGGGGGGCTGGTGGATGGTTGAGGTGAGGGAAAGGAGAGGGAAAAGTGATTTATGTGAGAAGCAAGCTTGTTTCTAATTTGAACTAATAAAAAGTATGCTGAGAGAGGTAAACTAGATCCAAAAAGACAAATTCTGAATGTTTAACCTCACATATGACCTCCTGCTTTGAATCTTCAGATACTGTTATTAAAATTAAAATACACACAGAAAAACACTAAGGGTCTTTGGTAAAATTTAAAAGCATGTGGCATAAATGCAACTGGTATGAGAGGGAAAGGGAACAAATGGACAAGGAAGGTTTAATGGTATGGGAAATCAGTGAAGGCTAGAGAAAGTTCATAGAAAGAACTAGCTAGCACTCATGACCTTTGAAAGGAGAGATCAAATTATACCCCCACTCCGTGTATCTATATAAGTGTGTGTGTGTGTGTGTGTGTGTGTGTGTGTGTGTGTGTTGTGTGTGCGTGTGTGAGTGAGCTGAGTTTTTCAATTACTTTCATGAAGCTCAGTTGTCTGGAAGGTAATCTGAGAGATAGCCTCTAAAAATGAATTTTGCATTAAAATTTTATTTGAAATTCAAATAAAACATAGGAATCACTCTACTTTTTCATTTTTTCTTCATGACTTCAACAATCTCTAAATTCAAAAGAGATGCATACATTCAGAAAATTGTGAAAAGATTTGAAGACCTGTAGGAAATTACATCAGTTCAAAAGAGTTATTGATCACTCTATCCTTGGAAATAGAGATATAATCAATAGTGGCAATATTGACTTTGTAGTTCAATATAAAGCAATAACGAACAACAAAAATCTTTCATGGTTCAACTCTGCTATGATAAATTTGATAATACTAAAATCTTACTTCCCTTGAATTTAAAAATATCTTTAATTCTTTGAATTCTTGAAGAAAACCTTCCCTTATAGACAGACTATGTAACACTCATTGCTGTAACTATTCATATGGATGAATAGAAATTATATCTTAATCTCTAATATAATTAATATCAAAATGTTATATAGTTACTATTAAAAATCCCAGTAAATTTATAGAAAATTATGAAAATCTGGAATACAATTGAGTTGGTTTTCCCATGCCATGCCACTTATGCACTATGCAAGGTAAGAGCTGCTATTCTCATATAGGAGACTACCTTGACATTATCTTGGTATTCTCATAAAGTAGACTACATTTACTTTTTTGGTAAACATAAGGCTTCAATTTGAATAATCTCCTTTAAATGTGAAGAATTATTCATTAATTCTTATTTTCAAACTCTAGCTGGATATCTAGTTTAGATTTTAGACCCTGATTACTCTTTAGTAATCTTAGAATTAAGTTCGTGTGATAATCATGCATATATTTAGATCCTCAATGAGAATTCCTTGACTTTTTGACACATTTTTAGTTCTACTTAAAACTAATTCCCTCTTATAAATATCACATAGCTTAAAGGAAATACAATGAAATGATGTTTTCCTGGCAGGAGCAGTAACCCAGTTCTTTGCTTTAATGGGTGTGGATTTTATCCTGAGAAGTTGTAAGCCTGTTACAGTTCCCTGAAATAACCACATTCTTGGGAAGAAAGATATTAGAATTAGGGCAGAAGAGTCTTTGCAACACCTCATTTCCTTCATTTATCTAGGAAAGTGCCAATGGCACCTTTCTACTCTTAGAATAGACTTAAAGAAGTCACTATAATGAATTGCACCATAGTATAATGAATAGCTAAAAAATAGAAGGGTTTTATGATGCCTGTTTAATTTTTTATATATATATCTTTTATTGATGCGTGAGAAATGAGGGTTAAAGTGTAGCATTTTGTTACCATAATGCTAGAATTTCATCTGCTGGATTGTCATGAAAATGCATCACTGTTTTTTTAAGCCACCCAGTGTACAGTGCTTTGTTAAGCCACCCTGAGAAGATAATAATAAATTTATACAAATGGTAATTAAGACAGTCTTGTCTTTAAATAAGAATTTTCTGCTTCAGTTCAGAATAATGTCTGTTCTAAGAATTCATTGCATAATTTTATTAAAAATCCTAACAAAAGAACTAAACAGAACATGTCAAGGACACATATAAACCATGTACATACAAACATACAGACTTGTATATTTACAAGTCTTTCAGCTTAGTAAATGTAGAGTTATTTGATAAATGTAAGAATGAATATAAAATTATAATTCAATATTCTGAGCTATATCATAGTTTATATGTACTCAGATTCTGTATAAATGTCTTTAAAGTATTAAACAAAAATTTAGACTCAAGGCTAATTATGATGGTATAAGCAATTAATCTCAGGACCCAGAATCAGAGGTAAATGTTATTCTGAGTCCAGCTGGTCTCTAAAATGAGTTTCTTCAGCCACAGCCATAAGATGAGATATTATCACCAAAAGAAAAAATAATATTGAGAATCTAACTGCATTTACTCGTTACATCTCTATGATGAAACACCTTATGAAAGGTAACCTGAAAGAAAAACTGCTTATGTTCTTCCACAGTGCAATATAACCCATCATTGGAAGGAAATCATAGAGGCATCCTTGCTGACAGTGAGTCATTTCCCAAAGTTTATCTGCCTTTTCTACTTTACACTCAGTCCTGAACTAGGCCTACAAGATGATGCCACCTTCAACTGGAATTGGATCTTCCATCCTCTGTTAAACCAAATGTATATTTCTCCTATAATACATCAAAACCTGTATCTCTTTTTATAATTTGATATCAAGATTCATAATACTTTAGCTAAACTTCAGTTATTATTAACAAAATAACAATAACATTACATGTTAAAAAGAAACTTTCAATACATAAAAGTGATATGTGGACTCAACAGATTACATTTAGGAGAATATAAGTATGTGATATACAAATAGTTATATGCTTGCAATAATAATTCATAAAATAAAGGTCATGAATTTGAAGGAGAGGATCAAGGGATAGTATGGAAACTTTGGAGAGAGAAAAGTGAAAGGTTATATAATTAAATTTCAATCTCAAAAATAAACAAAAAAGAGAAATTATAAAAGTTTTAATGTTGGGAAGATACATTTTCACTAATAGTACATGTTTAAACATCAAATTATTGATTTGGGATATCTTTTGGAAAATATGTAAATATAAGTTCAGCAATTTTTTAACTAAAATGTTTAATGGGTATATTATTGTAAAAGGCAAAATATTTTAAAGGTGTCAAAATAATTTACCAATTTTAAAATTATATCTAAACATTAATTATGATTCTATAAATAATTTCAGTTACAAAAAATATAAATGTGATCTTTGTGATCCAAATTTGTAGGTAAGAGAACCTTTTGTATCACTACAAATAAAAAGCAAACTGAAATGCCATTTGCCTGAAGGGTCCAAATCCATTAGTGCTCACTGGTCCAGCAAAACCCAAGGGCATCTTCAAGTGCAGGATTAGCCCAGCTTCAAATAGTTATTAGAAAAGGCAACTGTCCTATTTTAAGTGTTAAGTTTTATGGTTGGAAAATTTTATTTACTTTCTTAAATACTACAAATTGTTAAGTCAAAACTTTGAATATATATATATATATATATATATATATATATATACTGTGGTTTGAATCTAATTTCTATCCTTTGATTCTGAATTACATTTTGAACCTTGGATGCTGTTCAGAGTCTCACATAATGCAATCTTTGCTCCCAGCTCATGACTTTTCTCGAATACAATGCAACCCTTAGACAGTGGTATTTTCTATAAGGCTTTTGTCGTGAGAATACTTGAGGGAAACATTTAAAACTGAACCACTATCTGTATAACTCTTTGTTTCCCACATTTACTACTCAGATGAGCAGGCCTACTCTGCCATTCATTCCTACAGTAAAGGATTCCATTAGCATAGTCTAAAGCAACAGGCAAATCCACAAAATGTCTTTATATCTAAGCTTCCTCTTGAGTTTGAAACCCAATGTATTTTGTCATACTATTACAATTCTGTCCAAGTTGGTTGACCCACAGTACGTGAAAAGAATTATCTCATGAACTATGGTAACAGTGATCTCAATCCACCTTGGACAAGTTATGTTCTACTCAGCAAGTATCTTTCCAACAAATCACATTTCTTTTTTTGTAATTATTGTTTTTATTAGTTCAAATTAGGAACAAGTTTGCTTCACATGTCAATCCCTTCTCCCTCTCACTCCCTTTCCGCAACCCTCCCTCCACAAACCTCCCCCCAACCCCTCACCCCACCCACCCTCCACTCCCCAGTCATGGTAGGGCCCTCAATGGGGGCTCTCCAAAGTCCACCACATCATCCTGGGCCGGGCTTAGGCCCTCCCCCATGTGTCCAGGCCAAGAGTGCATTCATTCACATGGGATGGACTCTCGAAGTCCCTTCTTACACCAGGGAAAGATAATAATCCACTACCAGGGTCCCCCTAGAGTGTGGAGGCCTCCTCATTGACATCCATGTTCAGGGGTCTGGATCAGTCCTATACTAGCCTCCCAGACATCACTCTGGGGTCCAAGTACTCCCCCTTGTTCAGCCCAGCTATTTCTGTGGGTTTCACCAGCCTGGAACTGACCCCTTTGATCTTCATTCCTCCCTCTCTGCAACTAGGCTCCAGAGTTCATTTTACTTTATATGTGTGGATGTTTGCCTCTGCTACCATCAGTCACTAAATGAGGGCTCTAGTATGGCAACAAATTAGTCATCAGTCTCATTATAGGGGAAGAGAATTTAGGTTATCCTCTCCACCATTGCCTGGAAGGTCAGTTCGTGTCATCCTTGTAGGTCTCTGAAAATCTCCCTAGTTCTTCACCTGGACACATGGGGAAGGGCCTAGGCCTGGCCCAGGATAATGTGGTAGACTTTGGGGAGCCCCTTTTGAGGGCCTTACCCTGCCTGGGGAGTGGAGGGGGGATGGCTAGGGGCAGGTGGGATGTTGGGGTGAGGGGAGGGAGAGGGAGAAGGGATTGACATCTGAAGCAAGCTTGTTCCTAATTTGAACTAATAAAATAAAAAATAATAATAATAAAAATAAAATCTCCCTAGTGCCAGATCTCTCCTTGGACATATAATGGATCCCTCTGATATGGTATCACTCATCCTTCTCTCCTCTATTCTTCCCCCCAACTCAACATTTCTGCTCCTCCATTTTCTCCTCTCCCCTCCTTTTCTCCTCCTCTCATTCTGGCAGCTCCCTCTCCCATACCCTCATGCTCCCAAGTAGCTCATGATATGCTGCCATTTCCCATTCTCTGGGGTCCATACATTTTTCTCTTAGAGTCCTTCTTGTTTCCTAGTTTCTTTGGTGAAGAGGATTGTAGGCTGGTAATACTTTGCCCTATGTCTAAAATTCATATATGAGTGAATACTAGTCAATCTTCTTATCATCGGAAACCTGGAAATGCACAATCCTAAACCTTATGAAATGGAGGGGGCAATATGAAGGGGATCCATTTAGATCACCAAAAATCATCCCTATAAAACAACCAATAATGAACATTGAGCATTAGAATTAACAGTATTAGATATTTTAAAGAGAGTATCAGTATTCAGTTTTAAATCTAAACACCACATTATAGAATAACTATTATTAAATAAAAAATGGTTGATGGAAAAGAAAATAAAACAAAAAATATCTAAAACATCGAATGACACCTACTAGCATATGTTTTAGATAAAACTCAGCCACACCTTCCTCCTCCATTTTAATGGTAATTTACCTAAAGTTATCACATTTGTTCTAGCATGGTCCTTTGACTTTATTTATAGTTAACATGCTATGTTTGTTATTCTTTTCTGCATAAGAAATATAATAAGCACTGGTTAACAGATACTCAGATCAGATATCTAGACATACCTTCTGTTGTTTCTTGACTTTAAGGACTCTACTTGGCTGTAGTCAGTGTATTGACTGAGCATCTGTCATCTCAGCACCTACCTGGAAAGAGACATCAACTATATTGCATGTCTAATATTTTAGATGGTGGTTTTAGACAATCTGCTGCTACTTCATTGTGAAACGCACTTTTCCAGTATGAAAACTCACTCCATTAAGGCAATAAAAGCTAAGATAGAAGTAAGAATGTAGGACAACAAGAGAATTCTCTAGAGCTCTTTTTTCCCTCTCCCTTCATGATTCCCTTCTACTTCCAAGTTTTGCAGTTGTTCTTGTATATGTAACATTCAATATATTGTTTCTGGATTTCAATTACTTCACTCACTACAGTGCCTACTTCCATATATTTACTTACAATTATTTTCTTCATAGCTATAGAAACCTGTTGACTGTATGTACCATATTGTTGTTATCCATTTGTTAGTCAGAAGGCTTCTAGGCTACCTCCATTTCCCAGCTACCATGAAGAGAAGATCAATCATGGCCAAGAAAATATTTCTATGATAGAATGAGTATTTTGTGTGTATACTAAGAAATCATGTAGCTGTGTCACATGGAAATCTATTTTTAGCATCTTGAGAATTCTCCACATTGTTTTCTCTAGTGGCTGGACCAGTTAATAATCTCACAAACAGTGAATGAATATTCCTGTTTCTGCATATCTTATCCATCACTTGTTGTCAGTTTGACTTCCTGATTTTACAAATTCTGACTGAGGTGAAGTGAAATGTCTGAGCAATTTTAATTTGTACTTCTCACCCTGCTAAGGGTGTTGAGCACATTTTAGACTTTCATAGCCAATGCTATTCCTTCTTTTGAGAGTCAAACACTAATTCTAAATGTTTTTAAAAACAAATATTGTTGATTTTGGTGAATTTGGTACCACCAGTGTCTATTGAAACTCCATGTCACAGGCTTTAAAATATTATGAACAAAATCAAAGAAGCGTGCATTTTTGCACACATAACTTTATTTACTACTAAACAAAGTTAGAATTTTTCTAAGATCACTTGACAAAGCTTTTTTTTTAAAAAAAAATCTTACAATGATTTTTTTCAGTGAATCCACCTTTAGAGTTAGTTTTTACTCTTGCTGTGTCTGTCATTTGACAGACACATCTAATAGTCCCCTGCTGATCCAGACCCTCAGTTTTAAAAGCAGCTTCATGCTAAAGAAAAGTCATTTTTCCACAGTTCAAGTCTCTGATAAACTTCCATCTTCCACTGAAAATCACAGTCTGGGAGTGAAGCAATCACATGCTAGAACTTCAGGCCAATTGTAAGGTCATAGGAAAGCTTGCACTGGTCTATCTTCTTATCGGCAGAAACCTGGAAATGCACAATCTTAAACCTTATGAAATGGAGAGGGCAATATGAAGGGGCTCCATTTTGATCACCAAAAATCATCCCTATAAAAAAACCAATAATGAACACTGAGCATTAGAATTAAAGGTATTAGATAATTTAAAGAGAGTATCAGTATTCAGTTTTAAATCTAAACACCACATTACAGAATAACTATTATTAAATAAAAATGATTGATGGAATAGAAAATAAAACAAAAAGTATCTAAACCATTGAATGACCCCTTCTAGCATCTGTTTTGGATAAACCTCAGCCACACGTTCCTCCTCCATTTCCTGTTCTTTTGTTGTTGCTGCTGTTAATTTTGTTTGTTTGCTGTGTTGTTATTCCTTTTGTTTCTCTATGTAATCCTGGCTATACTGGATCTTTCTTTATATACCAGTTTAGTCTTGAACTCAGACATCCATCTGCCTCTGCCTCACAAGTGCTGGGATTGAAGCTCCCCACCAGGTGTTTCCCTGTTCTTTTACAAAATAGTTGCTAGCAATTCTCTGATCTTCAAAGAGAAACTGAGTCCATTTGATGTGTTTCTGTGAGTTTCTTGAGAAGGGTTGTCATTTTCTTTTTTTGCCCCAGACAAATAATTATTGAATTCTTGGCATGTGCCAGGCACTGTTTTGCCCCTCCTCCTAAATGGGAAGAAAATGACAGGAAGTAGAAAGAAATTCAGAAAGAGGAAAATGAGCAATTGATAGGTGTGGGAACTAAGCACCCTAAGGTGATACAGGGCTTTGCCTTAAATTTTGTCAGTTTAGATTAGAGTGTGTCTCACTCCTGTCGAGTCCAGTGGCTTTCAGTTTAACATAGTCTCCTTACTTTTCATCTCCCAAGTCCTTCAGTGAAGAGTTTGTCCCCTTTCAAATGTTGGGCACAATGTCAGGGTTTTAGAGATGAACAAAGGCAGATGGGCTAACAGGGGCTTGTGTTCCATTATAAATTCCAGAAGGTTGACTTTCAGTGGTAAAAGAATATTGTGAGCAGATAACTTTCAGTTGTATGATGTTTTGGTTTCTTTTTCACATTTTTTGATTGTTGTTTTGCTTTTGTTGCTGTTCAATTTTTTGTTTTTGTTTTTATATCCCAGTCAAAGTTCACCCTCCCTCTTCACAGCCTCTCAACCCCTCCCCCACCCACTTCTCTTCCACTGTTTGTCTTCAGATGCAGGTGGTCCTCCTATGGATATCAGTCAGTCAAGGTATAGCAAGTTGCAGCCTAGGGTCCTCCTCTTCTATTAAGGCTGTACGAGGCAATTCAATAGGAGGAATATGTCCCTAAAACAGGCATCAGAGTCAGAGACAGCCCCTGCTCTCAATGCTAGGAGTCCCACAAGATGATTGTGTTATACAACTATAAAATATATGTAGAGGGCCTAGTTCAGTCCCATGTTGGCTTCCTCATTGTCAGTTCAGTTTCTGTGAGTCCAGGTTAGTTGATTCTATGAATTTCCTTCTGGTGTCCTTGACACCTGTGGCTCTTAGAGTACTTCCTCTCTTTCTTCTATAGGATTCCCAGACATCTGCCTAATGGTTAACTGTGGGTCTCTAAATCTGTTCCCACTAGTTGCTGATTCTAAGTGAAGCCTCTCTGATGACAGTTGGGCTAGGCACCAAGCTATGAGAGTAATAAAATATTGTTACAAATCATTTCATTGACTTTTGTTTCTTCGGTTAGTTGTATTTAGTTCTATCCTATGTCTCTGGGATATCCAGACTCTAAGTCTTGGCCTTCAGGATCTACCTCCATCTCAGGATATAGGTGTCCAGCTGGGCCCATCATTGGTTGATCACTCTCACAGTTTCTGTGCCACTTTACACTACCACATGTTATAGGCAGGGCAAATTTAAGGTTGAAGGTTTTGTGGCTTGATTAGTGTTCCATTTGTTCCACTGGAAGTCTTGCCTAGTTTTTTCCCCTTTGCTGGGGTCTTAGCTGGGGTCACCTTTGTAGATTCCTAGGAATTTTCAATGCAATAGGTTTCTGGTTCTTCCCAGAGATTCCGCATTTAAGGTTTTATGTCTTGCTTTTCAGAGAACTTTGATGGTTCATTAACTTCATTGTTGGTTGTACATGTCTCATATTAGAATTAGGATATTTTATATCATATATATTCTACACTTTTATACAAATAGTAAATTCTTGACTTCTGACATTGTAGTTCTATAAAAATTTACCTTGCAAATAGGGGCTGTGATGATTTAGCGTAAAATGTAGAAATATGAAAACATAGAGAATTATTTTCTGTATCGGGCCTTAGTTTCTCTGAATGTTCTTGTTAGTCTGGTATTTTAGGCACATGTAGAGGATTTTCATCTAGCCACCGATAGTGCATTTTTGCCTACCACTTACCTTTATGTCTTTACTCTCACCCAGTATATACTGTAATATTTATTAATCATGACTTGATAATATTGGGAAAAAAAGAAAAAGGCTGAAATATCAGAGACCCCACTCTTTGAATATGAAGCCTTGGAGAATACAGAATTAAAAGGAATGCCTTTTTCATAGAAATAGGTATACTGAGAGATTGTTCTAACAATCTATATTACATCATAAATCATATTGGTCAAAGAGTGCTTATGGAATAAAGGTAGAACACTTTTACTCGGTTCATGTGCTTTCTTTTCTAATAATACTTATTTGGTTCACAAACTTTCTCCATTTCCCTGCTCTGCTATCTCAACACATTGATAAAAATGTTACTATTATACAGATTCCTTCTTTTAGAGAAATTCCCCAAATAAGGTAAAAAATATTTCATATTGAAATAAGGTAATACTGACAAATTGAGTTTTACTAACAAAAGAACTGTTTAGAGTTTATCAACTGTGACAGGGACTGTGACATTACTTACACATAAATTTCAAAAATGTTTATTTTATTGCACCAATATCAACAATTTAATTTGCCTTTTAAAATATTTAGGATGCAGATAACTAAACATATATCATATGATACATATTAACAGTATGAAATAAAAGTAGAAATATATTTTCTGTAAAATATATTTCAATAAAAATGCAAGTAATTTTATCATAATTCAGACTGAAATGTAGTTTCTGACCTCATGAACAAAACATGTTAAAATAACATGTTAGGGAAAATGCCAAAAATTGCACATGTAAAGAAAAAAATGTGTCATTCACAAAAATTTAAGTTACTTTATCATATAAGACATGCAGTTAGATTTTAAAAATTATTAACTAAATGATACTACCTAATAATACTTGACTATTTTATCATTTATCACACAAGCTATATCCAAATTTGGCACATAAAATATTCATGTGTGACAGAAAGTTAGTCTTTTACATGCATTCAAAGCATACTTTCCTATCTATGAACACAGAAACATGATTCTAGCTCAAATTCTCTATGTATTTTAAATTCATGCATGAAAGAATCGATTTAAATCTGTTCAATTTAAATGAACAGAGTGCTTTCTGCATCAAAGAGTCTAGAAATACTGTCAGGTAGGAAGAGGCTTTATAGAAATATTTTACTTAGATAAACTGAATTTTGCAAAGTATCTCCCCCAAGGAACTAACTGGGACTCTATCTGAAGATGTCTACAAGACACAGGATGATCACAAAATAGCCCAAGTTCCAGTGATGAATGTAGTGACAGAAGATTTAAATTTCTTGTTAGTCATGACAACATATATATGCCTAATATCTTTTAGAACTTCTCTTTTGATACTTACCTTCCAGATGTATGGATGAAAGGGGGTTTAATGTTTTTATATCATTGGATCAAAAATTTCCCAGCATTACTGAATAAACTTGATGTATGGTTGTGTGACTTTTTCAGCTCCACATGAATTACACAGTTATTACTCCAATATTACTTTGGTTCTGTTGAGATTCAGTGCCTGTGATACCCATAGTACTAAAGACGGTATGCTTTATGAATATGTATAGATTCTGTTCTAGTTTAAGCTGTGCCTTGTTGTTCATAGATGTATATACATATGACTTAACTCATTGAGGAACGCTTTCCTAAATCACCTTGTATGGAAAACAGAGGTCAATGGAGAGAGCTCCTTGGTACAGAAGAAAGACTTGGGAAGAAATGGTGAGTGTGTGCATAATAAAGTGTGGACTATGAGAGAGAAGACAAACTATGAGTTTCACCAGATCACTAATTTTTACTTCTCCTGTGTAAATCCAAGTAAGGGTGGAAAAAAGACCACAGCAAATAAAGGAAAATGGTTCAGTGACATGCTGTGTGTGAGATCTTGGCACAAGATTTGAGTTTTGAAACATATTATAAATGAGGAGGACTAGGAAGAACCTCTCCTATTATGTTCTACCTCCTTATTGACAATACAGTCATTTCCATGCTATTGTCAGGGATATGATAATGTCTGGTCAGAAGCAGCATGTCAAGAGGATAGCCGTGACTTTGGGTTGCTAGTCTCATGAATCCAACCTCATGGAGTGTCAGGATTGATTGCACATTTGACAGCTGTAATCAAGGCCATGTGTGGGCAAATCACATAAATTCTTTTAAGCCATGAATGTTTTAAAGAAGATTGATATTCCCAGGAGCCAGTGAGGATGATTGTCAGGAGTATAAACTATCCCTGTAAATTCTATAACTGGAAGCCAGCACCCCAGTGATGGCCAGTAATGCAAACTATAACTGTAAACGGTGTCTTGTGAACCGGATCTCAGATATTCTCCTAACCTGTTTTGACAAAAATGTGAATTAAGGTGGATACCTCCTCATTGACTGGGCATTACACACTGCATATGGAATCTTTTATGTGTATCTGCTTTGATTTTCCTAGGTTACACATCTGTATTTTTTCAGTTTACATATACTAAGCAAGCCCTTTGCAATGTCTCTATTTATTCTCTGCTGTCACATTCTTGTGATGTCTTTTCTGTCTACAACACAGGCATTCTTTATCCTAGGGAAAAGAACCTCTAAACTCCATATGGTAGTTCTTCCATTGTAATCCAAGTTGAAATGGTTTAGATTTCTCTCCATCTATGTCCTCATTTAGACACAGCATATTAACATAAATAATAATCAAAATAGAAATCAAATGTTAGCTTCAAAATATAACTCACAAAATATAACTCACAAAAGTACTCAGCAATTCTGGGAGCAATATCTATGAAACACACAGAAGTATAATAGAGTACGATTGTGTGACTTATTGTCATTAAATAAGCTCTTGGTTGATTCATTTCAAATGGATTCAACAAAGTTGTATGTAATTGATTCTCTACAGATAAAATATTTCAGAAAATTTTGTAACATATATGCTCACTTTATACATGTATAAGACTTCACCTTACAGTAAGTTGAATACAAAAAGTAAGAGATTGTTTTGCATCATAAATTTTAGTAAAAGTCTTCTATAATTACTCTTAACAAAGGGCTAGATCTGTACAGTAGATGAAAATACTCTCTCATGGCCCAATTTGTGGAACCTGGCCAGTAGTACCAGGAACTATGCTCCTCTGGCTAGCCCTGCAGCTTGTGCATGGGAGACTTTCTTGGGTCATCTTCAGAAATCATTTACCTAAAAAGTTTCTTAAAAGTGAAAGCCACAGGAAAAATAGACAGAGCTAAAACTAGGTAAGGCAGAAACCTGAAAGCAAATAGAGGAAAGGGACACAATAATTTTGAATGTTTCTAAAATGCAGAAAACAAGGAAAGAGATGTTTGCTCTGTGTATTTGGAAGGTTTGTGCAAGTCTTGTGAGAGTCCTAGTTTCAGAACTTCTAACCCATGAAAGGAAACTAGAAGTATAATTTTATTTTCTGTTTTTTAAGCCAATAAGTTTGCCTAAAAGTTGTTTGAGCTCCAACGCTGAACTGATTTAACAAATACATTTCACATCTGTGGAAATATGTAGTTTTTATTAATGCATTGTTCTATGATATATTAGATATCAAATAAGAATATTCCACCTTATGCTCCATCAATGCATGCTATTTCTAGGTTTAATAATGAAAATAATTTGGCAAGTAATAATATGTAGCCATTTTCAGTGAATCAACACACTGCCTCAGGGATGGAATGGGAGGTTCAGAATAATCATGAAGGAAGACATTCACCAGAATCCTAAGGCCACTTTCTGGGGTTCTAAAATCAGTAAACGATAGCCAAAGTAAAAGATACTTGTCAGTGGTGTGACTGTCTCCAATTTACACAAAGGAATCCATTGGCACAAATTTTATATATTGTTAATAGTACTGGGAAGAATCTATCAATCAATCTATCTATCTATCTATCTATCTATCTATCTATCTATCTATCCCTTCTATCTATCATCTATCTATCCCTTCTATTTTTCACCTACCTATGCCTTCTATTTATCATCTAACTATATCTATCTTTTATCAAACTCTGTCTGCTTATCATCTATATATCCATCTGATTGTGTGTCTATTATCTGTCTGTCATCTATGTGACCTATCATCTATTAGTTATTTATTGATGATATAGGCTCAAAGCTTCTTGCTTCTCGAAATAACTGTAAGAAGCCCATTGGTTCAAAGAGATAAACTTGGATGGACTTATTTCATTGGTTGGTTTTGTCTTCCTATCTGGATCAAACAGATATACTCTCTAAAAATAACTGTTACAGGGCTTAGTACCTGAAGAGAGACCAATAGAAGCAAAATGGGCCTGAAAATAACTTTTACAGAGCACTGTGATAAGTGATAAAACATGCAGAAGGATCTAAGCCATCTGACGATGGAGCATTTGTGTCATCGTTGCTGATATGATCAGTTATCCCTGTATATATGTTAAACTTTCCTGCTTCAGTTACAACTGTGGGGAATAATGTGTGCAACTGAGCCAAAAGGGAAACTTTTCATGCCAGTGAGAAAATACAATGAGGAAAATAAAACTGAAGATTTCCCTTACATTAGCTTTTCATTTTCTGAAAATAAAGTACAAAAGCAGTGGAGGGTGGGAATTGATGTGGGACCAAGGTGTTGACTGTCTTTGTTATATCTATTGAGTCATAAGAAAAAGGAAGTAAATATTCAGTCTGCTAAAGAACCCTCTATTGACAGCACACATATATATCAGGAGAGGAAGGAGAACTAAAGTGAGAAGGGAGAACTAAAGGTTGAATATAAGGTTTTCCTCAAACATAATCTTTAATTCATAGCTAAGAAAAAAAAGTCCATCACTATATGATGATAAGAATCTTATAATGGGACAATATGTCAAAATATGGTAATCAGAATGCTCTGCTCTGGAATTGCTTTAATTACAAATATCTTTTAAGCAGAAAATGAAAGAACCTCCCATAGGCTGACTCATGAAGCTGTGTGAAAAGTGGGTGGGTGGGTACAGTTTGGGCATTTTGAAAGTGGAGAAATTGAAAAACATAACTGATCATTACTCCTTGAAATAAAATCTTCATAATCTGGAAAGTATATGGGAAATAATGATCCTGATAGACTGGCTCATAGAACCCATAAAATACTTGGTTATTTCTTGTACAGTTATCCGTGATAATCAGATAACAGATGACAATGAAGGAAGATAGATGTGATGTGGCATTAGAGAGTTGACATGTGATACCCACACCACAAGGCTTGATAGGGCTGTGCTTCCAAGAGATTTAAGAAGGCTTTAAAATCAGTAAGAACATTATTTACATGCTTTTCTGAGTACCATGGTGAAACATGTTCTTTATGATTTTGTTGAGGTTTTGATACATCTGAATTTATTAGACAGGAATGAATGTAAACCCTGTTTATAGTACTCAGAATGGGTATGCAATGACAAGCTAGAACCTAGCTTGGTTTTCTGACTACACACTGTAATTTGGTTTTACCATATTGTTTTCAGCATAAATGAACAACAGAAATAGTAGTTAAAAAGCCTGAATGAAGACTTCTTACAGATGTGGGAAAAAGCCATTTCTGGTAGTTATTGTATTTATGCTAATAGATTAATATTTCCACCAAACTTGATTTTTGATGGAAACATTTATTTTCATACTGAGAGATGGTTAGTATTAAGACCCATAAGCAGGCAAACTTCTGGGAATTAGTGACCTTTTCTGTAGCAAAAAGACCCAGTGCTCATGAAAAGGAAATCATGTACATATGAAACCCGACTAAGACTTGGAAAATGTTCCAAAACAGTAAGTAGAAATAATGTAAGGGCCACCAAATGAAGGAATATGGTAGGAACAATGGATACAGGGTATATGAGTCCCCTCCCCAGGGTTATGTAAGTAAGAAGAACTTCTACAAGATTCAGTGGGGTAGCTGCCTCCTGCTTGTGCTGGGTACTCCAAAGATGCAACTTTCATGGGTCGTCAGCAGTAGTAAGGTGGGATTTTTTAGAGATTCATCTGGATGAATCACCTATGATTCTGTAAACAATTCAATAAATGCATTTAGCAATGTAGGTAATTCAAATAAAAATGTTTCTTTGGTCTACCATTGTTCATCTCTATTGGAGTGTGTAGAAATAGTCTCCCTCAAAAAGAATTGAAATGGCTCATTATTACATCTAAGTTAAACTTTAAATTTCAAGTGATTTTTAGTTCTACCTAATTTCAAGAAGAAAACAAATAAACATAGAACAAACAAACACACACACACACACAGTTTTTGCTTGTTTGTTGTTTGCTTCTAGACTCTCATAATACTGTAAAGTACTTCCTGTATTGTATCCTAAATAAACTTCTTGTCAGTTTAGTTAACTTTTAGTGTGTGTGTGTGTGTGTGTGTGTGTGTGTGTGTGTGTGTGTGTGTGTGTGTGTATGTGTGATGTGTTCACCTGTGAATAGATACCTATGTTTGTGAAAGTTCACATGGAGGCCAAAGGTCAATCTCAGTGATCATTCTTCAGAATCTATCATGCTTTCAGACAGGATAATTCATTGACCTGTAGTTTGCCATATAGACCAGGCTGTCTAGCTAAAGAACCCCAGAGATCCATCTCTACCACTACAACACTTTGATGACAAGTACATACTGCCATGACAAGATTTTTTGTTAGATTGTTTTATTTATTTATTTAATGTGTTAATTTTGAAGGACTGATCTCAGGTCCCCATATTTTTTAGGAAAGTACTTTACCAACTGAGCTATCACCCCAACCCAGACTTTAATATTTTGACAAAATACTTTCTTCATTGGAAAAGTTGTTCTTAGCAAATCACTGTGCTTTTTCAAATGACTCAATTCATTATCTAATACATTGTCATATCAAAACCATTTTTAAAAATATTGTTGAAACAAAAATTGTATTTGCCAGGTAAATTTTCAACTGTACTCAATAACATACATACAAAACATGAGGTATGTAATTTGCATACCAGGTGAAAATATTTGAAAATAAAGATTTCAATATAAACTATCTTCTTTGATTTCAGCCTTTGGCATTGCAACATCAGCTATAGGAATATAACAACTCTCCACACTAGTGATGGAGGCTTCAATCTCCATTGCTTGAATGATGGCAAGCATAGGATACACCTCATTGGTATGTCATGCTTCAGCATCAGGACACATCTATTTCTGAATGTCAGATTGTCTTGGAAAAGCAGTCTCATTCCAGACATAATTCTGTCCTTGATTTCTGATGGCATGTACCCCAACTTAATCCCATGAAGTTCTGGGAGTTTTTAAGGAAGCCTACCTTAGATACAAAGTTTTTTATTGTATTTTATTCATGCTTAACTACCATGAATGTGGCTGGGGATATAGATCAGTTGGGAAAGGGGTTGAATTATAACTCCACACTCTAGAGGCCAATCCCCATCAACGTATTTTACTGTGCATTGGTGACCCACATCTTTGACCCAAGCATTTGTGAGGACACATGTTCATAAGTCATTCTTGAATCTATGATTTTGAGATGAGCACTGTATTCATGATCTCCTGAGTTAAAAATATAAATGAAACATGCTTCTTTTCCTTGTATTTCTCTGTGTAGTGCAAAAGAATAGTTAGGAAACCTAAAAGTTCATTAATATATTAGAATACTATACATGTTATTTGCTAAGTGTCATTTAAAATACTAACAATTGATAGTTATTGAAGAAAGTAAAGCACAATTATCAGAAATTTATATCTATATAATTATAAAATTAATTTCCCCCAGAACTTGAATACTTTTATTCATTAAGAGAATATATACATTTAAGTATGACTACATCATTATGGAAAATACATTAAAAATAATAGTAATTGCAAAGATTAGTTCTGGCATCAACATTGTGATGGTACATGTCTTTAATCTGGATGCATGTCTTTAATCTGGATGCAAAGGCATGAGCATCTCTATGAGTTTCAGGCCAGCCTGGTCTACAGCCTGGTTACGATAAATCTTTCTGCCAAAAGCTGCCAAGCCCCACTGCCATGTGTCTGCTTTACACCAGCCACCTGCCGGAGTTAGGCCCAAATGAATACACAGAAATTTGTATTATGTACAATGCTGCTTGGCCAATGACTAGGAATCTCATCTGCTAGCTCAGTCTTAACTATCATAATAAACCTATATATTTTATGAGACTTATCTTATCGGGCACCTCATTGGCATCCCTAACATTGTGTCGCTGGAACAGAAGTGGAGTGGGAAAGAGGGCTCTTCCTGTTTCTCCTTGGATTAAATATGAGTCTCCTTGCTATGTCACTTTCTGCCTGGACCAGCACTTCTCTACTATATTTCCCAGAATCCTCTTTGACTCCTAGTCCTGTCTAACTTACTGGCTCATTGGCCAAACAATATATAATAATATAATAATCAATAAGATAAACATACACAGAAGTACTTCCCCATCACAGACCAAGTTCCAGAGCAAGCTGCAAAGCTACAGAAAAACCCTGTCTTGAAAAACCAAAATAAAGAAAGATAAAGTTACAAAAGTATATATATAATATATATATATATATATATATATATATCATATATAACTATATTGTTATGGACATTATAATGATATAATGAGACCTACATGTTTGCATTTATCAGAGCTGTGTGTCTATATAACTATGGTAATAACTGTGATGGAAAGGGAAAAGCTTACAGGGCTGTGGTAGCACATACCTTTGATCCCAACACTCAGGAGGCAGAGGCAGGTGGATCTCTGTGATTTCAAGACCAGCCTGGTCTACAAGAGCTAGTTCCAGGACATACTCCAAAGCCACAGAAAAATCCTGTCTAGAAGCCCCCCACCAAAACAAATAAATGGAAAAGGTTATAGTATTAGTGAATAGAAAATGACAGTTTCGTGTATGCTGTATACAAGATTTCCAAGTCATAAGATGAATATTCTGAAATATGAAGGAGAAATACTGCAAGAGGGAGTGTATGAACATTATCAACTGGCCCATTGTCATCAAATGAACAGCTAGCTCACTTCACTGCAGCTCTCTTTCATTACTTAGGCTTTTACTCTCATGGAGGATTATGAAAGCTCTTGCACACAGTCATTAAATCTGTGCCACCTTTCACTGCAGCCTGTCATTTAGTTTTCCTACATTATTAAATGGGCAAGCACTAGGGATGAGAATAACACTTTCAATAATGGCATCTACTCAAAGCACATTTAGCTCTCACTCAGAGTCACTCAGTTTGAATTTTAACTCGGAAACTCATGCAAGTAGATGAACACAGTGATTTGAATTTCTAAAGTAAAGCCATTTTACATTGATATTTTTAAAAATCTTTAAAATGTTATACACCTAATTAATATAAAATATGTGTATTATTCAATTAAATTCATCTTTTTAAGTTGGCTATCAATCCAAGGATGAAACCCTAATATCTGAAAAATGATAGTTTTTGCTGTATGAGTTCATTTTTTTCATAATCAAGACACGACAATTACCAGTATTGTATATGTATAGTGTTTCAATAAATTAACTCAATTGATGAAAATCAATTAGAAAAATTTGGTGAGCAGTTATCTTTGTAATATTAGGAGACATTAAAAGTAAACATTAATTTATGTTGTATATAGCAAGGACTAATTAATTTTTTTACTTATACTATATGATATATTTTAATGTTGAAACATGAAGCACATCTTAATAATCTCTTTCTATATGCATTTTAAAAATATAGTAAGACACATTCTGACATCTTATATAGATGTTTAGGTTACAATTTAATATTTTTAATTCTTTATTAAAAATTCAAAATTTTGTTTTCATTATTTTGGTTTTAAGTGTCTTAAGGAGACATTTCTCAGTCCAATACTCTGGGTTCCAGAGAGAAGGTCTATTGCTCTGACTCACTTGATTTGTAGCCTCTAAACTTTAGTCATTAATCCAAGGAATAAACAATTTCTTTGTCAATTTCTGTGCTTTTCCTATGAGAACAAATATCAGAATGTAAAGTATTCTCACATGGTTGTCATAAGCTGTATTGATAGTACATTTTGTTTCTCCAAAGTCTTATGAATTCCTCATAGAAAAATGAACAAAATTATGTCTTGGAGAGATGACTCAGCTGTGCAGTGTGGTCTACTGTGTTTGTGCATAGAAGCTTGGTGAAGTTAAAATACCGCAGTGACTAACAATTAAGTCTAACTCCAGAGATAGAGGACCTGAAGCTATTCAATAGTTTTCACGGACACTGCAGAATTATGAATTGCAGACAAATGTGACCAAAACACTCAGACACGTAATATTTATTTTAAAAAATCTCTAAATATATATATTTGTGAAAATTTACAGGTACATCTTCTACTGTCACTAAGAGACAAAATTTCATAGCATGCACACTGATCTTATGACTCCTACAATCATTCCTCCATTCTTCTATGATAGTCGCTGTACCACTTATGCAGTGTCCCCTGTGCCTCAGGGGTGGGAGTGATTTGCAAATGTAACAGTTGGGACTGGGATCCACAACTCAGCACTTTTATAGGATGTTTTTCTCTGTAGTGCACTCTGTTGCCTGAAAATAGGCTTAGATATTTGAGTCTGAGTATTGTTTACTTAATAAATTTTATAAGTGTAAAATAGATGAGATTTTTTCTTAACGAAATACAACCCCAGCCACATGTAATTATTTTAACTATTTAAAATTTATTATTAATTGCATTATATAGGAATTGATTTACAATTAACTATTACTACTTAATTAATTCCATTTGTTTTTCTTCCACTAAATGATGGGGAGGGATACTTTAGAGCAAGAAGAAGAAACTCAAATGTTGGGGGGAAGGTCCAACACCTTTCTTTTCTCTTTTCCAAGCATGCTTAGAAAAGAGAAAGAAAAAAATGTTCGGTTTTCCTGGGTGGCCTTTCAAGCTGAAGGGGCTGCAGAACCCATCTTTTTCAGTGCCCAGACACTGCTGCCCTGTGAGCTCCTGCCCTGCAGGCTAGGAAGCTGAAGCTGAAAATTGCCCTAATGTTGTATTTTCCCTTCCAGGTGAATGTCCTGATCCAGTTGCAGTTATGTCTCCAGCCACACCAAAGATGCCGTTGTCCTGAATGGAAATATTTTTACTATAACAAAGTGTCCTATTAGTAACGTAATTTAAAATCTTAATCCTATTTTTCATGAGGAATTTAATTTGGTAGCTTTTATCTTTATAGAAAATTACAAATTAATATAGCCAACTTCTTTCACCCTTATGCTTCCACTAAAATATTTACACAATTATAACAAAAATGTATGTATTGTACACAATTCTGAAAGTATCTTGTAGATATTAAGTTGTTTGTTAAATACATAATAAAATAATACATAAAATGTCATCAACAAAGCAACACATTTCAAAAGTTGAAAATAAATCTGTATTTTCTAGTATTGCACCTAAATTTAAATATTCTCCATGTTTCCTAACTCTTTTATGAAAATTTTGTCTTTGTACTGCTGATCAAACTAAACTAAAATTTTCAGAACAAAAAATGCTATGCCTAAATTTTAGGCTGTTACCAAATTCATGTTTTGTTAGAAATACAACAACAATAACAACCTAAACAGACTGATAGGATATGTTATTATTTGGCAAAATTGCCTCACGGGTGATTTTCATAAGTCCCATTTTATTTGCAAATTAGTTTTGCTAATTTTCTTTGTTCCCTTAGCCAAACGCTGACTCTCTGAAGAATGCGTATTCTCTCACAATTATTAGTTTATGAAATTTTCATGGAATTTTATTTATCCAAGTTAAATGGCAAAATATTTTTACTTGCAAATTCTAAACACAATTTTCTTGATAATGCTGAAGAGAATGCTAGCATAATAGGAAAGACCATTGTAGAAACATTCAACTGAACTCTGTTTGGGTTTGAGGTTTGATCCTCCCTCATGTTTGGTGGAAGGACAGAATTCATGCCAGGTACTGTCAGTATGGCTAACATCCCAGGTACTGAGATGCATCATGATTAATAAAAGACCCAGAGACTGGTATTGCTTCTATGTCTTCTCAAAACAATCAGAGATAACTCTGAATGAGAGATATCTTAAGTTCATGTACCTAGATTCACAAGTAATAAGTACCATTAAAGCAAGCAATACTTTTATTTTTACAAAATTGTTAATTTGTTTAGATGCCTTTAATTTTTCAATAAATGTAACATGTTATGCTCTACATTTTGAAAACTGTCTACTTATAGGCTCTGTATATAATTATTCCTTGGTGTGTACAAAGTGCTTCTTTTCTGCTGTTACAGTGTTCCATCTATAAATATTATTCTACCTTATTCAAAAACACTCAACAGAACAATTTCACAGAGAATTGCTGCTTTCTAGGATGACGGAGTTCCTGGTAGAAAACCAGGTATGGGGCATGTATTTAGCAATAATTTTGAAGAAGGTATATGAGGTCATTTTTGAGCTTTGAAGGACTTATAGAGCAAAACAATGATTCCTGAAAACGGTCAGCTAAAAACAACATTGCCTCAGTGCTCTGCCTTGTTTTTGTGAACTTCCATACTATGGTCACTCAAATGTACCCAACTTACCAAAATCAATGATTTATCCTATTCCCACCCACTTTGGGTTTTAAGCTGCCTTCATGGACTTGTTCATTGTTCCTTTTCATTTCATCATCTTTCATGTTTTTCATTTATTCTTTCTCTAATTTTGTTTAGTTTATCCCCTTAATACTTGGCTCCCATTTTAGAATGGACACCCCAGATATCATTTCCTATTCCAGTATAATTATGGCTTTATTAAGAAGAATCTGCTAGGTAATTGTATATAAGTTTGATGTTCCCAAGTCCTTCAGTGACTTCATTTGTCAGTGTGGAACTGTCTTTGACGGCATTAATAACTCATGGCTTTACATTTTGCAATTTTCAAACTTTTTGCTGTTCATTTACAAGTTTTTCTTCTTGTACATGCTCTCTCTGTTGTCTTTATTACAGCTTGATGGTCAGTTTCTCATCATAGTCATAGCTATCCATTGTTATCAATACATGAAGAAGAAAGGCTTGATTTGGCTTGGGGCAAGAGTGATTCCAGCCCATGATCTACTCTTCTGGCTGCTGTGGGCTTGTGGTGAACCAACATTTCAGGGAAGAACTATCATAGTACAAAATCACTAGCCTTATG
This sequence comes from Cricetulus griseus, assembly GCF_003668045.3. Lineage (NCBI taxonomy): Eukaryota > Metazoa > Chordata > Mammalia > Rodentia > Cricetidae > Cricetulus > Cricetulus griseus. The sequence goes on along the minus strand of NW_023276807.1, from coordinate 145,969,962 downwards.
ACACAAAATGATAGAGAAAAAGAAAAGATGGAGATCGCAGAAATCTAAAAGTCTCCAGTATACACCATCACTTACAATGTCTTCCACTAGAACCTTGGTGTGAGGCTCCACAATCTAACATTTAAACCTTTGGGTTACTTTAGATCCAAATGTAATGTTCTTTAATGAATTTGCCATTTCTTCTATGCATTGTATTGTAGGAAATCTCTTAACTAACAATCTAAAAAAAATGAGCCTTTTACATACTCATCACCTAATGAACATTATTCCATGGCTAAGCTATTCTTATCACAAAAATAAACAGAAGAAAACAGAAAATGCACAAAGAATATAAAATAAATTATTTTTCTAGGTTCCTAATTTCATACACATTAATTAGATAATTTTGAAACAAAATAAACAAATTTATTTAAATATAGTGTGATAATTAAAAGGATGTTCTCATGAATTACATTAAAGTCAGACTAACTAATGAATTATGGTCTTATAAGTTACTTATAATTCAATTCATGGAAATAATTTAGAATAATGGTAAGAACACAATACATGTTCAATGAATGCTGTATTAAGTTACAGTTATTAAAAAACCACATTAAACACTTAAGTCACTGATTCCACCTTCCATATTTTGTCCTTGTTTTGTAAGTTAGTGCTCTGAAAAGTGAAAAGCTCTGAAATAACTCAGAGGTGGCCTATTTCATGACCTATTTTACTTACCTGCTCACGTATTTAATTACCTACTAGGTTATGAGATTCCTGAAAATAAGATCTTCACTGTATGTCTTTGTGCTTGCATCCATTTCACATATATCTAATAGGCAGACCTGGAGGAATTCTGGGATAGAGATAGGAACCATCTTCAAGAAAGAAATGCTATGCGTAAACCTGTCCTATCTAGAAAAAGGAGTAAACTATGAGGCAGATGACTGCACTAGTGAATAATAGTTAGCTCTGGCAAGATGGTCAAGTGTAAATCAGCACAGGGAGGGAGAAACAGTAAGAAGTGTCCTTGTATGAGTTTCTGAATGAGAAAGTGTTTCCTGGGTATTAGTTTATCAGTTCGGTTTGTCTATTTCTAACTACTCTGATTGATAAAGATGTTATATACAGCAATAGAAGTTGCAGCACCAAGAATTATAACAAATATGAAGTAGATATTCATTAAATTTTGGTAATTGTTTCATGCAACAGGTTTTCTATTTTTCCTCTATTTTCAATGATTAAATAAGAAACTTTAAAACTTGAATATCTTCTTTCTTTTTTTAATTCTTCAACCCATTATTGAGAATATCAATTTGTTGCCTTGAACATTTATGTAGAATGCCATTTGTAACACATTTCGGTTACTTGTTAAGGAAGATGTTAATTTAAATGAGTAAAATTTGAATAGAAAATATGAGTAATATTTTCACATGGATTTATGCGCTGTAGAGAGAAACTTCTGGCCTGCCTAATCCTGTAACTGCTAAGTCCCAAATAAACACACAGAGACTTATATTGATTATAAATTGTTTGGCCTATTATTCAGGCTTCTTACTAACAAACTCATACAACTTAAATTAACCCATAATTCTTATTTATGTTTAGCCCCATGGCTTGGTAATTTTTCTCAGTAAGGAATTCTCATCTTGCTTCCTCTGTGTCTGGCTGGTGACTGTGTTTGTACCTTTCCTCTTCCCAAAATTCTGCTAGTCTGGTAGCCCTGCCTATACTTCCTTTCTAGCTACTGTCCACTCAGCATTTTATTAAACAATTACAACTGCCAAATCTTTACAATGAACAAGAATATTATCCCACATTAATTTTCATTAATATAAATTTTAACATGATGCACATGAATATATTTAAAACAAAAATACAATGAATAGAAAATATTGAGTAACATTATGATGTATACTATAAAACAATTTTATTATAGTATATTCTCTTTTAAGAATCCATTATAAAATGTTTTGTATTTGCAATGACTAATTTTTGACAAGTGTGGCAGTTATAAATTTATTTGCATTACACTTTGTGTTTTTCAAAATTATAAAAATGTCAAATTATTATTTTTAATTTAATACTATACAAAATTTTCAAAGTTTTATGAAATAACTAGTTATATCATAATAGGCATCTTTTATTTAAAATAGCAGTCTTTGTCATATAAGAGAACATGCAACTTATTTTCCTTAAAACATACATCATCTAAATCTAGTTATCATTTATTTCTAAAAATATAAAATAAGCATAGTTTTCAATAGTAATTTACAGAATTGTTAATTTTCATGTCCCAAGTAACTTGCATTTTATTAATCATTGTAGCCCACTAATATTAAAACATTTCACTCAATATAGATATGGTTCATTAAATTTATATCCTAAGCATATATTCATAATTCTAAAATGTTACTATAATTCATGCACACACAAACTTTTCCAGCTGAGCATTGATGGCGCATGCCTTTAATCCCCGCACTTGGGAGGCAGAAGCAGGTGGATCTCTGTATGTTCGAGGCCAGCCTGGTCTCCAGAGCAAGTGCCAGTATAGGCTCCAAAGCTACAAAAAGAAACTCTGTCTCAAAAAAAAAAACAAAGGAAACCAAATATTTTCCTTATTAAACAGTTAAAAGTGTATGAGAAGGATGAGATGAAGGATATCATAATTATAAAATCCATCAGATCAGAATCTTAGCATTAAGGGTAAATTGGATCTTTCTTTATTCTTTGTGATTCTAAATAAATATGAACTGAAAATTTAGAAACACAAATGCAATGAAAAATAACATTTTAATTGATTCATTTTATAAAGTCCAATATTACACTAAGTTATTAGACACTGGGTTACATGGATATCCTTGACAAAGTAGTACATACTACATAGCTTTAATGTTAGTACATCAGCTACATTCTTACCAGAATTAATTTAGCCAGTAAATAATTATGTTTATAATTCTTTTAATCAATTAATTTTGCAGACAATAGACTATACCAATGACAATGCTACAACCTCATTCTACCGTTGTACATTTTTACAATTCATGATAACTATCATGTACCTCAGTATTCTTGTTTTAGGGACATACTTGGATAAGATATGAGTAATGTTTGGGTAATGCTACTAAGATGGTTACTCCTTTATTCTATCATCATAAATTGTTCTTGTGTGGTAGGAATTCATTTTGTTGCAACATGGATAAATTCATGTTATTTATTATGACTCTGTAAATGCATGAAGTGTATATATTTTTAAATATTAAACCCATGTTTTCCTTTAAAAACCACAATCACCAAGACTTTAATCAAGCCATAAATCAAATATTTGTTAACAAATCAAGTAAAGATTCAGTTGCTTCTTTGGAATAGAAATAAGTTGAAATCACAGGATTCACTGCTTCCTGTAAAATACAGTAGTACAACATATTGAAAAGCAGGAGAAAATTATCAGAGAACCACATTTTAATGTATATTGGCATCAAATTAAATGGAATTTAGAGGCAAGGCAAGTCCACTCAGTAACATTACCAAACTCTGGAAAGAACTTTAAAGATTAAACTCAAAGTGAGACAGGACTCCATTGAAAGACTTTAACTTTATGAGATTATTACGAAAATGAAAGTAATAGGAAAGAAACTGAAGGGGTTGAATGAAACTGCAGTGCTTAGAAACTGTGATGTTGAGCTTTAAACAAAACAAAACAAAACAAAATAAAAACCCCCTCAGTGCTTCTAAATTGAGGAGGAACTACTTGCTAACAACACATATCAAAGGGAAGCTGTGTAATAGTTACTGTGCATTAGACTTCGAAACCTGATTCCCAATTTATACTGTGTTTTCTCACCTTCTGATATTTGTTAGGTTCAAGTGTGAACTTATTTCACAGTATCTATTTTTTCTCTCTTCACTTACTACTATTCATTCACCATAGAAAGGAAAATATAAAACTTCCAGAGTATTCTATGACTATTCATGTATATTCCTCTTCTTGATTCAATAGACTGATAGGTGTTTTGTTTATTTGTTTGTTTGTTTTGTTTTTTTGGTTTTTTGAGACAGGGTTTCTCTGTGGCTTTGGAGGCTATCCTGGAACTAGCTCTTGTAGACCAGGCTTGTCTCGATCTCACAGAGATCCGTCTGCCCCTGCCTCCAAGTTCTGGGATTAAAGGCGTGTGCCACCAACACCCTGCGTTGATAGATGCTTTTTATTTGTATATTTATTTAGTATGCTACAAAGGTGTATTGTCACCAATCCTGCTATCATCCCCTGATGGCTTAAGGTACACTGATATACACGTTTTTTATATCCTTCCTTCACTCATCATCCAAAGAAACTTAAATATGCCTTATTGGTAAATTTAACACATCATTAAGTTCAGTCTCTCCTTCATCTCATGAAGCCAATTTTCATGAGGAGAACAATATTTTACATGTCCTTCTAGGATAGTACCTATCTATCCAACCTACCTATAAGACACAGGAATGTTCATTTACAGACTTAAAGTGGTTAAGCGCTGCAGGTAAATCTACACAATGTGTCTCCTCTATTACATTATTGCTGCAAGTTCTGTAATTTTATGGTACGTAGGGTGAATTACCATACTTCCTTACTAGACTTGCTCAAATATTCATGAATTACAATTTGTTGGAACATTCCACCATCTCAGTTATTATGGCATGCATTAAAATATTTCAAAAGATATTTCACTGTACCTATCCATTACTTTTCTATTGCTTTGATAATATACCATGAACATGGCAATCTGTAGAAGGAAGTGTTTATTTAGAAATATGGTTCCTAATCATCTGTCATTGTGAGGAAGTAGTAGGCACGACAGATGAGAGTTGCTACATCTTTAACTGTCAGAAGGAAGCTGAATATTCACACTTCAAAAGACATGAATTTTGAAACTCCCAAAGACTTCCCCTGTGACATATTAGCCCCAGCAGGCCTGCTCAGCCTCTCCAAACAGTGCAACTTAATGGGGACCAAGTATCCAAATTCCAGAGAGTATGAGGCGTGTTTATCATCCAAATCACCACATTCCACACCTTGCACACCTATGTCTCATGGCCATGTTACAGTGAGAAATAAATTTGGAAAGACTTCAAAACTTGTCTCTGTTCATCTGTTTTTTTATTTTCTGTATACAACTGTTCTTATCACATAGCCACAGCTCTGGCAACTACAATATCTCAGGGTTCACTTTCACAGTTTAACACCAAGACCTCTCATGACCTCCTGCTCTTTCCTTGCCTTCGTAAAGGTGCTCTTCTGCCATACATTGTTTGGCCTGAGAAATGCTATGAAACCACGGAAGAAGATTCAAACACACCTTATTTTTTATAATTGTAAAGCATGTGTGTGTGACACTGCCAAGTTGCATTAACTGCTTGGAATGGGCCTGGACTTCTTGAACCACAACCACTTTAACAGTAGCTTTGGATTGTAGTTGCCTCCCAGAAAGAGAGAACATTTTATGTTCTCATTTACAAGTTGCAAGGTTAGTTGGACAGTGTCTTACTCTGGGAGTATAACTTCATTTATTCTAATGCAGATCTTGCCTCTTCTTATTGGCAACATTCTTCTTAACAATGGGAGCCTCTTTATCAGCATAAGACTTTGATACAATGTTAACCTTACCAGCACCCATTTCTCTCCAAATGGTATATTTTGTATTTTTTGTCTCATTTGCTCTTTTTTATTTCTGTTATCTATAAGAATGATCACAAATACAATTATGCAGAACTAATATTAGGCTGTCTTGAAATTTTTTCTTCTAACTAGTCTATTGTTTTTAAATTTAGCATCAGCCAAGTTCTAAGGGCTTGACCTGGAAAGCAGCCACATTTTTTGCCAAAATATCACAAGAACAGCCTTCATCTCAGTTGTTAATATTGCTTTCCTCTAAAACCTCTTGAACTTGGCCTGTACAGTCAATATTGCTCTTATTAGGATCACCCATTAAGTTCTTACACTGTTAAAACATTTTTATAGTACAAATCTTCACTCTCCAATGCTCTTTCAAAGACAGATAACATGGTAATCTTCAGAGAAGTGTTTGACTTCTGGAAGCAACTTCTGGTTTCTGCTTCTATGAGAAAACACAATATCCAATGCAATGTATAGAAGGAAGGGCTTACTTGGGTTTAGGGTTACAGATGAGGAAGATCCTGTCATGGCAGGGAAGCAGTAGGAATTGTTACTTGAGCTGAAAGCTGAAAGGTTCCATACTGACCTGTAAGTAGAAAATAGGGAGTGCAGTTTGGAAGGGGCATGAGCCTCTAATTTCTGAAAGCCTACATTAATGACCAATGATGTATTTCCTCTAAAAAGCATGCATCTCCTAAGCCTCTCCAAACATGGATGCCAATTGGTGACTAAGAATTCAAATGCTCAAGACTATGAGATATCTATCATAATTGAAAACATGATATTATACATTTAATTATTACTACTACTTAAAAATTGCAATTCTCAGGGACTGTGTTAAGTGTAGATAAGTGAATAGATATATACGCAAAAACCACCCAAATTTCAATAATTCTTTTCCTGTGGGTTTCATATTCTATAATGTACCAAATTCATGGTAGCATGGTAGAGATGTAATGAAGTACTTGCCCAAAAAGTCATCAGAGGACAATGGGAACACTTTAATGTAAAAATCACATGGTACAGATAATATATGCAATATACAGACATATGTGAAGTTCGGTAGCCAAGCATCACAAAGAAAATACTAGTGATCACATAATAGAGGAGATGACAGCAGAACTTTGACCTTGGAATATACAGTGAATATGAGGACATAGAAAAGTTATAATATTATCTTTATAAGCTACACAAAGATCCTACAACTTGCATGAATTTGATAGTCATTTTTTGTAAAGAAAGCAAGACTCAAACATTCCAGAAACTATTAATATTCCAGAGAAAAGAGTTAAGTGGGAGTTGTACCAGTTATTAGTCTTTTTGGTGAAACAAAAATATAAGAAAATTAAATTAGTGTGGCATGATTCAAATAAAATCTATCCTGCTTTGCATGATTAATTTACAAGTGAATGGGAAAGATCAAAAGCATTTGGGGAACTCTGATGGGGAAGATATTGCATCTGACTGTAGAAGGGACTCTGAGGAGAATTTCAGTAGAGTCCTAAACTTGACCTTAAATGGTCATTCATGTGGATGTCTGGTTTAGCAAAGACTGTGCTCATAAAATGTATTAATACATTTATTAATATACCATGTATAATTAGTCATATGTGTACAATATATTAATATACATGTAATAATATATAATAAACTGACTAGACAATCAACACATTGGCCTTGAAATGTATATTATTGGTGAAAACAACTTGCTAAAATTAGCATCTTCTAAAGTGATTTTTATTTTTTATTTTATTCATCAAGATCATCCCTCTTGAGTCAGTTTGTTTTTTATTTATAAAAGAGTTTCCCATTGCACTCAGATCTTTGTACTATGAGGGTAGTGGTGTCTAGATTGATAATGTCAAGAAGTCAGAGGCATTTCTTTTCTTTCTCAAACACAGATGCTTGACTACAGAAGCATGTTGCCACCAGAATTAGTTTGAACTGTATACTGTTTTGGAAAATGTGTTTTTCAAGTAGTCCATTTTTTTGAATAGGAGAAATGAAAAGGATAAATTTATTCTATTCATAGTATACTAAATTGTCCATTTTAACAGTGTTTATTTCAACAATGCTCAAATGATTAGCTCAAATTCTGGTGCTATAAAAACATAGCTGGATGTGTTTTTTACCTCTTCCTTATTAATAAAAACTAGTAATCACAAATAGACACACTAGAGAAGGTGATTCTTTTCACAGAAGAACTTTCCATCTCCTCAAAAAACATGACAGATGGCATGGGAAATTTACCTCATCAGATATTATTGTATCAATTATTATCATTCATTCATTTATTTTACTCTTTAGTTGCAAACAACTATGACCCAACTATTTAGAACTCTAAATTTGAGCAGGGAAAGTGTTAACACCATATGTAGGAAAACATGGCAAATCTTCAAAACAATCTCTAATAAAAAGTGTCCTTGTAATTAATAACTTACCACCAGGTAGGTTCTAAAGATTAATGCCAACACTTCATTTAAGCTTAAGGGAAACATATCTACATCGTATGGACTCCTTTGAGTTCCAGGTATTCCACTGTGGAAAGTTTTGCAAAATTCTACATTGCAGTTTAAACATCAATTGAGGGGCCTTTCCCTCAAAATAAGGAAGGTATGTGAAAATAAAAACTATATTTTAGAAAGTCACATGTGTTAATGTATGAAAAAGAGGGAAAATAAAATACTCTGTTCTGAAGTTCAATGCCTGTCTAATAGCTACAGTGAACATTCCATGATTTTCTTTCCAATTAAGAAACATTTTTTTTTCTGAGTCTTGGTTATCTTACTCAGGATAATATTTTTCTAGTTTCATCCATTTACCTGCAAATTTCATAATGTCACTATTTATACAGCTGAGTAATATTCCATTGTGTGAATGTATCAAAATTTTTTTAGCCATCACCACCCTAACCACATCCCCCAGGACCCTCATGTCCCCTCCTCTTGTCTGAGGTTTCCCAGGAGATCTATTCTAGTTTCTCTTTCCCAGAAAACTTGTACAGCCACTTTGGAAATCAGTATGACAGTTTCTTAGAAAACTGAGAATAAATTTACCTCAAGACCCAGCTATAACAAACTTGGGCATATATCAAAAAGGATGCTCAATCATACCCCTGGTATACTTTCTCAATTAATTATGTTCATATTTCTATTATTCATATTACCCAGAACCTGGAAACAACCTATATACTCAAGATTGGTATATCTGGGTCTTCTCTCATACAATACATTCCACCCACTAAGGTCTCTAACTCCCTTGTCTGAGCTCCTCTTCACCTCCCCTCTCCCCCAGATCCTTCCTCTATGTTTCCTATTTGGAAAACATTAGGACTCCAAGAGATGACTGTTAAACATAATAAAAGAAGATACAATAAAACAAAAGAAAACCCTTTATATCAAGGCTAGACAAGGCAACCCAATTGGAAGATCAGAGTCCCAAGAGCACGAAGACAGGGGCAGAAATACATACACTCTTACTCTTAGGAGGCCAACTGAAATATGATGAACAGACAAAACATATGCTCAGTTAACCTGGGGGAGAGTGGAAGTGAGGCATAGATGGAATGAGTGGAGTTAGGAAAAACTGTGATGAGGATATATTGTGTGAGACAATTATCTATTTTTAATAAAAATTAAAAAATAATATATATGTGTGTATTTATGCATGCTCATACATAAACAAAAACGTATTTTTAAAAATCGAAGTAAATGTAGGCAATATTTTGAATTAACATAGCTGGGGAGAATATCCAAATTATTTACTGAGATGAAATATCTTCTTCCCTGTTTTTACTTGATGTTTCAATGAGAGATCAGTAAGAAAAGACCCTTCACCATGGAATTTCATACATTAATGTTATAAAGATGAAGTCGTGAGAACTGGAGGTCCATGACAAAAATGTGGGCCAGCATATCACCATCAATATATTCAAACTGCACAGTAATTGTCTCTGCATTGTCTGCAAAGTGAGTAGTGATGCTTCTGCTTGAATAGGACCAACATAAAAACTCTTAAACAGTTCAGTAATTAGTTGTGGGTGTCTGCTTCTACTTTCACCAGCTGCTGGATGAAGGCTATAGGATGACATATAAGTCAGTCATCAATCTCATTATCAGGGGAGGGCATTTAAGGTAGCCTCATCTATGTTACTTAGATTGTTAGTTGGGATCATCTTTGTAGATATACAGACATTTCCTAGTGCCTGATTTCTCTGGAAACCTAAAAGGTCTCCCTCTATTACAGTATCTCTTTTCTTGTTTTCTGCTATTCTTCCACCGATTTAACCTTTCTGCTCCCTCATGTCCTCCTCATCCCTCATCTTCTCCCCTTCTCATTCTCCTAGCTCCCTCCCCAATCCTCCCTTGCTCCCAATTTGCTCAGGTGTCTTGCCCCTTTCCCCTTCTCCAGGGGACCATGTATGTCTCTCTTAGGGTCTTCCTTGTTTACTAGCTTCTCTGGCAGTGTGGATTGTAGGCTGGTAATCCTTTACTCTATGTCTAAAATCCATAAATGAGTGAATACATACCATATTTGTCTTTTTGTGATTGGGTTACATCGCTCAGAATGGTTTCTTCTAGTTCCATCCAATTTTCTGTAAATTTCAAGATTCCATTGTTTTTTTCTGCTGAGTAGTATTCCATTGTGTAAATGTACCACATTTTCTCTATCCATTCCTCAGTTGAGGAGCATCTAGGTTGCTTCCAGGTTCTGGCTATTACAAATAGTACTATAATGCAGATGTCCTTGTTATATGAATGTGCTTCTTTTGGGTATATGCCTAAGAGTGAAATTTCTTGATTTTGTGGTAGACTGATTCCCATGTTCCTGAGGAGTCACCATACAGATTTGCAAAGTAGCTATACAAGTTGGCACTCCCACCAGCAGTGGAGGAGTGTTCCCCTTTCTCCACATCCTCTCCAGCATAAACTGCCATTGGTGTTTTTGATTTTAGCCATTCTGACAGGAGTAAGATGGTATCTCAGAGTTGTTTTGATTTACATTTCCCTGATGGCTAAGGATGCTAAACAGTTTCTGATGTGTCTTTCAGCCACTTTAGATTCCTCTATTGAGAATTGTCTATTTAGTTCTGTACCCCACTTTTTAATTGGGTTGTTTGGTGTTATGGAGACTAGCTTTTTGAGTTCGTTGTATATTTTGGAGATCAGCCCAGAACTGGAATCCAGTTCCAGAGAAGGACAAGTGATGAGCAAAGTGGTCCAGACCAGGCTGGTGAAACCCACAGAAACAGCTGACCTGAGTAAAAGGGATTTCTTGATACCCAGAATGATAGCTGGGATATGGACCTGATCCAGATACCAGGAACATGGATTTTAGTGAGGAGACTTCGGAAATCTACAGGACCTCAGGTGCAGTACTTATCCCTAAGTGTGGACATTGGGGGACCATTCCACATAGAGGAATACTCCCTGAGCCAAGACACACCAGGGTGGGCCTATGTCCCAAAGGATATGACAGACTCTGAAGACCCCCTTTGGAAGGCCTCACCCTCCCTGGGGAGCAGAAAGAATATGTGATAGTTAGGGTTTTAGTTGGGGGGTGGGGAGGGGAGGAGGGGAGGGAGAGGGACCTGGGATTGACATGTAAAATAATGTTGTTTCAAATAAAAAAATGGAAAAAAAAGAACTCTTAAACATTTCGGATCTTCTGATGTAAAGATTCACTGTGTTGAGAACATAATATCCTCTCTACTTTCTGAGTAAAAATGGTTAGTATGGGCTTTGGATATGCCTGAATAGTTTTTACATTAAAATTCATTGAAGAGTTAAATCATCTTCACTCTTTAGACATTGTGCATTCTATATATATATATATATATATATATATATATATATATATATATATACATTTTCCATTACCACAGTTACTGTGTCTTTCCATCTGTGCTTTCATTCTATAGTCAGCATGTTAGAACTCTTTTTTAGTCTTCATCATACACAGAATCCAAAATTTCCACTTAGTGCAAGGATGTATAATACTTTGTCATAGTCAAGCATTATACTTAATGTACCCATCCAAAATTAATAATGTTCATTTGCATGGAAAATGTTAGCCATGCCCTGTTGTGGGCTAGCACAGTTGACCCAGACCATGCTCACTGGAGTGTGGTCAGAGTGACATAGCAAGACTTTAAATATGAGCGTGGGTCACATGCATGCATCTCTGTTCCATGGTTCGACAGATTGTATGAGACTGATTCCGTTGAGTTAGTACTCTACTATTAAATATCTGTTCATCAAACTTGCTCTGACTCCTTTGCAGTACATATTAATTGCACCCAACTATATTCATTAGTAAATTTCTGCTCCAAACATTTGTTAATGCACAATATCATTGTTTCTTACATGGTGATACCTATTACATGACTTAATCTATCACACATGTGAGTTTATTCTTTCTCATCTAATAAAACTCAAATTTGATTATAAGTTGGGAAACATTGAGGAGTGGTGAGGAATTCATAGTGGTATTTCTGAGTTCTCTATGAATCATACACTTTTAAAGGTATATATTGGAGGGCATTTCTGAATGAGAATAATAATTTCGTTACGGGATAACATGTATTTTTTATGTAAGAATAATCTCAGGATAATTCATGGTATAAAACTCTCAGTGTCTAGGCAGAATGCTTCTAATGGTCCATACCATTTTGGGTTTTTTTATTCTTCTAGAACAATGTCTTGCACTAAAGACATTGTAGCAGATATCAAATGTACAGCAACAGAATATACTTTCTTTTCTTGTGTGATCATCCTTATATTTGCATAACTGAAGAAATAAGCTTCATTTTAAGAAGTTGTAGAAGCCCATATCTTTCTGTCCAAAGCCAATTTTGAACTTAGATTTTAATCAGTCTGCTCCTCTCTTTTATGAAAGATCTGGAACGTTCAGAAATTAGTAACCATCTCATTGCTTTCTGTATTTTCATAATGTAGATTTGTATAGTTGTAGATAACAACTATATAGTTATCTAAAGAGTTGTGTTCTATATTTTTTACAGACAGTTAAAAATTTTTTTAAAAAAATAGTTTGCTAGTGCATGACATAGACTACCCCAACTCAATTACTACTAGAAAGAATGATTAAATCTGTGAAATTAATCAGATCACAAATGAAGTTTGTACAAACAGAATTGATTCAGATAACTAAAATTCAACAAGGTGCTACTCTAGAGTTGCTAGTGTTGCCAAACTCTGTATGATTTAGGCTTTGATAAGGAACAAAACCATATAAAACATTCTGGAAAAGGGATTTGTAGCAGATATCAAACCATCTTTACTCATTATATCTGATTAGGAAGTTTTTGATAAGCTATCTTATCTTCATCAAAAGTTGGTTCTGACATCATGGTTTGGATGTGAAAAGAAATACTGTCATTAAATGTGCAAAGAATCAATACAAACTGGAATACCTGAAGATGCATAGTAAACAAAAAATAAGGAAGTCATAAAGACAAATGGAGTCTAAACAAAAGGGGAATGCATAAATGCTCATTGACCAATGACAACTTATCTAATACTTGGGTCATTATTCATTAGAGATATACTCAACAATGAAGATCATGATGCATAATAAACTCATATAAAACACGTATTAAATACTTACAATCTCAAGAGAGTTGTTTCCACCATTACTTGGGATTCTACATTGATGAATATTTGTCTGAAATGTGAAGATATTGGTTGTATTTTAGTCTTGTTTACTTTTGTTTTTGTTTTTTGTTTTTTGAGATAGGGTTTCTCTGTGTAGCTTTGGAGCCTATCCTGGCACTCACTCTGGAGACCAGGCTGGCTTCGAACTCACAGAGATCCGCCTGTCTCTGCCTCCCAAATGCTGGGATTAAAGGCGTGTGCCACCATGCCCGGAGAGCCTTGCTTACTTTTAATGTAAATTACTTATTTTAATTTTTTGTATTTCATGAATGTTTCTATTCTAACATAATTTGCCCTAGATCATAATAGGTAAGAAAACATGTGATATTTAGTTTGTCAAAATTACATAGTAGCTTCATTCCATATAGAATGAGATTCATCTGGGCAAATTATAAATAGAGCCAAGCAAGAACAAGATTATCATCATTTATATTTTAGTGAGAAATCTCATGAAAGCCCTTATATTTATCTTCAAATTACACCTACATTTTTATGAAAATGCACGAGTTAACAGTGTATTCAAAGGAAATCAACTGATAGAACTACATAAGAAAAGTGAAAGTAGCTTGAACCACTTTCTAATTTTTTTTGTTTTCTAATATTCCCTGAAATTTCATCGAAATGGAAATATTTTGTTTACTAATATTGTTGCTAACAAGTTTCCAAATATTTGCATAAACATCACTTAACATATTTGTAACACTTTCTTCCATGTTATAATCATTTACAAAAATATTTAAAAATGAGAAATTATACAAATTATATCAAATTATGTTCCTTGTTAAATAAGATTAATACAAGTATTTTTTTTTACTGGAAGTAACACCACTGTGCATGATTACATTGTTGTGTTTTCTGTCACAATTGTGGGCATTTTTCGTTTCCCAATTATTACTAACACTAAGAAATAGAGGCGAAGCATTTCGTAACTATGAAAAACTAAAGGAATAACACAATATGAGACTAGCTGCAAGAAGAAAAACCAAAAGTTATGAAAACATTCAGAATACTAAAATGGGTTTTATAATCATGAGTATTTAATTATTACTCACAACTCTATATTTATTGACAGAATACAATCATTGGCTGGATGTGATTTATCAATCCTGAATAATTGCAGCTTGAATTCTCTCATCCTACATAGGTTATAAAAGTGGTCCAAAACCAGGTCTGTGAACCAGGAAAAAGCCACATGTGCTGTGTTTCAATAAAAATGGCATATGTCCTCCACTAACTGAATATTTTTTAGTTATTAAATCATGCCTTATCCCTACTGAGTATAACATGGCATTGATAATGATTTTCCTGAAAAACTATTGCCTTATAGTTCTTCAGATTATTTGAAATTGACTGAATCTTGTAATATAAAATACCAGCTTAGATGTGATCACAAAAACAGAATTACCACTGTAAACAAATAGCACATTACAGATCCCAATGCATGTGAATCATTTTATAAACACTCTGTTTGTATTTAAGGGCAAAATCAACAGAAGCAGTTTCTCTTCTTTGATGGAGTTGCATGGTGTAGGAAAATGCTTCTGCTAAGACAGTAAGAAAACTCAAAACAATCAATGCAGACAACATTTTGGTTGAAAGATAATATAAATGTGATGGTGTAATAAATACTTTGCAAGCAAGATTCTTCAAAAAAGTAGCCTCAGATATATCGATATCGATATCGATATAGATATAGATATAGATATAGATATAGATATAGATATAGATATAGATATAGATATAGATATGGAATAGCCTGTCAAAGTCAAAAGGTTAATGATGAAGGGCAAAGTAAAAGACACTGTGGAGTTTCAGAGGACCTTCTCAATTAAAGTAGACAAAAGCAGAATTCAGGAGGTCAAGGAAGACGAGACAAAGCTGCAATACAGGCCTTTCATCTAGAACACCTGAAGAAAATAGTGCAAAATGAGAGGTTCACAGAGATAATGATTGCAGAGAGCTATCTTGAGTGCAGCACTGTCTGACCGTTTACAGGTGACTGTTTTTTCATCCACCAAACACAGGATCAGGAAACATTTTTATATAAACAATACCATGAAAAGCCCTTATAGCTTTTCCTAAAATCTACCCAATTTTACCAACCACAAGAATACAAACAAAATATAGACATAGGAGTGGAGACACATTTCACATAATAGTAGATTGTAAATAGAAACTGTATATAAAGATTCAGGAAAATATATGACAAAGTATATCTTCTCAGAGGAGATTTAATCTGTGAAAATATCTAATAGATATACCAGGAATGAAAAACAAGTGACATTCATAACTTAATAAATTGGCTAATAAGGGAAACACAGATATAGATGACAATGCTTACTTTTGAGCTTGAGGTTTCTTAAAATTAGGGAGTGTTGATAAATGTGAACTTCACTATTTTGCTGAGAAAAGACTAATATGAAAGACCCAGCCTTTGTTTGCATCTAAAAACACATATCTATTTCTGCTCCTGGAAATAGATGAGATCTGTTGTTTCTTGCTGGTTTTCTCAGTAGAACTCTCAGAGGATTCCACTACAGTCCCTTATCCTGAGCACCGTATTTCCCTTTTGTTGAGATGTTCTTCTTGAATGATCTTCATGACATGTGACTATGATAAAATTATTGAAATAGTTGATCAAAGATTTAGTCTTTCACAAGAAAAATAATTTATTTAAATATGTATATGCATTAAAATCGGTCCTCCCTCTTTTCTACTATGTACCCTAAGCCTTAGGTATGGAGTTACCTTATACACATATAAATTGGTGTTGTGTACCATGTTATCAGCTGTACTCAGCACTTGAACTAATTGTTGACTGGGTTAATGGTTGTGAGATATGAAAAGAAGTGATTTGATGAGGGCTAAGAGACCCACTTACGTTTGAGTATGAAAATAAGTATTTAGAGTATGATAGATATTAATCTAGTTAGTGTGACTTTAAGTATACTGTAAAATTGAGCCATAAATTCAACAAAAATTATGTGTGATGTAGTATATAATCTAGAAGTGAAAGAGAAAAAACACTTCATTGAAGTCAATGGTATTACTGATGAGACTACATGCTACAAGGGAACAGACTCGAAGCTGACCCAGAAGTCTCTTCACTGAGGACTTGATCTTGTATTATTCAAAGCTGCTATGCAAGTCGCCAAGGAGGAAAAGTAATTAGTAGTCCTTCCTGAGTGTTTACCCTACAATCTACAATTGCTATCAAGGCAAGATATACTCAGAGTACATTAGTGGCAATTATATTTTAGAGGCAACCATCAGTCCTCTACTAGGACTTAAGACTCTCAATAGCAGGAAATTACACTTAGCACTGTACATTTAGTCAATGAGATGTGACTGGAAATCCTATGAAATTTAGAGAACTTCTTATTCCCACATTCCTAAAAAGTGTAATTCCAAGCTGCATTCGAAGGATCTGTCCTTACATATACACATAAGTGTAGCTCTGACCCTTCCAAAAGAAACCTCCTTTTGAAGATCATTACATAAATGCACAACTGGTCAAAAATGCAGAGTTCAGTTGATTCTAGTGTGCCTAGCCTCCATTGATACATCTACCATGGAATCCCTACATCCAATACTGCTGAATAATGCTGAAGAGTGACTGGGAAGCTTGTAAGAGACCATGTGTCTTCTATATGCAACAATGAGCTGAACTTTTGAATGATTGCATAAATCAGACCTGAACAAATTCAGCTCAATTGATATGGAAATGTGGATGGGACAAATCTCACAAGTCCTGACTCTCGATGGAGAGATACACTTAATTGGTTGCTACTAAGAAAAGAATTGTCTTTTCCAGGGATTAGATCCATATTTTGTTAGTCAATCATTTATAAACATACATATGCACACACACCAATCACACATACATACATATATGAGCAAAGCTAAGTAAACACAGTTCATTTACAAACACATAAGCATGTGTGTTGGGAGCCAAAAAATCTCAGGGCTTGGCATGAGATCCTAAGGCATTCTTGGCCAGCCACATAGTTGTATATTAACCTTTACATAGCAACTCCTTAGAACCTCAGCTCAAGAAAAGAAACAACTTGACCCAGTCCTCCAACCACAGACTCAGTCACCTAGGTAAGCCTTCCTGGACCTCTCACTCATGAACTCTTTACCCTGCCAAAGTCCTCTTTGTGGCTTCCTAATATCCTGCCTAACACCTGGTACACAAACTACCCATTCTACCCCTCCCCATATCCTACTCTGCTGACCATATAAGCTAGCCTGAGAAACAAAGTTTGCCACTTAATCAGAATCCTGTTGTAGTCATTCTTTCAGTGTCATTGTCCCCATTCCCTTTCCCTGACTCTCTTGGCCCAGGTTAACTTCCTTCACGTCAGGACACATGTGCATATACATGCACAAGTGTGTGTAAAATATAATAAAAGGTAAATAATTTGAAAGGGAATTGGATAAATGTGGAGGAGATGGAAGTAAGATAAAGTGGGGTTACAATAATGTAATTATAATAACCTTTGGAACTCTCAAAAAAGAATGTAACAGAAATAGAGCAGAATCAGATGATAATTGTGCAGCTAATGTCAAAATAAAAATACAATCATGATAATGATTATTATATTACAAACAACACTCTCACACATACAAACCAGCAATCAAAATTTCACTTGACTGCTATTTTGAGAGTAGTGTTAGTATCATACATTGGTAACAGCTCAGAAGTTCAGTTATAAGAAATGGAAAATAAATCAATTTAAACCAACATAAAACCCCAGAAGAAAATATTGAGACCCTAACAAAGTGATCTGCTAAGTAAAAACTGATGACCAATATGGACTTCACTTTAAATCCAAATTCAATGTAATTATTACCTTTCAAAGAAGGGAAAGGTTTCATTTAAATTTTTCTGTCCATTTAATTAAGAATGGAAATATGCCTAGCATAGGTGTGGACTTTGGAAGCCTATTCCATATAGAGGAATACTCCATGAGCCAAGACACATGGGGGTGGGCGTAGGTCCTATCCTAAAGGATACAATAGACACTGATGACACCCTATGGAAGGCCTCACCATCCAGGGGGAGCAGAAAAGATATGTGACAGATAAGGTTTTAGTTGGGGGTGGGGTTGGGGAGGACAGTTGGGAGAAGGGAACTGGGATTGTCATGTAAAACAATCCTGTTTCTAATTCAAATAAAAAAAGTTTGAAACAAACAAACAAAAAAGAAATGGAAACTCACAGGTATTGTAGTTTTCATAGCCAAAATAAAGGAAAGGTTCAATCTACATAGCAAGAAACAAATACATATGAATGAGACAGAGAAGCTCAAAGAAATCTATATTTTTAAAGACTCGTTGTAATTTTAAGAATATTCTTATGTCTGTATATGTGTTAGTGAGAATGACCAAAGGGTCTAGAAGAAAATGGCAGATTACCTTGAGCTGGAGTTAAATTGGTTTGGAAGATGTTCCATGTGGGTGCTGGAAATTGAACTAGAGTCCACTGGAAAAGTAGTGAGGGCACCTAACTGCTTCTTCATCCCTCAGTCTAGTTTATTGAGTTAATCATTACAGGGAAAAACTGTATCTGAATTCAGTAGGAAAACCTGGAATTATTTTAAAACACATGCCGCCAAGGAAGAGGAGTATTTATATACAATGGTGATTTAGTGAGGAGATAAGAGTACTTCCTTGAGGTGTTAATTTGATGGTATTTTCAAGCTTGCCAAGAGTTTAGGAAGTATAGCTTTTCAGAAAAAAAAAAAAAAAAACCTTCCCATGAGAAATGTGGATATTAAGTAGAATTTCTATCAACCACATGAGTAGGTAAGTTCTTTGTGTTGAGAACAGAAAATTTGGTTGGTACTTAACTCGTTGTATTGATAATTAGAAACACTAAAAGATTCCTTTAATATTGGTATAAAAATTTAATTACTGATTTTTTAAATTCCACATTAATCTAGTTGTATAGATCATTGATATAATGCATGAACAAAATAATGTTCAAAATATCCTGAAAACGTCAAGTGAAGACATTATTAATGACAGGGTCAAAAGTGTTCAATTAAAAAATCCCTTAACTCTTTGTATTAACAGTAATATATAAACCTAATAAGCCTGTTAACATGAAATTTTATGTTCAAATATTGCTCATATGTGAAAGAGGAATGACTATATTGTTATATCATTGGAACCAATATAAAAATAAGATATCAAAGTATATGTATCTTTAAATGATATGTAAGTCATTTATAAAGATAACTACAAAGTATTACTAGGAATTTAAAGCCTAAACACATGAAATGAGTCCAGCTTAACGAGTAGAGGAAACCAAATGCTGCAGATGCTAATTATCTTTAAAGTTGTCTGTAGAGTAGCTCCAACAAAACCAAGCAGCTTGTCTGTAGGTGGATGCAAAGCATGGCTAGCTTATATAATTTTTTGTGGAAATGTTATAGGGTTAGAGTAGTCAGAAAAATTTGATGAACATAATAGGTAATTTACCCTAAAAAATGTTTTGGATAAGCTATGTAATTAATAGAATGTGGTTTATTCTATTCTTGTAAAATAGTTCTGTGGAACAAAGACACCAAGGAAGGAAACTAAACATATATGGATCATTTTGAATGATGGTTTTGATTCTCAAGTGGATGTTTTTAAAAATGACTTATAAATAAAATACTTGTCTGTTTTTCTACTATTTCAGGTAAAGATGCAGAAGACATAGTGAAGATGTGATAAAACTCTCAGGAACAATATCTCAAACATTCAACAATCATGAATTTTAAGTACATAGAAAAGTTAGTATTTAGGAACCATTATTAGGAATACAAAAGCTGTAAGAAAGGTTTTTGAAATGCAGTATCCTTTTTATTGTTCTATTAATTATTTTCCCAGTCTGTTAGCATTTTGCCCTCTCTCTCTCTTCCCCTCCAAGTCCCTCTCCCAATTCCCTCTTCCTTTCACTTCAGAAAAGCCCGGCCTCCCATTTATATCAAAAAGCCATGGTGTATCAAGATTCACTAAAAGTAAGCACTTCCTCTCCTATTAAGTTTGGAGAAGGCAACCCCCAGTAGGATGATAGGGTTCCAAAAGCAGGTAACAGAATCAAAGAGAGCCACACTTTTAGGAGCCCCATGGGAAGACAAAGCTACACAGCTGTAATGTATATGTATGTGCATAGGGCATTGGTCAATCCCATACAAGCTCTCTGGTTGGTGATTCTGTTTGTTTGTTTGTTTGTTTGTTTGAGACAGGTATTATCTATTGGCTCTATTGGAGCCTATCCTGGAACTCACTCTGGAGACCAGGCTGGCCTTGAACTCACAGAGATCTGCCTGCCTCTGCCTCCCAAGTGCTAGGATTAAAGGCATGTGCCACCAATGCCCGGCCTTCTTTACTTATTTTTCTAGACAAGGAGATTCCAAATTTCCAAAGGTCCAGCTTTCTTTTCAGGAAATTTAGAAACACTCAAATTGCACCCAGAAGTGAGTGTGTGGTTTTGAAGCACAGTAACAAGGTCAAACAAGTAGAAAGCAAGTGTACATTAACAAAGTGGTAAACAAATTTGTTGATGTATTAAATTCAAGAAATATTTCATGTGGTTATATTAGTCAAATGAATACCAAATACTACTTTTTCATCAGCAAAATTTCTACTATATCAAAATATTAAGAGTTGGATAATGTACTCAACATTCTTCAGTTGCTAACAGCCTAGGGCAGGCTTTAGAATGATAACTTAGAGAAATTGTCACACTCCCTGAGGGTAAGAAAACCTCATTTTTGATCACATCCCCCCTCTGAACAATAATTTTTCTGAGTGTTAACATGAAGATCAGAGAAGCATGGCTGTGGAAACAGCAGAAGGCATGTCTATCCTAGCCCACTGAAAATACCATAAATGATATTTTAAAATATATTTCTAATACACAAATAATTTCAGATTCATCTAAAATCTGGACAGAATTAAAGAATTTCTTCCTTTGCATCAAATTTCTCAAATATTCATTCTTTTGAGTTGAAATGAATTTAGTATCATCTAGAGGTAATGTGCCTCTGTGTCTTCAGTATTTCTAAAATTTTAATTACAATGCAGTGATTTACCCTCTTTAAGACTTTGGTTAGTGATTTCGTCATAAATCATATAACATGACCACTTGGCTTGGTTAAGGTTATATAGAATATAATAAGGTGTGTTGGGAAATTTAGGAAACTCATTACTTATTAGATTGGCTTGCATTCATTGTTTGCTGGAGCCTTGTTGTCTTACTCAGTATACTATTTCTGTGAAGAGATACAATGGCAATGGCAACTCTTATGAAAAGAAAGTATTTAATTGAGGCATGCTTTTATAATTTCAGAACTTTAGCCTGTTATCTTTATGTGAGAAAGAGTATGACAGCACACAGGTAGACATCGAAGCTGTGAGTTTATCATACCAAGGCATAGAGAAGAAGGAAACACTGGGTATGGCTTGAACATTTAAAATCCCAAAGCACACTCCCAGTGACAAATTTTGTCCAACAAGGCCATGCTTCCCTTTCAAGTAGCACCACTCCCTTGTGACCAAGCATTCAAATTATGGGCCCATGTTGGCCATTCCTATTTAAATCACCACACCCACAAAGGCTTCTTTGGGCTGTAGAGATGGAGAAAGCAGTAGTCACTTATTCAAAGAAGCCATGAGTCTCAGAACAAGGGGAATCCATGATATAGCCCCAGGCTGAGGATGTGAATCTGAAACAGCTGCCAAATATGTGTCTGCTCAGGAAGACTGTGCCTTCTGTGCTATGCTAGCTTTCCCTGATTCCCTTCAAGTTTTTCCTACAGAACTGTCACTCATATTTCCCTTTGCTTCATAAACCCAGATGTTAATCTACTCTGACCACAAATCACTGACACACCCAGAAATTTTATCTGTGGGTCATTCTAATCCCATTGACAACTTTCATTACCCACTGTACCAGTCTCT
The DNA here is from genome assembly GCF_003668045.3 of Cricetulus griseus. Taxonomy (NCBI): domain Eukaryota; kingdom Metazoa; phylum Chordata; class Mammalia; order Rodentia; family Cricetidae; genus Cricetulus; species Cricetulus griseus. Next base: position 145,947,700 of record NW_023276807.1, on the reverse strand, counting down.
TATATATTAAATATAGGTATATTCCAGAAGCTTTGGATTGCTTGCATAAAAACAGTAAGATGTTTCAGTAATTTTACATTTCTTCTTGTGTTTAATGGCTGCAGTAGACCAATTTATAGATCTGTAATCATTCATTCTTGTTTATGTATTTGGTTTATGTCAGTTTTCTTTGATGAACATTGCAGTTGGATAAAACTCCCACTCCAATCAACCACAACATTGGCAATTTACTGGAAGTGTATATTTTGCAAGCCAAGAATATGTTTAAAAAATGTGTTTGTGGTGAATATCACAGAAATTAATATCATCAATTCAGTTAACATATGGCACATTTTGTATTAATCCAAAAATGTCCTTTAATCCAGTCAATTAATGTTCTTTGTAACAGCACAATCAAGACCCTACAATGTACAGCACAGAATGTTTTCCAGGACATAAGCAGTTCTAAGACTAGCTTGTATTTAATGATTGACCTCACTATCTCAAAGATTTCTTTTCTTATTCTTTTATTAAATACATAGCCCAAATCAATACATTCCTGTTGATTAGTAGTTTCTATGTTCATGGAATATCACAGGGTCACATTATTGGCTGCCTGAATTGCTTACAAGAAATAATTTATATTGTTGGTTTAGACACCACAGGACTGTAGCAAGATTAAATTACAATATTAAAATATATTTGACATTTAATCTAGATTTTAGGAATTGGAAGGGTATAGTTTGTATTACTATTATATATAAATATATATATATATATATGTATATGTATACATATGTATACATAAATATGTATATTAATGTGATTATAGCTTTGAAGTATGGTATATTGTTAAATCTAAAATAGTCTGATAAGAAATATGAGATTTTTTTTTTGGTTTTTTGAGACAGGCTTTCTCTGTGAAACTTTGGAGTCTATCCTGGCACTCACTCTGTAGATCAGGCTGGCCTCGAACTCACAGAGATCTGCCTGCCTCTGCCTCCCAAGTCCTGGTATTAAAAGTGTATGCCACCAATGCCTGGCCTAAGATGGGATGTTTTAATAAATAAAAATATAAATTTCAAATTTAGTTTCAAAGTTATATTCAATTAGTCAATGATATATTTAATAAATTATTATAAAAATGCCAACTGTATGATTTACTTCAATAATAAGGCAACAGGGGTAAAAAAAATACTTAGAAAATGCCCTAGAAGGAACTTGTGATTCAAAATTTTAAATCAACATTTTTTATTAAGCATTTTTACAGAAAGATTAGAAATATACAAATAAACTCAAACTAAGGATTTAAATTGGTAATATCCAGATGGGATCTGATTCCATTATCCACAGATTCATCACCTGGTACACATTTGGAGCCCCACCTAATCAGCTGTCTTTGTGCATATTCTTCCTCTAGCATTCTGACAAGGGACTAAGAGAGACACTCAAAGACTCATGTCTTAACTAATTCTCATTGAAGGCATATGACGATTACTTAGATCTTACACTGTTTACTTCACCTGAATAGTTGTGTTCTTACTATTTCTATTAGTCTTACTCTCTTATATTTAATTTCCTTAATAATTATCAGGTCTTAATAAACATAAGCTAAAAATAAATACAAACAAATACACTCTATTAGAGGCTGTAAACATGTTTCAAAATGCTGGAAATTATTGCAGTGTATCTATTTATTCTAAATTTATTTTCAAAATTCTACAGTTTTATAAGCTATCATTAGATATATTCTTAGATATTGCCACGAGAAAATTTATTTTAAATTTGGCTCCAACACAAATTATCTTTTCTGAGAAATGATAACATAAATGACAATCTTCTTTATATCCTCAAATTTTCATTACATAATAATATATGAGATATTTGAAGAAAATATTGCTCGAACCTCTGTGATAGTGTAGAATTTTCAAAAACTAATATTTTTTCATAATATCTTTTCCCTTAGAACTCATACCATATGAAACATTGAAGTGACTTAATTTACTTTTATGTGCCATTATTTGTATAACTATATTGTTTTAGGGTTTCTATCACTGTGCTAAAATTCCATGACCAAAAGATTGGTGGAAGAGGCATTCACTTCAGCTTAGAACTCGCAGGTCATAGTTGATAACTGAAGGAAATCAGGGCAGAGACTTAGCAGGACTAGAACCTGGATGTAAAAACTTAATGAGAAGCAATGGAGTAATGATGTTTATTGATTGACTTTCTCTTCATGGCTTGTTCAGCATGCTTTCTTTTACAACTCATGATCTTCTTCAAGGGGAAGAACCACCCACAATGATCTGGGTCCTTCTACCTCAATCACTGATCAGGAAACTTCCACCACAAACTTGTCTACAGTCCATTTTTATGGAGGACTTAACAGATATGGCTAAGTAATAAAAATCATTAAGCAATACATGCTTCTTGTTCTGTTGATTCTTATCCTTATGCCCATTACACTTAATATTACCCTATGCTTAGTGAATTTGGTTAGTTTAACATTTGTTTTATACATCTTTCAAGCTTCCTATGTATCATCTTGTGTAAGTTATCAAAATGGGCACTTGAGCATTCCATGTTGTGTTTTTCTAATAAAGAAATTGGGCTAAGAAACTAAGACATTACACATATTTTTGTTACCAATGTTACTGATTTCTTTGTGTAAACATGGATTTCTTATGTTTTTATGTTTTGTAATCAGTATTAATGATTTGTATAGTAAAATTTAGCTATTATCTTAGTGTTGCTGGGAATATTTAGAAAGCACAACACTCTTTATTTACTTGTTAAAATCACCTATATGAAATAAAAGATATCTGCAAGATATTTATATGTAAAACTGTATAATTTCCTGGAAAATTTTAATGGTTTTTATTTACATTAAATACATACTTGTCATATTACAAATAAAGTTTATTTAAAATGATGACCGATGATGTTAGTTAGCATTGTCAACATACATAAATCTCCTTGGGTAACAAAGTAAGCCAAACAAAGATTGAACATGAATATGTTTAAACTCTGTAAAGTACATGTGACCCCTCCCATAAAAATAGTTTCTATAGATTGACTTGGAAAAACAAGCTTGTTATAAGGTTCTGGGGAGGAACCCATTTCATCTCATGTGAATAACAGAAACGTCACCAGGCTATCTACTCACAGCACTCTGTGCAGATACCTGGTTATGCACCGCTTCGTTTGAAAGAACAACCTTGTGTGTTTAACTTTCCAGGTTCCTCTAGTCCTTACATGTGATTAAAAAGACTTCTCTTACTCTTAAAGAGGATAATTGATAGGTTGAAGTAGAAATGTAATTTTAAACAATAGATAAGTGGCATGTTTAAGTTTTTATTTCAAACTTGCTTGGTTGTTGCAGTGGTTAGAGTTACTTGGTACACAAACATGACAACTTAATTTCTTACACAGAATCCACGTAATAAGGAAGAAAAGAACCTAACTCCAAAAAATTATCTTCTGAATTCTACATATCCATTCTGGAACCACTCATCTACACATATAAATCATCCACATTAATGCACACAATAGTAAATAAGAAAAACAAAATACAGAAGTTCTATTGTTGAGCAACTTTTTTCTCCTCCAGGCCATTAATTTTTAGAGTAGGAATATCCTTGAAAATAATCATAAGCCTAGTTTCTTGTGTGATGTTACCTCTCCAGACCCTAGATTTATAGGATGAATCCCTCAAAGAAACTCTATGTGTAGTTACATATGATTTAAACATCAGATTCTGGACATTGAACTAATGGAAAAATGCATCTGTCAATTGAAGTAAATGGGAGTTTTAACTGGAAATGGTCATTAAAAGACAGAGATTGGATTACTGTTTCCAGACTCCAGTATTGTTTCCAAAGATTCTCTTGACTTGGCAATCACTCCTTGATCTATGATATTATACTTGATTTTCTTCACTGACACTTATAAAATATGATAACTTGTCAAATTTGAAATTAGAGTATGACAATCACTGTGGCCTTTGCCTTACTTTTATCTCTTCTATGATTACATACTTAGTTGGGTCCACTTGTCATATTATAAGCAATCCTGTGAAATGTGCCATGGTAAGAAATAGAAGACTTGTCAAAAATGCAGGCTTCAACTTGGGAGAAGTTTCTTCTAAAAGGTTCGGTAAAGCTTTAAAGGACTGAAGTCTGGCTCAGACCTCATGGGAGAACGATGGTCAGTAGCAGACATAAGTTCCCAACTTTCAGAAACCATCTTAAATATTATAAATTTTTTGGCTTGTAGTTCACAAGTTTTGATTGAGTTAAATTGACAGCTTCAGGGAACAGGTTGATAGGATGATTCTAATAATCATAGAATCCATCCTTAATCATTGACACTCATCACTTTTTGTGGTTATTTTTCTTCCTTTCTCTAATCATTTTCCACGGCCTTATTTTTCCTTGCTCTTTCATCCTTTTAATCCCTCCCTCTTTGCTTCATTCTGTTTTGTAGGGAGCCGTCACTGTATTCTCCATTACAAGATGGCGCCTGCATCCGGCAGGCACCGAATGTAAACAAGTCAGTGCACAGGTGCTGGGTAATTTTCCATCCCTTGGTCTCTGCCTCTTCCGTGGCGTCATATGGTCTGATGAGCTGCAGCCAATCATGGGGCGACATGTCCGAGGCGGTGGTTGCCAGCCTTTATAAGGGATGGGTTCTTGGGAGTTTGGGGTCTCCGCTTTTGTAAGCTTATGCTCTCTCTCTCAAGACGCATAAAAGCTTTACTGCAGAAGGATCCGAGTGTCCTGTGTTGTTCTTGCCGGCAAGACGATCTTGCGGGACATCTGGTGCCGAAACCCGGGAACTCGTTAACATTGCCGGCACCTCGGAGACCCCTCGGACGGGGCGGATTCAGAACTGCAGGGTGGTAAATTCGGAGAGGTATGTCTTTTCTGGACTTTGGCTTGGGATTGTTGATCTTTTTCACTGTTGTAGCAATTTTAAAGAAGTCCAGAATTACATGTCAGAAACCGAACGTAGTGAGAGGTAGGGCGCGCCCGGTAATAAAAAAGGAAAAAGGACCTCCCGGGGTGTCTAATGACAAGGAAGTGTGTAATTTGTTAGATGATTCTGTAAATGAGATTGAAGCTTTAAATCTTGATAGCTCTGATGACTCTGAAAGCTCAGGAGATGAAGTCTTAAATACTGGGGAAACAGCTCAGCTTGGTGAAAAAGAAAGAAAAAAGGGGGAGAGAAAATAGGGAATAACCAGTCACACCCCGGTAAATTTAAGAGACCTGTTAATCCAGCGGGTGTACTTCCATCAGCACCCCCATTACAAAAATTTGGTACCGACTCCTTTTTACCATTAGAGGAGCGGAGGAAATTACAGATGGCTTTCCCAGTCTTTGACAGGGGAAAAGGCTGCGCATGTTATTCAACACTGCTTGGAGGCCTGGAGTGCCTGGGGAAAGCCTCATATCCTAAAGTTGCTCAAGTAATTTATGATGCTTGTTTTAAAATGTTCTATTTCCTGGTATAATCTAAGTTCTGTTACAAGCAAAGGGTGTAAGTTACGGCCATTTTGTAGCTGGTCACATGACTGACGGTAGCCATTTTGCTAAAGTTAAAAAAAGGATACTTAAACCGCCATCTTGACTAAAGGTGACCGCATGGAAATTAGAGGTACCATCTTAGAAACAAGTTTTTCAGTTACAGAAAGAACTTAAGGGAATTTAAATTTCTTTTTAAAACCAGTTTTCAAATGTTTGATTTTATTAATGTTTGTACTTAAAGAGCTTCAATTTAAAATTATTTTTAAGCAAAGCCTGACAATGTAAAGTTCTTGTTTTGTAAAAGATGCTAATCTATTATGCTGGTAGCACACACCTTTAAGCTCAGGATGTTGGTGACACATGCCTTTAAGTTGATGGCGTTGGCGGCATACGCCTTTAATCCCAACACTCGGGAGTGAGAGGCAGATGGATCTTTATGAGTTCAAGGCCTGCCTGGTCCGGCAGATTGAATTCCAGGACAGGCTCCAAAGTCACAAAGAAACCCTGCCTCAGAAAGAAGTTAAGCTACTGTTTAAGGAATATAATGTGGCTCTATACAGTTTTAAGTTCAGATGTATTACAGAAATAAGACTTTACCTAGCCACCTGTGTGCTTCTTAAAAACAGATAATGGGCCGGCTTATACCTCTCAAAAGTTCCGGCACTTCTGCAGACAGATGGAGGTTACTCATCTGACTGGCCTACCTTATAACCCTCAAGGACAAGGCATTGTGGAACATGCCCATCGCATACTTAAGTCTTATTTAATCAAACAAAAGGAGGGAATGGGAGCATCCTTACCCTCGGTGCCAAGAGTTGCAATATCCATGGCACTTTTTACCCTTAATTTTCTAAACATTGATGCTCAGGGCCATACTGCGGCCAAGCGCCACACCTCAGAACCTGAAAGGCCAAAGGAAATGGTAAAATGGAAAGATATCATAACTGGTCTTTGGAGAGGCCCGGATCCTATTCTCATAAGATCCAGGGGAGCTACATGTGTTTTTCCACAGGATGAAGAGAATCCCCCATGGATCCCAGAAAGACTCACCCGAAGAGCCCCTTCAGACCCTCAAAAGTCGGAACTCCACCCTATCCCCGGGAGTTGAGAGCCGCTATTATCCAGATTAACTCCATACACCTTGACCTGTCCTTGACAGAGGGATTGTCATCATGGATCGCTTCAGCTGTCTCCTATTTTAAGGGTGGGGATGGGATTGTTTGGTGCAGCTGTTTGCTGCGGATTGGTGTTACTTCTCTGGCTGGTCTGTAAGCTCAGGGCTCAAACTAAGAGAGACAAGGTGGTTATTGCCCAAGCGCTTGTAGCTTTGGAACAAGGGGCTTCCACTGATATTTGGCTAGCTATGCTTAAGCAATAGGCCGCCGGCCAGACAGCTCTTGCACACCCGGAGCCTAGGCTCATTGCACAGGGTAGAGTGCCTGGCTTGAGCAGCCCATGAGGGATGTCAAGCAAGGCATCGCACAGAGAGTTGCCCAGTATGCAGGCTTCTCTGGGAGGCATGTTGCCCTGCATAAGGGTTGCCTGCCCTAGTCTCCCTTTCCCAGAAAAATGGCAGAGGACAGGTCGAGAGTGCTTCAGGTCAAGCTAACAGCCTGATGGCGACTCTTGTACACAGTCTTAATGTTTGATTGGGAAGGTACAACCTCTGCCTCTATCCCTCAACATATGGGTGACCTATTTGCTTGTAAAAATATGAAGCCTTATCATTAATTAATAAAAAAGGGGGAGATGTAGGGAGCCATCCCTGCATTCTCCATTACAAGATGGCGCCTGCATCCGGCAGGCACCGAATGTAAACAAGTCAGTGCGCAGGCGCTGGGTAACTTTCCATCCCTTGGTCTCTGCCTCTTCCGTGGCATCATATGGTCCGATGAGCTGCAGCCAATCATGGGGTGACATGTCCGAGGCGGCGGTTGCCAGCCTTTATAAGGGATGGGTTCTTGGGAGTTCGGGGTCTCTGCTTTTGTAAGCTTATGCTCTCTCTCTCAAGACGCATAAAAGCTTTACTGCAGAAGTGTCCTGTGTTGTTCTTGCCGGCAAGACGATCGCACGGGACACTGTTTCATTTCTTTTCTCCCTTCATATTGTCTTTGTTAATTTTTTATTTGAATTAGAAAGATTATTTTACATGTCAATCCCAGTTCCCTCTCCCTCCCCTCCTCCCCAGGCTCGCCCACCCGCAACTAACACCCTACCTATCCCATAGCCTTTCTGCTTCCCAGGGAGGTTGAGGCCTTCAATAGGGTGTCTTCAAAGTCTGTCATATTCTTTGGGATAGGGTCTAGGCCAACCCCCTTGTGTCTAGGCTCAAGGAGTATCCCTCCATATGGGATGGGCTCCTAAAGTCCATTCCTATGGTAGCGATAAGTACTGATCCACTACAAGAGGTCCCATAGATTTTCAAGGTCTCCTCACTGACACTCACATTCAGGGGGTCTGGGTCAGTCTTATGCTGGTTTCTCAGCTATCATTCTATGTACCCAGAGCTCCCCCTTGTTCAGGTTAGCTGTTTCTGTGGATTTCACCAGCCTGGTATGGACCCCTTTGCTCATCTGCCCTCCTTCTCTTCAACTTGATTCCAGTTCAGTTCAAGATTTAGCTGTAGGTGTCTGCTTATACTTCCACTAGCTGATGGATGAAGGCTATAGGATGGCATATAAGTTAGTCATCAATCTCATTATCAAGGGAAGACATTTAAGGTATTCTCTCCTCTGTTGCTTAGATTGTTAGTTGGTGTCATCTTTGTAGATATCCAGACATTTCCCTAGCACATTCATAAAACAAAGACATTTTTCAACAATGATCATCACAGAATTATTTGCAATAGCCAGAAACTGGAAGCAACCTAGTGGCCCCTCAACTGAAAAATGGATAGAGAAAATGTCGTACATTTATACAATGGAGTACCACTCAGTGGAAAACAAAAACAATAGAATCTTGAAATTTGAAGACAAATGGATGGAACTAGAGGAAACCATATTGTCTTTTCTGCATCCAATCACCCTTCTTTCACCTTCTATCTGATTTCTCTCTTTATTTTCATCTTCTTTTGCTTACTCTTTTTATTCTATCATCTTCATTTCACAGTGACAACTTTTTTCTATTGTCATGCTGCCAATTAATGAACATGGAAAGATGTTTCTAGTGATGCAAGTTCTTTTTGTTATTATTTTCATTCTAGTTAAGGAAAGAGAAAATAGTGTTCATATATAATATATAGTAAAACACTATAACATAAAATCTGATTAAAATCATTTCTGTGGTTGTAAAGAAAATAAGACATATTTGAATAAGTAATTCGGAAGAACTGACATGTTAATAGTTTCTCAGTGACACTCGCATGTGGAATATCTATAATTATGATTTAGTTTTATGTGGCCAATCTCATTAACAATTTATATGATTTCTTTGTGATAAATGTTTTCAGATGTTTTTAGATCAGGTATGATTGTATGACTCATGAATTAGGATCTGTCTTCTCCTGGGCATGAAGAACACATTGTCTCATTTGTTACTGGAATTGTTTATAAAGTCATGAAGTATGTTATGTGGACACCATAACCAGCATGCTGGGAAGGAGACTGAACAAGGCAGGGAAGGAAGCTGAGAATGCCTAATGAAATCATGCCTCAGGCCAGCATAGTAGTGTGTGAAATATGTAATCATCTTGTTTTGTAGGGGACATTTATATCATCTTCCTGCAGTGAAATCAAGGGAATCTATGGAAAATTAATCTTTGGTTTAATAATTTTGTTTATTAAGATTCATCATGTTGGTATTTGATTATATATATATGTATATACATATATACATATATATTATGTGTGTTTTTGATAGATATAGCTAGATACATAGATGATAGATTAAAAAGGAAGGAGAGATGTAAATAAAGTATCAAGTAAAGTTGATTATATAAGTAGGTAAAATGAATCTAATTATGAAAACAAACAGGTTGAGATATGACTGAACTTTCTGTGGCTGATTTTAGTTATATTGTTGACTAATATCTAAAATCATGAAGAAAAAAGTAAGTCACTGTACAAGACAGATTCCAAAGCTTGCAGAAAATACAAAGTATGTGTATGAACAGATAAAGGAAGTAATGTGTTCAGGAAAAATATAGACAAATATTCCCTGATGACCCTAGATTATTAGTACTCTGTTCCTGGCAGTCTTCTCATGTTTTATATTGTAACTAAGCTCAGAAAACATTTAAGAATAAACACAAAAACTAATAAATTCACACACATAACATGACTTTAATTTTCTAACTATCCTGCTGAATTGTAGTAACACAATTTTTTCTCATTTTAATGCTCAAGACAAAAAAATGGTGATTAATTCTAATATCTGTGAGTGAATTCCACATCGTTATACTTTGATCATTTTGTATTTCATCATAAAAAGGAAGTAAGGCATATAAAGTTACATTGAATTATTCAATAGTGTGCAAACAAAAAATAAAAGAGAGAGCTTACTGATATAAATCATCAGCATGCTGACCACTCAAGGGAAATAAATCAGAATATTTCAGGGTATTATCCATGTTTCTACATATTTTCTTAGTTTTTTCTATATTAAAACTTGACTCTTGAATGGTTTCATTGTCTGAGAATATCTTCTGGGGTTTTTATGTCCTAGTTTTCAAATAGGAGCTGAGGATATGAATTAATAATTTCATTTTATATTTATAAAAATAAACTATATCAGAAGTGTAAAGCTCAAAATTTTAAAGTAAAAGATTAAAAACTTTTTGAAAATCTGTAATATGTATGCTTCTTTTCCTACACTTATTCATAGTAATTTACTGACTCCTAATGATAGAGTGTTAAGCATCTTGAGTTAAGCAATTTTACTTCCTTGAAATAAACAGTCCAAGAGGTTTTCCTGTACTTTATACTTTTCTTTTTTCTTTGATTTCTTTTTCTGAGATAGGGTTTTACTGGGTATCCCTGGCTGTTGTGGAACTTGCTTTATAGACCAGGTGGCCCTCAAACTCACAAGATTTCTCTGCCTCCCAAATACTAGAATTAAAAATGTGTGTTACCACACGCACCTTTATTCTATTTTTCAATGTTAATTGCTACTTAATACAGTACACTCAAACATGCAAAATGTATAAAGAAAATTAAAAACAATAGTGTAGTTGTTTTTACCTTATACTAGGACAAATATGTAGGTCAAAATCCTTCATAACTGAATATTTTTGGGGTTTAGAACACATGATGACTGGGAAATTACACTCACAGACAAATATATATATATATATATATATATTATATATATATATATATTATCAGCATTTCTATCAGCCCACTGATTTTATACATACATTCATGCAACAATGAGATCCTTTTACTACAGAAGTTTTCTGTACTGTACTGAGTTTTGCCATGTAAACTGTTCACTGTTCAGAGAATAAGAGACTTTAGAATTGTTCAGCATCAAGTAAGACATCTATATGTCTTATTGTTATGATAAATCTTTCTGCCAAAAGCTGCCTAAGCCCCACTGCCACATATGCACTTTATGCCAGCTGCCTGCCTGAGTTAGGGCCCAAAGGAATACACAGAAAGACTTGTATTAGGTACAAAGTTGCTTGGCCAATAACTAGGATTCTCATCTGCTAGCTCAGTCTTAACTACCATAAATCTATATATAAGACTTATCTTATCAGATGCCTTATTGGCATCCCTCCTTGCCAGTGGCTCACATCCTGCCACTGGAGGAGGCGAACCGGAAAACGACCCTTCCTGTTTCTCCTTCACTTAAATATGAGTCTCCTTGCTATGTCATTTCCTGTCTGGATCATCACTTCTCTACTACATTTCCCAGAATCCTCTGTGACTCCTAGTCCTTCCTAACTTGCCATTTCTTTGGCCAAACAGTATTTTATTTAACAGTCAATAAGATAAACATACACAGTACATTCCCCATCATCTTATGAGGAAGATCTAGAAATAATAGAGGACTGCCATGAAACAATGCTCTCCAGACATGTCAGGGCCATTTTACTCAAGTCTTTCCTAAGTCAAAACCATTCTAGACCAGAGAAATAAATAAGATAAATAAATAAATAAATAAATAAATAAATAAATAAGATGTGACAGTAGGGCAAGTGATAGTGAATCTAAGCTGCTATCTTCAGCTTTATTCATTTCCAGTAGTGATTTATTTTTATTTAAATCTTCAAAGTTACAATTGATAAATATTTCTTATATTTCAAGTTCACAACATAATGATTTGATTTATTAATAAATTGTGAAATTGTTATTGCAATCTAGATAACTAACATTTGCATTTACATGGTATTTATTGATTACATAAAACTAAAAGTGTCTATGTTTGGTGCCTCTGGAATTTGAAATATGTTCTTAGCTATCTGTGTATCTTTCTAGGTTGGAACTCATCCTGGTTAAACACAGATGTTTCTGTTTGTTGATATATTTATTTCTACTTTAGGCTGATAGATGAGTTCCATCACCTGGTCTGTGTCATTCATGTCCTTCTCATCCCATTGCTTGACAATTTACAGTTTTATTAAAAACACCTCACATCAGCCAACTCTATGATCAAATAGTTTCAAATAATCACTTTGAAAAATTAGAAATGCTGACTTCCAAGTAGTGGTCAGAAATACTTGGTCTTCCAATCATTAGCTGGAGTGAAGAAATTACTAGGAATGGAAGGACAATGAAAGGTTCATATTTTATTATATTAACACACCTAGGTCATTTGTTTCTTCTTCATGAACTTCTCATAGTATTTGCTAAAGGGGAGGAAGAACTACAACTGAAAATCTATATTCCCAGAGTTTTCTTTTTAAAAAAATGTGATTATATTTTAATTACAAACTTTCTCTGTTCTATTTCCTCTCAACAAACTCTCTAGTATACTCTTTGCCAAACTTCCTCAAATTCATTGTATCTTTTTCACTAATTGCTCTTATATCTCTAATATTCTGCTATATTTAAAATTAACACCTACGCCTGTCTTCCTTTCATGAAGGAGATCAAGACTCACTGAGGCTAAGCAGACACTTGGACTTTCAAAATTTACCTCAAATTAATGATAATGTTCTCGTTTCTTTCTTCAGTGAATTCTCACTTCAGGGGATTAGATGCCTTATATAAGTTTCCTTCTAGACAACATCATTCATGCCTCTCAGGAGCTGACACGGTATTCAATATATTATACTTAGTAGTAGTTTATGTTTTTCTTCCAGCACTATTTATGGGCTCTTGCAATACATCTAGCCACTTATATATCTTCCAAATTTTATTTTAGATTCTATTTCACAAGAACATCTCTGATGCCAACAATCTTATATTAAATACCCTAGCAACAGAATCAGCTTGAGTTCTCTGCATAAGTCAGATAATGAGATCTTTTATTTGCAAACACAAGTGCATTTAAGTGAATTAGGCAAGAAGATGTTGAGAGAAAAGTAAAACCATTATAAAATTATGAACAATTAAAAATATAATCCTATAATGAAACATAACTTGGAGTCATCTGAAATAGACAAAAGACTCATTGTGACTGGTTACGTCCAGGTTTTATGTCAACCATCTCTCAAATGAGCAAATAACACAAACTGGCCAAGCTCTGGGAATGCTGCTGGAGAGAGGGAAAGATGATTTATATGAGCCAGGGTCAAGGTAATCACAAGAAAACCCACAAAAACAAATAACCTGGGCTCAAAGAACTAATGATGATGGATCAACAGCTATCGAACCTGAATGGGAATGACCAAGGCCCTCTAAAGATGGGTGACACTTGTGTAGCTTGATCTGTTTGTTGAACTTCCATGGCCTGTCCCTAATGCTTGATCTGGCTTTTGGGAACCCATTCCCCATACTTGGTTGCATTGTCCTGCCTTAATACAAAGGGAGGAGTTTAGTTCTACCTCAAACTGATATGCCATGCTTTGTTGACACCCACAGGAGTCCTGGCCCTTCCTGAACAGCAACAGAAGAGGAGTGAATTGGGGTGGGGGTAAGAAGAGAGGTAGGGGAGAGGAACCGGGAGGACCACAACAAGGGGAAACTGTGGTCAGGATTTAAAATAAATGAAAAAATCATTAGAATAAAAGAAAATAATGGAGACTATAATAAAGTATTCTGTGTCAGAATAAACTGAGAAAACAATTAGAGGCAGCATATTAAGTTAGCCACGTTTGACATTTTTGTAATAGCACACAGTTTGAATGTATAATTGAAAACTTAATTCTCAAAACTGGTGTGTGATCTGTCCCTATAAGCAGCCACTGGCATTTCTATGCTCACAATGAACTGGTAACTTTTATAGGCATCACTACCTAAACAGAAGTTGACAACCCGAATTCTCTTCCTATAGTGAATAAGTCTATAATTATAATAATATGTTTATACAAATATACTCACTTTGGCAAATATACCTGAGCATATGCTGGCACACACACACATAGGAATAGACTAAATATTGCAAATTATCTAATGCTCCTTATTTTTTATTTCTTTTTGATATTGTAATTTAGTCAATATATTTCTCCTTTTACTTTCCCATCTTCAAATCCTCCTTTATATCTCTCCCTACTACCCTTCAATTCATGGCCTCTTTTTTATTAATTGTTATTGAAGCCTTCAAGTACTTTAATATATATACACATTCCAAATATGATCTGTTGAGTACATACAATGTTGTTTGTATATATGTTTTTAGTGATGATCTTTTGTCTCTGGACAATCAATAATAATAATAATAATAATAATAATAGCTGTATCTAGATGTGGATGATATTTTTTTAATTTAAATTAGAAACAAGATTGTTTTACATGTCAATACCTATTCTCTCTCCCTCCCCTCCTACCCTATCCCCACTAACAGCCTACTTATCCAATACCATTTCTGCTCCCCAGGGAGAGTAAGGCCTTCCATGGGGGGTCTTAAGAATCTGTCACAGTGGTTGGAATACATATTTCTATTTCTTCAAAGCCTATTTCCATAGAATGCATCAAAACTTTGACTTGGAATTTACTGTACAATTAATGTGATAATTATATCTAAATAGAAAATAAACTTGATTCCTTTAAAATTATTCTTTTTGAAATTATTTGTTTTGTGACTATAATTACATAGTTTCCCCTACTCCCTTTCATTGTCCTAATTGATCTGATGTTCAATTCCTTATTTTTCAAGCTCATGACTTTATTTTTATTAATTGTTATACACAAACAAATTCACATATTCATATGTTCTCAAATACACACACCTGTATTCCCAAACATACACACATGCACACACACACACACACACACACACACACACACACACACACATACACACATTCCCAAATACAAAAATACAACTCATAAAGTCTCAATCCCAAACAAACAAACCAAAGACAAGTATGAAATGCTGAACTTGAGAGATATAACATCCATTGCTAAGCAAACCAATTGGGTATCCAGTAACAGATCATTAACCAGAAAAAAATACATTCAAGGAATATTATACAGAATAGATCATCTGTTTACAGGATATTATATGTGATTTTTCTGTCATCTTTGAATCTAATAGAAAATGCTTAAGTTAAGAATATTTTGCAGTAGAAATTGAAAAATATTTAGGATCGTTCATTTGTAGATAATGCCATGAAATTTTCACCATAAAATATTTCCCTGAATACTTTCTTTTGTGTTTAATATTTTCTCATTAAGTATGGATAAATCTTTTTTTTCTGTTTCAGTCAAGGACTTTAGCAATAGTTGTATCACATTTACTATGTATGGTAACTGCCAGTTATTAACACTAAGCTAATATTGTGTTTCTCTTCAAATTAAGTTTATTTATTTTGTTTTGTGTACAAATGAACATGTGTATGTGTGAACACATGTATGACTATGCCATGGCACAAATATGGAGGTCTGAGGAAAGCTTACAGTGAGTTAGTTTTTCTTTCTACGGTATGTATCTAAGTTAAGTGTCTTTATTTACTAAACCATCTTATTTGCCTGATAAGCTGGTATTAAATCTGAGATATATTTGTCCAAAGTGTCTACAAAGTTTGGCTTTTTGGAAGTTATCACATTTGCATATTTGCACTATCTGACTAGGAACTAAAAAAAACAAACACACACACACACACACAAAATAAAAACAGTAATAAGTGAAAGCAAAAATGTCAACAGCAAACCCAAGTGCAAGTATAGCCAGAGAATATGGTAGGCCATTTTTCACTATCCTTCTCACTCCCAAATTCCTAATCCCCAGGCCTATCCCTACCTTTTTAACAAGTTACCTGCTGTGATCGCCCCTTCTTCACTACCCCAAATCAAGGAAACTAAGCAGATCCTTTCCAACAGTCTTCTTTCTCACTTAATTCCATTCTCACCTACCCAGAACATTCACTCCCTGGGAATCTGCTGGTCACATCGGCTAGAGAGTTTGATCATCATGGCAGACCTAGCTTTTGACCATACTGTGGACCCTCCCAACATCCTGACTTTTCTACGTCTTCCCCATGCTTGCAAGTCAGCTCCCAATATATAAAACAAGTTCTACCAAGGTTCCTCAGTGACTGTCCTCAGAGACTCAGAAATTCTACATAGCAGGCAACTCACAGACATCAAATGTTCTGAAGATCTAGAAAGGGCAACGGAAACCAGGAAACTGAAAACATACCCAATGAAGACAAGATTAGATATCAGCTCCCAATTAGCAGTGTTCAGATGCTCAGATAGTACTGTAAACACACAATCAATAATAAGCATTGCAATACCCCTCCATTAGAGCCCAGTAACACTACTGAAGTAGGCCCCAAGTAATTCAATATAGGTGAAGCACAAAGCAAGGACTCCAAAGTAGCTATTATGAATATGATCAAGGACCTTAAAGAGAACATGTATAAATCAATTAATGAAAGTTATAAAAATACAAAGAAACAGTGGAATGAAAAATGTTCAAGGCATGAAAGTAGAAATAGAATCAATAAAGAAAAGCTAAACTGAGGGGACTGAAAATCATAATTTTAGGAACTTGAACAGGAATCGCAGACAAAATACTCACTAACAAAATACAAGAGACAGAAGAGAGAATCTCAGGGATTGAAGAAAAGAGAGCAAATATAAAGAACTTTGACAAAGAAAATGTTAAATGAAACAAACAAACAAGAACAACAACATAAAAACCCAAGCACCAAAGATCCATAAAATCTGACAAACTATGGAAAAAGCAAATCTATAAATAATACTGATAAGGGAAGGAGAAGAAAACCAGGCCAGGGGTATAAAAATATTTTATAGAAACCATCAATAAATTTGCCTTATCTAAAGAAGGAAATGCTTATGTAAGAAACAAGCTTTCCATGAAACTCAATATCATTGTGTTTATTGAAGTATACATGTAGCAGTGGGGATAGCAAACACTGGAACTGACTGGAGTTTGAATAGTTTCAATATCATGATATCAATGTGGCAATTTTGGAGCTATTTGTAACTAATCTAATGATTCATCATTATGAAAATTATACATTTAGGACTGTTATACACCATAAAGTATTTCTAAAGTAGTGGACAAGCGTTTTCAAATGTTAAGGAAACAATTGGAGAGACTTTGGAATCAAATTAAGAATGAACTGTATTTCAGAAACATTTTGAAGTCCTGAGATATTATCTATAGGCTGGTCACAACAAGAAACACTATACATATATATATATATGTGTGTGTGTGTGTGTGTGTGTGTGTGTGTGTGTGTGTGTGTGTGCATTTCACCAGTTTTACAAGAGTAAGAAAATCATAGGAAAATATAGACAGGAAGCTGAGTAATAATATCAAATTAGGAAGCAGGAGTAAGGATGTATCCCCATATTCCCAGTTACACAGAGGGCCTAGAGTAGATCTCAAGTTTAAGGACAGCATAGCAACATAGTGATCAAATATAGTTTAGTTTTCAGAACTACAAAAAATATAACATTTAGAAGATAACCCGCATAGTGGAAAAAAATTCACCTCCACCCAACAACTAATTTTTCAGGCAGAGTGCAAGTGTATAGTGCAAGAGTATTCATTTAAAATAATGGAAATATGAAAATGAATGTTACAGAAGCCCATAGCCATTGTTATGTCTAGGTGTTGCATTTTAGTGTTTTATTTTTAACAAAGGTTAAACTAGTAGTATATTATATTTCTAAAGGTTCATAATGGGTTTCATTTATAGATTGAGAAGTAAAATAAAGAGCAAGAAGTATAAAATCTAGATAAAGAGAAGACAGTATACACACAATGGTGGCAACCTAAATGGAAGAAGTTTTGATGTCACAAGTGGTCTTCTTTGAGGTGCTATCTAAGAAGGCTCAATAATTATCTGTGCCAAAACATGTAAAAAAAATACCCATAGGTGCTTCTCATCATGTAGAATGTGACTATGCTATCATTTCAGCCTAATGGGAATTTCTCTTGGTGACTCATTGCAATTGTGGAGCATATTCACCTACTATCTGCACAGTAATGAATAAAACCTTCCTCTAACTTACTTATGACCTTTTGATTTCAATTAAAGAATGACACCTAATGGGTGTGTATAGTCTTTGTGCAAGTGGTGAAAGAGCAAGCTTGTTTTTTAAAGAAATTTATATTTGATATAATATTCCTTTAAATACATGCTATTTTAAATGTTCATGGCAATACTTTTATTTAATTCATCACTTATTATTTCACTATGCTTATCATCAATACTCTTTGACCTGTACATAAGTTTTAGAAATATTGCATGAGTAAGCACTATGAAGTAGAATAATAATTAGTGGCTTACTTATGAATCTGAAGGTAAAGATGAGAAGAGACTTAAAAGTAATCTAGGCCATTATCTATGATAGTCTTGTTAATAAATCCTCTTTGAAATTATCTATTCATCAGTTATTAAACTGACAAATACATCTCTGACAAGGGCTCTTGAACATCTCGGTAAAAATTTTACCTCCACACAGAGTTCAGTAAAAACTAAGCTGGATTATTTTCCTTACTTTATCCATATGCAATATCACATTGGAGTTTAAAATACAAAGTATAATACAAATGTTATGTGTAATGAAATCAGTGAGTACTATTTTCTTCTTCTTTACTGTCCATTCTATTCTTCCTATTTCTCTGCCCTTTCCTCTCCTCCCCTCTGCTGTACCTGCTTGTTTTTCTTCTTCTTCCTGAAACATTATTTACAGGAATTACATAGAGCCAATGGGAGTTAATATAAAGGAGCACCGGAGCATGGGAATGGTGTTGTGTCTGAGTTAGGTGTCAGATTTCAGGCAAGCTTGAGGAAGCTGTCGAGTTGGCAGTGTAGTTGAAGTCTGGCAATGACATTAAGGCACAGGTTGAATATGGCAGGATTCTACATAATAACACTTGGGAGTATCATAACTTCAATATTGAGAATGCATTTACATGTTACTACCCTGTACCCATAGTAGGATCATGAGTGAATTTTAGGTCCAAGGAACATGACTGAATGACGGAACAGGGACTATGAGTCTTCATATGTGCCCATATTAGGAAGTAGATTCACATGATGTGGAAACTTACATATGTGAGAATGGTGCAGATTATTGGCAAATCTAAATTGATACACATCCTACAAAACAACTGACAACAGTATTTACATGTGTCACTTCAGCTTAAGCCAGTACAGATCCTTTAATTGTCAGATTTTGATGTGCCTCACAGAGGTCAGAAATTAGTCAGTTAATCTATATTGTAAATTATGACTACAAGAAAGATGGAGAAATTTTCAACACTATTGGCATGAATAGTTTGTTTTATGTTCATGTGTGAAGAGGAGAGGAAGCAAGAGAGAAGAAGTGAGAGGGAGAGAGACAGACAGACAGACAGACAGACAGAGAGAGAGAGAGAGAGAGAGAGAGAGAGAGAGAGAGAGAAATCTGTGTTACTATAAGATATCCAGCCATGTAGACTGAAAATCCAAAGGATTCTTGGACATTCCATAGATAGATAGATAACCATTGTTGGAATAACTGGGCCACTACCTTAAGCCTTTCTAGTAAATTATATTTATTATAATTATATTTACTTATTTATATAGATTATATTAATATATTATAAAGACACACACTTACATTTTTCTTTTAGTTCCTTTCCTCTAGAGAACCCTGACTAATAATAATTGCTAAAAAGCATAATCACCCAGTATTATGCTAGTTTTTGCTGTGTTTAATTTATTTGTGATAAAGTTGATTCACTAAAAATGCCATAATATTTTATACCTTTTTGGATCCTATACAAAATCCCAAACTCTTTTATCATTCATCATCAAAATCCTGGGTATTGGAGAATATTGATTCAAAATATCCTTCCTCTAAAGAAAGTTACCATTTAAAGATAAACAGTCTAGAAATTACAATATAGTCAATGAATGTACTCCAACATAGACACTGGTCAGGCACAGGGACTCATGACATCTGTTAGGCTTATTACTGCATGTTAGCGGAATGCAGACATTCCTTGACTTAGAAATTTTTGAGATCCACTTCCCTTTCCACATCCTCCTCTGATTTCCCCTCCTTTCCCTTCAACCTGTGCATTATCCCCAAATAAAAACAATTTTCTATGTTCTACATGTGATCTTTGCCTGTGCTCTGGCATACAATAATCTGCGATGATTTAGGACATTGTCAGTTGAACATGAAGACAAAAATACTGATATGCAATTGCATACTGTGTTGCCACTTTGACATATGTATTAAAATCCCCGTGCTAGTTAGATATTATTTTTAAGATTTAATATGTTTTATAGTATATGCTCTGCATTGTAAATATTGTAATTGGAAATAAAATTTGAAAATAGTATTAGGTTACTTCTGAATAAAGGCTATGCTGTGTAGCTGATGTGAGGTGCTTGGAACTTTTACAGAGTTGCATGAAACAGGAACATTTCTAGAAAAAAATTACCCAAATGATTTCTCTAGGAGTAAAAGATCTTTTGGCCTAGTACATTCAAATTGGAGATGGTGATATACAGAGGTTTCTGTATTGTCTTCCAGGCCACCAGTGTACACTGGGAGCACTGAGAAAGTTAATGTAACTTTCACACTTTCTTTTAAGGAATGCAGTGGGTTGCTACACACTGAAAATGTCTTATTTAATGCCACTATATCTGATAAATTTCCAGACCCTCAAAATTTAAATTGTAAGAGTGAAATTGCAGAAACCCTTGGTGTATACTTGAGATGTACTACCCATGCTTCATATTTCATTCTGTTTTTCCAGGTTAGACCTGAAAGTTCACACAAGGCAGATCATCAAGTTAATTCTTCCTACATTTCCTCTTGAAATTCCTGGAGATGGTCTCAGGGCTTTGTTTGAATGATAGTTAACCTGACTTGCAATTCTCAGTAGGAGTTTTACATTGTTCTTATTTCATACTCTGGTGAATTTTGATTTTTAATGATAAGCTCTAGGTTCTTTCAGAAGCATTCTAGGTGAAGTGGAATTTGGTACTGCTTTTCACTTAGTTTGAGAAAGCATCCACATGCTGGTGCCCCCACCCCTTTTTGCTGTTTTTGGTGTGTGTGTGTGTGTGTGTGTGTGTGTGTGTGTGTGTGTGTTTAAAATATCAAGTTGGTTCAATTTCTAGTTATATAATACCTTTGGAAGGAATATTGATAAAGTTACCAGACATGAAATCATGAGCACTAAAAAGATATGCCACATTCCACTTCATGTTCTGAGAACACTCAGAGCAGAAATTCCTCCATAGACTCTATTAGAAACTGCTGACAAATTAGGCATATTTTTTATGCAGCTTTGAAACTACTTGAAAATGCTTTTTATGATGAGCATATTCAAACAAAATGCAGCCAAAAGTGTTCAATGGACAAAAATATTCTTCTCTGTAGAACTGGTCAAGAAGTATATCTTGAGGACATTTAAAAGCTTGAGGTCCATGACCTCCAGGAATCAGTGTCACCAGGAGCTGCTGGAATGGTCAAAGGCAGAAAGTACTAAAAAGAGACATCATGCATAGTCTCCTGGGACAGCAGTGGTGGGTTTTTTGGAAGCTGTTCTGGAAGAAGGTAGATTCCATGTCAGTTAAACACTCAGTTCAATATGTTATCCCTTTTTAAAAAACAGGAAGAAAAGAACAAAGGCTTATTGTGTATCCCACTCTCATATCAATGGCCTCTTTACAAATAAATACATAAAACCTGGTAAAATCATTTGGTGGTTGCTTCTATGAATGCCATTAGAGCACACAACTAGGTATTAAATAACCAATTACAGGGCTCCTTCCTGGGGTCTAATTTTCCCTGTTGGTATACAATACATTATCATAAATTACTTATTTTTTATTCATATGTATAATTACATATACATAATTTCTGTATCTTTGTAGTCATTAATTGCCAGTAGCACTTCATCCATGGATGAGGTCTTGTGAGATTTCCCTTAACAAGGATGTCATGTAAATTTTTGGATTATTTACAAGTTGTTTAGGCAAACATTCTTTTGAGATTTCATGGGAATAATTTTCCTGTCACATATAGACTCATCTTTTGTGCCCTTTGTCAGCAATGTTCCATGAGCCTTAGGTGTCAAGGCAGAATTATAGTTGTACAAGCTGAGTCTGAGAACTCCCGATCAGTGGTTTTCTAGCTTTGTCCAGTTGTGAATTTTTGTAATGCACCCAATATTCTGGAAAAAATGAAGACTTTTTTCATGAAAGGTAAGAGCTATATTTATCCATGACTGTAAAAATAAGTATTAAACAAATTTAGAAATTATGCTGATTTAGTATCACAAAAAACTACTTTTGATTTGTTAGTTAAGTG
This sequence comes from Cricetulus griseus, assembly GCF_003668045.3. NCBI lineage: Eukaryota > Metazoa > Chordata > Mammalia > Rodentia > Cricetidae > Cricetulus > Cricetulus griseus. The sequence goes on along the minus strand of NW_023276807.1, from coordinate 145,925,349 downwards.
AGTCCAAAATAACTCCCAAACAGTACAGGCTTTTGGCATTGTCCCTGATTACCTTTCAAATGTGGAAGATAATTTATGCATAAGAAATTATCTTATGCACTTCTTATGCTCTTTGGACCTTAGTCTTGCAGGAATTTGAGCTGGATCTGAAGGCATACTCAATAGGAAGACAATCACGTATAAACCTAACCAACCACCCATAGATGTTTAGGCTCTTGAACCAAAAAAATAACCTATAACCTATTGTTATATCTAACAATTGAAGTAGCTATATTAAATGACTATATATCCTATGATACACTATTCAGCTCAGAAGAAAAATTAAAATATTAAATTCAAAGTTAAATGCATTTCATTAGAAAGTAATTACTAGTGAGGTAATTGAGACAAAAATGTTTCCTTTCATTTGTGGATATTACCTTTGAATCCTCACATATCTATGTTTCATTTAGAATATCCACAGAAGCCAAGAAATCGGTAAAATAGCATGGAAGAAGTAATAAGGGTGGAAATTGGTCTGTAATAATAACACGATAGTCTGAAATTTTAAATGGTAAAAAAGGAAAAGAAACAGTTAAATGTGTTAGAGGTGAATGGGCAGCATAGATGGGAAATAAGGGGAAGAATAACTAAAAGATATTTTGAAAGGAGGTGAGAATACCCAGAAGAGTGGTGGCTTCCTAAAAGGTATACAAATTGAATACACCTTTTACAGGACAACAGTGACCCAACTAGAGAGTTCAGGTTAACATAAATTCCCTGATGATTTACCATTTTGGAGCTGTTGATCAGTGATTGCAGTAGATTCCAAACCTGATAGGCTATATCACTAACGCTCTTGGGAATTAATTTTAAACATCTTTATTTTTCATTCTTTTGTCAAAAGGTTAATTATCTATTCAAATTATATCTTCTCAATCCTTTCATTTGTATGACATCTACACTTACCTTCAATTTTTTCTGTGGTATGGATTTTGGGAGTACTTTTCCTGGCTAGTTCTCATCAACACTCAAGTATCTAATTAAATAGCACTTCTGTGAAAATTTCTCACACTACAGTTACCATTCAGACATATTTATGTTTTTTTTTTAGTTGATAGACAGATAAATTTTTTAAACACTTCAATTATTTATATACTGGCTTATATTATTAACCATTGATTTATTAGTGATACATCACTCAACACATGCCTTTGTTTTGTTGGTGATTTGTTTATGTTTGAGGGTTTTAAAATTTTACTTAATGGCTCACAGTGTTTGCCACAAACTAGGACATGTATGCTTAGCGTATGAATAATATATTTGCTTGAAGAGATTTTCAGTTATATCTGTAATAGAAAGTAATATTATCTCTAAATATTCAAAAACTATGTACTTGAATACACAATGCTTCTTGTACAAACTAAGCATTCTAGATAAAAATGCCTATGGGAAGTAAAGCATATAAATCATTACCATTTTGAACATCCCAATCCTCAGATACATAATTTCCAATCTGGCTGAAATGTAAAATATTCCTCTCCAATTTAATGATAGACCTGGTATGTACTTTTCCTATGGATCTTGGTCTTATCATAAAGTTATCTACAGTCAAATATTAAACGTTTATGGAAGTTCCAACTTTTCTCTTGGAAAAATCTCCTTAACCTAGATTAATAGAGATAGCTAGGAAATGGGCTCTGCTAGGTAATCTTCACTTTCCTTATGCAAACTTGAAAACAAGTATAAATAAGGCTGACTTAATTTTTTGAAACCTATTTAGGGGAAAAAAAAGTCACTTGGAAGCTGGTCCTATAAAACATGGCTTGGGCATCATTTACTCCAAAGCACATAACTGTGACTATTCTTATTTTTGAATATTTATTTTTTTCTTCTTTTTATTGTCACACATTTATTTTTAGTAGAAATCTGAGAGTGAAGCTCTCAGCTGTGTTTGTGAATAGACATAGAATAGCTCCGATATTCCTAGAAAATATGATTATACTGAAACCACTAAAAATTCATACAGAGCTATAAAAACAAGTTTTTTTTTCACATACTAAGGGCATGTCTATTCTTGAGAGAGTCACAAAACACAGTGGAGGTTAAGAAAGGGAATGGAATGGTTTTGCATTTTCTATGATTTTCATCTTGAACAGGAGCTGCTTATTACATCTTATGTTGAGACTCATAGTAGGAAAATATATATAATCCAATCTTATTTTGATTAATTTTTCTCAAGTTGAAATGCATTTATTTCATGAAAACCTAGTTTCATGACTCAAAGTATAAGAACTAGAAAAATCACATAATTTAATAAGGCCTTCTAAAGACAAAACAGCATTGAAAGTGAAAGCTACTTCTCATGATTTATTTATTCTTTAGCTGTCTCATAATAAAAAATGAATAGATTGATAATATCATATTGTTTTTGTGTATCCATGAGCTCAATTGTTTATATAAATAAATTAGTGTAAATATTCTATAATTAATGTAAAAATTATCCAGGTATGATGACTACCTTAAGTTCCATTCTAGAACTTTCATCCAGTAGCTGATGAAAGGAGAAGGAGAGATCCACAGCTAAGCACTAAGTGGAACTCCTGGAGTCCAGTTTTCTTCAGGAGGACTGAAGAAAAAAGAGGTCAAGACCATGATGGGAAAACCCACAGAAAAGCTGACATGAGAAAGTGGGAACTCATGGACCTCAGTCTGACAGATTAGGAACCAACATAGGACCAAACAAGCACCCCTGAATGTGGGTGACAGCTAGGGTTACTGGGCAGTCTACGGGGCCTATGGCAGTGGAACCAGGATATATCCCTAGTGCATGAATGGACTTCAGGAGCCCATTCCCCATGGAGGGATACTCCCTTAGTCTATATACAGCGGGAGGTCCTAGGCCCTGCCCCAAATGACTTCACAGCTTTTGATGATCCCTCAAAGAAGGCCTCACTCTCCCAGGGGAGTGGATGGGGGATAGGATGGGGAGTTATTGTGGGACATGGGAGGATTGGAGAGAGAGGTAATTGTTTCTAATTTAAATAAAATTTATGAAAAAAGAATGTAGACTCAAAATAATTCTATACATTAGTAAATTATATAAAATTTTAAGTCATGATAATGTGTAATTCTAAATACAACAAAACATTCTAAATTTTACATAAATGCTAATTATTAGAAATTCAGAGGGAAAAAAAGGATAGGATTATAACTAGCTACCAAATGAATATGTGTGATATAAATGTAAAAGATTTAATGTTCCCCAAACTGCACTACAAGTACAATGTAAAGTTATGGCAAATGTATTTTCCATATATTTGGCAACAACTAGCAGAAACACAGAATACTTTGTTTTTATTTGAAAGTCTACACTTGAAATAATAAAAACAAAAATTTAACCATATGGATTGTAAGAGACTGCAATATATGAAGTTTAGAACATTACTAGTTTTTAAAAGGGTAATATTAGTAAATGCTGTTCCTACATTAAAACAAATGAAAATTCTGAACAAGATCACATTTATTCTTTTCCCTCACAAGCATCATGACACAGACTAACAAATATATGAATAATCTCATATAATAGATGAACAAATTCATCTTAACACCATATTTTGTATGCCTTTAATATTTGGCACATTGCCCATCAAATTACTTTTGTTTTCAAAATGTAATATTAAGTCATTAAATGTAACAGTCATGAATGCAACTTTCACAGCAGTGCAAAAATGCGACATTCTATGGGTGATAACACTGAAGCCAAGTCCAAATTATAATTAGGTAGGAAAGTAATGACAAGCCATAAAATATGTCAAATTCTCATCCATATCTTATAAAATGAAACCCTCCCCCATGTGCTTTATTAGACAATATGTGGATGAATATTATCTTTATATGCAATGTTGCCATACTTTCTTCCTTTTACTTTCAAGTGAGAAAGTGCCCTGGTTAAGAATGTAGAAATTAGCATATGGTAGGGCAAACAGTGATTGTGGGCACTACCCAGAAATGGACAATAAGATATTTTGAGTGAAATTTTGGATTACACTATTAGGAATCAGACAGTGAAAAATAAGTGAGATATTGTGGGTGTCAGTTTGGAGGCCTGGGCAATCTATGGGGTCTCTGGCAGTGGATCAGTATTTATCCTTATTATACAAATGTAATTATAAGTATTTACTCCAAGCTTTCCCAGCCCTGCTGCCACATGGGCACTTTCTGCCAGCCACCTGAGTTCTGTGTGAGTTTCACATGCCATGTTAGGGCCCCAAATAATACACAGAGACTTAATATTAAGTATAAATGCTGCTTGGCCAAAGACTAGGATGTCTCATCTCCTAGCTCAGTCTAATTATCAACCATTATCATAAGACTTATCTTATGGAGGAGGCCAGCAGAAGTTGTCCTGTCTTCCTGGGCTCACATGGTGGCTCAGTAGAGAAGAGAGAAAGAGCAAGAGATGGGCAAGAGAGCGACTTCCTGTTTGTTTCTGCTTATATATGAGTCTGTCTGGTATGTCACTTTCTCCCTCTATCACAAGACTTCCTTTTGCTACATTTCACATAATTCTCCTTGACTCCTAGTCCCACCTATCTTTCTGCCTCATTGGTCAAACAGTGCTTCATTCAACAATCAATAAGATACACAGAAGGACTCCATCATACAAATGAACTTTAGGATCCCACTCCACATAGAGGGATACTCTCTCAGCCTAGACACATGGGGGAGGGCCTATGCCCTGCTCCAAATAATATGACAGACTTTCAAGATCCCTATGGAAGGCCTCACCCTCCCTGGGGAGCAGAAAGGCAATGGGATAGGAATTTCCTGGAGGGCAGGGGAGGAGGGATGAGAATGCAAACTGGGATTGACATACAAAATAAGCTTATTTGTAATTTAAATTTAAAAAAGGAAAAAAGATATTGCTGATGTCCAAGGAATAATATTATTAACTACTTTCTGTCATTTTCCTGTAGTTTTGTTTGATGAGGATATATATTTTTTGATTCATAATCATAACACTCTTAATACCAGAAATACAGGAAGATGGCAGATATGAAGTCAATACATGAATGGATACTAAATATTTAAAATTTCCCAAATCATTAATAGTTATTTAGATCTAAAAAAGATAGGTCTAACTTGTTTGATAGGGTTTTTATTTGCTGATTTTATTACACAGATTATTAGGTAGATGATAAATAAAAATAATATTTATTTTGCTTTTTGTTTTTAATTAACATTGATGTGACAGAGCTAAAAGAGATAATATGGTAAAATTATAAGAATTTAAAGACCAAATACATGCTTTAACAAGCACCAGAGTCTAATAAAATGTTGAGTGTTTGATCAAACAAAAGACAATAAAATATGGACTCAAATGTTATGATAGGAACAGAATCAATTGAAGAAAAAGATAAATATCTGAATGAAAAGTGAAAGTGAAATCAAAAGGGAACATCAAGGATTATGAAAAACAATTTAATAATAGAGAAGAGATGTTGAATACTGAATTTTCTTCAGAAAGCTCCAAGTATTATTTGAGATATCATCTAAAACTTCATAAGGGGTTTAAAGTACTTTATCCCTGTGTAATATTATTATTACCACTAAATTTATTTAAGAAAAACTGATAATAAATCTGATAGCACAGAAAAATGGACATATTTACAATGATGGGTCTACTGAAAGTCACAGATATATGTAATTACAAATCAGGTCTTTCAGCTGGAAATTTTGAAGGCAATTGTGTGAGAATATATTAGTGACATGCCTACTCTGCTACACAAAGATAGCAGACATAATTCAATGGCAGATGTATGTTACTTTCTTTATCACTCAAAAAAAAAAAACACACAAAACAACAAATGTAGCAAAGTGCCTGGATGTTTTGACATCAAGTGACAAATCTGACAAACTATATGATTCAGTATATGAAAAAATGTGAAATCTGTCCATTTGTTATTGATTTAATTGACTTCTAATTTTGTAGGTTCTGACAAGTTAGAATTTATGATTGGATTTTTATGATCTGTAGTACACATATGTATACTCTAATATTATTAAACCTTTTTAACCGGTTGGAGACTTTCTTATTTATTTTTAGTTAATGGAAATGGAGTCCACTTATTCAACAGAAACAAGTTCCAGCGGCCTCCTTGCTATACCTGACCTTGAGTACTAGCTTTCATAGTACTGGAATGCACAATGTAAGCATCAAAAGGAGGCAAGCAATCAACAGTTCCATTCAGCTATGACACCAATGAACCACATCAAAAGCCAGCATGGTACAATAACCCTAAGGTGGCCTCATACCTTGGCACTGAACATTAGTTCTCTGTAATTTGATTTAAAACCCACTCAACAAGAGAGAATCCATGCCTGCTAGTGGAAAAGTCACTTACCACTCACTGCTAGTTAATTCACAGATATTTGAGATCCTTCAACCAAAAGGTTATTAAACCAGCATAATCCCTAGCAATGATCTAAGCATCGGCCATTATATTGTCATAAAGTGTAGTCTTCATTTCACATCAAATAAACTATTTTAAACAGAAGAATAAAATTAGAGGAAACAGAAGCCAATGAAAAGTTGTGGAATTCAGTACTAGTGGATGCATCTACCGAACAGTATCATACATAAGACTCAACAAACATTTGAGAAAAAAAAAAGCCAGAAAAAAAATTTAAGAAGCAGACAGGATCAAGTAATTCAATGTGAGATTGTTTTCTTCTAGTGATATCAGAAGCTATGCACATAAAGTCTCACTAGCATGGATACCTGGATATTATCAGTATAACAACACTGTCAATAGGCCTCCAAAGTGGCCAGGGAAAGATGACATGGCTTCAACCCTACATGAAGAACTACAGAGAACTAAATTAAGGAATGTTGAGATCAGGAGAAATAGTCTCTCCCAAAGAAGAGCACACAAATTAGTTATCTAAAACCGAATAATCAGCACTGAAAATATGCATACAAGAAACATTATAGAGATGGAACAGATTATGTTTAGAAGTATACACACACACACACACACACACGCGCGCGCGCGCGCGCGCGCGCGTGTGTGTGTGTGTGTGTGTGTGTGTGTGTGTGTGTGTGTGTGTAATAATGGGTATCCTCAAGGTTAGAAGGAACAAAGGGAAGGGACAAAGGTCGTATTTAAATTATAATCTCAAAAAAGTAGAAATCATTCCAAAGGAATATTAATTCATACATACAATTTTCTCAGATGAAAATGAAGTCCCATCTCTACCTGATGTGCTCTTGGCATTTGGTAGCTTCAGTGAGATGGAGGAAAGTCATTTTAAAGGATGTGGTCCCTGAGTTGTTAATCTCACTCCTGTAGACGTCCCCACACACCATGCTCATACAGCAGCATTAAATGGATGCAATGGGTAGTTAAAAAAATAAGACACATAAATTTAGTAGAGAACAATGGTGTGATAAAAGAAAGTGCTAGAAGGAAAAAATGTTCATTTAGATCTCAGCAAATTGTACATATGAAGAAATATTACATCAAACAGTTTTTTTTAAATTGCTTAAAATTTAGAGTAGAAATGAAAAAATTATAAAGGGTAAATCAGGGATTCAGTTAAACTAAAATTGGCTTCAATATGGAGGGGAGTCATATTTTGAAGCCATGGCTCTTATGAAAGCCATACTTACATGTTCAGAGAAACCTTAGTTTTAGCTTCAAAAAAAAGACAGACATAGCCCCTTTATTCTTTTATTTTAGAGATTATAATTATATTATATATATATTTATATATACATATATATATATTTCTAAGTATATACTGTACAATAGATAATCTATTGTACTATTCTACAATAAGTAATTAATGATGGAAAACAACATAAACCATTATTTTAAATTTATTTCTATATAGCCAAAAATGACACCAGCTAACAATCTAAGCAACAGAGGAGAGGCTACCTTAAGTGCCCTTCCCTGATAATGAGATTGATCATTGCCTTATATGCCATCCTATAGCCTTCAATCAGCAGCTAGTGGAAGTAGAAGCAAACACCCATAACTAATCACTGAAGTGAAATGGAATCCAGTTGAAGAGGAGGAGGAAAGATGAGCAAATGGGTCCAGACCAAGCTGGTGAAACCCACAGAAATAGCTGACCTGAACATCGGGAACTCTTGCTCCCCAGACTGATAACTGGGATACCAGCATGGGACTGATCCAGAACCCAGGAACCTGGCTTTCAGTGAGGAAACCTCGGAAATCTATGGGACCTCCTGTAGTAGTTCAGTACTTATCCCAAGCATAGGTGTGGACTCTGGGAGCCCAATCCACATGCAGGGATACTCTCTAAGCCAAGACACATGGGGGTGGGTCTAGGCCCAATCCCAAAGGATATGATAGATTCTGATGACCCCCCCCACGGAAGGCCTCAGTCTCTCTGGGGCACAGAAAGGATATATGATAGGTAGGGTTTTAGTTGGGGGAGTGATGGGGAATGTACTGTGTATGTTTATCTTATTGATTGTTAAATAAAATACTGTTTGGCTAATGTAACTGCAAGTTAGGCAGGACTAGGAGTCAAAGAGGATTCTGGGAAATGTAGTAGAGAAGTGCTAATCCAGGCAGGATGTGACATAGCAAGGAGACTCATATTTAAGCATAGGAGAAAGAGGAAGGGCCCACTTTTCCCCTCCACTCCTGCTCCAGCGGCACAATGTGATCCACCAGCAAGGATGGATGCCATAAGGCGCCTGATAAGATAAGTCTTATAAAATATATAGATGTATGGTAATTGAAACTGAGCTAACAGATGATAATCCTAGTCATTGGCCAAGAAGCTTTGAACCTAATACAAGTTTCTGTGTATTCATTTGGGCCTAACTCAGGCGGGCAGCTGTTGTAAAGCTCACACAGGGCGGTGGGGCTCAGGCAGCTTTTGGCAGAAAGATTTATCGTAACAGGGAAGGATTGTAGGGGAGGAGAAGAGTGAGGGGGAACTGGGATTGACATGTAAAACATTCTTGTTTCTAATTCAAATAAAAAAAGAATATAACTCCTTTATATTCATACTACCATCTTGAAACAGATAACCTGTTTGAAAGGATTTCAGCTATACAATTAACAAATTCATTCTTTCATAATCTTACATGAATAACAAATGTAATACAAAATATTGAAACATTTGTGTTCAAATAATTTAGCTTGTTGTAAAAATCTCCTTGAAAACATCCATGTTATTAGATATAGCCATCATGCAGAGTCACAAAGAAGACACAGTTCTTTAGAAACAAGATCTATGCACCCACTTAATAATAGATATTCACAGAATTTTGTAGTGTCTGTGTTTTCATGTACTTCATAACTTCATGAATCTTTGGTGAAAAGAGTAACTATGTGACTTCCCAATATATCCATTTGATTTTATAACAGTTTTTTTTTTCACAAAACCTCAGTTGTCATCACATTATCCTTGTGCATGAAAATAGAATGGGAATGGCAATCTTACCAAAACAATCTACAGATTCAATGCAATACCTACCAAAATCCCAACATATTTCTTCACAGCCTTTGAAAAAATATTCAACTTCATATGGAAAAACAAACAAACAAAAAACTGGATAGTTTAAACAATCCTGTACAATAAAGAACCTTTTGGAGGCATCACCATCCCTGACATCAAGCACGACTATAGAGCTATAGAAATAAAAGCAGCTTTGTATTGGCATGACAACAGACACATTGATCAATGAATCATATTGAAGACCCTAGCATAAATTCACCACATATTAATTGCTGATTTTGACAAAGAAGCCAAAATGAAACAATTGAAAAAAAAGAAAGCTTCAACAAACAGTTGTGGCATAACTGGATGTTGACATGTAGAATGAAACTTAACCCATATCTATCGCCATTCACAAATGTATAAAACACCTCAGCTTAAATCCAGTTGTACTGAACCTGATAGAAGAGAATTGAGAAGTAGACTTGAATGTATGGCCATAGGAGACTACTTCCTGAATATAATACAAAAAGCACAGACACTGAGATCAACAATTAATAAATGGCACCTCTTGAAACTGAAAATCTTCTGTAAGGCAAAGGACACTGTCAATAAGATTAAAGGACAGCCTACAGTATGTGAAAAGATCTTCACCAATCCCACATCTGGCAGAGGGCTGAACTCCAAAATATATAAAGATCTCCAGAAACTAGACATCAAAATTATCCAATTAAAAATGGGGTACAGATCTTCTCAACAAAGGAATCTCAAATGGTCAAAAGGCACTTAAGGAATTGCTCAACATCCTTAGCCATCAGGAAAAAGCAAATCAAAACAACTCTGAGATACCATCTTACACCTGTCAGAATGGTTAAGATAAAAAACATTGATGACAAATAAGGTTGAAGAGTATGTGCACTTAAAAGAACTCTCTTCCACTGCTAGTGGAGAGCCAACTTGTACAGCCACATTTTCTTAGAAAATTGAGAATCAATTTACCTCAAAATCCTGTGATAACACTCCTGGGCATATATCATCAAAGGATGTTGAATTATACCACAAGTATATTGCTCAACTGTGTTCATAGCAGCATTATTCATAATAGCCATAGTCTGGAAACAAACTAGATGCACCTCAATTGAAGAATGGTTAAAGAAAATATGGTACATTACTGCTGAGTGGCCAGCCTCTAGCAGCACAGGGCTTGGAGCAAATCCACAGACTCATTGTGACAGGATTTAAGGAAAAGTGCACTCACACTCTCTTGATGGCTTCATTATTTGTTCTCAGTTCTCTCATATTCTTTCTATGTTCTTTCTACTGTATACTTTTTTCCCCACAGCTTATATACTCCAACAAAGTTTTTCAGGCAATATTGGAATTACAATGTGTTTACAGTCTGTTTTTCAAGTGAATAGTTACTATGAATACAAAACAGTGAAAACATTAAAACAGCATATTTTCCATATCTTACATGAGTAAACACTTTACATACTACAGGAGAAAAAAATTATCCCAGAAACCACATACATTCATGTCCAAGTGACTTATTATATATTAACAGTGTGGACAAGCATGGTATTTTTGTCAGGTCTTTTACTGGCATGCTGCATTTTGCAGTTACAAAGAAAGGGCCAATTACTTTATTACTTATCTTGAAGGTCATCTTATACGAAGTCTTTATGGACTCACAAAGCTAAAGTTTTATGTATAAAGAAGAATCAGCTCTATTTTAAATCTTTAGGATACATACCCACTCATCAATATTTCAGCCTTAGGAGAATTAGAGCCAGCCTGGCTCCTGGACACACGTGATTTCCCTTTTACCATTAACCTGAGCAGCTCCTAAGGTGGAACTCATAGGCTTTAACTGTGAAACATATCCTTGAATTCATTTTTATTCATCAAAACTCTTTATAGGCTATCATTGTTATAATCAAATTATACAATATAGTTTTGGGAGGTGTCATATTCTTGACAATCGACAGGTAAAATTGCCCAGTAGAATGGGACTTTCCAAGAGATAAACATACTTTATTACAGGAAGTGGAGATCTCCCCACATTCACTCACATCATGATAGATACTAGAGAAAGAGAGCTGCAGCAAACATGTTAAGGCACAGCAAAAGCAAAAGGCATTCCAGGGTCTTCAGTCCTGTGACATTGCCTAAATGAGTTTGGTCCATAAGAAAGTTTCCTTCTGGTGGGCTGACATCTGGAATTTCAATTGCTACCAGCTGATCCTCTGGCATGGCCAGCAGGAGGATATTTACACAATGGAGTGTTACTCAGCTGTAAAAGAAAACAACAGCATCATGAAATTTGTGGACTAAAGAATAGAACTAAAAAAAAAATCATCCTGAGTGAGGTATTCCAGAGATAGAGACAAATATGGTATGTACTCACTGACAAGAGGATATTAGATGTAAAGCAAAGGATAACCAAGGTAAAATCCACAGCCCAAGAGAAGCTTGGTGAAGGAGGAGTACCCTAAGAGGGATGCACAGATCACCCTGGGGAGGGGCAAAAGATGAGATCTCCTAGGTAAACTCAGGGTATGAGGAGTTACAGGGGAAGGGATGGGGGATGGGACATAAGGTATCACAATGGCCAAGTTGGGGAACAGATGGAGAGGGAAAGCAATGAACAAAATATTGACCCAGCCACGGGGCTCCAGTAATTCCTGGTTCCAAGGTGGACTAAGCCTAAAAATAAATGGGTGGGAAAGAAAAGCAAGACCAAGCAGTGTCCTTGTCAAGGTCTAATTTTATTGATTATAAACAAGGGGTATTTAAAGAGAAAGGAGGAAGTAAGGAAAGAGGAAGTGGGGGAGGAATGAGTGTTAATTGCTCTCAGGCCAGGGCATGTACCCTGGAACCTAAGGGGTGGGGTGCTTGACTAATTGGCAGTTAGCTGACCATGGAGGTCGCCAGGCCTCTTGTAAAGGGGACTTTTATATCTGACCAGAGCTGGCTCCTGACATCTCCCCTGTCTATGTATAATAGAATAGAGAATCTGTCTTAGGCATCTGAAACACAATAGTCTATTTTAGACAAGAAGGTAGAGGTGATAATATAAGTAGTCAATCCAGTAGAACAGGCAAGGTAGAAATTAAGTGTCTGCAATTCCCTCATAAAAGGGAGGGGTAGAAGAATAGCAGACCCTACCGTCCTCTATGAGGGAGTGGTTGGCTTGATGAAGGGCTTGAACAATAGAGTTAATTAATGAGAGAATAAGATCAGTGGAGGAGGGAGGTACTGGGGGGAATAGGAAGGGGTGGTTGAAATAGTTGTGGAGGCATTGGCAACATCACCGGCTTAGTTGATGATCATCCAGGTGTAGTTGAAGATCTGATAAGGGCTTATAGCAGCAACGGCAATCGAAGGTAAGAAACACACAAGTTGCTAAAAAGACAGCACATCTTTTATCTAAAATTAAGCAGAATTAGAAGACTTCTCAGGGGATTCCCTGGGTGGATTATATAGTTTTAAAAGGCGTTCAGGCAACCATCTAGCATTATTGGCCTGAGTATCAAAATTACATGCATGTCCTTTTCCCCAAATGAGGACCGGGTCTGGTCCATGCCATTTGTGAGTTAGAGGATCTTTCCATAAGGCCTAAGCATAATTTTAAGCCATTGATGGATGCCAGAGGCAATCCCCGGCTGATTTTCCTGTAGCATCATATGCGAGGAAGTTTAGCACAAACAATGCATGATTGAGTAGGTGTTAGGAGCCATTACAAGCTAGTGCGCATGCGCACTAGGTAACTTTGTAACTTTCCAGCCCTTGGTCTCCGCCCCTCCCATGACGTCATATGGTCCGATCAGCTGACGTCATATGGTCCGACGAGCTTCAGCCAGTCAGAGAGTAACAGTCTGAGGCGGCGGTTGCCAGCCTATATAAGGGAGGGGTTTTTGGGTGTTTGGAGTCTCCGCCCTGTAAGCTTATGCTCTCTCTCTCAAGATGCATTAAAGCTTTACTGCAGAAGGATCCTGAGGAGTGTGCCGCGTTGTTTTTGCTGGCCAGATGGTTAGCTCGGGACAAGTAGGTTCTTATGATTGCCTGTAGTGGGGTATAGAATTCCTCCTCCTGAATATAGTTTAAATAGTATGATTTTAAGTGCTGAATATAGTTTAAATAGTATGATTTTAAGGGGATCACTCAATGATCCCCTGGCCCTGGTGTAGAGGAGGCTCGACCAAGAATGAGGAAACAAGTATCTGGGGGTGGTGGGCCTTTATTCATTCTTGGTAGCAAGGTCTCAGCAACGGTCATAGAATTCAGATTTCCAAGTTAAGTATCACCCATGGCTAAGGACTACCTGTGCGACACAGTGCCATTCGGCTGGGGTGGGGTATCCCTTTCCTGAGAGAGCCTCTAGCAAGGCAAGGGTAAAAGATGCAGTGGGACCGTAATTTTTGACGTGAATTAAGTTCCTTAAGGGCTTTAAATTTTAATTTTTTAAAGGTGTTTTCAGTTATTTCTGTTTGTTTATTTTGGTCCTCATTATCTGACTCAGAGTCATTTTTATCCCTCTTATTAATTTCATCTTCTCAGTTTTTCTCCTAGTCCTCCTCCCTAGTTGTATGAATGAGTAAAGGAGGGGTCTTGGTCAGAGGAGGATGGTATATGTCTGGGGCCCTGGCGGGTAAGGACAGGAAAGGCCAACTTAGTGGATTTGGCAATTTTTGGCCTGGCGCCTGGTGGAAGGGAGGTTTTAGGGGCTGTCATGGGCTGAGTGGGGAATGTGAAGATCGATCAGCCAACTTTGGTCTGGAGGGATGTGAGGTCTAGAGAGAGCTGTGAAAACTCCTGATGTAATTGTAAGACCTCTTTAAGTTCTGATATTTGTTGGGTGAGATTTTTTTCGATTGAATTAAGGCATCTGTGGAAGATGGGAGAAGGGGAGCCGAGGGAGAGGGCAGAGGCCCTATAGGGGCCATAAAGCCAGTGAAGGGAGGCCAGTTGGGTTTGTAATTAGCAGCCACGGCTTCTTCTAGTTCCTCCTCATCTGAGGGACTTCGGTGATCGGTTTCTGGTTTGGGGTTTAAACTAAAGACAGGGTAATTTTTAAGGTTTTTAGGGGAATGAGGCTCAAGGCCCTGTAGAGAGGGATAGAGATTATGGGGAGGTTTTAATGGAGGTTTGTCTGTAAGATGTGACAGGGGGGTTTGGGTCTCTTCAGGGAGGATAGGGATGGAAATTGAAGGACAGGGAGAGGATGGAGGTTTGTCTAGGGGGCAGTCAGAAGAGGGAGAATGAGTGTGGGAGAGGGGCTCAAGAAAGTTTTTAATTGCAGAAGTAAGGTGAGCAAACCAAGGGGAGTTATTAAGGATATCATTAATAAGATTCCAATAACTAAAAGTCTGTAAGGGAACTGCCTCAGGTCCCTTTTCTTTGAGTAATCTATTAAGATTCTTTCCAACCTTTTTCCAAGTTAGGGGATGAATGTCTGGGACTTCTAAAATGACCCATGGACATGTTCTTGACAAAAAAGCAAAAAATTGAATTAAGTCCTTACATTTTACTCAAACTCCTCTTTCCTGAAAGGAAGCCTTTGACCTCCTTAGACAAATTTTGGCCCATTATTATGGAACGGAATGAGGGGAACTTACCAGGAAATCAGTCACTCATGAGCGGTGAGGACATTCCCAGACCAACATCCATTACAATCAGCGAGTGAGACTTCCTTATCGGCGTGCACTGCTGAGGTTTTCTTGGGGTGGGGTTCTCCATTCAGCGAAGAGTCCTTACCTTGGGCTGCACATTTGGGTGCCACCTGCCCCGGCCGAGGGGCTCCAGTAATTCATGGGTCCAAGTGGACAAAGCCTGAAAATAAATGGGTGGGAAAGAAAAGCAAGACTAAGCAGTGTCCTTGTCAAGGTCTAATTTTATTGATTACAAACAAGGGGTTTTTTAAGAGAAAGGAGGAAGTAAGGAAAGAGGAAGTGGGGGATGAATGGGTGTTAATTGCTCTCAGACCAAGGCAGGTATCCCAGAACCTAAAGTGTGGGGTGCTTTACTAATTGGCGGTTAGCTGACCATGGAGGTCGCCAGGCCTCTTGTAAAGGGGACTTTTATATCTAACCAGAGCTGGCTCCTGACAAAATATCTTGATAAATAGTGACTTTCTGTGGTTGGTGAGAAACCTGTTGTGAGGGAAACTCCCAGTATTGGAGATGGTGCCTGAACTGGCCTTCTCCTGTAATCAGATTGGTGACTACCCTAATTGTAATTATAGAACCTTTACCCAGTAACTGATCGAAGCAGATGTAGAGATTCACAGCCAAGCACTGGATGTAGGTCCAGGAGTCCAATTGAAGAGAGGGAGAAAGGATTATATGAGCAAGTCATTGTCAAGATCATGACTAGGAAATCCAGTGTTTGGCTGTGGATATCTGCATTTTCTTCCATCAAGACCATTTTGTGGAAAACCCAGAGACAGCTGACCCAAGCTATGGAATCTCACTGACTCTAGACCTACAACTAGGGAGCCTGCATGGGACTGACCTGCATGTGGGTGATAGTTGTGAATCTTGGATGTTTTGGGGGCCCCTAGCAGTGGGACCAGGATCTGTCCTTGGTGCATGCACTGGATTTTTGGAAACTCTTCTCTATGATGGGATGCTTGCTCAGCTTAGATGCACTGGGGAGAACCTTGGTCCTGCCTCAACTTGATATTGCATGCTTTGTTGATTGCCATGGGAGTAGTTTATAGCGGGTAGAGATTTTGTGGGGGGAGAGAATGGGAGGAGAGGATGTAGGGGAAACTGTGGTTGTTCTGTGAAATAAATTTTAAAAATTAAATAAAAACTCAAATAAAAATAATGTGAAATAACATTCACACATACAAGCACATGTACATATGCATGCATGGAAATGTGCACACTAAGTTCTTCCTGAATCCACATCAATGGTTTTAAAAAATTACATTGCACTATTATGAAATTCAGTAAGTATGGAAAGCATACTTGTACTCTAAATTTCTGGTAACTTCAAATATTAATCTTGATAACATCAAAAGTTTTGAAAAAAATAGAAAATTGTAGTAATCTTCACTATGTATTGAGCCACTCATTAAACTTTAACAGAACACAGTAGCTAGCCAACTAAAAATGGCAGAAATTTACTTCTTGTGGTTATCATGTTAAGCACCCAAAATGGATGTTCTGGCCTATTCACAGCAAAGATTAGTTTTTAGACATATGTTCATCTTTTGTTTCTTTACATGGTGCATGAAGCAAGAATTTTCTCCAGTGTGTTTTTTGTTTATTTACTTGTTTGTTTTATCTTTGCTTGTGTAGTTTAGTATTGGGAACTTGGCTCTATGCTCATGCTAAACATGCATGCTTCCACTGAGATACATCTCATTTGGCTGGGTTCTCTGTAATAAGGCTAGCAATCCCAGCCATGAGTATTTACCATCCTAAACAATCTTTTCCAAATGTCCTATCATCTAAAATTGTGATGTTGCTATTATAATTTAAAAACATCATTTTAGTTGATTGAGAATTTAGTACAATGGTATTTTTTTCTATATTAACCACCCAATCTTTCCAGATCCACTCCCCCATTCCCATTCCTCCCTTCAACTTTGTGTACTTTTCAGTTTAACCCATTAAGACTATTTTGTGCTGCCAAATATTCCTGGTGTGTGTGTGTGTGTGTGTGTGTGTGTGTGTGTGTGTGTGTGTGTGTGTGTTTAAGCCTGAGATTGATAAGCTTATCAGGGATAACCTCAGAGAAAACTGTCTCTGCTATCAGCCAACCATTGCCAGTAAGTCCTTGGCTAGGGTCAAGAATTTTGCCCAACTCCTTTTTCCATGCTGAGATCTGATTTTATTTAATGTGTATTATGAAAGCACTTAAATAGCCTAGACCTTCCACAAAACACCATCATTTTCAACACCAATTAATAAGTAGAAAAATATGAGAAAAATAAATTAATCATGTAATTAATTGAAAAAGTGTGTGTTCAACTAAGCTGCAGTGTAGTGAGAAGAATAAACTCCGTAAGTCTTGAATAAAGGCAATATAAACAAAACACTAGTAGCTGTGAAGTGTTTATGTTACGGATCATCTCTGAAATACAAAAAAAAACAAAATTAAAAATAACAAATAAACAAAAAGAAAACATTATTCTGAGAATTTCTCAACAAATATTCAATAAAACTAATCCATACACTAAAGTTTTGTGAAATAGAAACTAATTGGTACCTTTTACTCTGTAAGAATAGCATATACAGTTTTAAAGCCACAGGAAGGAACTGTAAAAGGACATAAACATTTAGATATAGAATTCAACAAATGCAAACTCTCATATAACTCAAAGATTAGAGAGTACCAAAGAGAATGAAAGGAACTCAGAGATACTTGTGGGAAAATTATTTTATATTCATTATTTTTTTCTGTATTTGTGGCTACTATGTTTTCTTTTAATTTTGGTTACAGTTGTTCCCCATAAGATGAAAATAATATATTTCGCTGTAGAATACAATCATAGACAAGATATTGCACTTTGCTGATAGAAATATATAAGACAAAATGAACAAAGTAAGAAAATCATAATAACTTTTAGTAAGCTAATTAGAATCCTTGCCTTTAGGAGATACTACTTCACATTTACAACCTACACATCTATTTCTCATTACAGCTATAGATTTCAGGTGACCAATGACAATTTAATATGGTAAGTGCTCATTACTTCATAAGTGCATTTATAACATGTCTTGCAGTGCTAATTTGTTAAATTCATTCTCAAAATTAAGAAAATAATGAGATTAATGGTTAGCAACATTTCTTGCTTTGACACATCTCCTTCCAGCCCAATGAATATTGAACTCTGTGATGAGCCATTTGGTGGTATTCAATAATCCCTTATAGTCATTTTATTAAATATGTAATCTTTTATTTCAGGTAGGATATAAAGAGATTGTGTTAAATGTGATATTCAGCACTCGTGTATTATTTCTAACATCTATATTTGAGAGTTTAGGGAAGGGTGTTTTATGCTTTTTGATCTCTACCGTGATTATTGGACAGCCTGAGAATGACTTAGAGAAGCACACATTACCACCTTCATCAAAGAGGTTCTCTTCAGCAGCAGATATTATTTATGGACTCCAATCCATACTTTCCAGTCAGAACAACCATACAACCCTGATACTATGTTATGAACAAAATTCTTTAGTACCTTATTGAAAGAGGTAAAGATGATGGTTGAAAATTTTAATTGCCAAATATTGATCCCCAGTAATAAATGTTAGTTCATAATCTCCATTCTCACTTTTTTCCCTCCTTCCAGTGAGAGAGAGAAATTCCTATTTCAGGAGGCCCTCAATGAGACTATTTGTGGGATTAAGCTTCATCAAACTCTCATCTTCACTTGTTATGTGTTTCTTATAATTACCACAATTTTCATCTCTTTCTGAAATGGAGATTCTCTCCTACCAGTCTTATTTTTCAGTAAGTACCTAACTAATATAGATCTAACATACTAATAAAATTAACTAATGTGGTTAAACCAACATTGAATTTTGTAATTACAAGAGTTAACCATCTCTATATGCTACCACAGTTATTGCCTTGATTTAAACTTTATATCATAGCCTTGTTTTATGCTGGACACTATCATGTTCTCTTTCATGAAAGAGAACAATTATAGCTTTTCCCCTACAAAACTCAAATATAATTTGATTTTATTCTATAAAATTACTGGAGAACTTTTGAGAAACAACAGTTTCTATGTACTGTAATTTCCTTATTTTACCCACATTCTAATCATTTGCATGGTATTATTTCATTCAGCTACTAAAGGTATGTTTGGTGTATTTCTGTTAACTGTTATTACATTAAATTCTTTGCAATCCCAAGATACATGTGGATTGCCTTCTTCCTTTCCATAATGTGAAGACCCTTGGAATTGTGTCTGTCTTTGTGAATGCACCAGGAGAGCTAGAAAAGAATAATTATTTATAAATGACAGACAAAGTTGAGCCTACTGTTGCAGTTAGATAATGTCCCTCCTGATTATATTTCTTTACTAGTTAATAATAACACAGATTTTAGTATTAATTGTAACTAATCACAACAATATCTCTGAAACAGTAAAAGTATTGTTTTGATTTTCCTAGACTCTTGTGTTCTCGAAGGAAAAATTTCAGTAAGTAGAAACAGTTTGAAGAGAGGTTTATTTAGCAAAGGAAGGATATTTAAAGCAAAGCATGCACTCCAAAGAAAATTAGAGTGGATTATCATAATGGGATTGAAATAGCACAGTGAGTTGTATATTGTGCATTTAAAAGTGTTATACTTATGTTGTAGGTGGTGCATTAACAGAGGTTTGGCAACCATTTTCCCCTCTTTTATTCCCTTGAGCTTCTAGAAAAACCACCCTAAGGGCAGTGGTTAAAATCACAATATAAATGGCATTATGGTAAATCCAAGGTATTTTGAGGATGTAGAGTTTTGATTAGTGTGCATACAGGAGAAGCATTTAATATTTTTATTAAATTTATTATTTAATAAAATATTTCATTAAACAAGACTCAAGGGAGCTCAGGATTCTTATTTTATGTCATAATCTTGAATTAAATAGAAAAAATATGTTTGTTATATATTTGGTAGTAGACACATAAAGAATGTAAAATTTTAGTAAATGCATGCAGAATTTTAAAACACATGGGGAAGCCTACACTTTTATTAGTTGAACTTAGTGTCACTGGAATGTTCCAAGGAATCAAAACTTTTTATGCTTACAAGTACATAGTTCACATAAGAACATCTGTTTGTGTGTACTCAAAGATTGTTTTGTTTGTTAGCAACACTAAAGATATTCATGATAAAAAAAAATCTAACAGAAAATCTCATCTGTTAACTAGGTGACTTTAAACTCAAGCAGAACAGAAAGCCTTGCAAATGTTCTACATTTGAACTCTGGGAAGGATTGGAAACTTACTGAAATCTCTGAGATGTGATGAAAATATGTCAAAAGACCATGATGAAACTGAAATTATTGAGGTCTTGATTTTGAGAGACCTGACTGCCAGTAGCAGACAAAATTGATATTTATTTATAGCAGTGTTATTAGTCTGTCTACTGAGATCTGAGAATGTTGTTTTTCTAAAATAATTTGATTAAAAAATGTTGATATTTTGAATTAAGATGTGATCTAGCAGCAACCTGATGAGCTAAATCAGAATCTGAAGAACAACCAAAGATAATACATGTTAATATAGGTAAGTCATTTTGTTTTACTTTTATATAGTGCTACGGGTGAAACTCAAAGACTTGTGTATGTTAGACACATGCTTTACTACAAATTTATAACCCAACCCATCATTGGTGGATTCTAGAAAGAGCACTATCACTGATCCAAACCTTTAGCACCTCACTCGCGGTTTGTAGTCAGTGCTCTTCCTTTGAGTTATGTTCCCAACCCTGTTTTGGCAGAAAGATTTTCAAAACATGTTTCCTTTTCATCCAAGATAAATATCTGTGCATCTTTCAAATTCATAATTCAAGTTGTCCTTTGGTGCCTTATATATGGTTATTAATATGTAAAAGCTTTGTAGTTTCTTTCTTCTAGGACAGTGTGCGTGTGTGTGTGTGTGTGTGTGTGTGTGTGTGTGTGTGTGTGTGTGTGTATGTGTATGTGATGTAGCCCTATGCTATTAGTTAATTTGCACATGTTTTAGTACTATTACATTGCCCAAGATATCATAGTGATTGCTTTATCAATGATGACTTTTCCTTCATTTGAATTAATATTCAAGAAATAGAAAATACTCTGTACTTTTCAATAACAAATTTTCATGCAATACAAAGGGCAAGCCTTACAGAGATATATTAAAAATTATTTGCCTTAGGTTGACCATTTTATGACTATCAGGTAGCCTCTCTACAGCTATGCCTCAATCCACAGTGGACTCCAGAGCAGAGTAATAATGAGGACAGATACGGAAGCTATGTATATTCTAGGCAGGATGAACTTCCACTCACCCAATTAAATCTGACTTCAGATATTATTAGCAACAAGGACCAATATCCATCTAATATAACATCATAACTCAGGATGATCACTCCATTGTCTAAAAACAAGTTGATTACTAGATATTATAATATTTAATCCTAATTGAAATAGATGAATTTTGTACATGGGATTTGTTTTATTTGTCTTAGTCAAACTTCCATGATTCTTTATCTATCTTTATAGTTGTGGTGGTTTTTATGAGAATATACAACATAGGCTAGTATGTTTTAATACTTGGTCGTCAGTTAGTGGGACTGTTTGGGAAGAATTAGAAAGTATGGCTTTGTTGGAGGAATGTCCTGGGAAGGACTCTGGCAGTGTAACCAGTATTTATTCCTAGTGCACAAATGGGCTTTGGGAGACCATTGCCTATGGAGGGATACTCTCTTAGCTTAGATACATGCGGGAGTGCCTTGCTCCTCTCCCAAATGATGTGACAGACTTTGATGATCTCCCATGGGAGGACTCAGCTTCCCTGAGGATTGAATAGGGGGTGGGATGGGGAGATGGAGGAGAGAATGGGAGGACAGGAGGGAGAGGGAACTGGGATCTGTATGTAAAATAAGATTGTTTTCAATTTAAATAAAAATTAGTTATAAAAAAGATCTAATGTGATGACTGTCCTGTGAAACAAGTATTTCCTAAATCTAAATAACATAGTACCTCCACCAAACAAAGTGCAGATTTGGGGTGAGAACTGTCAAGGAAGATGCCCAAGTCTATTGATATTTTAATAAAAGGAAGCCAACAACTAGGTTCCTGTGAATTCTCTCCTGCTTTGTCCTTTCTTTTCTCTTTTTCCATCAGGTTCCATGTTGTCTAGCTGTGTTGCTGATGCTTACTTTCTGTTCCCATGAAAGGAAACAAACACACAAAAATTGTTCAGAGTAAAATTTTCAATTGCCTGAAGTCATATCTATTACTCTGCCATTTGATTTCAAGAACTAAATGAATGAATTCCAGAGGGAAGTCACAGAGTAAGAAATTTTTCCCAATCAAGGAAAATAAAACCCCTTTCCCTATTCTCTGTTTCTTATGTCTTGCCCCATTTTTCTCTGTTTGTGGTGTATGAATGATATGCCTTCCTGATGTTTGAGTACATGTGCGTATTTTTATTTTTGTGAATATGCAAGTGTAGGCCATCCTTTTTCTCTACATGTGTAGTTTTTGTTTGTTTGTTTGTTTTAGACAGGGTCAATGGTCGAGCTCTGAACTCGCTGACCATATAGACTGGCTAGACAGTAAGCTTTGGGAGTCTATCTGTCTCCATGTTTGAGAAGTACTCATGATGCAGACATGTGTTATAATAACTGGGTTTCATGAGTGCTAGAGACTTGAACTCAGGTTCTCATATTTGTATTAGGTTCTCATTTTTAGGAAACAGGCATATCACTAAGTCAACCCTCATACCTCAAAACAGATTTTAAAATATTAATCCTCAAACATAATATGATTAAATTTCCTTCAAATTAATTGAGAATATATTCTTATACTTTAACATGGACCCCTCTACAAATGCTTACAATTAACAACACTGTTTAAACTATTGAAATTTATTGAGAGAGGTAGCTAAAATGGAGACATTTCAGTGTATCTGACAAAACATTTCTGGAAGTCCACTACTTTGTAGTGAAAGCTAGGAAAATCAGTATAAGAAATGAATATAAATTATAAACTAGAGATGGGGTTGAACACACACTGGGATACAGCATGTAATTGGACCTTGGGAATCCTGATAAAAATTCCCAATCTAAAATTTCAGTCCTTGTAGAAAATACAGACTGTTCAATATTGCTTAAAATGTCTCTTACAAAACGAAAACAAAGTTAAAGTCTTGGACTACCTTGAGGAAATATAAAATGTTGTTTTATAAAATATTTAGTAAAGTGTTTTGTATTCCACAGTTATTGAAAGATAACAGTAACAAGATTCATAAGAAATTAGTGAAACGTTTCCTTGGGCACATGTTAATTCAAAAAATATAAAAATTTTGTGTATAATAATGATCACGAAAATAAAACTGTTTCCCTATCTTGCAAAATTCTATATACAATGAAATGAACTAACTCACCAGCTTCTGTTCGAGATAGACCAGCAATCAATAGGGTATAGGTTTTCTTTATTCAGATACACCAGCCAAGCACAAGCCAGAGTGCGCCCAGAGGCAGCAAGGCCAGAGAGAAGGGTTCCCCACATGACTCCAGCCCTTTAAGAACCTCCTTTACGTCAACTCAGACTTCTCCTCACCCCGCCCTCATGGGCGTGTCCTGGCACACCTGTCCGGGTTACCTGGGGTGGGGCTAGGGTGTCTCCCTACAAGCTTCCCTTAGGAAACGGAGTTTGGTCAGCTAAGGAAAATTTCAAGAATAATGTTGAGATTGTGATCTTAGAGATTAGAAATTAGAACAAGGCTACGATCATTTGTGTTATGAAGAGAAATCTTGATTCAACTTATCAGCTTATGGTTATTTAGATTATCAGTCCTCATGTTCAGCATTTTAATCGCACATTTCACACTCTAAAATGCAATAGTTAAAGATTTCTATGTGTATGATCATAGCAATCACTTATAGACTTGAGATCTAAGCCCTGGATAAGTTTGGGAGATGAACATTTAAGTCACAGTCGTAATCAAATGTAACTGGACTGTAAATGATTAGTTTGGTTATTAGGTCATACTAGCAACCAGACTGGGTGACCCAATCAGCAATCAAATCTCACTGCTTCACTACCCAAGCAATTGGGCAAACAAAACCAAGTCTGGTCGCACAATTACATATGCTTTATAGATATCCATAGTTTTCCTAATCATATTGAATGATATTGCTTGCTTTTTTCTTCGTAGTTTTTGTTTTCAGTTGGATCAGCCATTCTGCACAATTTGTTTTATTGTATTTTAAGTATATTGCCTAAGTATATTAGCATGTTGTAAAATGAGTACCATTATTTTTGTTTTAGAAGATATTTTTAGATGACAGCTCTTTATTTTAAACCATTTTAAGTATGCAAAATAATAAGGATGGCAATTAGAATCTATTTGGAATTTACCCACTTACATAAGAATACAAGTAATGGTGATATCTGAATAAACACACTGCTCAATAAGTACAAGACTTGTGGCTTAGTGCAGTGAGGATCTGAGGCATCATGAACTTGCAGTTCATTCCCAGAAGCAAACAAGCTGAAAACCTAAAGTGATATATTTTTACCTCTCCACACAAGGGATTGCTAGTGTGATTTATCCAGGGAAGGTACTGTTCCTTGAAACTTTGAACATTGGGAAATGGAAATGCGTCTTATGCTCAAACCATTTTAAGTCTGTTTAAAGTCATTTTTTATACCTTGTTATTTTCAGTATATAATGTGAAAAGAAACAGCAAAGAAAAATATACATACACACACACACACACACACACACACACACACACACACACATATATATACACATACATATAGTTTTCATACATATATGACTTATAAAAAGTCATATATGTAAATTAAATTTAT
Source organism: Cricetulus griseus (assembly GCF_003668045.3). Lineage (NCBI taxonomy): Eukaryota > Metazoa > Chordata > Mammalia > Rodentia > Cricetidae > Cricetulus > Cricetulus griseus. Next base: position 145,900,343 of record NW_023276807.1, on the reverse strand, counting down.
ATGTAAAATCCACAATACATATTTTTTATATTTAAATTTTACAATATAATTTTATTAGAATATGTTAAGTTTTTTGGTAATTCCTTATAGTGTCCTTAGTGATGTTTGGATATCATTGCCTAAGATGCTTAACTTTTTTGAAATTTTTTCTTTAGCTGTAACACTGTTTTAAAAAATTTAATTACTATTATATTATTAAAGTAGAGAGAACTGGTAAGTGGTTGGAGTTTCTTGATCAGTTATCAATGCTCCAAATGATAGAAAGCCTTATACAAGTTTTTAAAACAAGATAAAAGGGTAAGTTGTGTATATATGGTATTATTAATGCATGTATTTAATGTTTCATCAGAGTTTTAATTCATTACATTTACAAATGTTATTGATGATCAAAACCATAGGTAGTCAGTATGAACTCATTCTATGATCTTTCTGTAAAGTGCTTCATCAAAGGCTAAAGTCATAAGGGTAGAGAAAAGAAAATTTGAAAAGTAAATGCTCATTAAAAGTTTAATTATTATATCCAAAAATGATCTTAGAACTTGCATTAAAAAAATAACTTGTCTTATCCTGAAGAAATCAGTGTATACTAAAGATAATTCAATCTTAAACTATAAAACTATATTTTCTCAATGAAACTCTTTGATTAAATGTTTACTTTTTAGCAAAATAAAGTAGCCTTCACTTTATATGACCTTCAATATACTTGAATTATTTAGCTAATGACCTAATTTCCCATTATTATTATTATTATTATTATTATTATTATTATTATTATTATTTCATTTTTTCTTTTGTTTAATGTAATGTGTGACTTCCTTATGTTTGCGTTTGCTTTTACATTATGCTTGGAGTAATATCTAAAGTTGAAACTTCAGGGAACAGTCTTTGATACATACATCTTGATAAAGAAACCACAGTGCACATAAAATCTAATAAAATACTAAATAACATAATTCAAATAAAAAATCTCAATAATACTTCAGCACAAAAAAAGGAATGAAGAAATACCAGAATAGAAAGGTACACTATTGAATAAATAGTATATAGAGAACTATTCATCACATTGTTAGAAATAACTGTTTTACACAGAGTACATATAAGACAACTTTTAACAAAACAAAGTAACCATAAAGCTAAGACTGTAGATTAAATGCTTATTTTACAAAGAAAATAAAGAGACAGTGGGTGGAGAGGGTATGCTTTTTACACTAGTACTTATATTGGAGGCTAATGAAAACCATTGAAAGAAAAAAAACTTTAATATATAAAATAAAATAAGGTTCATGAGTTGAGTACTCATACAGCAAATAGTAAAAACTCACTTACAGACCAAAATAAATGAAAGCACTGAAATTTATGTGACTTTTAAAAAAAGACTTCAATTGATCTTCCTTGGTAAGGTCCCATCTAAGTTTACTTCTTGCCCATCATCAAAGAATTCCTTCTTGCTAACAGATGGAGGCCATTACAGAAACCACAACAGGTTCAAATTCAGAGAAGCATTGTCGTTTTCTGTGATGATCTCAGTCTGCTGCAAGAAGAAACTTCTTTGATGAAGCATGAGAGCTATGTTTATCTGTGGGAAGGATAATTATTTTGAGTGTTGCCAGGCTAGATACTGGTCTCTTAAAGTAACAGTAGTAGGTTTACTCTCCATAACCTCACTGGTCCCAGGTAGTTTGCCTCGATTTACAGCAGTCATGACTTCTGTCATGCTGATCAGACCTTATGTCTGTTGGTTAGAATCAGTATATGATTTTCTACATTGCAGCCCAGGGACACCTAGTGGTTCTGCTCACTATTGTGCTTCATTAGCATCACACCCAGGTAGGACTATTGATATCATGTCCCTATTTTGCCAGCTTGCATAGCATCTTATGGTACTATGAAAGCTAGTTCTCAGGGAGGAAGCCTTCTGGTGTGATCCATTGTTAATCTTGCACTCCCATGCCCAAATTACATGGTATCTTCAGCTTTAGTGTCTTAACTACTGGGAATAACTGACTCTTGGTTGCCAAGCCCAAGTATATACCTTTACAAGGTAACTCTTGTATAGGCTTGGGGAAAACTGCAAAAGAGGGAGTGGTGAAAAAATAGCAAGAGCCAAAGGAGTATGAAGTCTGATGTGAGATCTTGTCTCCTAATGATGACTTTCAGGCTTTACCAATAATTTCACATAACAATGCTTGCCTAAAAAATACCCCCTGCAAATAACACCAAAGTTCATGGTAATATGGTAGGGGGAAAATCACAGGGGAACCACTTCTAGACAAAGTACTAAACTTAATTAAGGAGAGCTGAGAGAGTAAGTTAGTCTTCCTCAATAATGAACACTGTAGTTGGTTATTCAATACCAAGTGACCAGCCCTGAAGTCATATACATGCAAACAACTCTAAATCGTAGTATTTACATATTTACTTACAGGAATTTGGGTGAGAGGCTATGACACCTATGAACCACAATAAAAATCAGCATTGAAGGACAACTTATGGGTGAAGTAGTGGCACACATAGCTTAGTGGTATCCAGCGGCTAATGGACTTAAGACATAGTCAAGAAAAGGAAAGTTATGCCTGATATAGAAAAAATACCCAAGTACCCATGGATGGTGAAACTTTGGCTCATATGGGATAACATACAACCACCATATTATTAAGTCAGCATGGACTCTAACTACACCTAAACATTTGTCTTTACATGGACGTATAAAGTGTAGTTCTCCTCCAACATCATGCAATTTCTCTTTGCCACAAGAGAAAACCATGACCATTCAAAATGCAGAGTTGTAGAAGGCCCTGAACGATATATTTATAATACAGCACCCAAGGCTCAGGGATCACTGTGGAAGTGACTTGAATATAGTACATCCTTATACAATATCTACAATCATTTTTTAAAAATAATCTAATGTGAATAAAGGCGTCATGTCTGCTGCTCAATTATACATGCTGTTTGTATGTGGCAGGATGCAATTAAGTATCCCAAATCATCTGAATGTTGTCACAGTACTGAATGAATTAACTGTAACTCTTATTGACATTCATCTTTTTATGAAACTGAAATTTTTCCTAAATATAATTTCATTTACTAGGTCAATACATGTATGTACATTTTTAAACTCTGTTGCAATATTTACTGTTATCACCATATTTATTGCTATTCTGCCTCGTAGTTATTTTGAAGTAAATTATACATTTTTGTGCATCCAAACAAATTATTTTCTTTAGATACATTAGACATTTTTTGCTACTTTGAAATATTTGCTGTTACAAAATTAATAGTTCTTAAACATAATGTAGAATTTTGTTGATTGACACTCTATTAAAACTATCAGGATTTACAGAATTCTATTAAAACTAAAGACCTCAGTTTCAGTATTATGAAACTTTACTCTTTTCACAGCGTAAATATATCTCATCAAATTATTCTTTGTGTAACATATGAATGTTGATTTAATCATATTTTCTAGAAGGCTACCAATTATCTTTATTTAAAATTGGAGTCTTGGAAAATATTAGAATCTATTTTTTAATAAATATTATTTGCTATTCATATTTTATAAAATCACAACCTTCTGATAATGAATGGCATATATTCAACTACTGATCAAAAGTATCACTCAGATTATATGATGATTAAGACCATCATTTATCATGAATGAACTGAAAAGTACAGGAATACAACTCCTTTGAGTTTTTAGGTCAGGTGGTTCCAAAGACACTTGAGGGCTCTTACCTAATATTTAATTATATGACTTAATGACATATCAAACAGAAAGTAAGAAGATGGTAAGTTGTGGAAAACAGTCACAACAGAATCTTTCTTGAAAAGGTTAATCTCCATGTGCTCTAAAGTGCTTCCTGTATGCTATGTTGTGGGCTGTTCCACAATACCTCCCTAGTATGCTGGACTATATTTCTGAAACCATGCAAAAATAATCCTTCTTCTGTTTGTTACATCAGGAAATTCTCATAAAAAGTGAAAGGCTAACATATTCTGTGATATACTTATAAGCACATAATGCTATGGCGTTCCAGGTATTCTAGAATTCGTTTCTAAGTAAACTCTTCCTGTAAAACAGAGAGTAATAAGCAACCTCCTCTTTGATGCTATGAATATGTTTAGTTACCTCAAATATTCACTGTATGATTATGACTGCATAGTATTGTCTGTATCTTACAAATAAATGACTAAAGGGTATCAATAAAGTCCTACACTAGCTTGATTCAGTGCATTTTACAAAGCAAATTAACAAAGGATAGAAGGCTGCTGGTATGGTCCTGGAGGCTAGTAAATAAAATAGCATGGGTCCAGGATCATCATGGATTCTGATGAAGGACTGTTTGTTGCATTATAACTTGGTAAAGGATACCATGTAGAGAGAGACAGCAAGTCTTCATATTTAAATTTTATTTTTTAAATTTAATATATGTAATATGCATATAAAATAAGAATAAAATTTTCTAGAAAGAAGCTGACTGAATACAATAGCTTATTTAATAATTAAAATATCAAGAATGTAGGGGAGTTGGAAGGCATTTCCAGAGGCTAAGTAAAATTTATCTTGCACTATCTTTAGTCTTTGAAATAGCAATCTTGGACACCCGCTTCTTTGTAGAACCTTACTTCCTATGACTCACAGGTAAATCTGTACTGAACATCCTGAAAAATAGTTAAAAATATTTGGAATGTATTAAGTTAGACAAATACTAGCTTTTAACCAATCAAAAATCTCAGAGTGTTGTCACCATGTAAGGCCTGTAACAGATTTCACCACAACTTGCTATAGTCTATGTTCCTAAAACACCCTCAAATAAATTTGAAAAAAGCCTTGACTATGACTTTCTTTTTGAACTATAAAAACTTCATGAAGCAGACATCAAACTGGAATATGATATTTAGGGATATTTCAGCATAAGTTCCTGGGCCTTGATTACTCCTACATAGCTCCAGGAAAAAAATCTTTTATTTGTGTGAAGAGAAAGGTGTTTTTATTTGTTTTGTTTTGTCAGAAAATAAATACAACTCTTAATCCCACCTCCAACTTCCTCCCCACCAACTCCATTCAGTTCTCTCTCAGCAACATGCTCTAGTCTAATTAACATTAGTAGTAGTAGTAGTAGTAGTAGTAGTAGTATAGTCAGAGTAGTATTTGTTTCTTATTACCTATAAGTCCAATTAGTACACCCAATATGTCCATGGTTATGGGCCATCCACTGTACCAAGATCACACTCCATCTAGTTTGTATGGAACTAGAAGAAACCATTCTGAGTGAGGCAAACCAGTCACAAAAAGACAAACTCACTCATATGTGGATTTTAGACATAGAGCAAAGGATTACAAGCCTGCAATCAACAGCACTAGAGAAGCTAGGAAACAAGGGAGACATACATAGTCCTCTGGAGAAAGGGAATGGGCCAAGATATCCTGAGCAAGTTGGGAACATGAGGGTAGGGGAGAGGGAGGTAGGAGAATGAGAAGGGGAGAAGACGAGGGGAGAGGAGGACATGAGGGAGCAGGAAGGTTGAGTCAGGCAAAAAATAGAGAAGAGCAAGATAAGAGGTACCATAGTAGCGGGAGACATTATAGTTTTAAAGATAAATCAGGCACTAGGGAAATGTTCAGAGATCTACTAGGATAACACAAACTAACAATCAACATAAGAGTGGAGAAGCTACCTTAAATGCCCTCCCCTGATAATGAGATTGATGACAATCTTATATGTCATCCTAGAGCCTTCATCCAGTATCTGATGGATGCATAAGCAGACACCTACTGCTAAACACTGAGCTGTACTCCTGAAATCCAGTTGCAGAGAGGGAGGTGTGATGAGCAAAGGGGTTAACACCAGGCTGTGAAAACCACAGAAACAGCTGACCTGAACAAGGGGGAGCATATGGACTCCAGACTGATAGCTGGGAAACCAGTATAGGGCAGATCCAGATCCCCTGAAAGAGAATGTCAGTTGAGGATTCCTCAGAAATCTATGGGGCCTCTGGTAGCAGATGAATGGACTCTGGGAGCCTACAACACATAGATGGATACTCTCTCAGCCTAGACACGTGGGGGAGGGCCTAGGCCCTGCTCCAAAAGATATGACTGACTCTGAAGATCCCCCATGGAAGGCCTCACCCTCTCTGGGGTGCAGAAAGGGTATGGGATAGGGTATTTGGGGAGCAGGGAAAGATGGGAGGGAGAGAAAACTGGGATTGACATGTAAAACAAGCTTGTTTTTAATTTGAATAACAAAAAGGATGAAAATAAAATGAAAAGAAAAGTGGTTGTCTCCTATTAGCCCTCAAATGTCCATAGCTTCTCCCCTACCAGTGATGTCTTCATAGCCTGGGAAATCAGTGCTTGAATTTTAACTGACTTAATTTTCTACAGGTCCTTTTCTGGTCACTACTGCTGTATGACTTCATGTGAATAACAATACCATATCCTGAAGACAGCAGTAACCTCCAGATGTTCCACTTCCAATACAATCATGCCTCTGTCATGTGAGTTAAGTACTGAGTGAGTCCCCAGTCTCTCCAATGCTTACTCTTCCCATCCATGCTTCATTTGACAATTAGCCATTTTTGTAATCACTACTGATGCATTTACATATTTATTTAATTTGTTTTATTGTTATCAACACTTAGAACCTGTACTTTCAAGATGACTGATCATGTTTCTTTTACTCTAGAACTGCTTTGATATTTAATTTTGGGTAAGTGGAATTTATGTTCTTTTCCATGTTAACATTAGCTATACATCTTTTTATTGCCGTTAACACATTGAGTACTTTGATATTCATTTTTATGAGTATTTTTCAGAAATCATTCTCCATCATGTGTCTATAATTCATGCATTGTCTTATCATTCTAACCTATGTATTTAAAGTATATCTCCCTAATATTATCTATCTGGGTTCTTGTTTTTCTGGATGGCTTTTGTTGTACACTCTCATCAATATTTTATAAGGGATTCATTTTCATTAGCTAGAGATGAAATGATATCATTCTTATTCTATTGGAAATAGACCCTGATGGGAAAATAATGACAAGATTGCATATCAAATCTCACTTATTACTTTGGTTAGGAAAATAATCATAGCAAGTAAAATTGTATAAAATTTTGATTTGTATTTTCTTCCATCATATGAAAATACAATGGGTCATGTAAATATAATAGCTCTTTTAAGTTAATACTTTAGAAATATTTGACTTTACAGTGTCTGTACTTTATGTTGTACTATTTTGCAGTTGTCTTTATTTAGTCTAACTTAATTCCTACAGCAAGTGATTTATGCTCTATGTATCAGTTTTAAGCTACAAAATAATTTTAATAGGTTTCATAACTGTATTTAGTGAGTATAATTTCTAACTAAATGAATCAATAATTTTTATTTCACAAATTTATTACCATACATCTTTTAAATAACACATAATATTCTGCTTTTGGCTGGGTTGTGGCAGCACACATCCTTAGTCCCAGGACTTAGGAGACAAGAAGCAGACAGATCTCTGAGTTTGACGCCACCATGATCTACAGCGCAAGTTCTAGGACAGCGAAGGATACAAAGAGAAACTCTTTCTCAACAACAACAATTAATACTAATAAATAATATTCTGCTTCTTTAAAAAGGAAGAGTGAATGTATTAATAGTTTTTTTAATTTTTTTATTAGTTCACGTTAGGAACAAGCTTGTTTCACATGTCAATCCCTTCTCCCTCCCCTCACCCCTATCCCTCCTGCCCCCCCCACCTAACACCCCCCCCACGCCATCACTCCCCAGGCAGGGTAGGGTCCTCAACGGAGGCTTTGCAACGTCCAGTACATCTTCCTGGGCTGGGCCTTGGCCCTTCCCCATGTGTCCAGTGCAAGAGTGTATCCCTTCACGTGGGATGGACTCTCAATGTCCCTTCATACACCAAGAAAAAATACTAATCCCCTACCAGGGGCTCCCTGGAGTGCAGAGGCCTCCTCATTGACATCCATGTTCAGGGGTCTGGATCAGTCCTGTATTGGCCTCCCAGACAGCATCTGGGGTGGATGTGCCCCCCCTTGTTCAGGCCAACTGTTTCTGTGGGTTTCTCCAACCAGGTACATTCCTCCCTCACTTCAACTAAGTTCCAGAGTTCAGTTCAGCGTATATCTGTGGATTTCTGTATCTGCTTCCACCAGCCACTGGATAAGTGCTCTAGGATGGCATAAAAAGTAGTCATCAATCTCATTTTAGGTGAAGGCATTTACGTTATCCTCTCCACCATTGCCTGGATTGACAGATCGTGTTGTCCTTGTAGGTCTCTGGAAATCTCCCTAGTGCCAGAGCTCTCCTCAGACCTACAGTGGCTCCCTCTAATATAGTATCTCTCATCCTGCTCTCTCTCCAATATTCTTCCCCCAACTCAATATTTCTGCTTCTCTATTTCCTCTCCTCCGTATTAATAGTTTTATATTCTGAATGTTCCATTGATTCCACTGGAACTTCAGTTGATAGGTTATTACATATAAATAAAAATAACTATAATTGGTAAAATGCTTGCAAGAAACCTATCATACATATTTCCCTATTTCAAACTTACTGATTTTATCCTTATTAATTATACTAAGTTGAGATTTTTCTATCTTGCTTCTGTAAATTCAATAGATTGAGAGTCTATTGAATTTTTAATTATATGATTTCACAATCTATTTCTTGCTATGTTCACTACTAATTTGGTTCATTCATCTTTCTTACTCTTTAATTAATTCCAGTAACTGGAATTCCAAAAATTTTCCCAATGCCATTCAGAATTTTAACAGACAGTATCTCATATTAACTTGTATTTTGTTTTTCCAAAGTATATCATATTCTTTCTCTTAAGAGTAATATTAATATTAAATGCTCATATATTCATAAATATTCTTATAATTAAAATAACCAGATAGTAAAATTTCAATAATTTTCCCCATGTAGATCAAAGAGAGTTTTAACTGATTAAGAATGATTCTAAATATTTACAGATATAATACTGAAGCTCAACCATGATTATTTGTATTTAATATATTTTCACCAATTTCACAAATATTTATAGTCAACAGTGATTAAAAATATGTTTCTAAATTTTAGGAAATGGGAATTTGTAATTAAAGATTACTTATGATTTTCTATCAATAACTTATGCAAATGAGATTATAAGTTGATATCAGTCAATATTTTTCCAGTTCCCTAAAAAATGATTATTTATGGTCAAGTGGACACCAGAAAAAATGTTGAGTATTTTATATTAGAATCTTGAGATCTCTTATATTGGGGAACTATAGTTTCCATGCATCAAAATAGTATCACATATCAAATAATGTATTTTTCTAGTTGAAATTTATGAAATATACAAATAAACATGTATAGATAGTGATAATATAAACAAACTTACTATTCTTCTATTCCCTTGAAATAAGAAGAAAATCTACAATCATTCTCCACTTGTTCCTACATCTCAAAGATGGCAACTGATCACATGTCCAAGTTTTATAGGTACTATGCTCTTAAAACAGAAGTGCTGTTTTTCCTTTAAAGTTAACTGCATATATTTCTTTTGGTTATCATCCATCATAATCACATAAATATATATGTTTAAACCTAGGTCCAAGTGCATATTTTAGTAGCGTTATCTATGCTATAAACACATTCTTTTGTATTTTTATTTTAGAATTTCATTTGTGACCAGTTCAAATGTATGTCAAGTAGAGCTCCTTTGGATTGATAGAAAATGTCCTCCTTTACAGGTTCATATGTGGATTGTTGGTCCAAACTTGTGCTTTAATTGATAGTTGAAATATGATAGATCCAATTCTTAGATGAATGGGCTATAAACTGGAGTCTGTTGTGGCATTTAGTGGTCACCAGAAGTGTGTCTTTTTAGGATAACATTTGTCCCTAGCCACAGTCTTTCCCACTGTATGTTGACCAAGGTTGGTTGAACAGTCTCCTCTATCACAAATTCCTGAAGCCATGACATTTTTCCCCACACTGACCCACAGCAATCGGAACAAGTGACTCTGAACTGATTTTCTGCTATCATGAAACTAAATATCTTTTCTTTAAGTTGTTTGTTATACATAGCCTGTCACAGAAATAGAGTGCTTTCTCTCTCTCTCTCTCTCTCTCTCTCTCTCTCTCTCTCTCTCTCTCTCTCTCTCTCTCTCTCTCCCTCTCTTTCTCTCTCTCTTTGTCTCTTTGTCTCTGTGTCTCTGTCTGTCTCTGTCTATCTCTGTCTGTCTGTCTGTCTGTCTCTCTCTCTCTCTCTCTCTCTCTCTCTCTCTCTTCTCTCTCACACACACACACACACACACACACACACACACAAACAATGCAACAACACACCTGGTCCCTTCTGTCTGTTAATTTCTCTACCCATTTCTCTGAAACTTTGTGGCCACCATCAAATTATTCTTGCTAATAATTGGTATCTAATTTCATGTAATCCTGGTCTCCCTTCTTTTAATGACCTGAATAGTTTCATTCAGTTTCTTGTACAATGAAAACCTAAACCTTGAGTTATTTCTTCAGCGCTCTGGATTGAACTTGAACCTCACACAAGAGAGACAAATGCTGTAACACAGAAGGTTATCAGTCAGCTCTCATTTTATTTCATTTTTTATTTTAAATCAGGTTGCCTTTAAAATTTCCAGGCTTGGACCTTGTGGTATCCCAGCCTTAATCTCTTAAATTCAGTAATTACAAACTTGTACATCTAGGTCCAGCTGTAGAGTATGACGGTTTTAACTGAATTAATATATATATATATATATATATATATTATATATATATATATATATATTCAGGAATATATATTCCTCTATACTTGATCCATTTTTGGAAACTTCCTGTTCCCTTACTGCAATTGATCACTTATCTATTTCCATGATGCAGTTTACTTAGACTAGGAACAATGAAAACAAATTTTCATTGTGGCTTATTGTCAAAATTATGTGTGGACATGAAATTGTGAGCAATTTAATTTTGTTGTTATTTGTTTTGCTTTGCATGCATTTGTTTTCTATGGATTTACATTTATTACAGCAAGTGTATGAAAAATTTATGAATTTTTATGCCCTTAACCAGATATTTAAAACAATAGCAAACTTTTAATGAACACTTACCTTGCTTCTGATTTCAAATTAAGTATTCTGTCTTTTTTCCTTAAACCCAATGTCATGGGTATTACCAGTATTCTTAACTGATAAATCAAACATCAGAGGTTTAAGGTTAAATATGGCAATCAATATTAGACACATAAAACTTGAATATTGACTATTTCGTAAACCTTCTGTCCTCAGAACTTTTCTTTTAAGATTGTTTTCATGTCTAGAATTATCCAACCATTATATAACTATACTTCAAATTGTGGGATTAATATTGCAATAGATTTACCATTTCTGGGGTTTAGTTTTGTTCTATATAAAGTACTTATTACATACACATGTAAATAATGGAAGTCAATTAATACAAATACAAAACTAAAAGTTGGATAAATGTTGCTTTTCCTCAGTGATATAATGATTCTTTCAATACAGAGATACTCAGAGAAATGTCAATGGAAACTACTTATGAGGAAATTTTGAGGGCATATTTCTGAAATGCTTAATGTCACTCTAACTGTGTGCTCTCACTAGAGTGAGCTTCCACAGAAACATAAATGTTTTCTGAGTTCACCAATAAAACAAATGTGCTTTCTAAGCCATTGTCAAAATATGTGCCTACATTTTAGGTTTCTTAAAACAGTTAATTTGAACAGTTAATTTGAAGTGTTTGCCTGAAAGTAAACTTCCTTTGCCAAAGCTCTGTGAGTCTTTCAATGGCCTTGTGTGCCTCCTTGAGTTTTAGAAAGAGGCCAGGAAGAATGTTGCAGCATTTCTTTCCTGTTTACTTGCTCTGCATCCTACCATCATTTAAATATTATTAAAATGTAGACAGTTAAGACATAATACACGTTTTCATTCTGTTTTTTATTGTCAAAATATAAAAGACAAATGTGAGGATGTTAGTCATTTAATTAATATCGTTATAAGGGTCCTTTTACCCAAAAACTATTTTCTACTATATCATGCTCAGGCTTTGCTTCAGTATGAAAATTAGGCGAATACACTGAAACTTGAAATAACAATCTGCCATGACCACTTTTCTCTGATAATCTCAGAGCTAGTGTCGTGGTTAAAGAATGAAAATCACCGTCCTCTGAGCCAGAGGAGTTTGATCCCTGATATCTATGTGGTGGAAGGAGAAAATGACTCAGGCTGGTTGTCCTCTGGCCACCACATACACACGCACACGCACACGCACACGCACACGCACACGCACACCACACACAATCAATTTAATAAATAAAAGTGGTTTGAGACAAAGAAAGCCATTAACTGGCTCTTTTAAATATATAGCCCACCTTGTTCAATTTGCCTTAAAATATTCCAAGGAGAGGTAAAGAAAGAACAAGGAAAACAATGTGTTTGCTTATTTTGTAGACATGTTTGTACTTCAAACAGGAAGAATGAGCCAGGTTTATACTCCTCTGTAGTGGACCAGGGCATTTCATCAGGAGTGAGAGTCAATTCTGTTAAATTAGGCTTCTGCAAAGTGACAACTGCAGGTATCAAGACGTATATACTTAATATACAAAGATTAATTACATTGCATTATCTCCAGCTCATTACTTATTTATAAAAGAAAAAGATACATTTTCCATTATATTGTAATATCAAGTAATTACAAGCTTTCTAATTTTAGCCTCATACTGATTTGGGGATATAATGTGAATGAAAGGAGTAATGTATTTTTCTCTTAAAGATAAAAATTGTAAGAGTGAGATATAGTGAACAAAGTAGCTAAACCAGTTTGGAAAACACTTTTCCATTTATGAATTTAGTGAATTTACTCTGTATTAGACTATGTGTATAAACTTAATTTATTATAAAAGTAAATATTAAAATTCAATACACAAAATGTATTTTGATGTTTATATTATTTATTTTAAATAATTATTTATTTTTATTGACATGTTTGAATACTTTTTCTGCAACTATGTAGGTTTGCCACATATGTGCCTGGTGCCTGTAAAGGTAAGAAAGGGATGTCAGACTCCCTTGGATTCAGGTCATGAGTTACAGAGTTTGTGTGTGTCTATATGGATCCTTCTCTAGTTTCTAAAAGGGCCACAGTTGCCCTTTATAGGAAAGTTCATTCTACCTCCCTTCCTTCCTCCCTTCCTCGTTCCCTGCTTTCCTCTCCCCTCTCTCTATCACATGTGTAGATGTTACTATAGTAGATATCCAACTAATTTCTAAAAGGTCTAAAGAGTTGATTTTCCTTCCCATATTTTCCCTGCACCCTATCTGCCATTTGCACCACTTTTACCCTTCTTGTTTATTACAAGTGTCTTCCATCTTCACTACCTGGACATCACCTCCTAGTGAATCCTCAGTAATGGCCTGACCTCTATGACTGTTCCAGAATAAAACAAAAATATATGGAGAGTCAAAGCTAGTATTTACAATGAAAAACTTGATAATATTTTTATTTATGGGTCTTGGGTATTGTGCAGAGTTTCCCAAAGTGACCTTAAATCTTCAGTGTTCTCTTAAGCTTTTTTTTAAAATTCCAAATATCTTTCAGCTTTTCCCAGAACATAAGTAATGTGCTGGCCATATAATCTTGCAACTCCTACTGGAATATTGTAGCTTCTAAACCTTTATTATACCATGTCATCTGCCTAATATTCCAGGGCTTTGAGTCTGATCACATCATCTCTGAGTCTATCTAAAATAGTTTCTGACACATATTTTATCTATAGAATAAAATTCTAACTTCCTCTTTCTGACATTGAAGAAAGTGCATACTCTTCCAACTGACTTCTTTATAAAGCATGTTTTACATTGGGTTATCCTGACATTCTGTGTAGAAAAACATACAAAGTATTTTAAAGGAGTGTCACTTCGTCTTTTGCCTTTCTTATACATTGTGTTTTTCTTGTCTTGCTTTTATTTCAAACTTATCTATATAATGTTAGCTGTTCTTAACGGGTTGTTTTTTATATAAATTTCAGCTTAGTATGAAATCTTGGCTATGTAGAAAGAAACTAGCTTTAATAAAAACATAATTTACAAAATGAAGGAATAAACACAAGTAAAGAAGGAGTATGTTATTTCAAATCTCAAAACAAAACAAAGTTTTCATGAATAGGACATTTCTCTTCCCCTATGTCTTTGTTCTTTTTTCAGAATGACCCTCAGGAGCACTCCGTCAATACAAGCTCATCTGGAATCTAAGATAATTGTTTCAATACAGGCAGGTATTTGATTTTCCAACAGGTGGAAATGGATCTCATATTGTGACTAAAGTTCTGCTTTTATTGTACAAAAAAGAATTTATCAAGGAGATAATTTCAACTGATGGGTTTGGCCTTGATGGAGTTTTATTACTAGAGCTGGGAAGTGCCATAAGGAAAAGGAGAGACAGTCTTCCTAACAATGTTGCACTAGTAGTGGAGAACATGATTCATCAAAAGAAGGCAGGGTCCTACTTTTACAAAGGGTGACAGACAAAGACAGTGGCACTGTCAGTTAAAGATGGTTATATGTGATATGTTTAAGCTTTCTTGAATCATAATATTTAAGTTTGTTCTCATAGTATTATATTTATAGCATTAGCAATAGCATCTTATTCAAAAAATAAGTGGTGTCTACCTAATTTTAATTTTTTTGTAGAATATATGTGGCTTTATTTTTATTTTATTATATTTTTATTTAAATTATAAATAATCTTATTTTACATATTATTCCCAATTAAATTTTATCCAAAGCTCTTCAATAATTAGTGGATCGTAATGTTTAATTACTGTCTGACTACAATCAAACTCTTCTTAAATATCAACAACAACTCTTTTGCCTTCATGTCGTGTATGTTCTAAGAAAACCTCACGATCCTTTGTTATCTTTTCTATTTGCAAATACATGTAGTGGTTCTTTAATTTTTCAGCAAGAATTATGATTAAATATTTTGTGTTCACACCACGATGATCTAATATCTTCAACATTAGTGCTATGTGTTTTAGTAGCATACTTAGGTAGCATAGTACTGATCAAAAACAGATGCTATCTAGTGGAAAGTAGGCTAAGACTAGATGATGTGAGCCAAGTGATAAATAGCAGTAATTTATTCATTTAATTAGATTCATGGGAAGGCACAGGTTAACAGCACGAAATCAACATGTAGAAACATGAGTTGCTTCTTGTTCTCATAGAAATTTTGTGATCCTCAGTAACAATGTATGGTCAGTCTAAGTTCCACCCTTAAATATGTAAGTCATATTTACAGCTTTGCACTAGTCCCTGTCTGACTCTTCAAAAGCACAACAGCATATCCATTTTCTTGGGTTGGTTGAATCTTATATAAAATAATACAAACTTATGTAATGTTAGAATATAAACTTACATGGCTCGTATGTGGAACTTGAAATTGTTTTAAAAAAATATTTGGTTATTTCTGAGCAGTTTTGAGGCTGTACCATTTTAATAAAAGCTATTTAATACAAAATACTTTAAGTCATTCTATATTAAATGATAATATGTTCACATTTTCTATAAGGGGTTATCTCATAATATTTATGTAATGAAATATATATATATATATATATATATATATATATATATATAATTTTTAAAATTGATTTTCATTTTCAGACCAAATAATAAATCCATAATTTGCTTTTTACAGTGTAGTTTACAAAGTTGTTCTCCTTTAGAAAACATTCAAGAATTTATTTTACTTATTTTTGTGTGTTGTCAGTGTGCATGTGTGTGTCAGTGTGCAGTGTGCAGTGTGCAAGGGAGAAGAAAATGTGTGAGAACCAGTTGACTTTTTTCCACCATATGAATCCCATGTATGGAGTACAGATTCTCAGTGTATGTGACTGGTGTCCTTTCTGTCTGTCTTTCTTTCTTTCTTTCTTTCTTTCTTTCTTTCTTTCTTTCTTTCTTTCTTGCTTGCTTGCTTTCTTCCTGTGGATATCTCATTGATTATTTTTTTCTTCTTTTTTATTTAATTTAGAAACAGGTTTCTTTTACATGTCAATCTCATTTCCCTCTCCCTCTCTTCCACCTTTGTCCCCCACTGACCCCCTATCCCAATGACTTCCATAGTAAAATAGCAATCTTGCCAAAAGCAATCTACAGATTCAATGAAATCCCCATCAAAAACCAAGCAGAATTCGTCACAGACTCGAAAAAGCAATTCTCAACTTTATATGGAAAAATAGAAGACACATGACAGCCAAAATCCCCCCTGTACAATAAAGGAACTTCAGGAGGCATCACAATCCCTGACTTCAAACTCTATTGTAAAGCTATAGTCCTGAAAACAGTTTGCTATTGGGACAAAAATAGACAGATAGACCAATGGAATCCAATTGAAAATCCTGATATTAACCCACACACCAAGGAATGCCTGATTTTTGATAAAGAAGCTAAAATTATGCAGCAGAAAAAAGAAAGCATCTTCAACAAATGATGCTGGCATAACTGGATGCTGGCATGTAGAAAACTGCAGATAGGTTCATGTCCATCACCATACACAAAAATTAAGTCCAAATGGATCAAATACCTCAACATAAAACCAGCCACACTGAACCTCTTAGAAGAGATGATAGGTGGTACCCTTGAATGAATTGGCACAGGGGATGGCTTCCTGAACACAACAACAGTATCAGAGACACTGAGATCCACAACTAATAAATGGGACCTCCTGAAACTGAGAAGCTTCTGTAAGGCAATGGACACAGTCAACAATACAAAACGGCAGCCCACAGAATGGGAAAAGATATTCACCAATCCCATATCCAACAGAGGGCTGATTTCCAGAATATACAAAGAACACAAGAAGCTAGTCTCCAAAACACCAAATAATCCAATTAAAAAGTGGGGTAGAGAACTATATAGATAGTTCTCAATAGAGGAATCTAAAACAGCTGAAGGACACTTAAGAAAGTGTGCAACAGCAGAGATCGGACACATTCAAGATGATATGGCCTGAGGCCCTATCCCAAAGGATATGATGGACTCTGATGACCCCTTTGGGAGGACTCACCCTCCCTGGGGAGCAGAAAGGATATGTGATAGGTAGGGTTTTAGTTGGGGGAGGTGTTAGTGGAGGAGGGGAGGGAGAGGGAACTGGGATTGACATGTAAAAAAATCTTGTTTCTAATTCAAATAAAAAAAAAGAAAATTTGCAACATCCTTATCCATCAGGAAAATGCAGATCAAAACAACTCTGAGATACCATCTCACACCTGTCAGAATGGCTAAAATCAAAAACACCAATGACTGTGTATGCTGGAGAGTATGTGGAGAAAGAAGAACTCTCTTCCATTGCTGGTGGGAGTGCCAACATGTACAGCCACTTTGGAAATCACAAGATCCAGCAATTACACTTAGGCATATGTCCAAAAGATGCTCATTCATACAACAAGGACATCTGTTCAACCATGTTTATAGCAGCATTATTTGTAATAGCCAGAAACTGTAAACAACCTAGATGTCCCTTAAATGAAGAATGGATAGAGAAAATGTGATATGTTTAGATAAATCTCTCCACCATAAGCCGCCTGAGCCCTACTGCCATCTGTGAGCTTTACCCCAGCCGCCAGCCCAAGTTAGGGCCAAATGAACACACAGAAACTTATATTAGGTTCAAAGCTGCTTGGCCAATGACTTGGATTCTCATCTGTTAGCTCAGTCTTAATTATAATAAATCTATATATGTTATAAGACTTATCAGAAACCTTATTGGCATCCCTCCTTGCTGTTGGCTCACATTCTGCCACTGGAGTAGGACTGGAGGGGAAAAAAGAGGGACACTTCCTGTTTCTTCTTTAAATGTTAGTCTCCTTGCTATGGATATAATATAAATATTAGTTTCCTTCCTGCATGGATCACCACTTTTCTACTACATTTCCCAGAATCCTCTTTGACTCCTAGTCCCATCTAACTTGTCTCATTGACCAAACTTTATTTTATTCAATAACCAATAAAATGGATCTCAGGAAGCTTTTGGCAGAAAGATTTACTGTAACAGTGATATATTTACACAATGGAATACTACTTGGCAGAAAAAAACAATGGAATATTGAAATTCAAAGGCAAATGGATGGAAGTAGAACAAACTATTCTGAGTGAGGTAACCCAGTTGCAAAAAGACAAATTGGTATTTACTCATTCATATGTGGATTTTAGATCTAGAGCAAAGGAGTAGCAACCTATAATCCACACTGCCAGAGAAGCTAGGAAACAAGGAGGTCCCTAAGAGAGACATACATCATCCCTTGGAGAAGGGAAATGGAAAGCTCTCCTAAGCTAATGGGGAGCATGGTGGGAGGGGAGAGGAAGTTAGAAGAAAGAGAAGGGGAGAAGAGGAGGGAAGAGGAGGACATGAGGGAACAGGAAGATATCGTCAGGACTGGTGTCCTTTCTTAATGAACTGTATTTCCAGCTACTTGCAGTGGTCTTATATAGTATTACCCAACTTTGGTTAAATAATTATTGACAATTTGTGCATGTAAGGTAGGCAACGAAAATGTGTGATATTGCTACCCACAAACTAATTAACCCATCCATTTCTGTATTTATTCGTTTTTTTCATGGCAAAATTTGTAAGGGCTGAGCAAACAGTATATTTTCAATGTGCCTTCCATTATAATCAATGATAATCACTGTGACATATATTGTTTTTAACATTTGTACCTTTTACAAATAAAAATTGCATGCTTTAAACCAAATCTGTCTCACTCCATCATTGGTGAACACCATAAACTCTTTTTCATGTTTCTTTGACTTTGGTTCCTTTAGAAAGAAAATATATGTTTTCAGCTTTTAAAGAAATTGATTAAGTGTACTAATTTTTGCTATGCAGTGTGTTGGTTTTAAAATTTAAATTGAAAGGAGTGTAAATAATTAATAGTCATTTTACAATATTAACATGTGAGTTTTGTTTTCAAAGAGACAACAGGAAAGCTGCAGGGCTGGTTATACAGCATTTCCAGCTGCCTTTGATTTTACAAATGGCGAAAGCAGGAAAAGAATTCTCTGAAACATTCAGAAGAAAAAAATTACAGCATTTGCCCCAATGTTTCTTTAAAGCCAATATCATAGAACCACAAGATACAAAATGTTAAGTGGGATTAGCTGAAAGTTCAAGTGGAGATTGTTATAAAACCTTATTGATTCATTGAGGTCTGAGATTAGACAGGTTATTTCTGTATGTCCATATCTAATATGGTGAGGGTTTCTCTACACAGCACCATCCCACAGCCTCTTTCAAATAATCACACAGAGTGTTATAGTAATTGTAAATGCTGAGTAGTTTCTCAGGCTTGTTACTAGGCTCTTACTGTTTAACCCATAAGTCAATGGTTAGCCATGTGATTTGGTACCTTTTTTCAGTGTAGCATTCTACTCTTGCTTCTCTGTGTTTGCTGGTGACTCTCTGACTCTGCCCTTCCTCTTCCCAGAATTCTAGCCTGGCTCTTCCTGCCCAGCCCTCAGCCACTCAGCTTTTATTTAACAGTGAACATAATCCACAGCATATTATTCAGTATAAAATAAAATTTAATAATCAGAATTGGATAATAAAACAGAATCTCATTCATGATATCAATATTTTAATAACTTTTAATAATTGTTAATAATTATTATTAAAGCCAATGTATTGATAACAATTGACAGTGATTTATTTTATTAATTTTATTTATTTTCCTCTCATGTATTATATCCTACCAAAGTTACTCCTCCTTGCTTTCCTCTCAGTCCCTTCCCCCACCTCTTCTCCCCATCCACTGCTCTTCTACTTTCCTTCAGAATAAAGCAGGTCTTCCATGCATATCAGCAAAACATAGCATATCAAATTACATTAAGACTAGGCACCTCCCCTCATATTAAGCCTGGAAAAGCCTTAATATGAAATTGCAGTGGGAGAAAAAGGTTCCCACAAGCAGGGAAAAGAGTCTGAGACAGCCATGCTTTCATTGTTGAGAGTCTAGTTCAGGCCTATGAAAGATTCCTGATTCAGTCTCTGTGAGACTGTGAGACACTATGATCCCAGGTTAGTTGACTGTGTTGGTTCGTTTTATCTATCTATCTATCTATCTATCTATCTATCTATCTATCTATCTATCTATCTATCTCTGTGCTTTCCTTGACTAGGCTAGCCCCTAAAATCCTCCTCCCCCCATCTTCTGCAGTATTCCCTGAAAATCCTAATTTTTGGCTGTGGGCTCTCCATTTGTTTCCATCAGATGCTCCTGTTTTGAGTAAAACAGACTATCATTAGGCATCATTTCAAAGACTTTTGGGGGAGGGGAGGGTTGGTAGTCATGTTTTGTTCTATTCTAAGTCTCTGGGCTATCCAGCCTCTGATTCCTGGTCTTCCATGAACTCTCATGTGTGAATTTCCCTTCTTGACATGGATTTCAAGACTGACCAGTTGTTGCTTGGCCATCCCCCTTATTTCTACTCCACCTTTACCCCAGAACATCTTGCATGTAGGACAAATTGTAGGATGAAGGTTTTGTGGCTGGGTTGGTGTCCCAAACACTCCAATGGAAGTCTTGCCTGACCTCAGGTGATGGTGGGTTCAGGCTCTATATCCCTCATTTCTAGGACAATGTCACCTGAACATTCAATCACATAGTTTTTTTCTTTCTTTCAATTTTTGTTCTGGTGCTGGGGATTGAACACAGTACTACACCAAGGTTAGACAATTGCCTTGCCATTGAGTCACTGTGGTTATGTTAGGCCAAGGTTACTTAGTCTTTTGTAAATATGTTCTTAGTGATCCTCAGCATAAATACAGTCTAGAAAATATCACTAATTGGTAGGAACATATTTTCTAGAAGGCAAAGTATTTGGTCTTTTAGTGTTAATACTCTATAAATTGTAATTGTCTAATAAATTACCAAAGAAAGGGTTAAAAATTAGAGTGAAATGCATATATGAAAAAGTATCTTCTTGTTTTGAATAAAGAGACCTTCCGTGTATAGTTAATTCCATTAGGTTAGAAGCTGTGCACAAGTTTTGTTTGAATGAGAATTTAATGTTCCTTGGAAAAACACAAAGCCTTAGAATTAAAATAAAAGAAAAAACACAACCTGCTCAAACTGTATAAAGTTTAGTGTATATAAATTCTCAGTTTACCATTTTGTATTACATAATTGATTCATGTGTTGTTTCCTGGAAAGACTACTTATCCAACTCTCAACATTCTTTGGTTGCCTATAAATCCCAGCGTAGAAATAAAGTCTTCTCAGCTTTCCCCATCCACATTAGCTTATCAGTTATTGTCATATTGAGGTAATGTTTACAGCCACAGTATTTAGATTTTATATGTGCAGTTATTGACGTTATTAGGAGACCCAATCTCACAGCAAAAATCTGGATCCTCTGTCTTTTACAATCTCTCTACTCACCCTTTTGTGCAGTGATCCCAAAGCTTTAGGTGCTTTCAAATAATATTGGAAATAATATTGGAAATGTGACACTCTAGACTACAATCCATAACTTTTCATTTTGATTGGTTGTGATTTAGTATAATAATCATTGTTGCAGGCACCAGTATCCTTGATAGTAAATGAAGCTTTAATAATCTGTGGGTGCACACCTTTAATCCAGCACTCAGGAAACAAAGGCAGGCCTATCTATTTGAGTTTGAGGGCAGCCTGGTCTACAAAGCTACACAGAGAAATCAGGCCTCAAAAAGAAAAAAAAACAAAGAAAAGAATATATGTTATATAATATGTTATGTAACATATAATGAATATCCATGAATAAAATCAATGAAAAACAGGTCATGAATTTGAAAAAGAATGATGGGAGTGAATAGGAGGAAAAGGGATGTTGGGAATGATATAATTATGATTTAAAATAATAAAAATGAAATAAAGTAAAAAAGAAATGTAACTAGCAACTAAACAAATAATAATTAACACTAAGAATTCAAATAAATCTCTAAAATATGTACATTTGCATTTGAAATAAAGAAAATATCAAGCCTTTTTCAATCATAAATAATGAGATAGAAATATTAATAATGTTAGTTTAAACAATGCTGTCTATATATTTAAGTTTGAAAATTAAATCCTGTACTCATTTGCATAGAAATATACTTTCTTATGTACCATTCTGAAGCAAGAAGAAGAAATCGATAAAATGTTCATAGAAGTTTATCACATTCAGTTTAGTTCAAAGCCAATGCCTGGTGCCTTCTTATTGAAGGCATGAAGGGGTGAACTTCCCTTGAGAAGGGTCAAACATGGACATGGCCTGAGTGAAAGAGAGAATCTGGCTCTCAATGATGATGGATTATTAGGAGCTCTACATGGAGTGGCTATACATTGTTCCTATCCAGCTTTCAGAATACCTTGAAAAAGATCAAAATAGTAATGATTAAGAAAAACAAATGTAATGTCTGCAATAGAAATTTTTACAGACTATAGAATATCTGTCCATTGTATTTGTAATATTGCGTTAGTTGTGTTCTTTACTTTTTCTCTGAACGTTTTATACAGAGGTTATATTTCTGTTCATGAATAAAACATACTAATTCCTTACACTTTTGTTTTGTAATGTTGGTTTTCAAAAGTTTTAGAATGACAAGTTTAAAGATCCTCAAGCTTTCCCCTTTCCCTAAAGCATATCCATTGTGTCATTATTGTTCAGCTCTGGTTTAGGCATTGATGTTTGTGAGATCTGGTACTATTTCAAGGACAGATTAAGTTGTATTTATGTATTTGAGAATTTTTTTGCACACACACACACACACACACACAAACACACACACACACACACACACTCTATCCATGAATTTGACAGAGAGAGCTGGGAGTTTCTAGCAAAAGTTACAGGAAGGAAATGATGGGGATAAATTATATAATTATAATGAAAAAATTTTATATTTTTTATATAGCTCTCCATCTTCTGGAATTCTACATTTTTCTAGAAACCTGTTGGAGGCCATTGCTAATGAAACAAACTGTACTACCTGGAGACAACAATGTATAATTTGAAAGATAATAGTATAGCAACCTATTTCTTGAAATTTAAGGGGTTCTTTCTATTTAGCAACCATGCTATGTTTTCAAAAATGTGAAAACTTCCATAACATGACATGTGATAATTGTAGATTTAATATATACTGTGCAAGTTGCCAATGACTAATGCTACAATCTGTTTCTAAATTACTCTTCAGCCTTTACTATTCTCATTTATTTTTGGGTAGAATGAAGCACATATCCTTAACAGACACTTTTCCAAAGAACTTATAAAAATGTTCAACCATAATAATAAAAAGGGAGTGAACATTATTTACCACCAAGAAAATACAAGCCAAAACTACAATTGAGATAACACATTATAGATTTAACATGACTGTTATAAAATGATACAGGCAATATCTGCAGCCCAATTTATTTTCATTTTTTATTTATATTTACTTTTTACTTTTTCTTTGGGGGCACTATAGGGGTAAAGGACAAATACCAGGGACTGGGAAATTAGTGGGTTTGGGGTGTATGAGGTGATATCCCAAAGAATCCATTGAAAAATGTTATTTAAATAAAGAAAACAAAGAAACCAACAAAACAACAACATAAGAAGTAGAAACATGAATAAAGCTTCGCTGTAATAATTAGCAGAGGATGACACTGAAAATGAATTTGAAGAGATCTAATGGGACTCAAAAATGTGAAGTCATCTAGGCTATGATTAGAAATGAATTTCATTGCAATTTCAGGGAAAATACTCTAAAGCTTTCAAAGATTTAAAAATAAGAATAGAGAAATGTTGTATTATTCTTAGAGCACCACAGCATGTGCACACACTGGTGGTAATAGAGATATATATTTCCCCACCTTTCTTTTAGGTGTTATTTGAAATGGAAGGAAGGAAGCAATTTCTGACCTTTATGGAATGGAATGTATCATCATTTTACACACACACACACACACACACACACACACACACACACACACACACGTATATATCATGTATTAGATGGTTTACAGGTTATATGCAGAAGAACCTAAAATCCCAAAGAAATAGGCTCTAATATCAGTGAAGAAATGGAATTGCCAGCAAGAGTAGCAGTAAGTAGACCAATAGTAAAAGTTTCCTTCTTTCATATCCTTTTTCAGGTTACCACCAGAAGTTGTGGACAAGATTAAAGGTGGATCTTCAAAATATCTATATTAATAATTGCTCTTCATTCTTCAAATTATATAATAAAGAAATGAATATATTATATGTGTGCTAAAGTGACTGGATTTTATTTAATTTAAGATGTATTCAAGTTGACAGCCTAGAAGAGTCATCACATAGGGGTTTTGTAATTGTCTTAGATCTCATAAAGTTGCCTTTATAATTTCTAGGTTGTAGATGTTCTATTATAAAAATATAAGTATTTCACATAGGACATAAAGATTGGGAGAACAAGAGAGGCTCAGGAAGTTTGCTATGTGATAATGTCTCCAAGAAATATCAGAAGCAATACTCTTAAACCTCAGTCACATGACTGGCCAAAAGGGAATTGATCAGGACCCCATGAATAAATATTTGAAACTGGAAGGAGATAGAGCCCATGAGGTCTGGATACAAAGAATTATATACAACTGAAAAAATCTGGGAGTGTGAACTTCCTTAAGGAAGAGCACAGCACCAGTTGTCCAGTGCCAAATAGTCATCTCTGAAAACACACATACAAGTAACATATTTAGAAGTATATGTATATGTATTAACACATATACATATTCATGAAATAACAATTAGTAAAAAGGGAGTCCATGAATTTGAATGAGATTGGGAAGGAATATTATATTATGTTATATTACATTATATATTCTCAATAATAAAATAGAATCTGTACCACATATAAGCCAATCTGGTGGCGCCATCTTCTCCATTGAAGTTTCCTATTTATAATTGACTCTAACTAGCATCAAGTTGACACAAAAATTACAAAGAATAACTAGATATTCAATTGCATATAGTGTGTTCAGAGAAAGAGAGCACTTTGTACATGTACCTTTAAAATTTCAAATTATAGCTTCCTATTCATGTTTGTGGTTTGAGAACATATGGGTTCAGTCACCCATATTCATAGTTACTTGAAAATTGTATTTACTGAAAATGTTTATATTTCTATCATTATTCTTTATACTGCAGTATAGATTATGTATAATATATATAGCAATATTGAATAATAATTATGAACATGGTATTTAAATTGCATCTGGTGCTCCTAATCCTGAGATCATACAATATGTATGGGAGTGATGACCCTAACTCATATTCAGATATTATGTTATTTTTCTTGAGTATATTGAATATCTGCAGTGCATGGTACCCAAGTGTTTGCCTAAAACAAATCCTACATGGGCCAAGAAATAGCTACACTTAGTCTTCCTTATTATAGAACAAAGAGAAAAATAAAATCCAATCTATTTTACATATCTAATAGAAGTAATTATTTGATCACAATTTTCATATCTATCTCCTAATAAATGACCAAAACTCTTAAGGATTCACAACATGTGGCAAATTCATGGTACTCAAACTTTTGCCAGAGTGAAACTTTTATTTATGTTTTTCTTTGAAATTACTACTAAACCAAAAGTTCAATATTAAACACAAAACCAAAACCAAGCACAATGATCTAAAAAGAAATTGTCTTCATTGGTAAACATTAGTAACTCAGAGGTCCGTGCAGGTAAACTCAATTTAAAGTTTTGCTTCTGAGTGTGTATAGAGTTACTGTATCACTGGAGACTTTTCTGGACACATAATAAAATGAGTTAGAATAGCTCCTTTACTACTGAATGTAAATTATTTCCAATCACTTTATAAACCTAGAAAACAAAGCAAAGGAAAACAAAACAAACCCAAGCCAACAAAATAAATAAGAAAAGAAATAAATGAAAATAAAAACCCAAACAATGTTCTTGTTAGGTTGAAAAACTGATTCAATTGTTGGTTAAAATATATGATAGGGACCCAGGGTCTGTAGGCAGACTGAATCGGTCCCTGAGGACCAAGGGACCCTGATTCTGTTGAGATCGCTGGGCTATTCTGGACTCTACAGAGTGCACAGGTGAGCTGCTTCGGTCCCTGCTTTGGACATAACTTCCGCCTGCCCACTCTGCAGGCATGCTGAATCCTTCCCTGAGGACAAAGGGACCCTGACTCTGCTGAGATCGCTGGACTATTCCAGCCCCCACACAGTGCAGAGGCAGATTGATTCACCCCATGGGGACCAAGAAACCCAGAGTCTGCTGACAAATGTGCCCTATTCCTGCTCTTGCCCACCTGGACAGCAAGTGCCTCAGACCTGCCTGCACCCACCTTGAGACCCACAAGAGTATTGGAGCCAATTGCACCCACCTGAAGAGAACCCCAGACCCATACACACCAGGAAAAAAGAGATACTTCCTGCACCCACTGGAAGAAGAGATGGGAATATGACAATATAGGAAAACATCCAAAACAGGAAAACCAATATCATCACCAGAGTCTAGGGACACTATACCAGCAAGACATGAATATTCCAACAAAGAAGAAGCAGAGAAGAGCAACCTTAAAAACATTATCATGCAGATGATAGAGACCCTAAGAGAGGACATCAGAAAATCCTTCAGAGAAATGGAAGAAAGACAAACTAAAAGATACAAGAAATCAAGGAAAGCCAAGGAAATACAATTAAACAGCTGAAGGTAACAGTTCAGGACCTGAAAACTGAAAGAGAGACAATAAAGTAAACACAAACTGAGGGAATGCTATAAGTGGGAAAGCTAAGTAAACAATTAGAAACCACAGATGCAAGCATAACCAACAGAATACAAGAGATGGAAGACAGAATTTCAGACTCTGGAGATAAACTAGAGGAAATAAATTCATCAAACAAAGAAAATCTTAAGTCCAACAAATCCTTATCATAAAATATCCAGGAAATATGGTAAACAGTGAAAAGATCAAACCTACGGATAATAGATATAGAAGATGAAGAAATCCAACTCAAAGGTGAAGAAAAAACATTCAACAAATCATAGAAGAAAACTTTCCCAACCTAAAGAAAGACATGACAATAAAAGTACAAGAAGCCTACAGAATGGCAAATAGAATGGACCACAAAAGAAAGTCCCCTTGCCACATAATAATTAAAACAACAAACATACAGAATAAAGAAACAATATTAAGAGCAGCAAAGGGAAAAGGCCAAGTAACATATGAAGGCAAACCTATCAGAATTACACCAGACTTCTCCATGGAAACTGTGAAAGCCATAAGGACCTGGATAGATATTCTACCAACTCTGAGAGAACATGGATACCCAGCAAAGCTTTCAATCACTATGAATGGAGAAAACAAGATATTCCATTAAAAAATAGATTTAAACAATATGTAACCAGTAATCTAGTCCTACAGAAAGAACTGAAAGGAAAACTCCAACCTAAGGAAATTAACTACACTAACAAAAACATAGGCAATAGATAATCCCACTTTATGAAAACCCAAAAGAAAAAGCAGGATAAATCCATATACAATGACACTACCAACAACAAATCAGAAACAAGAATAAACACTCAATGGACCTTAATTTCCCTCAATATTAATGGTCTTAACTCACCAATAAAGAGACAGGCTAACAGATTGGATACAAAGACAGAATCCATCCTTCTCCTACATACAAGAAACACAACTCAACTTCAAAGACAGACATTGCCTCAGAGTAAAGTGTTGGGATAAGATATTCCAATTAAATAGACCCAATAAACAAGCTGGGGTAGATATTGTAGTATCTAACAAGTTAGACTTCAAACTAAAATCAATCAAAAGAGATGAAGAAGGTCTTTTCATATTCATCACAGGACAAATCCATCAGGAAGAAGTCTCAATTCTAAATATCTATGCCCCAAATACAAAGGCACCAACATTCATAAGAGAAACATTATTAAAACTCAAATCACAAATAAGGCCTCACACAGTTATAGTGGGAGAATTCAACACCTCACTCTCACCACTGGACAGGTGCACCAGACAGAAACTTAATAAAGAGACAAAGGAACTAACAGAAGTTATGACCCAATTGGGATTAACAGACATATATAGAACTTTACATCCAAACACAAAAGGATATACTTTCTTTTCAACATCATATAGGACTTTCGCTAAAATCGACCACATACTCAACAACATAGCAAATCTCAACAGCTACAAAAAAATGGAATAACCCCCTGTGTCTTATCAGACCACCATGTTTTAAAGTTAGAATTGAAACAAAACACAAATTGCAGAAAACCTATCAACTCATTGAAATTGAATAACATGCAATTGCACCATTCCTGGGTCAAGGAAGAAAGAAAGAAAGAAATTAAAGACTTCCTAGAATTCAATGAAAATGAAGACACAACACACCCACACTTACAGGACACTTTGAAAGCAGTACTAAGAGGAAAGTTCATAGCTCAAAGTGCTCACAATTAAATCAAAAACAGATGAGCTACTTAAACAGACCTATACCCTCTAAGGAAATAGAAGCAGTCATCAAAAGTCTCGCAGCCAAAAAAAGCCCTGGGCCAGATGGCTTCATTGCAGAATTCTACCAGAAATTCAAAGAAGAGCTAATACCAATACTCCCCAATTGTTCCACAAAATAGAAGCAGAATATTCATTGCAAAACTCTTTTTACAAGGCTACAATTACCTTAGTACCCAAGCCATACAGATACACAACTAAGAAAGAGAACTACAGACCAATATCCCTCATGAACATAAATGCAAATATATTCAATAAAATACTGGCAAACCGAATCCAAAAACATATCAGAAAAGTCATCCACCATGACCAAGTAGGCTTCATCCCTGGGATAGAGAGTTGGTTCAACATTCAAAAATCTATCAATGTAATCCACCATATAATCCAACTGAAGAAGAAAAACCACATGGTCATCACGCTAGATGCTGAAAATGCCTTTGACAAAATCCAACATCCCTTCATTATAAAGCTCCTGGAGAGATATGTAATAACAGGAACATACCTGAACATAATAAAAACAAAATACAGTAAGCCAATAGTCAACATCTAACTAAATGGAGAGAAACTCAAAGCTATTCCTCTAAAACCAGAAAACAGACAATGCTCTCCACCCTCTCCATATCACTTCAATATTGTCTTTGAAATTCTAGCTACAGCAATATGACATCAAAAGGAGATCAAAGGCATACAAATTGGAAAGGAAGAAGTCAATCATTCACTCTTTCTAGATGATATGATAGTCTACATAATTGAACTGGAAAACTCTATCAGGGAACACCTACAGCTGACAAAAACCTTCCTCAAAGTGGCAGCATACAAGTACAAGATTAACTCAAAAAAATCAGTAGCCCTACTATACATGGATGATAAATATGCTGAGAAAGAAATCAGAGCAACATCACCCTTTACAAGTGCCACAAACTACATAAAATACCTTGAGGTAACGCTAACCAAAAAAGTGAAAGACCTGTATCATAAGAATTTTGAGTCTTTAAAGAAAGAAATTAAATAAGATACCAGAAAATGGAAGGATGTCCCATGTTCTTGGATAGGTAGGATCAACATAGTAAAAATGGCAATCTTGCCAAAAGCAATCTACAGATTTGATGCAATTCCCATCAAAATACCAGCAAAATTCTTCACAAATCTTGAAAAACTGATTCTCAGCTTTATATGGAAAAACAAAAGACCCAGGGTAGCCAAAAAAAACCCTGTACAATAAAAGAACTTCCAGAGGCATCCCCATCCCTGATTTCAAGCTCTATTATAGAGCTAGAGTCCTGAAAACAGCTTGGTATTGGCACAAAACAGACAGGTAGACCTATTGAATCCAGTTGAAAATTCTGATATTAACCTGCACACCTATGAAAATCTGATTTTTGACAAAGAAGCCAAAGCTAAACAATGGAATAAATAAAGCATCTTCAAAAAATCTTGATGGCATAACTGGATGCGGGCATGTAGAAGACTGCTGATAGATCAATGTCTATCTCCATGCATAAAACTGAAGTCCAAATGGATCAAAGACCTCAACATAAACCCAGCCACACTGAACTTATTGGAAGAGAAAGTAGGAAATACCCTTGAATTAATTGGTACAGGAGACCGCATCCTGAACATAACAATAGTAGCACAGACACTGAGATCCACAATTAACAAACGGGACCTCCTGAAACTGAGAAGCTTCTATAAGGCAAAGGACATAGTCAACAAGACAAAATGACAGCCCACAGATTGGGAAAAGATTTTCTCCAACCCCACATTCGACAGAGGGCTGATCTCCAAATTTTACAAAGAAATCAAGAAGATAGTCCCTGAAACAGCAAATAATCCAATTAAAAATTGGAGTCCAGAACTACATAGACAATTCTCAATAGAGGAATCTAAAATGGCTGAAAGACACATAAGAAAGTATTCAACATTTTTAGCCCTCAGGAAAAGACATATCAAAACAACCCTGAGATACCATCTTACACCTGTCAGAATGGCTAAAATCAAAAACACCAATGACAGTTTATGCTGGAGAGGTTGTGGAGAAAGGGGAACACTCCTCCACTACTGGTAAGAGTGCCAAGTCATACAGCCACTTAGGAAATATCTATGGTAATTCCTCAGGAAAATGGGAATCAGTCTACCACAAGATCCAGCAATTCCTCTCTTAGGCATATACCCCCAAAAATCACATTCCTTCAACAAGGATGTATGTCCAGCTATGTTCATAGCAGCATTAATTGTAATAGCCAGGACCTGAAAACAACCTCGATGCCCCTCAACTGAAGAATGGTAGAGAAAATGTGCTACATTACACAAGGAGTACTACTCAGCAGGGAAAAAAAGGGCAATGGAATCTTGAAATTCATAGGCAAATGGAAGGAACTAGGAGAAGCCATTCTGAGCAAGGTAACCCAGTCACAAAAAAAGACAGGCATTGTATGTACTCATTCATATGTGGGTTTTAGACAAAGAGGAAAGTATTGACAGCCTGCAGCCCAGGCTGCCAGAGAGGCTGGTAAAAAGGAGAACATATATATATATATATATATATATATATATATATATATATATATATGGTCCCCTGGAGAAGGGGAAAGAGACAAGATTTCCTGAGCAAATTGGGTGCAAGAGGGAAGGGGAGAGGAAACTCAGAGAATGAGAAGCAGAGGAGGGGTGAGGATGATATGATGGGACAGGGGGTTTGAATTAGGGGAAGAACAGAAGAGAACAATATAGAGATAATATAATACAGGCAGACATTATAAGTTCAAAGAGAAATCAAGCACTAGGGAAATGTCTGGAGAGAGACAAAGATGACAGCAACTAACAATCTAAGCAACAGAGGAGAGGCTACCTTAAAAGCCCTCTCCTGATGATGAGATTGATGACTAATTCATATGACATCGGGTAGCCATCATCCAGCAACTGGTAGAAGTAGAAGCAGATATCCTCAGCTAAACCTTGAATTGGACTGAAATCCAGATGTAGAGAAGGAGGACTGATGAGCAAAGGTGTCCATACCAAGCTGGTAAAACCCACAGAAACAGCTGACCTGAACAAGAGAAAAATCTTGGGCCCCAGACTGATAGCTGGAAAACCAGCATGGGACTGATCCAGAACCCCTGAATGTGTCAGTGAGGAGACCTTGGAAAACTATGGGGCCTCTGGTAGTGGATCAGTACTTATAGCTACTATAGGAATGGACTTTAATATCCCATCCCACATGGAGGGATACTCCCTGAACCTATACAAAAGCGTGTTGGCCTAGGCACTATCCCAAAGAATATGACAGACATTGAAGACCCCCTTTGGAAGGCCTCATCCTCCCTGGGGAGCAGAAATGTTAGGGGATAGGTAGGGTGTTAGTTGGGGGGGGCAGGGGAGAAAGGGAGGGAGAGGGACTTGGGATTGACATGTAAAATAATTTTTTTCTAATAAAAAATTAGGAGGAAAAAATATATGGTAGCCAAAGTTCTTTCCTTCTACTCCTGAAAAAGCTGTTTTGATCCTGACTGTTTACTTATTAGCTGACCAAATGCACTCTGAAGATAAAACCACTAAAAATCACTTTTCTGTTTTTTTTGTGACTTAAATGGTTGACTCTAAATTAATCAAAATATATAACTTTTATTTAAAATAGATGAGATATTGCAAAAGCCCTTCTATTCAAACATTCCTTGCCCTACTTGACTTATTTTAATCACATCTTGGTGGGCTGTCTTTGCTGAGAGCCACTGTTTCTCACATGCTGGAGCTGGCAGGGAGGAAGCTTTCTTTTCACACATCTTAGATGCCACTTATGCTTCATTTCCTGCACTATCAGTTTCAAGGCTTTCACGTTAAAGCATATGGTTTAGATCACTCTGTTTCCCTGCACACTTCCATTATACCTTCCCACATCTTGGCTGACTAGAATAGCTGCTGTTTTGGCCAATGCATCCTGTTTCCCTGACTGAGTAGAAATGACTAAAATCATAATTGATATATTTCAACCATTGCTAGGAAAGCTGCTATGATTGATGAAAAAGTTCCTTTTTTGGTGGCTCTCAAACACATTTCTGGAACTCCATTAAATGGGGCATTTCTGTGAGATCTCAATTTGCTGTTTGTATTTCAGGCAAGAAGCAGACCCATCTTTAGAAGAATTTGGTCTTTTATTTGGTAAAGAGAATGAATCCATGGGGTTCTTTCTTCTGTCCCATCTTAATAATAAATAAGGAACGTCAAGGAATAGCTTACTACTGATTTGCATATATGAAACTGTAAGTGTAATAATGATTGCATGGAGAAAGAAGGCCTGGTATGTTCTGCTATTAAGATACAGTGAACAGTCAGCTTATCATATTTATCTGATGAACATGTTGTTTCTCCTACAATTGGTTCCATTTTCCTGAGCAAGCAGACATGTTAGGATTCATCACATTAACACAAAAGATTTCTGAATATATTTGGTGAGGAGAATTAAGACCTGATTTTCTTAAAGGACTTAAATATTAATGCACATCTACTTCCTAGTAAAATGATAAATAGGTATCTTTCCACAGTAGTAAAAGAATTATATAGCATAAATATATATACACAGATCCACACATACAGAGACACAGCACATTTCTGAAACAGTAATGCATGGAAAAATGTTAAATAACAGACTCATGACATTGGGTAGAAATAAGTTATGATGATGAAGAATCTGTCCTGCCTGGTCCAACAGCCATGCAGTTCCAAATAACACCCCCCCAAGGTTTATACCAATTATAAACTTTTTGACTGATGACTCAGGTTTCCTATTGGCTAGCTTTCTCTTAATTATTAACCCATTTCTATTAAACTATGTATTGCCAAGTGTCTGTGGCTTACACTAATGGCACACCATGTAGCTCCTTTTGAAGCTACATGGTGCCTCTCTGGTGGCTCCTCACTTTGTTGCTCTTCAAAGCTTTCCTAGTCTGGTAGCTGCATTTATATTTCCTGCCTGGCTATTGGCCAATCAATATTTATTCACCAACCAATAAGAAACATATATTCACAGCATACAGAAGGACATTCCCCATAATCTCTTCTTGTCTGTATAAAAAAAGTAAGGTTTTAACTTTAACATAGTAAAATTATATATAACAAAACAATTATCAAGTAAGAATTATACTTACAATATTTAACGCTTGGCAAAATTTAAAGGAAATAGTTCATTTTCTATCCTGTCTTTGTGAGTACATAGTTTTATGTGTATCTTATCTTTTTTCATAACTAAGAAGACCATAACATAACAATTGTCTTTAATTCCATCAAAGACCTCAGAAGGATAATATACAAACTCTAGAATTGACACAGACATCTTCCTACCCAGAAAGTCACCCAAAGTTCCTCCGTATTTTTGGGGTTTCCCTCTTTAGCCTATAAACTCAGAATGTCTGGCAGACTTTTTGAAGGACCATATTGTCCCTTGGCAAATTCAGCAGTCACTTTTGTTTGTAACCTGCTTGTCCAGTTTGGACAGTATCCTTATTCCAAGCAATCCAGGGAAGGGCAGCTTCTTGTCCAAATGCCATGTTGTAGAAAAACACCATTAACAAGTTTCTTCAATGTCTTTCATCCTCTCTGCCCTAATCCATGTTGTCAGGAGCAGTTGTGTCTCATTGTCATGAAAATAAATAAACCTTTTAAACGCTATATTCTCGAGGTTTTTTGAAAGCTTTTGAAGACTACCTATCCATTTGAAATATATCTTTATATAACTATGCCACCTAACTAACATAACTATAAGTTTTGAATATTATTGGTGATTATCTATAATCTGTAATTATACATTACATTTTTAAATGAGTTGTTTAAACACAATACCTAAACAAGTGTAGATATATACATATATCAAAATTTACCTTAAATATGGATTAATCCATCAGCATTTATAAAACTATATCAATAAATCAAAATTCATATTAATGTATTCATTTCTATCTCATATTCCTTTTTTTCTTAGAAAGAGATTGACTGTGATCACTAACCATTTGTACCCAACTTCATTTAAATGGCAATGAACATTTATAAACAACATTTAAGAATTTGGGTATAGTTTTCTTCAAACTGCTGCTAGCTGTTTGGGGGTACTCTCAATCCCAAGGATATCCTGAAAAACCTAGAACCCTGGTCAAATCCTGACTGTATTAGTCAGGGGCTGTATAGTCACAGATGTTTGTGGATGTTGGATCACCTGGGCCGTTGCTTCCGGGATTCTTTTTAATAAAACCATATTAGTCGGGAAGGAAACCACAGCTTTTCCTCTTCTATGGGAACAAAAACAGAATCTCTTTTTCAGAGTAACATGTTCTTAGACTTAAATTTTGAAGTCAAGTCACACACACACACACACACACACACACACACACACACATATATATATATATATATATATATATATATATATATATATATATCCCAGTAGGATTTATAATCAAATGGGTTTAGCAGCTGTTGCTCCTTCCTCAGAAATCAAACAATTCAAAGACAACACACTAACATACAGTGTCCAGACACACTGTGTATTATCCATGCTTATGTGGATTTAATATTGTTATTTTACTCAATTTCTTTTACTAGGTTTTGAGATAGGGTTTCTCTGCATATCTTTCCCTTACCTAGAAATCATCATATGCTCCAGACTGGCCTTGTAATAGAAGAGATTCACTTGCCTATGCCTCTGGAGAGAGGTAACTGTGTTACCTACATTCTTCCCACCAGGTACTGCAGCCATCTTTGAGCCCCCAAATAAACACACAAGACTCATATTAACTATGAATCTGTTGGCTGCTGGCTGTGGATTCCTGTTAACCAGCTCTGTCTAAATTATTAACCCCTTTCTAATAATCTAAGTATTTCCAGGTGGTCTCTTACCAGAGAAAGAGTCTTGACCCGTCTCGAGTCCTACATGGTGACTGACTCTGCTTATGTTTCCCAGAATCCTTGACCTCTCTTAGTCCCACCTATCTTGCTTCCCTATTGGACAACAGTGCTTCATTTAATAACCAATAAGAGATAAATATTTACAGAATGCCAACTCTCATCAGTGCTGTGATTAAAGGCGTGTGTCAGCACAACCTACTAACTTTCTTTTTTTCTCTTTTCTTTGAATTTCTCTATTCTTTTTCTTTTCTCTCCCAAGCCTATGTATATATTTTAAACACATGTTAAACTGTGTAGAGGTCCCTACCCTGCTCCCAAATCAGTCTTTACTGTATATCTCTATCTTTTTCTGACCACATGAGTCATTAATCTGCTAAACAGTCTGACGCTATTCCTTGGCTTTCTGGGAGTCTAGCTTCATTTTAGTAGTACTGGTGGGAGTCATGCTTATTGCCACAACTATGTGAACTTTTTAGGTCCATGTCACCACCAAGAACCATTCCAATGACATGACTCAAGAGCCATGTGCTTATCATGCAAGCCAAGTTACCTGAGTTCAATATTCAGAAGGCAAAAATTCCTTTAAAATGTGCAAGAAGAACACTTTCAAACCCATACTCACATCTCTCTCTCTCTCTCTCTCTCTCTCTCTCTCACTCCCCTGTTCTCTCACACACACAGACACCATATACCCATACAAACAATAATGAATGAAAATATAAAATATCACTTTTTCTGAAACTGGAAAAAGAATTATCAAATTTAATACTTTCAGTCCTTTCATATGATTATTATAAACTGGTAAATATTTTCTCTATGATATTAGTATTTTGATACTTTAGTTTTTTTTAATATTCCTGTGATTTCCTGTCTACATGTACACGCATGCAAAATTTATTTCATTTAATGAGCAATCCTTGGCAACATGAACATAATGAGGTAGAAGAAACTGGTAAATTCAACAAAAATTTAAGGTTGTCAATTTAAATGATTTTTATGTACAGCACATGCAATAAAAAAGTTAGAACAACAGAGAAAATTCATTTGTTTTGATTTATAAGATGGCAATAGAGTTTTTTGAGAAAAGGTATAAATGTTCAATAAATGTTTATCATCTTAAGTGTTATTTAAGAAAAATCATGCAGCACAAATTAGTTTGCAAAAAAGAAAAAAGAAAAACCCTAAATATGTTGTAAAAACCCACAAGGCTTTTGGGGAAAAGCATGGAAATATATATTGGTTCAGGCAAAGAAGATGAACCTGGAATCAAGAAGAGTTCTTACTTTTGCTAGTAACCATTTACAGTTATAAGAATTCCTAAGAGAAGTGGGTTCTTTATGATTTAGTTGAAGGATAAATAGCTTTTTCTTCAAGTTTCTTAAGCATATATAGCAATGACTAGCATAATTTTTATGTAATTGACATATCAATAAAGGGTTAACAAACATCTCATATCTCATTATCTCAAATTTCATAATAATCTTTGCAATATTCTTTATTACAGTCCAATGAAAGGAAAAATGACTGAAAACCATAATAAAGCAATAAGAAGTGAGTGTAAAATCAAGGGTGTTAGAATTTATTTTCATGTAATAAAAAAACAGTAACAGAAACACACCTACAGGCAGGCAGACAGAGACATAGGCAGAGAGAGACACAAAAAGGGAGACAGAAAGAGTGAGGCAGAGCAACAGAGAGATGCAGGAGAGAAGTAGAGTCAGAGAAACTTGCTCAAATTTTATATAGAAGGAAGGAAGAGCATAATACTTGCAATAACTAACCTTTCCCCCTAAACAATTCCAATTTTAATATCTGTGGATATTAATCACAGGCTTATTTAGCAATATATGGTTATTCAAAAAATAAAAAAATTTAAAAATCTGTAGCAAGAGTCATAGGAGTATAGCTAGATTCTAAAAAGAAGCCAAGGAAGAAAAGGAATTCATGCACAGGCATATGAAAATGATTCAGTATCGTAGTTTAATACAGGCAGTATATACACTTCTCTCCATTTCCCTGCACAGCACATTAGGAATGTTGCAAGCTTTAAAAGCAGATGCCACTGTCACGTCTGAATTTCCTGCTGTTCTTTTTCCTTATATCTATGAAAGTTCACACTATTTTCTTCACAAATCTTGGAAATGTACCATATGGTCCTGGTGATTTATTGGACTGGAATATTGCTACTCACTCTATAACTCTCCATTGTAGATGTCAATCTTTGTCAAGGGCACCATCTGATGGTCTATGAAAACTGCCTTAGGAATAGAAAATTTCCCAAAGTTTTCCCAAGTAGTCCCCTGTGCAAGCTAGTTTTTCTTTTGTCTTACTTTTAGTAACTTAAAAATTTTTCCCATGAAATTAGATCCCTCATTACAGCTTATATATATATACATACATATATATATATATATATATCATATATATATATTAATGTACATATTTCCAATTTCTTCTAGAATTTTGGTCTTTTAATGGCAAATGTCAGATTGATAAACTGAAGATTTTTAAAACATTATTGAATTTAATTCAATTCTGTGCAAAATTTAAAAAATATAATAATAGTGTGATGATCATTTGAATTATTGTTAACATTTTTATATGAGCCTATTTTCATCATGAGGAATATTTTCTTAAGTATTTGTAAGTCGTACATTTGATGTTTTAGTAAATAAATAGTCTCAGTATAAATTTCTATTAATTAATCAACAGAACTCATGGTAGGCAGCCCTAGTAATTTTTATATTTTTCCCATAAACATCAACATTTTAATTTATATCAGCACAATTACTGAACACCAGCAAATTTGTGATAATTTCACCACTTCAAGCAAGAGACATATTCCATATACTTTTTAAAGTTAAAAGACATATAATTATTTTTATTTTTAAACAATCCTTTTTATATTTTACATACCAATCCCACTTCCGCTTCTCTTCCCTCCTCCAGCTCCCCTCACCTCCCCAAACCCAGACTCTCCCACCATCCACTTCTCAGGGAGGATGAGTCCTCCAATGGGGAGTCAAGAAAGTCTGTCTATTCACACTGTGGCAGGACAAAGCTCTGCCGCCTGTGTCTAGGCTCTCCCCCCTGTATCTAGGCTGTGCAAGGTATCCCTCCACAGGGATTGGGTTTAAAAAGCCAGTTCATTCAGTAGTAATAAATCCTAGTTCAACTGCCAGTGACTCTACAGACTGCCCAAGCCAAACTGCTGTCACCCACATTCAGACAGCCTAGTTTGGTTCTATACAGGTTCCTCAGCTGTCAGTTTGAAGTCAGTGAGGTCCCCAAACCCACTAGTCATATATAAGTGTCCTCTAATGACAATGGGGCAAGAGGAGATTCTATAGACCAAATCATGACTAGACCCACATACTTTATACTTAGCTGTGACTCTTAAAAGTTTCATAACCATTCCTAATGCTGTTATATGTGTATTCTAGCCAAACAAGGAAATACTTGGCTAGTAGGATAGCTCTTTTGGTAAAATATTTGATTATGAATCTTAAAGACCTCAGGTTTATCCATAAAACAAATATTAAACAAAACACAACAATAACAATAGAAATTCTGAGCAAAATAACAGTATTGCAGAGACAGAGACTCAAGGGTATATGGGAATTGCTAGTCACCAGTAGAGCCTAGTCTTTGAGTTCCAGATGAAGGAGAGATCCTCTCTGGATGGGAATTGACTCTGACTCCTGAGAATGATTTCTGAATGGGCTCTACTAACTCAGTTTGTGCATTATTGTTAGATCTTGTACCCACTGCCAGTGCACTTGTATGTTGTCCCAGTCATACCATTGTCGAGCTAGTGAGAGATCACTGACTCAGGTCCAACAAATGGGGAACCTGCATAAGATCCAACTAGACAGCCCAAGCAGTTTTAATCAATATCAATGTTACAAATTTTGATTTACTTTTATTCATTATGAGTCCAGGTATTTGCTAATTGTTAATGTTTTATAGTTAAAGATCTTGGAACAAGTTACAGAAGTGGAACATGGCCCATTATACCCAATAAAAATAAACATGAAACAAAACATAACAAAATTATGAGCATAAACTAATTTTGTTGTTTCAGTTAGCACTCTAAATTTGATAATTAGCTAAGTCTATTTTAATACCTATTAAACTTTTTAAAATTCACTTGTTTTGAGTTTTGCTGAGATCAGTTCACATGTGCTTGCATAGTGGATAAAGACAGTGCATCTACAGACACATATGATACTTTGGTATTTTACTTCATGAGGTAGCAGAATTATTAAAACTGCTAATAATACCTGAAATAATTCTATAACTATACTCTTTATCTCCTTCAATTCTCAATGGCCATACCCAAGCTGATCAACATGAAATAGTTGTTATGGAATTCTCCATCTCGCAAGCATTTCTAACTCATACGCACTGATCATTACTGCTGATATCTTGATTTTTATTTAGTTTTTCAAAACAGCATAAATATTTTGGCTACTTTAGTAAGAATATGTAGACTACTTTTAATTTGCCAGGTAGTAATGAGGATTCATGTGAAAGAAGTAGTACAAGATGGAAAGGGCTTGCTCACCAGATGAAGGTTGAGGGAGCTAATTTTTCCTGTAATTTCTACAGCTGAGTGTACAGAGGCTGCACCTAACATGGAAGAAAGATGTGTGCATGTGAGACTC
The DNA here is from genome assembly GCF_003668045.3 of Cricetulus griseus. Classification (NCBI taxonomy): domain Eukaryota; kingdom Metazoa; phylum Chordata; class Mammalia; order Rodentia; family Cricetidae; genus Cricetulus; species Cricetulus griseus. The sequence continues at coordinate 145,860,194 of NW_023276807.1, read as the reverse complement.
TGCAGAGCAGCTTATTCATCAATCTGAAGTTTTTGATGAGGGCAATAAATAAATCTTTTCTCCTCTCATCTTCAGAGGATAACTGTGGTGCTTTGGGAAACGTCTTCAGTAATTGTTTCCAGACGTTCCAGCTTCAACCAGCACCTTGAATATTAGTCCCTGTGGAACTTAGGCAATTACCAACCATCATATGAAACTTCCATCATTTTTCACTGAAAGAACAGCAATAAACATACACATATAGCTTATTTTCTCAAACTGACAATTGACAGGCAGGTGAAAATGAAATGAGCACGAGTTATATTCAAATTATGGAATCTCTTAAAAGCATCAGACTTATGGGGATGCAGAGACTTCAAAACATTGTCTTCTGACACTTTTTTTCTTTAAAACAATATTTATCATTTACAAATAATAACTACAGAGTTTCTGGTAACAGTTGCATTTTCTGTTGGCACATAAGTACAATCTGAATCTAAGAATACCTGGTTTCCTTACCTTGTCTAATATGCTCAAAAGTCCCTTGATTGCTAAGTCCATAGAATCATATTGATGTCTAATTTACTTAATGAAATTCTCCATCAATAGTTTCTCTAAAAACATGCAAGATTTGCTTACACTAAAGGACTTGGAAGAGGTTACAGAATAAGGGTCTATATATAATATTTGTCTTCTTAGGTCTGAGTTACCCCATTCAGTATCATATTTTCCAGTTCCATGTATGTATCTACAACTTCCATGATTTTATTTCATTTGATTGATTAATACACATCTGACTGATTCCTTTTCCTAGTTATTGTGACTAAAGATGCAATGACCTGGTTCAGCAAGTAACTCGTTATAGGAAACTGAGTCCTTTGGGCATAGGCCTGGGGGTAGTGTAGAAGTTTGAATGTAATTGGCCTCCATAATCTCATATGGAGTGGCAATTTTAGGAGGTGTGGCTTTTTGGAGTAGTTGTGTCCTTGCTCAAGGTAGTATGTTACTGTAGGGACCAGATTTAAAGTTTTCTATGCTCAGAATAATGCTCAGTGTGTCAATTGTCCTTTTAGTCTGTCAATTTCCTGTTGCCTGCAACATGTAAGACTCCAACATTACATCTGCCTGCATGCTACATTGCTACCTGTCATGATAAAACATGAGCCATCCAATTAAACATTCATTTTATAAAAGTTGCTGTGGTCATGCTGTCTCTGCACAGCAATAAAAAAAACACAGGTAACATAACTGTGTCACATTTGTAGATTTATGTCTTGTTTTTTATTTATTTATTTTTGGTTGATTGGTTTCATGAATCTGGTGATTTCCATAGTGACTGCAACAATGAATGAGAATTTTGCATTCTCCTACTATTTGACATTCGTCGTCAGTTTATTTCTTGATTATACTCTTTCTTATGGTTGTAAGATGACTTCTGAAAGTGGTTATAAGTTGAATTACCATGACTTCTAAGAATATCTAACAATATTAAAAGGTTTTGTACATTTTTAAAAAATAATTTCTTCCCATAACTATTCAGAAACAGAGCCTTTTAAATGAGGTCATTTGCCTTCATGATTTTTTGTTTCTGTGTTATCAGTATATTCTGGATACTAATCCTCTGTCAGGTGAATAGCTGACAACAATTTTTTTTCTCATTTGGGGGTCTTCTTAGTTGGCTGATTGTTTACTTTGCTGTATTGAAGCTTTTTCTTTGTATAAGCTTCTATTTGACTGCTGTTGGTCTTTATTTCTGAGAAAATGAAATCCCTACAATTCGTCAGTGTTTCACCTTAAGGTGTTTGATACATTTGATCTGATTCTGAAATAAAGTTCATCAGAGATAATTTAATTCACATGCAAGAGTGTTTTGCCTGCATTTATGTACTTAAATCATATTTTTCAGTGCCAAAAGAAGCCAGAAAACTTGTCAGATCTCTTGGTCTCAGGTCAAAGATGGTTCAAGCCACCATGTTGGAAATGGATGGGTTTTAATCACAATGCGGGAACTGGGTAGGAAACCTTGGTTCCTTAGCAGAACATCAAGCATCATTAAGACCTGAGCTATTTCTCCTGTCCCTGGAAATGATTTTTATGTCAGCATGATAGATATTCTTTTACATGTAGAAACCCAGTTTTTCTGTCATTATTTGTTGAATATGTCATCTTTCTTCTTGTACATATTTTTCCTGAAAGAACATGTTTCTTGCTATGCTCTAAATATACAACAATCTACCAACAGATAGGTGTAGCTCACACCCATCATCAAAGAATATTTTTTGAAACAGTTGTAGGCAAATTCCTAGATGACAAAATAATCAACATTCGAAAAAAAAGCAACTAGGTTATTATCAGTTCCAATCCATAAATCTAGAATACAACTCTTATATCTATGGCTCTAGAAACATCCCAAAAGAGGGATCAGAAAGATGCTAAGAGCCAGAAGATCAGAATACCTACTATGACATAGAGTCTTTTTAAAAACAGAGAGCATGAGTCCATTAAATCTCAATGACATAGATGCCAAAATAACACCTGAAAAATGATGACTACAATCCACATGCCAAATATGAAGGGGTAACGTTAATAAGGTCCCAACCCTAAATAAAGAACTACAGATACTCATTGTCTACTGAGGAATGTAAAATCATTTAATACGCACTTACACTATAATAGGTTATTTAACTGTAAGTTCTATGCACTTACACTATAATAGGTTATTCAACTGTAATTTCTAAGAAAAACTTTTTATGTATTAGAAATACATAAAAAGATACATTGTATATATCAAGGTTACCTTATGTAATCTAGGATGTTATGGATACATACTTAATTTAGGAACCCCACATTTAGTTGTGTGGATTGGGGGGAGAGGGGGGTTTAAAGACATGCAAATACAGAGTAGTTGTCTATAGAATTTTCAAAATTAATTAAAATATGTGAAAAATGACTTTTTTCAATGACTAACTTTTCAAATATTTGTTTATTGGTTAAAAAGTTCAGATAGAACATTATTTTCCTCTCTTACCACAGTGAAACAGTGTTGGTACACTATATGGCTAAAGTAACATTACTTAACTGTGTACTGAAGTAAGTCACTTTATTACACTCTAATTATTTGTGAGTCAGTGGTGTTATGAAGGTCACTGTGTCTCACTTGTTCACGTGTTTAATAAAGGGAAACATTATACTGTGTCCAGGCATACAGATGTCAGAGAATTTGTCCAAAATATCTGGCCACTCACTCTTTATATTTAAATGTTGATGTTGCAATTATGTCTTCATATTTATAAATGAAACAGGATAATATTATTTTGAAATGAATCTCTTTAAGATGTGGATGTGTGAATCATATAGTAAATTTGATATTTCTCAATATATTTATAGATATACACCTGTCCACATACAAATAAAATCTTACATTAAAAATAGATAAAAACCATTTTATCAAATCCAACTTCCTCCTGAGTGTGTTATCTTATAAAAAGGTAATGTAAACAAAAACCAATGCAACCAGAATTCTATAATGTTAAGTCAAGTAGAGATTTGATCCTATGTTTGAGTTTCAATAATATCAATTCTGATGATTTTTCATAAAAACAAATGTAACTAAAGGAAACAATTCAACTCACATCATTATCTAATAAGTTTTCAGGGTATATATTTCTCTTTTTATTTAAATTAGAAAGAAGATTCTTTTTCAAGTCAATTACAGTACCCTCCCCTCCTCTCTTACCCTCACTGACCCCCTGTCCCAACCACTGTCTGTTCCACAGACAGGGGAGGAATTTCATGGGGGATCTTCAAAGTCTGTCTTATCATTTGGAGCAGGGCCCAGTATGTCTAGGCTGAGAGAGTATCCCTCTATGTTGAAGAGGGCTCCCAAAGTCCATTTGTATACTAGGGGTAAATAATGACCAATACCAGTGGCCCCATAAATTGTCCAGACATCCAAACTCACCTCCTCATTCAGGGGGCCTGGAAGAGTCCTATGCTTGTTTCCCAGCTACCAGTCTGGGGCCCATGATCAACCCCTTTTTTAGCTCAGCTGTTTCTGTGGGTTTCACCAGCCTGGTCTTGACCCCTTTGCTCATCACTCCACCCTCTCTGAAACTAGGAGGACATATAAAGTAGTCATAAATCTCATTATCAGAGAAAGGCATTTTAGTTAGCCTCTTGACTGTTGCTTAGCTTGTTAGTTGGGGTTAACCTTGTAGATCTCTTGATGTTTCCCTAGTGCCAGAATTCTCTTTAAACCTATAATGGCTTCCTCTATTATGGTATCTCTTTTCTTGCTCTCCAATATTCTTCCCCTGACTAGAACTTCCTGTTCCCTCATGTCCTTCTCTCCCCTCAGCTTCTACCCTTCTCTTTCTTCTAACTCCCTCTCCCCTTCCACCATGCTCCCAGTTAGCTTAGGAGATCATGTCCCTTTTCCCTTCTCCAGGGGACGATGCATGTAACTCTTAGGATCCTCCTGTTTCCTAGCTTCTCTGGCATTGTGGATTGTAGGCTGCTACTTCATTGCTCTAGATCTAAAATCCATATATGAGTGAATACATACCATGTTTGTCATTTTGTTACTGGGTTACCTCACTCAGGTTGTGGTTGCTTTCTTGTAGTTCCATCCATTTGCCTGCAAATTTCAAGATTCCATTGTTTTGTTTTGTTTTTCTGCTGGGTAATATTCCATTGTTTAAATGTACCACATTTTCTCCACCCATTCTTCAGTTGAGGGCCATCTCGGTTGCTTCCAGTTTCTTGCTATTACAAATAATCTGCTACCAACATTGTTGAACAGATGTTCTTGTTGCTTGAATGTGCATCTTATGGGTAAGTGCCTAATAGTGGAATTGCTGGATCTTGTAGTAGATTGATTCTCATTTTCTTGAGGAACTGCCATATTGATTTCCAAAGTGGCTGTAACAGTTGGTACTCCTGCCAGTAGTGGAGGAGTGATCCCCTTTCTCCACTTGCTCTCCAACATAAACTGCCTTTTTATTGTTTTTTTCTTTTTATTTTAGCCACTCTGATAGGAGCAATATGGTATCTCAGAGTTGTTTTGATATGCATTTTCCTGCCCTGCTTGGAGACATCTGAAATCTGGGACTGAGTACTGCTGATTCCATCCTGGTGGGATCCAGCCCACCCAGAGACTGCAAGTTTAATAGTCCCTTCCTTGGCCCAGGAGACTATGTGAGTTTGTGCCCTCCTCTGCCCTGCTCAGAGAAAACTGAGGCCTGTGAACTGCTCATGCTAGATCCTATCAGATCAGGCAGATAAAAACCTGGAGGGATCCTGCCCAGCCAGAGACTGCCAAGGCCCCAGTACCAGTCCTGCTTCCATCCATGGGAATAACAGAGAAATCAGATTATTGGACCTGTTTGTACCTACCTTAAGGGAACCTTGATTCCCTACCCACCAGGAGAGGGAGAGACCCCTTCTACACCCACCAGAAAAAGGGATGGGAAGAAGACAATATAAAAACACATTCAACAATAGAAACACCAATATGACAACACCTGAGTCTAGGGACTCTATACCAGCAAGACTTGAACATCACAACGCAGATGAAGCAGAAGAGAATGACCTTAAAAACAACTTCGTAAAAATGATAGAAGCCTTCAAAAAGGATATGAGAAAATCCCTTAAAGAAATGGAAGAAAAGCAAACCAAAAAATACAAGAAATCAAAAAATCCCTATTTTTCTCTTTTATAATGGTCTTAAACAAAAGTAGAGAAAGGAAAATTATCAGTTTAATTGCTACTTTAGTTTTACAAAATATGTGTGTTTAACTATGCATCTGTGTCATTCCTTTACTTCAATTCACTTTTTTTTATTTGATTTCAGATTGAAATCCCTTGATGGTCTATGGATCAAAGCAATAAGATGATTTTCCAGAATTTACAGCAGGTAAGTATCATCAGAGAATGCCAAATGCACAGTTGGGAAGTTTTCCCACTTGATATGAAATAACAATGTAAAATAATAATATTAATCATGATGATGATGATGCAAACATTTGCTTCTGGTGCAATATCACCTTTCACCATATTTATCACTGTCAGCCTAATGAGAACTCAAGTTATCCTGTCACTGAAATTTCATTAGCAGTATCTGCAGAGAAACAAGTTTTCTTTGACTGTTCAAAGGGAAAAATGGCATTGTATAGCAATACAGTAAGCATACTGTACCTTCTGAATCAGAAAAAACCTTATGTGCTGGTAGGCTTTACCTTGTGTTTAATTGACATCCAAAGGCTTAGTGGTACTCAGAATTGTCCTCATTCATTCAACTCTGCTGGGAGTTAATTTGCACCTATTGTTGGCTATGAAAGTGACACAGAGAAGCCAATCTGTTTCTGCTGCCACTTGGTCTCATTATGACTTTTTTCTTGTTTTAATTATTATTATAGTGAAAAAAGTCAAAAATTTTAATTGTGTAATAGGCTTCTTTTTAAAAATGCAATTTAGTTTTTAAAGAAGTAGTTTTGCAGTAACATTGAAGTATTATAATAATATAATATTAATTATATTATTACTATATTATTGTATAACAAACAGTTTATATGGTTAGAGTTACTTTACACAATTTGAGCAATGTTTTTTTAACTCACTTGTGTAAAAGATATAAAATTGCCAATGCTAATTTGAATAGACGATTATTTTATACAATTCTTGGGCTATATTCAAATGATTATACAGCTTACTAAAAAGATACTTGCTCATCCATGTTCATTGATGGTTTATTCACAATAGATTTGAAATAGACTATATGTCCACTAAGTAATAAATGGTTAATGAAAATTGGATATCTCAATAAAGTACAATAAAATATATACATATAGGAAAACAGTTTAAATAGAGTCACCATATAATTGTGGAGAAAATGTCACAACTAAACATCTTATGTTTCAAGTAAAACCTGAATATTAACAATGAGTTACATCTTTTTGAGTCGCTGGCCAAGGAAGACCCAAAGAACCCCCTAACATCACGTGCTATTGTCATGATTATTAGTCACTCTCCATAACTTCAGACTAAGACCTGATAGCTGAAGACATGACTTACTTTTATCATCAAACATGGAGCAACAAAGATAGTTCCCAACCAGAAGCTTCTTTCCTACTAATTACCATTCTTGGACCTGTAGTTTTCTATACCCACATTAGCATTTCTATTGTGGTTCTTCAGCCAGTGTTTGAGCAATCATGTTCATGACACATTATAGGAGTCACTTCTGACATTTCTATAATCTCACAGCAAATTCTCTGTTTTTCTCGCTCTTTATAATATTTCTGCCTGTCCTTTTCAATACCCTTGAAGCCTTAGTTGCAGAAGTTGTATTGTGGGTGTGTTCTTTGAGAATAGCATCTATAAGTCTGAATGTTGACTAGTAGTATTTTGTTTTGTTTTGTTTAGTTTTCTGTAATGATCTGAATCTTATTAATGTTCCTTTATGCTGGGTGAGACCTCTACTTCTCGGAGAATATAAGGATAATTATGTAGGATGTAATCAGGGCTTATACTTGGTTAGCAAACTAGAGGCAGTAAGTTCTCCACCAGGACCCATGACCTCATTAACCATGGATAGTTGAATAAGCTTTCAATAGCAGATACAACAACCCTCTTGTTAAGTGGCTCTTAGGTTCCATCAGAGAGTCGTTGTTTATAGCCAATGTATTTGTGCCACTACTGCATCCTTAAGGCTCTTTTGCCATGCTGGCTTTTATAGTCCTGCATTGGCATCACAGCCAGGTATGACTATTGGTTGCTTTCCTACTTTGAAATCCAGAATAGAGTGTTCTGATACCAGGAAATTTAGTCCTCGCAGAGGAAGCCTTCGACTTAGCTTGGTGGCCTATGGCCACTATGTCTTAGTGCATGATATCTATCTTAACCAAAAAGGAATAACCTTCCACCTTTGGGTGGGCAACAAAGAACAATATCCTTTATTATTTGGGGGATTTCTTGGACAAATTTGACCAAAAAAAATCTCCTCTATAGGTTCCTGAGCCTTGTGGGGATTGGTACTCCAAAGTTACTTACTCTCTGCACAGTTTTCAATTGAAGGTATCTATCTTAATTTCCCAGTAGCCATTACCTTTCTAGTCTTGGGTTTTTTGTGATATTTACCCAACACAGTAAATGTAATTTAATATTATCTAATATATTAATATAGGCAAATAAAGAATTCTGAGAGTTGGAGAAATAATCTTCTCTAGGGAAGATCACATTAATTCCTTATTTAATACCAAGTGCTCAGCCTTGAAAACATACATAAAAGTAACATTATGCAGACTCAACAAATATATATATATATATATATATATATATATATATATATATATATATAATTATCTCTCTCTATATATAGTATATATTATCTATGTTATATGTGTGGTATTTACATACATACACACACACACACACACACACACATATATATATATATATATATATATATATATATATATATCAAAGACAGATAATTGACAGATGAAAGAGAAAAATAAATACATATGCCATCATGAATGTGAACGAGATCAAGTAAGGATATAAGGGAGGGATTTGGCAAGCACTAAATGATATAATCATATTATAATCTCAAGAAATAAAATAAATCTTTTAAAAATAGAAGCTCAATGAAGCAAAGTATACTTAATTCATATGTACATGACTTATAATATCTAGCATCATAGATGACTTATATCTAACATGTAGTTTACATATAATATACAACATATAAATTGACTTTACTTGTAAATTAACATACAAAATAAGATTTTCTATGGTATTTTAAAGCTTCCATGTCTCCATGACATCATTTCCTTCATCTTCTCTCCCATCCTGATATATATATATATATCAGGTTTTTTGAGACAGGGTTTCTCTGCGGCTTTGGAGGCTGTCCTGGAACTAGCTCTTGTGGACCAGGCTGGTCTCAAACTCACAGAGATCTACCTACCTCTGCCTCCTGAGTGCTGGGATTAAAGGCTTGCTCCACCACCACCCAGCCCATCCTGTATTTAATCACCAGTTTACATCATGCGCTCTTGTGGACCCTCCTCACCTGGTCCCTTAAAACCTTGTTTTAAAGTTTCTTAAAGTCTTCTCTAATAGACTATTTTCTAGTGTGCTGATTTCTGTAACAGCAGAAGCCATTTACTTTTTCTTTGCTTCTATCACCTGCTGGATTGAGAAAAGCATTACTCTCAGAAAGGTGTTGAAAAAGCTGGGCAATTCACCATCTCATAAAAATTATTGCCTAAACATATGAACAACAAAATTAGGCATTTCTACGTAGATAATTTCTGTTTTTCCATTCATGTAAACTCATCCTAAGTTGCAATGTATTCTAACAAAAGATGTTATAATATCACAATATTAAGGTAATATTGAATGTAAACATATGGAGGGGCATTCCAGGCTTTGATCATTATTAAATAATACTACAAATATGCTGGTTATAAGAGGTTGTCTACTTTAAGTAATTCTTTTACTTTTTGGAAATTTATATTGTTATTTCAAGATTGCCTTATTTGATGTCTCTTAAGGTTAATTTAACATATCTATGGTCTTTCAACAATCTTTTCCCAGGAACTTTATTTTTAACAACTCACAGCTTGTTCAATATACCTTGTCTTTTTATTCTGACATAGTCGTCACAAGGTAAATCTCTTGTAGTATTGCCAGTGAATTACTGCTAATGCTTTCCATAATACTGGAAACATAATATTCTTATCCATAAAAATATGAATTATTGGATGTTTTATCCTCCTTAATTCTTATCTGAATTTAATTTTTGGAAGAACTGCTCTCCACACCAAAATGCCATGTAAAAAGATAACACTAACTGATAAATTCAAATTGAAAACATAAATATAAAATATTTGGTTCAAACACAAATGTTCTTTTGTATAACTGATTTCATTCTGTTTTTCATACATATAATTGGGTAGTTTTCCATGGTCTTAACTCAAATCATAGGAAAAATTCTCATTAATATCAGATGAAGCCGGCATAAAATACAGTATTTGAGTGCTGACATGAGATAGAAAGAAGTGAAATATTGATTATATTTTAAGATAAAATATACATTGTGTTCATATTGTATATTATTTATCATATTTATTAGTATTGTATTCTATATTTTATCAACACATTTATATTTTGTGGGGTAATTGAAAAATAATGTGTATTCTATCTAATTTTAAAAGTCTGTAATGTCTTATGGTTGCAATTTTAGTAAATTATTCCTAATTTAGATTAAATTTCTTTACAAATTTTAGAATTGTACTCTTGCATAAACATTATATACCCATTAATTGTGTAAAAATATCACATGACTTTAAAACAAAAGAACTGATTTGATATAAAATTCACACATTATATATATTTATCCCATTTATAAATTTTGTTATTAAAAAGTCAGTATTGGTAATATATTACATAACATTTGATTACATTTACTATATTGGGGAACAATCATCATGATTTTTCACAATTTTATCTTCGCCACTAATATAAAACTGTATAGCCATGAATTTCCATTGTTTCTTCAATGTAGCTCTAGTAATCCATAATTTAATCCCAGCCCTTTGCAATTATTTACTTTAAATATTTTATAAAAATGGAATCCTATATTTGTCATTTATCTGACTCATTTTGTTCAGTCTTCAGTTTTGATGCATATTGAAACACGAATTAAATCTCAAATTTCTTATGCCTAAAGTATCTGTTTGCCTCTGTTTCACTACTGTGTGTGTGTGTGTGTGTGTGTGTGTGTGTGTGTGTGTGTGGGTGTGGGTGTGGGTGTGTGTGTGTGTTGTTTTCTTTACTGAGGACAGTTTGAAATTGTTTTCCTCTTTGCTTTAGTAAATAATGCTGCAAAGCTCATTAATATAAATTCATTTCTATTAATCATTTCTGTTCTGAGACTTTTTGAGTCTCCCTGAAACTTCAATATTAGCATCCTAAGTCATTTCAAAGTGTGACTAAATATAAATAGAATCTTTAAAGCAATTTGTAAGATAAAATGAGGTCTCTAGGTTGACCCTTGCCCATCATGAGCAATATTCCTCAAAAAGGAGAGCTTAGGATATTAACAGACCAAGATTATAAAGACTAGGAAATCATGAGCTAAATCCACAGAGCTAGAGTTCAGACCTTGATTTCAGAATGGTGAAATAAGAGCTTGGTATAAAGTCATAAAATATGTAGTGTTTTACTATGGGAGCCTGAAGAACTGGCAGAGATGCAGCCAGATTTTATAGTATTTATTTAGACAATGACTTTCTGGATCATAAGTTAATTTTGTTTTTCTGTTTTAATGGATGTCTAACTCTAACTGTAAATTTTTCTGTTCTTAACTAACAGAAATGTCTCAAGCTGTGTATTGGATAGTAAGTTTTATACAATGCATACTCTTCTTGTTAAGTGTATTAGTATGGTTGGAAACAGATGTAGAGACCCAAAGCAAAATATTAGGTGGAGCTGAGGAAACCTGCAGAAGACAGTGGAGAGGATTGTAGGAGGTAGAGGGGTCAAGGACACCCACAGACTTAACTAACCTGGAATCTGAGAGGCTCACAGAGACTGAACTGACAGTCAGGAAACCTTCATGGACTGACCTAGGCCCTCTGCATATATGTGTGGTTTTACAGCTGGGTCTTCTTATGGAACTCCTAACAGTGGAACTGAGGACTGTCTCTGACTCATTTGCCTGTGTTTTGGACCCTTTTTCTCTGACAGTATTGCCTTGTCTGACCTTAATATGAGAGGAGGTATGTAGTCTAACTAAAATTAGATGTGTTCCATTTGGTTAATATTGCTGTGAAGTCTGCCCCTTTTTGAAGGGAAAAGGAGGAAGACTAGACAGAGGGGTGGGCAAGGACTGGGAGAAGATGGGAGTGGCCAAATTGTATTTGGGATGTAGTATATGAGAAGAATACACACACACACACACACACACACACACACACACACACACACACATACATATTATATATATATATATTATATATATATATATATATAAAAGTATTAGAGAATTAAAAGTTTTGTATTTTATAACAAAGACAGGCATAACTTAAATCATTCTATCATTTACCATAATGGGCACCCTTTTCTACTTCTTCCATTAATAAAAATAGAAACAAACCTCCAATATAATGACATTTTAAATGACTGGAACCATGCATTGTAAATAATTGATACAAGCTATCTGTCCTTTAATATGTCTGATCTGTATTACTGAAATGTAATCCCTTGATTGTGCTATTTAATTTGCCACATCAACAACATAAAAGACAATATAAGGAATGTGCTTTTACAGTAGCACTAATTTCTATTAATTAATTGTTATTTACCAATTTCACAACTTTATACACTGTTTCTGTTTAGTGTTTTCGAGTTATCTCAAACCTGCCTCCCAACCTTTCAATGCCAAATCATCCCCTTCAACTCATTTCTGAGAATCATGACTTTTGATTTTATTTTGTGATGAACATAGTTTTTCCAGAAATATCTGTGCATATTTCTGTGGTGGTTTCAGTAAGATTGTCCCCTATAAGATTGTTCATGTCTGATGGACCTGTTTGAGAAGGATTAGAATGTTTGTCCTTGTTGAAGATATCCATCATTGGGGGTGTTCTTTGAGTTTTCAAAAGCCCATACCATTCAATTCCTAGATACTGCTTTCTTTGCCATATGGCTGAGATCAGAATGTGAAGTGTCAGTACTCCAGCATCTTGCCTGCCTCCCTTATCCCACACTAAGTTCCTTGCTATTATGATCATAAACTCTACCTCCCCTCCCGGAACAGTACATAACTAAATGATTTAATTCAATCATTAAGTAAAATTATATAACATAAATAATTTTGTTATTGAACAATCGTTTTGTACACTGTAAAGATGTTGTTCTCATTGGTTTAATAAAGGGCTAATCACCAATATTTAAGCAGAAAGAAGTTAAGCAGGATTTGCAGACAGGGAGAGAACTCTCTGGGATTAAGAAGCATGGGGTAGCCATGCAGATGCAGAAGAAGTAGGATATGTACAAGGCATGAATCATGTGCCAGCAAGTAATTTAATAGAAATGGATTAATTTAAACTATAAAAATTATTTAGAAACAAGCCTAAGCTATTGGCCAAGCATTTATAAGCAATAATAAGTCTATATATGGATATTTGGGAACTGGCTGGCAGGATAGAAAAGTCCACCTATATTGATTAATTAAATTGCTTAATTAAATTGTTTCTATCATTAGTTGCCTTGCTCATTGTGTCTTTTCATACTAATAGAAAAGTAAGTAGGATAATAAGATTGGAACTATCCTTTGGAACCAGGTGTGTTCTTCAGTGAGTATATATAGAAAGTAATTATTTCTTCCTCCCTGGATCTATTAGTAACAAGCAGTTAAGCAGTGAGGTGTAGGTCCTCTAGAGCCCTTTTCCCATTCATGCCTGAATACTGATGGGCTTATTTTTGTATATACAGAGATTTCCTGCACATTACTGATTGCAATGTCTGTGTCTTAAAAAGAAGATGACATTTTGTAACTCTTTCTTTCTGTCTTGTTTTTGCAATGTCCCTTGAAAATAAATGGAAATACTATAAGTGATTTATTAAGGGCAGAATGCCCAACCATCACTTATTCTCAACACTTTCTGTAGCCATAAGTCTTTACATTCTCCAGGGAGTCTTTTCTGATTAAAGCTAAAAGTAGCACATGTCTAAAGTTGTTAACCTAAATATTTAGAAAGCAACAGGGTACTATGTCATTTTGTTAATCAACAGTATTAGGATGCTCCCTTGATCATATTATCTCTGCTTCCATGAGTACTTGATCAGGTTTAAAGTACTACTCATGGATTACTTCCTATGGAGTTGGTCTGATTTCCAATCAGCATTTGCTTATCCTTATTACTATTTTGATACTATTGCAAAAATAAGTTTATCTGGCTTGGTACCTGTGAAATGTAGCTAACAATGAAGATTTGATTCAAATTCATGTCTCTATATTATGTATCCAAAGTATGTGATATCTTCAGCAACAGTGTTGGGTTCTTCTGCACAACCAAGAGGAATGAAAAGAACCTGTAGGATTTGGGTAGTCTCTAGAGATTTCCTCTCTAGTAACTAATAATGAAATTAAATATCTCACCCCACATTAGGGATTTTACTTAATACACATAGACTCTAGCAGTGGCTTTACAATACATGCAGTATACTCCTCACCAAAGTGATTTTTAAGATATATATATATATATATATATAATATATATATAATTATATTTGCTGTGTAATGGTGTGTTGTACACTGTGAAGAAGCTTCACTCAAATTGGCTTACAGCTAGGCAGGATTTTCAGGGTAGAGAGAATCCTGGGAAGAAGAGGGCAGAGTTCCCAGCTGGACACAAATCAAGAAGCATGGGTATTAAAAAGTGCTGGTAAAAGAGATATGTGGCAGGACATTAATTAATGGAAATAGGTTAATTTAAGTTGTGAGAGCTAGTTACTAATAAGCTTTTGGCTGATCTTTTTAAAGTAATAATAAATTTTCAAGTCATTACTGGGCAGACAATAGTCCCTAAAAAAGAGTTCAACTACACACACACACACACACACAACACACACACACACACACACACATATATATATATATATATATATATATATATATATATATATATATATTTAAAAGATGGCATAGCCATATTTGATGGGAATGGCAAACTTCATAAGGCCAACACAGGTGCTTAACAAAGATCCAGCAATGCTGAACAACATGATGGTAAACATGCCACTTTTTGTTTTTATCATTGCATGTTGTATACTTGGGGAGACTCTTTAAATATCTGTACAATTTGGGAATATTGGATTGATGGGAAATTTCTTAGTAATCAATGCTCTCTCCCAAGGTACTGCTTCTAAATGTCTCTAGGAAAGTCCTGAGCATACTACCACTTTGGCTAAGGGAATAACCTTAGCCACTTGAAGGTCTTGCTTATGTTATAGAAGTTTTGACACACACAGAGATCTATTCATGATTCTCTGAGACATTGAAACATCTGTCCCTGTACTTACTCAGTAACTAACTATAGAGTCAAAATAAAGGAAACTTAATAAGGTCAACAAGATTTGAACACAGAAAGTTAGATAGATATAGGATGATTCTATTCACATGTGAGAAAGAACATGGAGGGTGTGGTTTTCTGTGCCTGTTTTACTTCACCAAGTATAACTTCATGCCAGTTTCTAGGGCACTGTTTTGTCGCACTTTAATCTAATGTGGCCACAAAATGAAAATTCTCAATTTTCTAGAGGTTTAGATTGTCATAAGCAGAATACCTCAGACATCATAGTATACTTAACTAAGTTTGAGGTAGATGTATGGTGGTTACCAGAGGCCTCAAAAGACCAGACAGTCTTCAGACTGGAGAGTTGGAAAAACCAGAGTTTGCATCCAATAGGCAAGATGATGTTGTATAAGTGAACTCCCCATAAAAAGGAAAGGCATGACAGTGTCTACCTTCCTCAGAACGTGGGGTATATCTACATTTAAAGGATAAAAGTACATGAAACTGCTTAAAACACAGTAAGCTATTGAGTATTAGTTGCTTAATTTTTTCAAAGTGGGTATTGATTGTGTTGTTTCTGTTTATTTGACACACATTAGAGAAAACAGAGAAGTTAAAACCCAGTTGAGAAAATGCCTCTCTAAGATTACTTATAGGCAGGACACTTTTTCAACATTGCTCATAGCAGCTTTATTTGTAATAACCAGAACCCAGAATGAACCTAGATGCTGTTCAATTGAAGAAAGGATAAAGGATATAGAAAATGTGGTGCATTTACATAATGGTATTACTTAGCTGTTAAAAACAATGATATCTTGAAATTTGGGGGCAAATGGATGGAACGAGAAAAAAGTCATGCTGAGTGAGAAAGAATTATGGGAGCCTTAGAGATCAACAACAACATAGTCAATTAGCTAGGAACACACAGAGACTTAACTGACATCCAGGATGCCTGCCTTCATAGGACTGTTCTTGACCTCCTGCACATATGTGAGAGTTGTATAGGTTGGTATTCTTGTGGGACTCCTAACAGTGGGTAGGGGCTGTCTCTGTTGTGGAATATTTCTTTAAGCTATGTGAATATATGTTACTGTGATTGGTTTCATAAAAAGCTGTATGATTAATAGCTAGGCAGGATTTCCAGACACATGAAACACTGGGAAGAAGTGCAGACAAGCCAGCCAGATGCAGAACAAGTCAGACACACAAACAGGTATAGAGGTAAAAGCCACATGGTAGAATGTTATGATAAATCTTTCCGCCAAAAGCCACTGAGCCCCACCGCCACATGTGTGCTTTACACCAGCTGCCTGCCTGAGTTAGGGCCCCAATAAATACACAGAAACTTATATTAGGTTCAAATGCTGCTTGGCCAATGACTAGGATTTCTCATCTGTTAGCTCAGTCTTAACTATCATAAATCTATATATTTTATAAAATTTATCTTATCGGATGCCTTATTGGCTTCCCTCCTTGCTCACATCCCACCATTGGGGGAAGAAAGGGAAAAAGGGAACCTTCCTATTTCTCCTTGCTCAAATATGAGTCTCCTTTCTATGTCACTTCCAGCCTGGATCACCGCTTCGCTACTCCATTTCCCAGAATCCTCTTCGATGCCTAGTCCTGTCTAACTTGCTGTTTCATTGGCCAAACAGAACTTCATTTAACAATCAATAAGATAAACATACACAGTACATTCCCCATCAGTAGAATGTAGTTTAATAAAACTATTGGTTAACTTAAATTGCAAGAGCTAGAAAGAAACAATCCTAGACTATCGACTTCTTTCATAATTAATCAGAAGTCAGCTGACTTGCATGACAGAAAAAGTCTAACTACATGTCTGACTTTTTCCTGTTTTTTTTTCCCCCCCGGGGAGGAAGACCCTATTCCTCATACTGGGTTGCCCAGCCTTTATACAAGGGGAGGTAATTAGTTTTATTACAACTTGACATGCCATGTTTTGTGTATATCCATGGGTGGTCTGCCCATTCCTGAAAATAAAAAAGCAAGAGTGGATTGCAGCTTCTGGGGGTGCAGAGTGCAGGTTGGAAGAGGAATAGAGAGGAAAGGATGGAGAGGAAACGGCAGTCAGTATATATAATAAGTTAATTAATAAAAACAATGCACATGAAAGAAAAAAGGTTACTTGGAAGAAAGGACCTCATTTTGGTTCTATAAGAATTTGGGCTGAACAATCCAGAAGGAACACGCCATTTAGCCCTGTTCCTCCATTACCCCTGCATCAGCTCTCTCCTCCATCTTGCTTCTCTTTGTTATTCTTCTGAATTTCTTCTGTGATGGAGTGCAATCTTGGAGCTGTAATATAAAATAAATTCTTTCATCCCCTCCCTGCACTACAAAAATAAAATAAATGACAAATAAACTGGAGTTTGATGTTCCAAGAAACAACAGCACAAAATAGCATCCATTGTGAATGGAGAGTATGTGCAGAAAAATCAAACATTCTCCTTCAGATTTACTTACCATTTACAAAACCTTCAGCTTGTCGGATGTTGTAATCTATGTTGAGGAAATGGCACACATCACAGTCCTATAATGAAACATTCTCATTACATAACCAAAATGCATTTCGTTTTCCGAATGTGCCCAATCCCACTCAAAATTACATATGAAAATAACAGGATGTTACCCCATGTATTTTATTCTATTATTCTTTACACATTTGTGTATTTATAACTTAATTTATTCTAAAATATACATTTTACATATGTGGTATTTTTCATAGCATATGTCATATTCTTTTTCCAGTTTTAATGATATAGCCTAGCAGCCAGATCACTGAAATAAATGTTTGTGGAGCGAATTATTCCTATTCAAGTATAAAAAACTTACCACTCCTGGTATACATAATTTAATTTCAAGTATTGTTTAGTAATTACTAATTTTGGTACATTTCTTGTGCAAAAAAAATACTCTTATTATAGTATGTTGAATCTTTTATTTAGATTGGTGGCTATATCTGTGTTGATCCAAACTTAAATAAATTAGATAAGAAAATAATAAATGGTATAGGGAGATGGCTTAGTTAGGAAAGGGCCAAAATAGAAAGAAGATCTGATGTTGACCTCACAACATCATAGCAATTAAGGCAGTCAAGTTCTGGCCTTTTATGAATCTGAACACAGGAACACACACAAATCTGCACACACATGTTCTCACACATGTTCTCATACATACAAAAGAAGGATGAGCTATTATTGAACTTTTAGCTTCAGTATCATTTTTTTTTCTCTCAGGAATTTTTGCCCTACACTCTCTTCTGTCCACTGTCTGAAAACGTTACTATAGATTCCTAAATTTTGCATCTTTTGAAATAAGAATAAAAATCTAGTCCATCTGGAAGAAGTAATTAATCCCAGCACTCAGGAGGCAGAGGCAGGCTGATGTCTGTGAGTTCGAGGCCAGCCTGGTCTCCTGAGCGAGTGCCAGGATAGGCTCCAAAGCTACACAGAGAAACACTATCTCAAAAAACAAAAGAAAAAAAAATGAGGGATCATTGAAAGGTAACATCAGAGAAAGAACACTTTCCCAGAATAAAGAGGAACAATCCATTATGCTTAAAGAATCAATCTAAAATAAAATGATATGAAATTCGTATTGTCGTCACAAAACACTTTTTAAATATGTAAAGAAAATAAAATATGACACAAAAAAGCATTATATTATCCTTCTCAATGAAGTTGGTTGAATGTGTAAACAAAGATGTCATTATTAATAAATGTATGGGAGGACTGTAAGAAACAGTGTGTATATTAGCAATCAATTATCTTCTAAGTATATGTAATTTTGCAAATGAGGAACATGTAAATATTTATCAATGACTAATATATATTTTTTGTAGTTTAATCCTCAAAACCTCTGAATTATCTTGAAGTCAAAAATTATTTTCTAATCAAACACATATTAAATTTCAATGAGTAGAATAACTAAAAAAGTCATTCAAATTCTTAGAAATGCACTTCTGTGCATGCTATAATAATGCAAGTTTAGACATCTGGTAAAATACCTAATATTCTATCTGAGTAGTTTTACTATTTTCAAGTAAATTCATAGTTTCAAATACTCATGGTTTTAAAATCTTATTTATGTAGTGTGTACCCAAGTATAGGCACCTGAATGTGTGTGTGTGTGTGTGTGTGTGTGTGTGTGTGTGTGTGTGTGTGTGTGTGTGAATACACCCCTTGTTGGGTCAAAGGAAAACCTGTGGAAGTTCATTATCTCCTTGTACCAAGTAGGTTCTACAGACAGGACTTGGAATATCAAGCTTGAAGCTATTTGGTCTGTTAGCTCTTTATTCACTTTTAAATCCATTTTCTGTATTTATATTTTAATTTTAAACTTGTTTTGTTGCATGAATTTCACATTTAATATTTCTTTTGAAGTTTTTTATGAATAATGCTCATCATTTATTTAATTTTGTCTTTATTTATTCTTTAATTTTTTCATTTTTACATTTTTTTCTTTGTTACTGGGAATTTCATCCAGGTATGCAATTAAATATGCTCATGTCTACCCCCCATTTCTCCACTCCAACTTCTCACACATGCCCAACAACAGGTTATCACAAATGAATATTTTCAAGATATTTCTTTCCATTACACCAAATAAACTTAGTGTTGTCCTTATCTGCATGCTCCAGGGCCATAGTCTGGAATTTGGGAAACCTACTCATCTCTTCAGTCATTTTTGATGAACATAGAGTTCACAACTTAAGAAACTGACAACTTACACTCCACCCTCTATACTGCAGCAGGCGCCCAAGCCTTAGGTGAGTCTGGGCACTGGTATGCTCCCCAACCTCCCCCATTAACCTCTGCTCCCTTCTGCCTGACATCCGCCCTCCAGACAAGAGGGGACCTGCCCAGACTAGAAAGTTCATAGCACTAAGTGCCCACGTGAAGAAACTGGAGAAAAGTCACACTAGAATTGGTGGAACAACTGAAAGCTTTAGAGCAAAAAGAAGCAAACTCACCACCAGAGGAGTACATGCAAGGAAATAATCAAAGTGAGGGCTGAAATCAATAAAGTAGACTAGGAATACATTACAAAGAATCAATGAAACAAAGAGTTGGTTCTTTGAGAAGATCAACAAGATAGACAGATCTCTATCCAAACTAACCAAAAGACACAAAGAGAGAACATGCTAATTAACAAAATCAGAAACCAAAAGGGGGATATAACAACAGACACTGAGGAAATCCAGAGAATCATCAGGTCATACTGTGAAAACCTGTACTCCAAAAAATTCGAAAATCTAAAGGAAATGGAAAATTTTCTGGATAGATATCACTTACCAAAATTAAATCAAGAACACATAGCAGGTTAAATTGGCCTATAAACCCTAATGAAATAGAAGCAATCATCAACAGCCTCCCAACCAAAAAAGCCCAGGGTCAGATGGCTTCACTGAAGAATTCTACCAGAAATTCAGACAAGAGCTAATACTAGTACTTCTCAAAATGTTCCACACAATAGAAGCAGAAGGGAAATTGCCAAACTATTTTTACCAGGATACAATCACTTTGATACCCAAGCCACACAAAGATACAAGTAAAAAAGAGAACTACAGATGAATATACCTCATAAACACTGATGCAAAAATACTCAACAAAATATTGGTGAAAGGAATCCAAGAACACATCAGAAAAATCATCCACCATGATCAAGTAGGCTTCATCCCAGGAATGCAAGGATGGATCAACATACAAAAATCCATCAATGTAATCCATCATATAAACAAACTGAAAAAGAAAAACCACATGATCATCTCACTAGATGCTGAAAATGCCTTTGACAAAATCCAACATCCCTTCATGATAAAGATCTTGGAGAGAACAGGAAGGCTGTCCACTCTCTTCATATCTCTTCAATATTGTACTTACAGTTCTAGCTAGAGCAATAAGACAAGAAAAGGAGATCAAAGTGTTACAAATTGTAAAGGAAGAAGTCAAATTTTCATTATTTGCAGATGATATGATGGTCTACATAAGTCACCTGAAAAACTCCCCCAGGTAACTCCTATAACTGATAAACACCTTGATCAAAGTAGCAGGATATAAAATTAACTAAAAAAAATCAGTAGCTCTACTGTATTCAGATGATAAATCCATTGAGAAAGAAATCAGAGAAATATCACCCTTCACAATATCTACAGGCAACATAAAATATGTTGGGGTAACATTAACCAAAAAAGTGAAAGACCTGTACAGTAAGAACTTTGAGTCTTTAGATAAAGTAATTATAGAAGATACCAGAAAATGGAAGGATATCCTCTGCTTTTGGATAGGTAGAATCAACATAGTAAAAATGGCAATCTGGCCAAAAGTAATCTACCATTTCAATGCAATCCCCATCAAAATCCCAACACAGTTCTTGACAGAACCTGAAAGAAGACTACTCAACTTCATATGGGAAAAAAAAAAAAAAACAGGATTGCCAAAACAACTCTGTACAATAAAGGAACTCCTGGAGGCATCACCATCCCTGACTTCAAGTTCTATTATAGAGCCATAGTTCTGAAAACAGCTTGTTATTGGCACAAAAATAGACAGATAGACCAATGGAATCGAATTGAAATATGTGATATTAACCCACACAAATATGAACACCTTATTTTTGATAAAGACTCTAAATCTATACAATGTAAGAAAGATAGCATCTTGAACAAATGGTGCTGGCCCAACTGGATTTGGACATACGGAAAATTGCAAATAGATCCATATCTGTCACCATGCACAAAACTTAAGTGCAAACGAATCAAAGATCTCACCATAAATCCAGCCACACTGAATCTTCTAGAAGAGAAAGTAGGAGACACCCTTGAATGAATTGGCACAGGAAACTGCTTCCTGAACATTACATCATTAGCACAGACATTGAGAACTGTACCAAAGAATGGGAAAAGTTCTTCACCAACAACACATCTGACAGAGGGCTGATTTCCAAAATATACAATGAACTCAAGAAGCTAGCCATCAAAACACTAAACAATGAAATTTAAAAGTGGGGTGCAGAACTAAATAGAGAAATCTCAACAGAGGAATCTGAAATGCCTGAAAGACACTTAAGAAAGGGCTCAAAGTCCTTAGCCATCAGAGAAATGCAACTCAAAACAACTCTGAGAAACCACCACACACCTGTAAGAATGGCTAAAATCAAAAACACCAATGACAATCTAAGCTGGAGAGGATGTGGAGAAAATGGTACACTCCTCCATTGCTGGAGCGAATACAAAGTTGTAAGACCACTTTGGAAAACAGTATGGTGGTTGCTCAGAAAAATGAGAATCAGTCTATCTCAAGATCCAGCAATTCCTCTCTTGGGCATATACCCAAAGAATGCATATTCATACAACAAGGACATATGTTCAACCATGTTCCTAGGAGCATTGATTGTAATAGCCAGAACCTGGAAGCAACCTAGATGCCCCTCAACTGAAGAATGAATAGAGAAAATGTGGTATATTTATACAATGGAGTAGTACTCAGCAGAAAAATCAATGAAATCTTGAAATTCACAGGCAAATGGATGGAACTAGAAGAAACCATCTTGAGTGAGGTAACCCAGTCACAAAAAGACAAACATGGTATGTACTCACTCATATATAAATTTTAGACATAGAGCAAAGGATTACCAGCCTACAATCCTGTTCACCAAAGAAAGTAGGAAACAAGAAGAACTCTAAGGGAAAAATTCATGGATCCCAGGAATGGGAAGGGGCAGGAACTCCTGAGCTAATTGGGAGCATGAGTGTAGGGGAGAGGGAGCTGCCACAATGAGAGGAGGAGAAGAGGAGAAGAGGAAATGGAGGAGCAGAAATATTGAGTTGGGGGAAGAATAGAGAAGAGCAGGATGAGAGATACAATATTAGAGGGAGCCATTATTGGTCTGAGGAGAGATCTGACACTAGGGAGTTTTCCAGAGACCTACAAGGATGACACTAACTGACAATCTAGGCAATGGTGGAAAGATTAACCTAAATGTCCTTCCCCTATAATGAGACTGATGACTACTTTATATGCCATCCTAGAGCCCTCATCAGTGGCTGAAGGAAGCAGAGGAAGACACCCACAGATATACACTGAACTGAACTCTGGGACTTAGTTGCAGAGAGGAAGGAATTAAGATCAAAGGGGTCGGTACCAGGGTGGCGAAACCCACAGAAACAGCTGGCCTGTACAAGGGGGAGCACATGGACCACAGACTGCTCTCTGGGAAGCCAGTACAGAACTGACCCAGATCCATGAACATGGATGTCAATAAGGAGGCCTCCGCACTCTAGGGGGCCCCTGGTAGTGGATTAGTATTTTTCCCTGGTGTAAGAAGTGACTTTGAGAACCCATCCCACAGAAGGGATGCCCTCTAGGCCTGGACACTGTAGGAGGGCCTAGGCCCAGCCCAGGATGATATGGTGGACTTTGGGGAGCCCTCATCGAAGGCCCTACCATGCCTGGGGAGTGGAGGGTGGATGGGGTGGGGGTGAGGTTGGGTAGAGGCTGGAGGGGTGAGGGGAGGGAGAGGGAAAAGAGATTGACATGTGAAGCAAGCTTGTTCCTAATTTGAACTAATAAAAAATTTTATAAATAGACATTGATAACTCATTCTGGATTTACATATGATATTGAGTTCATTATTTGTCTGCTTTTTCATGTGAATACTATAGGTTGTTTATGGAATTGTGCTTTTAAGGTAACTGATCTTTTAATATTATATCATTATAGGACAGAATAATAGTTATTGAACCACTTTTGTATAATTTGTGTCATTTATTAGTTTAAGGGGTCAAGTGAAGTCATAGAAAAAATTTAATTAATTTATGATCAAATATATTTCTCTATACCATGATTCCAAGTGAGTAAAGTCATGCATAAAGCAGTCATTGGTTATGCTGTATGTTTCCATACAGTATACTTGTTCCCTTTATTATAATTTTAGCAAAATTGTGTGTTCAGTCATGGGATAACTTTCTGAGAACATTTTTCTTCAACATGTAAATTCATAATGACCCATTTTTTCTGATTTCCTTAGCAATTTGTTCAATCAGAAGTAGAAATTTACTGATTAATTTCTATGCAATTTACTTTGTACTGACATTTGTGTGTACAATGTGATTAAGATATCCTTACTTTCTGGAAGTACTGATACAATATGAAGTAATAAAACAAATAAGTGATAATAAATAATGCAGATGTAGAAAAAGTTAGAAAAGTGGAGGGAATTCTAGATTTAAGAAGATTTGAATGAGGGAAGGCCAATGGTAATATGAAGATAATTGGAAAATTAGATCCTTGAATAGTGTTTCAGCCACTAATCCTTTATATAAAGTAAAATGGTAATGTTAGTTAAAGAGAAAATTATGAGATGATTTTATAAAAAGAAATACTATTCAAGATTTCATTGACTTACAAATGCATATACTAGGGCAAAATCAATAACATGTAAAATATATTAATTCTCATGATGAAATAAATACTGAGTTATCATCATATATTCAGCATATATGTGGACATTTAAATCCAAAACAAAGAAATTATGGAAATCCTTACAGACTTTATATCATAGAAAAATTAAATTTGTATGAAATTTATGTTATGTTTTTTAGTGACAGGAGGTGCTAACTTAGCAAAGCTTCAATGAAGATCACCTACATATATACATTTATCATGCCAACAAATATAAATTCTGAAAGAATATCAGAATACCTTCTGCCTGAAAAGGAATTAGAGGTACCTGCCTTTCAAAAACAGATAAATATATTTGCAGAGCTTTAAACAGGGGCTTCAGGTGTTATTGAATCAGTCTTAACTGCTGTTTCAGAAATAAATAAAATAAGAAAACTAATAAGATAAACACATTTTCTGGTCCAGTATTTATTGTGAATACAGACAATATAATATGTACAAATGCTTTTCTGTTTGCACCCTAAAATGTTTTTAATTCATTGCCAGGTATTTGCTCTAGTTGCCAGCTAAGGCAACCCTACTTTGTCACAGCAAGAGATTAATTGAAAACCTATAGTCTCTTGGCCACATTGATCTTGTTACCTGTTCAAATAATTTTATTTTAAGCCCAGCCAATGCTGAGAGTTGAAACTTGTCTCCAAAAGTTATGTTATTCTAGGCATCTATCCCTTCACATAATATATTGAATGATTTTGGGTAGGATAACACAATGCACTCCATTGGTCCTCTCTTGGTTTGTAGTATTCAGAAAGTTTAAAGGATTCTGGTGTCTCCTTGGACTTGTCGCTATGTGAACTACTTCACTAGGATCACAGGTTTTCTGCACTGTGATACAGCAGCAACTTACCAGTCAAAATCTCAGCACAATTTTAGCTAAATATATGAAAATTATTGTTTTTAAAAATGAATCTCATACCATTTATGGCAGTGTTAGTAGAAAAACAACCAGTAATTGAGGTGTGTTGTGGATGTCATTAACCTCTTTCAAATACAAGATATTAAGAATAACTGAAGTTAGACATTATCAGTTGAATTTTGATACCCAATTAATGCTAAAGACTACTTATTTTCTAGAGCATTTGGTAAGAAATATTGTTGTTTTATTTCTCCTTTTAGTCATTTCATAATTATCTAAAAGTCATTATCTTCCATACTGGGTTCTTGATATTTAAAAAAAGAGAAAGTCTATACAATCTTGGACAATTCACTACTATGACATAAGATTAAATATGTAAGAAAAGTCAGAAATATTTATGGACAAAACAAATGCTCACTCTATTAGTTTCAGATTCCAGATATTAAATTAGATTCAGTTTTCATATTTGAAATTATATGAAATTAAGTTCAGTTTTCAGATATGAAATTAAGTTCAGAAAGAAAATTTCATGTATTTATTTTTAAAATTATTATAATGAAGCAAAATATATTGTTGTTGCAATAATAATATAATCACAAAATACTAAAAGAATCTTAAGATAAGGGCAAACAATAGTTAATAATCAGCATTAAATAACCACATATATCATTTATAGTAAAATAAAATTATGTTTATGGTTGCATAAAATCACTATTTCACACAGTTACCAATCTGTATATTAATCCAGAAGTCCAGGAATATATGCTTTCACTGGAGTATTCTATCCATATCACTGTGAGCTTTAACCACCCTAATAGTATATAGGCTGTACACAAAATAATCATTACACAAATGAGTAGTATAAGTATATTTAATAGCAAATACCAGCAATCCTGGGCAACTTTTCTTCAAATATCAAAACATGGTAAAGGAATATTTATCCTTAGATTGAATGATCAAAATAATACCTTCAACCTGATAAGGTTTTTCGGACTCCTCTTAGGATTGTAGTGCTGTATGACTGTTAAGGGGCACAGTGAAGGTAAAAGAACAAACCAGGGAGCTGTTTGCTACCTACTGCACTATAGTTTTCATTTGTGAATTAATGTAGGCATACATACTGAGAGAAATCTTACATTTTTTTCATTTTCACATCTCAGAGTTAAAGCTTATATTTACTTGCAGTATTGTCAACATCACTGTCAACTTTGATGTTCTGTATAGATCACATAGTGTGTGTGTGTGTGTGTGTGTGTGTGTGTGTGTGTGTGTGTGTGTGTGTTGATTTTGATATATCTTCACGAAAGATAACTTAATCCATGACATCTTAATTTGCTGGGAAAGTAATTGTTTGATTCATGTAACACATGATTCAGGAATACCTGTAGTCGGCTGAAATCAATTTAATCATATTATGCAATGTATCTATATATTTAAATTGTTCGGATTAAATTTGTTATATAAGTGAATTAAACTATCATTTAATATCTGAATATCATTTCATATTCTAAATTTTCCTATATGATATCTTCTAATCACCACATTTTAAAATAATTTTTCTTTGATATAGTTATGAAATGCAAAACTCTGTCATACTAGATATCATCTTCTTGGAGAACCATTTTAGTAGAAGATTTGAACATAGGTATCCAGTAATTTTCTTTCTACTATAGTTGGTTAACAGGGGAATGTAGTATATATTTTCAATACAGAACATTGTAAAGCATGTCTTTAATGATTACTTTCAGTTACTGCAGCTTGTATAATTTGAGAAAGATGCTAGGACAGGCTCCAAAGCAGTACAGAGAAACTTCACAAACAAACAACCCCCTAAAATTATTGTTTTTCCTTGTCTTTTCACAGTTTCCCCTCCCTACATTCTCTCCTCCCAGTCCCTCCCCCCACCCTTCCATCTTCCAACCTCTACAACTACTCTTTCTCCTCTTAAGAAAAGTGTAGGCCTCTCATGTATATCAGCCAGTCAGGCATACGATCTCCACTCCTAGTAAGCCTGAATGAGGCAACCCACTAGGAGGAAAAGGGTCCCAAAAGCAGGTAACATTGTCATCAAAGACAACCCCTCCTCCAACTGTTAGGAATCACACAAGAAGACCAAGCTATATAACAGTAACATATGTTTAGAGCACTAGGTCAGACACATATAGACTCCCTGGTTGTCAATACAGTCTTTGTGAGCCCCTTTGAGCCCAGTTAGTTGACTCTGTGTTGTCCTTATCCCTCTGGCTCCCATCACCATTCCTTCCTGTCTTCAGCAAGATTCCTTGAGCTCCTCCTAAGGTTCATGTGTGGGTCTCTCTCTGTATCTGTGGATGGGGCAGTGGGAATGGGGATAGAAGATTTCTTTGGATAAACCATGAAATTTATAATGAATTCTCGACAAGCACTTCTTTGGAAGAATAATCTTCTATTATTTACTTTTCAACTTTCTAAGATACAGATCATTTTACATTAAAAGAATCAGTGATACATACTCTACTTTATGCAATTCCTAAAAATTCATATCCATAAGGTCATTAAAATTTTAGGCATCATGATTGCATATTAATCCTCTTCATCAATGTACCACAAATCTTCAGAGCAACTAGATTTTTTAACATAAAATGCATAGCAAATTATGTTCATTTTATTCTTTCCAATTTGACATTAAATATCTATAGTAATTCCATAACCTAAACTTTCAACATATATGTAAATGTGGCTTAATTAATCATTGGTGAATAGTATACATTTTGTAGAGTTGAAATTTTATTAATTTGCATAATGAAAGGAACTTCAGCCTGTTGTGATCCATGAGAAATCAATCAGCTCAAGCAGTGTCTGCTTCCCAGATTCAGACCTACATTGCCTGGAAATGATAAAGCAGTTCCCAGAATCTCAGTGTTAATTACAATGTAGAACACTGGAACTCTTGTTTAGAAAGGAAAATTCTTATTTGATATGTATTATGTTGCCTATCATTTTGTACACAATGTAATAGAGTAAGAATCAGATCATGGTTTCTTTTGTTTTTTCAATTTTGATTTTAAGTATTTTCAAGTATTTGTCAAATATAAGTATTTGAAACATTTTCAGTTCCCATTTTAGATGAATTACTTACTATTCTTCATACATACATTAACAATGGATTTTGGGTATTATAATTGTCTCTCTTTGTCACTCTCTCTCTGTCTCTTCATTTGTGTCTCTGTTTGTCTCTCTGACTCTCTCTGACTCTCTCTTTCTCCCATTTGTGTGTGTGTGTGTGTGCGTGTGTGTGTGTGCGTGTGTGTGTGAGTGTGTACCTTGTTTTCTCTCTATGGTAACCAAGGCATTATTTGCCTGTCTATGGGATATAAGTGATAGCACCATAAATAGACATACCTCTCACCCAGGTGTTAACCTCAAATAGGAAGAAATTTGGAAGTAAGCTTTCCCTCTTTCCTTGAATGCAAACTTTATGCAATAACAAGATGGAAATCTCATACCCCAGTTTGAGACACACTGAAAGCATATCCCAAGTTTGCATATTGTCCTAGAATCATCTCAGTTACTCATGATTATAATGTTGCTCCTCACCTCCTCCCTCTGCCAAAGCGTGCATTTATCAACTGTTCATTCTTCTCTAGCCAGAAACACTCAATATTCAAGTTGCTGTTTGCATTTACCCCTCAAAATCTGCACTGGAAAACCAATGTGACAAAATAAGCTAAATAATACAATCTTAGAGCTGGATCTGTTGATGCTTTGAATATTCATAAGAGCATATGATATATCTGTCTACCATAAAAAAGCCCTTTCAGGAAACCCTTGAAGTTGCCTTGTAGAACATTTTCCTACTAGAATTTATGAATATTTCAAGTCATTTATTCTGTCCCTTGAATATCAAAAAGCAAATGAATCTTTGGTACTACTTGTATATAAATACTGTCATTTGTTATCATTTTAATAATTTATATTTTTATTCTCTCTAATGTACAAAATACCAACATAAACATAAATTCTTATAACAAATTACTCCTTTGTCCTATTTTAATATTATATCAATGCATAATATATTGTTTAAAATAAAGACATCAAGTCAAACAAGAACTATCATGTATTTAGTATTCAGTGCTTAATGAAAGCATTTGATAGACTACTTGATTTTTTTTCAAACATGTCTTTTGATTTCATGGTTGATCAGTTCTGGTTTAGACAGCCATATTGTGAGAATTTAGCTTATCTGACTTTTTAGAAAATGCAGTCATAAAAGGCATGTTCTGTTCCTTTGGCTCTTATAATGTTTCTGCCCCCTGTTCCATAATATAGCCTAAACGTCAAGTACAGCAGTTATGTTGTCAAAGGATTGGTTGGGTCTTGTTAACTATTGATTACTTGTTCTCTGTATTGAGATTAGCTGTGGTTTTTTGTAAAGGTCTCCATCTACTACAAGAATATTTTGTTATTGTTGAAGGGTCAGAGCTACATTTACCTTTGTGTCAAGGTTAAATATGTAGTATAGTTTAACAAATCTTCTATTTTAATAAAGTGGTACTGTAGGTTCTGCCCGAAAATCTGTAACATCAGTTTTCCTGAAGTAGTTGGATATGTTTCCAATACAAGACATGATTTCTCTGTTGATGATAAACACCAGAAGACATGCTAGTTTGGAAGGAGGGACTGAAATCATATGCATGCAAGTAAAATTATACAGATGTAACACACTGTAACTGTATATTTGATATATATATACATATATATATATATATATAATTATATATAGACACACATGTATATGTATAAAGTACATACACATACACACAAAACACACATACATACACACACACAAATATATATATATATATATATATATATATATATAATTATGCAAGAGATTTGAAAAGGAAAATGGGAAAAAATAATGTAATTGTATTTCTAGATTTCCATGAGGATCACAAATCTACTTTTATTTACTTTGTATTAGTTTAAATCTGAGAAGGGCATAGCATCAAATGGATTTTGTTGTACAATAACCTTTGAATAAATGCTATTTAAGAATTTGGCAGGAACCATAGCACTGTTTCAATGTGCCTAAGTTGCCTTGCCCAAGATTGTTTTGGTTTTATTTGATTTGCTCCAAGAATCTCTATTTTGTTTGTTCCATTATATTTTGTTTTGTTTTACTTTATATACATGGACACATACTTGCCAGACTAGAATTAAGTTGCATCTCAGGCATAAAATAAGTGCATTCAATGTTAAAACAAGCTATGAGCTCTCTTTAGTTCTGGAGACCTCACTGAGACCCAGCAAAAATCAACTAGCACTACAGCCTTGCAGACATATTTTCCTGTCATAATTCCTGTTCCCAGCAGGTTCCATTTATCTTCCCCTAAAGTTCAGCAGCAGGAATTTGTCAATGGAAAAATGAAAGGGAAAATTATATAAAGCAACTGAAGAAGAAAAACCACATGATCATCTAACTAGTTGCTAAAAAGCCTTTGACAAAATCCAACACTCCTTCAGGATAAAGGTACTGAAGAGATAAGAAATTAAAGGAAAATACCTGAACATAATAAAAACAATATACAGTAAACCAGCAGTGAACATCAAACTAAATGGAGAGAAACCCAAAGCTATTCCTCTAAAATCAGGAACAACACAAGGCTGTCCACTCTCTCCATATCTCTTCAATATTGTCCTTGAAGTTCTAGCTAGAGCAATAAGACAACCAAAGGAAATCAAGGGGATACATATTGGAAAGGAAAAAGTCAAGCTTTCACTGATTGCAGATGATATGATAGTCTACATAAATGAACTGAAAAACTCTACCAGGGAACTCCTATAGCTGATAACACTTTCAGCAAATAGGAAGGATACAAGATTAACTTAAAAAATCAGTAGCCCTAATATATATGGATGATAAGGCTACTGATAAAGAAATCAGAAAACATCACACTTTACAATTGCCACAAATAACAAAAAAAATACTTTGGGATAATCGTAACCAAAAAAGGGAAAGACCTGTATCATAAGAATTTTGAATCTTTAAAGAAAGAAATTAAAGAAGATACTAGAAAATGGAAGGATATACCATGTTCTTGAATAGGTAGGCTAGGCATACTAAAAATGGCAATCTTGCCAAAAACAATCTACAAATTTAATTCAATCCCCAACAAAATACCAGCACAATTCTTCACAGAACTAGAAAAAACAACATTATGTGGTAAAACTAATGATCCAGGATATCCAAAACAACAAGTACAGTAAAAGAACTTTTGGAGGCATCACCATCTCTGATTTCAAGATATTTTATAGAGCTATAATAATGAAAACATCTTGGTGTTTGCAAAAAAAAGACAGGTAGACCAATGGAATTGAGTTGAAATTCCTGATATTAACCCTTGCACTTATGAACACCTGATTTTTGACAAAGAAGCTAATGCTATACAAAGCAATAAATGAAGCATCTTCAACAGATGGTGCTGGCATAACTGGATGCTGGCATATAGAAGACTGCAGCTAGACCCTTGTCTATCATTATACACAAAAATTAAGTCCAAATGGATCAAACTTCTCAACACAAACCCAGCCACACTAAACATATTAGAGAAGAAAGTAGGAAATCCCCTTGAATGAATTGGTAAAGGAGACTGATTCCTGAACATAACACCAGTAGCACAGACACTGATGTCAACAATTTATAAATGGGACCTCCTGAAACTGAGAACCTTCTGTAAGGCAAAGGACAAAGTCAACAAAAGTACAGTACATGGATTGGGAAAAGAGATTCACGAAGCCAACATGTGACAGAGGACAGATCTCGAAAATTTACAAAGAACTCAAGAAGCTTGTCTCCAAAACACCAAATTAAATTTGGGTACATCCAATTAAAATTGGGTACAGAACTAAATAGACAGTTTTCAATAGAGGAATTTAAAATGGCTGAAAGATATAAGAAAGTGTTCAACATCCTTAGCCATCAGGGAAATGCAAATCAAAACAACTCTGAGATAACATCTTATACCTGTTAGAATGGCTAAAATAAAAAATACCAATGACAGTTTACACTGGAGAGGATGTGGAGATAGAGGAACACTCCTCCACTTATGGCAGGAGTGCCAACTTGTACAGCCACTTTGGTAACCTGTATGGTGATTCCTCAGGAAAATGGGAGTCTACCACAAGATCCAGCAATTCCACTCCTAGGCATATATGCAAAAGAAGCACATTCATACAACCGGGCATCTGTTCAGCTATGTTCATAGCAGCATTATTTCTAATAGCCAGAACCTGGAAACAACCTAGATGCCCTTCCACTGAAGAATGGATATAGTAAATGTGGTACATTACACAATGGAGTACTACTCAGTGGGGGGGAAATGGAATCTTGAAATTCACAGGCAAATGAATGGAATGAGTAGAAATCATTCTGAGTGAAGTAACCCAGTCACAAAAAGACAAGCATTGTCTGTACTCACTCATATGTGGATTTTAGGCATAGAGGAAAGGATTACCAGCCTACAATCCACACTGCCAGAGAAGCTAGTAAACAAGGAGGTCCCTAAAAATGGCATACATTGTCCCCTGGAGAAGGGGAAAGGGACCAGATCTCCTGAGCTAATTGGGATCATGGCGGGGAGGGGAGAGGGAACTAGGAGACTGACAAGGGTAGAAGAGGAGGGATGAGGAGGACATGATGGGGCAGGTAGGGTGAGTTGGGGGAAGAACAGAAGAGAGCAAGATAAGAGATACTACTATATTAGAGGTAATCATTATAGGTTTAAAGAGAAATCAGGCACTAGGTAAATGTCTGGAGAGATACAAAGGTAACATCAACTAACAATATAAGCAATAGAGGAGAGGCTACTTTAAATGCCCTCTCCAGATAATAAAATTGATGACTAATTTGTATGACATCTTATATCTTTCATCTAGCAGCTGGTGGAAGTAGAAGCAGACACCTACAGCTAAACCTTGAACTGAACTGAAATCCAGATGCAGAGAAGTAGGACTGATGAGCAAAGTGGTCCATACCAGGCTGGTGAAACCCACAGAAACATCTGACTTGAACAAGGGTGTGATCTTGTTCCCCAGAATGATAGCTGGGAAACCAGCATGGGACTGATCCAGACCCTATGAATGTGGGTGTCAGTGAGGAGACCTTGGAAATCTATGGAACCTCTTGCAGTGTATCAGTACTTATTGCTAGCACAGGAATGGACTTTGGGAGACCATCCCACATGGAGGGATTCTTCCTGAGCCTTGACACAAAGGGATTCTCCTAGGCCCTATCCTAAAGAATAAGACAGAATTTGAGGACCCCTATTGAAGGTCTCACCCTCCTTGGGGAGCAGAAACAGTATGGGATAGGTAGGGTATTATTTGGGGGGGGGCAGATGAGGAGGGAAGGGAGAAGGACCTGAGGTTGACATGTAAAAAAATTTATTTTCTATTAAAATAAAAAAGAAAAGTAAATAAAGTATATGATTTATTTAATTTATATTTCTATTTATTGAATGGTTAAATAAATGCCACAAGTTAACAAATGAACCAAGATTAAAGGGTTCAAACTCCAAATGATCACCTATCTCCATGAATGGAATTATTAAAAATCACAAGAGAAAAATCATATAGATAATTCTGTTTAGACATAAAAGAAAGAAGACAAGGAGACAGAAAACCACAAGAAAAATAGTGGAAATTATGGTTTAGTATACTCCCTGTACCATGTAAGTATAGAAAGTACAGCAGTCTCTTTCCTATCCTAACGGGAACTCATGATCTTGTGGACTATTTTAAAGCAATGAGGGTCATCCTTAGGGATAAGAATAGCAGTGATCACTAAAGCAGTAAAAGTATTTGTGCTTGTTATAAGATGGGAACTGCTCTCTTGTTCTTTCTCTCCCTCTATCCCTCCTTTTCACTCTTACTCTCAACGTCTTGATCTTTCTGTTTCTTCTTCCAATACATTTTCCACTACAGAGTGAAAAATCACTAGGTATTTTCTCTGACTACATAACATTTATTTTTATTAAATACCCTTGTATTTTTAATTGTTATATTAACATCTAGAGACAAAATAAAGAAACAATTTATCTTGTTTATAACTTATCACTTTGGGAATTTCTTAGTGTGAAGCCCTGTCTATATGTCAGAGAGGAAATCTGAGTACATGGAAACAGATCTGGAAGTTTCATTTCTAAAATGAATCTTTTTTTTCTGATGAAGTATATAATTTGGTATCATGGCTATAGACATATCTAAAGAATCAATGTGTCCCCAACCATGTATGAGTGTTGGGTCATGAGATCAGATGGTCTCAGAGACAACAAACAGAATATTTCAGGCCCAGCTTCTGCCTGCCCACTCTGAGAATTCCTGTCCTGGAGTCTGCAGGCAGGTTGACTCATCCCCTGAGGAACAAGCAACCCAGAGTCTGCTGACATCTCCATGCTAGTCCCACTCCCACTCACCTGGTGAGAGAGCGCCTCAGACCCTCCTGCACCTACCTTGAGACCCATCAGAATATCACGAATTGCACCCATCATAAGAGAACCTTGGACCCATATGCACCAAGAAAGGAAGAGACAACACAATCCACTGGAAGAAGAGATGAGAAGACGACAACATAAGAACACATCCAACAACAGGAGAAAAATGACACCAAAACAGAATAGCAATTCTACACCAGCAAGACCTAAACATCCCAACACAGATGTAGCAATTTCTATCATCTTTATCTTCCTTAATTGTCTTATTTCTCTAGCTAGAATTTCAAGAAAAATACTGAAGAGGTATGGAGACAATGGACAACAGCTTTGTCTTGTTCCTGATTTTAGATAAATCATGTTGAGTTTCTGTCAGGGCCCAGGAAATATCATTAAGAAATATCCTGAGAAACAAACCTCCAGTTCAGCTCTGGCCTACAATTGTATTCCAAATTCGACCAATTCTGTTATTGCATGACATGGCCTCAGTGGAGAATGTCCCCTAGTTTGCATTTCTACAGAACTAAGGATTTGAATAGGCCTGCACCTGGGTGGAGGGCTATGTGTGTAAGTAACAAGGGAGGACAGAGAGTTAGAAGCCATCTAGGAGAGAGGGGTCAACTGGAAGACAGAATTGGCCTTGTGGCCTTGGAGGGAAGCATGGTTAGAAAACAGCCAAGAAGATGCCGAATAAAGAAAAGACTCTGGTTTTGCAGCATGGAACTGAGAGCTCTCTAAAGATGACAAGATACCTGTGTTTGGTCTTTATCACCATTGGGTTGCTAGGAGTTCCTAAGTCCATGCTCCCCCACTCAGCCCAAACCTCGTGGCTGCCATAGCTTGGGGGTGAGACATGACTGGCCACAACAAAATGGCGCCTGAATGTGGGGCCTGAGAGTGGGGGAAGAAGCCATGGACACCATGAAGAAATAAACACCAAAGAAGCAATGTACAAGGCAGAGGTATGGACACTTCAAAGAGATAGCGGTGGTAGGAGAACCAGTTGAAGAGGAAGAGCAAGCAGAAAAAAGAAAGAAGTTGCCAAGTGTGGTGAGTGAACAGCATTAAGTCAGGAATAAAACTGTATATAATTGTAGAAATAGGAAACAGATATTTGTAATATAAAATAGGAAGACATCAGCCAACAGCTGACGAAAAAGGTAAAGCGGGTTATTTAACCCTTAAAGTAATAGAAGGCACACAAGGTATATATGAGACTGAAATGTCAGTCAGATGATCAAGTAGTAAAATGTAGTGAGTTAAACACCTGAGTGAAAAATGCAGATAATTGTAAATATGAACCTCTCCATTTAGTTTAGTTAGTGGCTGTTGGTATGATGTGTATTGATTTTTATTATAGTTAGGCATGTTCCTGTTATTCCTGAGCTCCCCAAGACCTTTATCATGAAGGGGTTGGATTTTGCTTCAGGCTTTTTCAGCATCTAGTGAGATGATCATGTGATATTTCTTTTTAAGTTTGTTTATATGGTGGATTACATTGATGGATTTTTGTATATTGAATCATCCTCGAATCTTTGGATGAAGCCCACTTGATTAGAGTGGATGATTTCTCTGATGTGTTCTTGGATTCAGTTTGCCAGTGTTTTAATGAGTAATTTTGCATCAATGTTCATGAGGGATATTGGTCTTTAGTTGTCTTTCTTAGTTGTGTCTTTGTGTGGCTTGGGTACCAAGGTTATTGAAGCTCAAGAAAAAGAATTTGGCATTGCCCTTCTGCTTCTATTGTGTGGAATCTTTGAGGAGAATTGGATGGGAAGGAGAGCGAATGATATTTCAAATAAGATTGTTTCTAAATAAAATAATTATAAAGAATATAAAATATAATCTATGTTTATAACACTAAGTCATTAGCTGTCCATTTAGTTTAGCAGAAAAATAATATTATTATTAGGCTCTCCTGTGGGCTTAAAAAATGTCTAGTTACATGTTTGTGGCTGTAATAACAGTGACAGGTATGGATTTCTACTTATTGAGTGGGTCTTATATAGATCCAGAAAATTGTTAGTTATTTCTATGACACCCATTCTACTATTCAACTACTGGGCAAGTCTTATCAGGCTGGTCATTATATTAGCTTACAAGGTTCACAGCTGTATAGCATGTTTATAACTTTTCTCTTTTAGTTTGCCTAGCATGCCCCAGCATTGTAAAAGCTAGATTTTGGGAATAGTATTTTCATATGAGTAACAGCTTGATTTCTCTTTCTCCTAAGCCTATAACAATTTATATTAATAGATTCTTATTAACAAGTTCTAAATATAGTAAAGAATAATGACAATAACCTAAGATTTCATATTATATCTAACAATGGAAACAGCTATACTGAATAACTACATATCCTATAATATACTATTCAGCTCAGAAGAAAAAATAAAATATTACATTTAAAGTTAAATGCATTTCATTAGAAACTGATTGCTAGTGAGGTAACTGAGACAAAATAAGTGTCCTTTTATTTGTGGATATTAACTTTGACTCCTCACTTAAGTATGTTCCATTTAGAATATCCACAGAAGTCAAGAAATTGGTAAAATACCATGGGAGAAATAATAAGAGTGGAAAATAAGAACACAGCTATATACAATTTTAAATGGGAAAAAAGGAATAGGGAAATAAGGGGAGGAATAATGAAAACAAAAAATATTTTGAAAGGAGATATGGATATCCAGAAGAGTGGTGGCTTCCTAAATGTTATACAGGACAATAGTGACCCAATTAGAGAGTGCAGGTTAATATAAAATCCCTGATGCTGAATGAATTACCTTTTTTGAAGCTGTTGAACAGTGATTGCAATAGACCCCAAACTTTTAAGGCTATATCCCTAATGCTCATGGGAATTAATTTTAAACATCTGTCTGTTTTTCACTTTCTTGTCAAAAGGTTAATTATCTATTCAAATGATAACTTCACAAAATATTGATCACAGCACATTACTTTTAGATTCTTGTTCAACTAAAACCAGTTCTTGGGTGGAATTATCAATATTAGAGATTGGTTATAATTTTTATCTTCTTTCTTTTTATGTGTTTATTTCTGTGTAGAATAGCACATTTGTGTTTGAAAGTGTGTGGACTTCTTTATGTATATAGATGAAAGTTTAAGTTTTATGCTAGGATTCTTTAATTTCTCTCGACAGTATTCAATAAGTCATCCTGGAGTTTAAAGGCATGGCCATCTTTACGAGCAGCCTTCTTTCGGCTTGCTCTTAATTCCCTTTTTGAGGGTTCAATTACAGAACTGCCGTACCCACCTAGAATTTTTGTAAACTGATGGATTCTGAACACTGATTTCATTGTTTAAATGTACATAGAAAAGCCAGGTGTGGTAGCACATACCTTCCAGGCCAGCATGGCTATATACTGAGACCATGTTTTAAGCAAACTAAGAAAAATATAACTGTGAAGATGGTAGCAAAGACTTTTTCTTTCCCATTTTTAATAAACAGAGTCCATATACAAGCTTTGCTGACTATTTACTTTTAACTGTTTTTCTAAGTGTCTTTATGATTATTGGTTCAAAGTTTAGCAGCCCTGTAGATAGGAAATATATGATTCGATTTCAATTTTTATTGTCATGGATGTCAAGGAAGTATACATTATTCTAATGATACATTTTTATAGTTTCCCAAAAGAGGAGTTCTTATTTCCATTAGTCTGGAAAAAGGCAACAAATGACTACACTGAAGATAGTCTGTCTTGACTTGTATTCCTTTCCACAGGGGCATTGATATGTCCAGGATCTCCTAATTCCCATATTGCAATCTCATTTTATGTGTTTGCAATGTTATGAAAATAGTAACTTATTTTTCTCAGACCCTGTAAATAAATCTGAAGCATTGATAACAGTATTGATATTCAACGATAAATAAGTGAAAATTGGACAGAATCACGTAAGTTATAGGATTGGACACTGAAACCAAGATTCTGGGTTTAAATTCTATATCTGGCATATGGTATTTATATGTTTCATTCTACCAAATGCCATAAACATTTCTAAATTGAGTTAATAATAATTATACTGGTAAAGATATGGAATCTTTACCACTTCAAGATTATATTTCCTAGCAATCCAAACAATAGTTTTCTTATTGCAAGTTATTCTCTCAAAATCATATGCTATCTCAGTATATTGACTGAATGTCAATGTGATCTTTGAGGATTATTCTTCTAATAAGACAAGCTTCTCTTCTCTTTATTTCTAGTTCCTTAAAGACTTTAAAGCAGGGCTATTTTTTCAATAACATGAAAAGAACACCTAACAAGTTACTCCAAAGTGAAGAGTTTGAAAGATCATATACTGTAAGGTTAACATTGCACATTACACTCCACTTAAGGAGTCAGAAGTGGCCTGGAAGTATCCAGTGCTGGCTGGCTGTTCATTTTACTTAATATATATTCACCTGTGGAGATGGAGAGAACAGACCTGTAACAGATATATTTCTCAAGAAGAAAGAATCACTAGTACAATTTTGGGCCTCATCTGCAGGTTCTGCATCCTGTATAAATCCTGCTCATCATTTGGGTACCTGGCACAAATACCCTTGTTGCCTTCAGAACTATGCCAGCTTTGAATTTCTCTAAATATTGGTGCTAATTTGACTCAATCTTCCTGCCCGTTATCCTTATAATCTAGCAACTTCTTTTGGCTTTTTATCAGAATAATTTTAACATACTTGCTTTCTTACATTTACAATATCAGTGACATATAGCCTCCTTACTCAGTTGATATCTGTTTCTTTTAGAATCTTCAGTGGAATGTATGTCCATAGATTCTGTCCTTGGGAGAAATACATTCATAACAAGACAAACTAGCTTTTGTGCATGAATTACTTATAAAGGGTATAAATGAACACACAGGAGGCATGTATTTTTTGATTCTGTGGTGGTTTCAAACAAATGGAGAGTTATACAGAGCAAGTGAATGGTGAAGCCTGGCTATTAAGCATAGCAATGCTCTAAATAATATACAATTATTCTTAATCAGCTAAAATAAAAATACCCAATTGAAATTTAACAAAATAAATGACTTTACCTACAAATCACGTTTCATATGCTTATGATACGACTATATACAAGATGATACCACACTTGCAACTTGAAATTCCATAACATCATGCAGCACTATACCTATCACAGGTTCACCATATCCTGATCTTTCCACCTTGTTGATACTATGTGATATATAAGTCTCACTGCCTTTAAAGAGTATGGCAAGTCATTGATGTTAGGAAATGAAAGTGAAATGACTTCCTATAGGCACAATCAAGTTTCTAGCAATAAAATCATTAGTGTCATAAATAAAATTCAAGACTACTTACAGAGTTCTGTAGGAAGACAATTGTATGTACTCTTCAATAGAAAAAGCTGAAGTATTTCCCTAAAAGGCAAGAGATAATTGACTGTTAGCATTATCATGTAATTTTCTTCTATTTGTTTTAACAACCATTGTTCCAATTTTCACTCATGGTGGAAATTAGACTTATATATTTAAAAAAAGTTCATTTTCATTATATTTAGGTTGTACAAAATTGAAAATGATAGGCCAGATGACCTGTTTGCAAATTTAAAAGCAATTATTTTATCTAAATTATATGAATAATAAAATAACTTAATTATCAAATAAATATTGCTGCAGACAAATATTTAAACTTCTCAGACCTGGACTGAGGTTGTTCATTAATTCAAAATAATTTTTCCACATATTCTTGAGAAAAAGAAAACTTTCTTGCATATAACAGAGGACCTAAGATCTTTATGAAATGCACCATGGTCATTTAGCAAAAATCAAACACTCAGAAGATTTTCCTGACTTACATTTAGATAATTTTGTGTTTCTCATATATTTTCATATTTATAAGCACCTATTAACATCTCCCTTGACTATTAGGATAATAAATAGATAAAGAGTTATATACAAAAGACTATGGAATTTTAACAATTTTTTTCATTCATCACATGCAAAAGAGATATGTGAGGAAAAATCTAACTGACAGCCCACAGAGCTTTTCTTGCTTTCAATCTCAGGGCATGATTCTAACAGTTGCAGATTTCCCAGATGTATATGGATGCTGACTGTGCTAGCTGACGTGCTGTTCTTAGCAAAATGCAATGTGTTCAATCAAGCTGGTAAAGCTAGAGTCCATAAATTTATCATGCAAATGTTAGTAGTGAAAAAGCCTTCTCAAATGAGTCTCATGCAAAAGGTTGCTACATTTGGCATCCTATTCACTCTACAATAAATTCAGTAGCACAGCTGACCCCCAGGCACATTGGACAACTTTTTCAAAGCTAACAAAACCTTGATAAACTTTTATTTGAAAAAAGTAATTGTAACAAAATATTCTCCATTTGTGAAACAAGAATTCATCCCTACAAAGGTCTTTTCACTTTCCTATGTATCATTCCATTATGCTATGATGTGTTACAATGACCCTTATTGCTGTCACTTCCTAGATGGAATTACAGGAAGCATGCACAATAGAATTCTGCTGCACTATATCATTAAAAGAGGAGAAAAAAATGTCAAATACAATAGCAAATTTTATCTGTGAGCAAATAATAGCTATGATACATTCCAAATAAAACCATGTAAAACAGGATCCTTGCAAATTTGACACAATGGAAGACCAGCTCTTATAGAATATAGAAGCATTTTCTTATATCATTATCTTCTTAGAAAACAATACAACTGCACATAATTATCAATTTACCAGAAATTACTTAAGTTAAAATACAGTGAACACTGAGTGTGTCAGGGAAGTATATCTCCAGTTCCTTAAAAACATACTCACTTGGTGAGAATATATGATAATTAATATTAATATATCTTGTTGATATTAGGAATATGTATCTACTATGTGTCAACAAAAAAATCTATTTTTGAGAACTTCTTATGCATCAGGGATTATACCGTGACATTTCAAATAACCTACATTTCATTATTTTTAATGTTTTTATAATTTTTGAGATTATAAGTACATTTATCCCTCCCCTTTACTCCCTCTAAACTCTCTCCTTGCTACTTTTCAAATTCATTCTTTTTTCATTATTATTGTATACATACATGTACATAGCTACACATATATATTTCTAAATACAATCTGCTCAGTCCACATAACATTACATATAAGTATGTTTTCATAAATGTCCATTTGTTATGTGGTAAATAATTGGTTTACTCTTTACCAGCAGAGACTATTCTATTCCTTCTGCTCTCCACATAACCTAGTTGCCTGCAGTTCTTTGTGAAGGGTTGGGATCCTCCCACTTTGCATGTCAATTGTTGTCTTTGTTCAGCTCCTGCTTAACTTGGTTAATTATGTTGGGTAGATTTCAGGGGTGTAATTTCTGACATCACTAGGAAAAACTATCTTAGAGCAAATGCCCTAATCTTGTAGATTTTTAAAAACTTTATGCCACCTATTCCACATTGTTCCCTGAGACTCAGGCATGTTCAGGCTTGTTTTGTAGATGTAGACATTCCATTCTTATTCCAGGACATACTTTTCAAATTCTTTTATCCTCCATTTCTCTGTTTTACTCCTAATCTTTTCTCTCTCCATTTAGTTTCCACTCAGGATTACCCCAACACCACGTTTTGTTTTGTTTTGTTTTGTTAGCAATAAGGAATAGCTTCATTTCTAGTATTTGCCTTACTGAAACAAAAGATATGTGCCCAAACATTGCACATATATGGTGACTCTGTACATTATCCTGATGAAAGAATATGCAGCATACAATAGGTTCAATTTATAGTATTGTTTTATGGATCTCTCAAAATGATAAATATATTGAATTTGGTAAATTGAATATGTTTACAGAAATGAGATCTAATTCAGTTCTAAATAGAAATCATTAAGAAATTATTTTGAAACTGGACGGTGGTGGCATATATTTCTGGCACTGGGGAGGCAGAGGCATGTAGATCTCTGATTTTGAGGCCAACCTGGCCTACAGGGCTAGTTGTAGGACAGTTTGTGCTATTACACAGAGAAACCCTGTCTCAAACCTGCACCCCCCCAAAAGAATTATTTTGAGTAGTGGAATTGTTTCATAAATTTAAAATTTCAGTTGCCAATAAAATTCTATAAAAGTAAATAGCTCCTAAGACTGTCTACCAATCAATAAATTTCTAAAAACTAAAACTCTTTGACACAGAGTTACAATGTTCAAGGAAATCATCAAGATTTTTATGAAAATGAAAGTAAAACTGAAAGGTGTTGAGAGGAATATCATTCATTTCACAAATTACTCCAATGAAGAAACTTGGAAATATTTAAAATTTGTTTCTTGTTGTTGTTTTTTATTTTATTTTATTTTATTGACACAGGGTTTCTCTGTGGCTTTGGAGGCTGTCCTGGAACTAGCTCTTGTAAACCAGGCTGGTCTTGAACTCACAGAGATCCTCCTGCCTCTGCCTCCTGAGTGCTGGGATTAAAGGTGTTCACCACCACCGCCCAGCATTGTTTCTTGTTTTTTTGTTTGTTTGTTTTTTTGGTTTTTTTTTAATAACATCACTTACCTCATCTCAGTTCTGTGGAAATTTATAATTATTCTTTTACATATAACTTGTTCTATGATCTAATATTTTTTTGCATATTGTCAGGTATTTAGGCTAACCAGGTCAATGCAGATTCACTATTTCCAGAGCAGTGACAAGATCACTCTATTGCTGGCCATTTAAAGCTATTACAAGCTGGAGGAAGTGGCTGGGTCACTTTTTTCTCCACTATTCTAAGTCTGCTCCTATATAAGTTTATTCAGAATTAAAGCTGCCAAGATATTTCAGCTTGGAAATTGGAGATACTTAATGCTTGAGCACATGGTTCAACATTAGCATTTTAACTTGGCATGAGCCTCAGTCTCAGGGAGAAACAGCTGTTTTGAAAAACATTGGGGAGATGATCATTAAAAAGTTTAAAATAAGCAAAATTTGCTGTTTTGCCATGTCAATGCTGTTTGTGAAATGTTGATTTCAGCCAAAACCTAGTTTTCTTTTATTTGATAAAATAATGACAATTATGTGTGAAACAAACACACACACACACACACACACACACACACACAGAGTTAAGCACTACATTAAAACAATAATGTGTGTTGTAAACACAATATTTTTCACTTTTTTTTTCCTTTTATTTTAACTCATCCCGTGTGTTACTACAGGGGGCACACATAAAGTCCTCTCACATGTAATCATTTTCTATTACTTTCTATTACAGGAGAATTGACTTTGAGTAATTTATTAGAATAATCTTTCCTCTTGAAGCAAAAAACAATGGAAAATATTAGAAAATGCTATTTAGTTAATTAAATTTAACAAAATTTACTGAGATGAATGCATTCCTGTCCCACTTTCCTCTGTTCTTCAATCTGTTCTTCAATCTCCTGTCCTCTGTTCTCACTTTCTTTGAGGTAGCCATGAATTTTTTAACTTAATAAAAAGATATGTACTTAAGCTTAGTACTATAATATAAATTATATAAACCAGTAGTGAAAAGATACACTCATGTCTTGTGTGAAACAAACTAAACTAATGCAAGCAAATTCTGCAGTCTCTGAAACTTGGTGACATTTAGTTGTTCTGTCTAATTTTCAAATAGACATCATTTCCCTCTTACAGTGTATATGATGTATGTATATATACACATGCAAAAATACATTTGTTCATATATTTGTACATATGTGTCTAAATCAAACTTTTTGAATTTTATTTTTCAAAACCAAACCTGTTACAAGCTGATAAATCTGAAATTTAAAACCTGAGTTATTTCATTTTCCATTTCAGTTCTGAGCATTTTAAACCCAAACCCAGCTATCCTTCATTTAATGCATTTGAGTACTTCAAACATTACCCTCCAACCCTTCAGTCAGCATCCATGAAAACAAAAAGTA
The DNA here is from genome assembly GCF_003668045.3 of Cricetulus griseus. NCBI lineage: Eukaryota > Metazoa > Chordata > Mammalia > Rodentia > Cricetidae > Cricetulus > Cricetulus griseus. The sequence goes on along the minus strand of NW_023276807.1, from coordinate 145,815,404 downwards.
ATTGTGTCTCAGAAATTAGCACAGATCTAAGAACTCACAGCATGTATGCTGTGTGTCTACATATTATCCAAGGTTAAATCAATCAAAATATTTTTTAAAATACATAACTTTTTATTATCCTTAAAGTAAATAGGCAATGTGCACTTGGGACAGTTGTTTTAAAGAAACACAGTCTGTATATAAAGGTTTGTGTGCAATGTTTTAATATTTGTGAATTAAATTAATAGTATAAATCTCTATTTTAATGCATTAATGTTCTAAATATTTTTAATTTATTTTTAATAAACCATTGTTTACGTTTAAAATGTGTGTGTATGTTTGTGTGTGTGTGTGTGTGTGTGTGTGTCTGTCTGTCTGTCTGTTTGTCTGTCTGTCTGTGTCTGTGTGTGTGGCATAATGTGTGCAGTCCTTAGGTTCCTTTCACTGTTTGAGTCCCTATATCCAACTGGTGTGGAGCATGTGAAATGAGCTAATCTGGGTGGGCAGTGCAAATCAGGAATCCGCCTAATTCTGTCTCCCCAGGTTTGGGCTTTTATGGGTATGTCATCAGTCCTCATATGTGGTGATATTTTGTTTGTGATGTAACTAATAAAGCTTGCCTGAAGATCAGAGTGCAGAGCTAGCCACACTAGTTAGCTATAGACAACAGGCAGTGGTGGCACACACCTTTAATCCCAGCACTGGGGAGGCAGAGGCAGGCAGATCTCTGTGAGTTCAAGGACACCCTGGCTACACCAGATTGATCAAGTCTAAGAAGAAACAAAGCCAGGCAGTGGTGGCTCACACCTTTGATCTCTGTACTTAGGAATCACACACCTTTAATCCCAGTACTAGGAAGGTGGAGACAAGAGTGATGTGGCCTGGAATTGGAAGATTTCTTTTTTATATTCCAATCAAATTTGAACATTTCACACCAAAATAAAACATATAAAGTCAAAATTTCATTTTATATAAGTTTAAATATTAACTTTAAACATTTTCCTTGACTAAACATTTTAAAAAATGATAATTAAAATGATTGTTTTCCAATCTGGTACAGACCCCCTTCACTCTTCATTCCTCCCTCTTTTCAACTAAATTCCCGATTTCAGCTCAGTGTATATCTGTGGATGTCTGTCTCTGCTTCCATCAGCCACTGGATGAGGGCTCTAGGATGGCATAAAGAGAAATCATCAATCTCATTTTAGGGGAAGGGCTTTTAGGTTATCCTCTCCACCATTGCCTGGATTGTCAGATCGTGTCATCCTTGTAGGTCTCTGGAGATCTCCCTGGTTCCAGATCTCTTCTCGGGCCTATAGTGGCTCCCTCTGATATGGTATCTCTCATCCTGCTTTTTCCCTGGTGCAAGAAGGAACATTGAGAGCCCATCCCACGTGAAGGGTTACACTCTGGCCCTGGACACATGGGGAAGGGCCCAGGACCAGAACAGGAAGATTTGGTGGACTTTGCAGAGACCCGTTGAGGGCCCTACCCTGCCTGGGGAGTGGTGGGTGGATGGGGTTGGGGGTAGGCTGAGAGTGGGGGAGGAAGGATGGAGGGGAGGGGAGGGAGAGGCAAAGGGAGAAGGGACTTACATGTGAAACAAGCTTGTTCCCTAACTAGAACTAATAAATAAATAAATAAATTGGTTGTTTTCATATTGAATTCTGGCTGCTTGTTGTCTTTGATCATTGTGGCCTGCCTGCTAGTTGGCTACTCCTAAATTGGAAGGCACAAGAAGAAGGAACTAGGAAGTCTGTCCTTCCCTTATCCAATAACTATAATATCCATGCCAGACCACTGTGTTCTTCTTCCCTGCATTCCTGGTGCCTTCAGTAGAATTACACCTTTCAATCTCAGTCTCCTTTGTTGCAATCATTATCACCTTATGTCCCCTTTGTAATAACTGGGCCAATAAGTATTGTCTCTGTTTAATGGAGTTTCCCGTATAACATGCAAGTCTATTTAAACATTTAAAAATGAACAAATTCTTAACTTTTAGCTCTTCTTTTAGAGTAATGTGAAATTTCAACGCATATGATTTTACTTTTTCTTTAAGTTGCAGCATTTCCTTTTAGTCTTGCATGTCATGGTAGTAGAGGTTAGTAAAGTGACCTTGGAGAATAGCACCATTTTCAACTGCCCATCCTTTGCTGTGTGTCCTTTGGAGTTACACTATAGGAAAGCCAAAACATAGAGATAAGCCAAAAGAGTACAGTTTCACAATATCTCTTGAAAAGAAATTATTCCTTTTTTCCTGTATGAAAACCCACCTTGAATCATTTGAATAATATTTTGTGTACAGAATTTATCTAATAGCTGATATATCTCCTACCTGATATTATCAAGCACATTAACCTGCAACAATACTTAATTAATTTAAAAAACTTATATTTTAATGAGGTGTTATAGCTAGATTTTCAAATCTAAGTTTCAGCTGGGTTGTCAAAAGGTTCCAATTAGGGAGACATTTATATGATCCAGATTTTGCTTAAGATTATAAATAATTTGTTATTTAATTTTTAAAGTGTACATCACTATCTATAACATATCCACAAATTCTAAATTTTTATGACTATTTATAATTAAAACATAGGTTTCAATTAATTTCACAAGGAGATATCATTAGGTGGAATATGATAGAGCAATAGTCACACCTTTGATAGTATGAAGAAGATGTCTTAGTCTGATCTAATGACCATGAAACAAAAATCGAGGCAGTGCTCTCCAAGACATCTGAAAGGAGTCATCAGCCCATTGAGTTCTGTTTGTCTTGAACTATTAAGAATATGAGCATAATGTACTTTAATGTCATTACTAATATTACACATGTATCTATGTCTATTAATGAGTGCATGACCCTGATTTCATAGTTCATATTGTATCTATATATGTATGTGTTTACTACCTCAAAACATTTGCTCATGATGCCTGAGAAAACTGTATGAGAGTTTTAATATTATTTTTACAGAGTGCAGAATTAGTGTTAATTTGTGAAAGTAAAAGCTAATGTTTTAAATGATGAGAGAATTGGAATATTTCTGTGATGGTATAAAAATATCATAAATAAAGTATTTTGCCACAAAAAAGTCTCCTTAAACCTTGGTATATTTTTTAGAAAATTAATGTTATCATGACACATGACATTAGGCACAGATACACTCATTTATAAAACTGAAAATATCAAATTCTTATGTTCCTTTTATATTAAGTATTATGGTGTGCTTCTGTAACAGAATCAAGGCTAATTAAATTTCTTCTATAAATTGTCTATAACTCTGCTAGCCTTTTGACTGAGTTAAACCTGTACAACTTGTGTCATTTTTGTCCAAATATTTCTACAAAATGAACTGAGGAAAATTGATCATTTTCCCCAAAAAGATCTTCAAAAATATAAAACAATCATTTTAATAGTGATATTTCTTGTGAAAGATTTCTCCATTAAAATCAGTTTTCACAAATCATTTGAAATTTAATCTTTGCTGTAAATTGACATGAATGAATTTTATCAGAAGTATATCATGAATTCAGATTTAATACTGGAGCCTACATGGAAAACAAATTACTTTTATTATATAAAACAATTAATTTCTCTTCACAGATATTTATGTGTGAAATTAAATATTTCATAATTCATTAATTTTATAATTTTAGAAATCAAGTACTTTGATATGCATTAATCAACTCTTCCATTTGTGTGAAAGCTAATTCTTTAATGGACAGTAATAATTTTCTCTGTGTAATGAGTCATCATGCATGCCCTGCATATTAAGAAGTTAAAATAGGACTTTTATTTTCATCATGGTCAACAATATTATACTGTGCCTCTCTGCATAAAATTTATTTCTGTTGAATTAGCTATGTAAGTCCTTCACTTTAAGTAGGTTTTTAAATATTAACATAATTTTGCTCTTTGAAAGGTTAGCCATCTTTTATGGAATTGATATTCTTCTGAAAGTGCCCTTGTTTGTTATTTATTAATTCCCAATAAAAGCCTGCCAAACTATAGAAATTTAATGAATTTCTTTGATGTAGCATAACATATTTAATGACATTTGTACATCAAGACAATAACAATGAATTCCCAGAACATTAAAAGTTATACATATGTATGATAGCATGTAGGAGATTTTATATTTCTAGAACTTGAAACTGCAAGAGTCTAATATGCAAACTTTACCTACTTATATTATGTTCCTACATTGAGCCATTTTTGGAAATGTCTCTACAATTTTGTTCAAATGACTGCAGAACCTGGAAAGCTGTTGCTGCTATTGATGCATCACATATTGCCATTATTGCTCTTTTTATATAAATATAAATATATATATATATATAAACTAAAAAATAAATTTCAATAAATCAATATTGCTGTTTCTAACATAGAAAAATACTATTTTGTAATGGAACTAAATAAAATACAGTAAAATTAATTTAATATGAATATATAGTATACACACAATTTAATTAGTTTTACATATATATTGAGTGTGTGTTTGTATGTAAGCATACATATGTATATATAATATAATTAATACACACATGAAAGAGTATGTGTAAAGATTGTAAGAGACAAAAACAAACAGAAAACAAAAAGAAAACAGGCCAAATGGTGTGGAAACAGTCTGTCTTAGAAATGGCGGCACAAATAACGGCAGAACAATGGCAGCAATGGCATAACTAACATGGAAGAGGAATAAATTTCACATGCTTCATGCCCCTGACATAGAACTACAAACAATGAATGATTGCTGAAGAGACAGGGAGAATTAGCATCTCCCACGAATAAGCTCCCTGATAAAAGTAGTCAGCACTAAAACTATATACCCACAAACGTCAAAAGTGGACCTAGTAAGTTTTATTTATATGTCTGTGCATACACACACACACACACACACACACACACACACACACACACACACACACACTCACACCACACCAGTAACAATTAAAGGAAAAGTGTATCTCTTTGAGAGTGAAGGAGTTGTAGAAATGGGAATTGAGAAAGCATGGAGAGTAAAGAATAGAATGAGAGTGATGTAATTACATCTTACCTAAACATATAAAAAGTGAAATAGGTATCTTCAAAGGAGCATCTAAGAAATGTGAAAGCAAAATTGTGTTTATGTGTAACTACTACATATCTATTATATAGCTATGAATAGGTTCAAAAGCTGTACCTAGGCTTGAGATGATTTGTGCTTTGATAAATGTACTCTAGCTAGGGAACAACAGAATTTAAAAAACACCCAATATCTATCTAATCTTTCAGTTATCATAGCTCAGTAACCAAGTGCCCTAACCAGAGAGTTGTAAGTTTTAGAATCATGATTAGATCGCTAACTGGGACGTAGGAAATGGTGCCCATAACCAACAACAGTACAAACAAATTTGCAACTGCATCTCATTTACTTTGGTAACAATCATAGCTCAGGATTCTAAATACATTTTTTTATTTTGTTTCAATTTTTCACTCCAAGTAAAATGAAAAGTCCTTAAATCAAACCATTGTCAGTTCAGTGTCTTCTGTATAAAATATTAGATAATTTGAGCTAATTAATGTTATTACATATCATACACATTTCATACTCTAGTTTTGATATAATTTTATTATATTTAATGGGTTTTTTCTTTACTTCTAATATTTTTTTAGAGAAAAGTCTTATTGAGTAAAATAGTAAAAGAAATTACACTTTGCCATGGCTAATTAACTTATGGAGGTTCAAGTTTTAACCTGCCAAGTACTTTCTTAAAGTAATGAAAACAAATGCTTTTCTTTGTCATTAACCGTCGTAAGCCTACTGACTTTTGTGAAATCACTCCAGCTAGGCTCAAATGGTGTATGAAATCAAAATTTCCTGCCCAGACACCGCACATAGGAAACATCTTGATGATGTGTTGCAATCAATGTTCTGTTCAGATATTTTTTATAATACTGTGGTCAAGGAGTAAGACATAGTTACTGAAAACAAGAAATAGGGCAAAGTGAAAAACTTTTTCAGTGACATTTTGACATTTGCTCTTCACATTTAATTGGAGAGATTAGGTCAACTTGAAATAAAATGCCCTTTTTGATTGGTTAGTCACGTATGTTCCAATCTACTGTACTGAATATGAAGATAATGTGTATGTGTCTGTTGTTTTAATTTATGAGCACCATCCTTAATGATTATGCTAGAGATAAAATCTCTATGAAGTAGTGAAGACTTCCTCTTACCTGCCGATGATGTAGATGATGTATTCACAATCCTGTATTCATATCTGTCCTCACATCACCTTTTCTGTGTGTGTTAGATGCCATGCAGTTCAGTGTGAATACAAACTGACTGGGTTCATTAAGAGGCATCACAGCAAATAGAGATGCAAACTTAAACTATAACATCCTAAATAATAGTGTTTCTTTGTCCTCTTGTAGTGTTCATTTTATTTTCCTTTTTGTCTATAACTAGAATCCATTGACACGTAGCAGAAAAGGCTATCACAATTTTTATATGTGTCTCGCTAAAAGAATAGCATTGACATGCCACACATTCATTTGCATTTATGATTTTTAAACTGGATTTGTGCTATTTCCAGAGCATTACTGAGACTTCCTTTGCTTTTTTAAAAAAAGTAGAATAGGTAGGCATATAAGAGATATAGGCTAGTTGTCCCTTCATTATTCAGATATTTATTGAAAATTTCATTTACATTGCTTGTCAGCATTTTATTCACAAACAGAAATTAAAACTGGTGGAATTTAGCCATACTTTAATATCATTCCAATTCTGCTTGTATAACAGTCAGGAATGATGAGCATTAACCTATGAAATGTTGTGTCTTTATAGTTATTATATTTTACTCCTAGTTTCAGAGAACTTATCTCAGGAATCACAGAATTGTATTATGTATTTAACTAAGAAATCAACTTGCTATAAATACCTAATTTGGGATCAAAGCAAAATTTACTATATAAATGAAGAGAAACTTCTATGATGAGTTCAAGAATGCCTGCTTTGTGATTCATCTCATTGGGTCAGCAAATTGGAATCAGAATGAAGCAGCCTGTCTTGAATGGGCAGTTTTCCTTTGCTACGTGACTTTCATAACTCAGTTGTTCATTGTGCAGCTTCACTATTTTCATGTCGATATCAACAAGGAGAGAATGCTATCTCTTATGAAAAGGGGCTCACACATTATGGTGATTTCCTAGGGTTCCTATGAAATCACACTTTGGAGGCTAACACACCAAGTTAAGCTGGCAGCCGGCAAGTGCCACCTCTGCTGGGTTTAGAGAGTCTTCCCTGCGCTGCATATTTTCTTCCATAGTTTGCCACTAATATTTGACTTTATTTCCCATATAATGGAGTGCATCTCACCCTCTGTCATGCTGGATTTTCTTTTGTGTCTCTTTTTAATCTTGAAACAGTAATGGATTTGCATTGAGACTCAGGATTTTTTAAAATGAAGCAAAATTTTCTTATTGTATCAGCTTTGTTCCTATTGAAAATCAGGTCACGTCATAAAGGAAGATTTCAATGTAACATTTTTAAACACACATGGTTCAAAGCACAACATAAATAATTCACTGATGAAGAGAAATACAGTTTGAATATTTGATTGCATCCAATCATTTCCTCAAATTTGAAATTTAAAAAAAACTGTTCATATGTTATATGTTACCAAAACACCATTTGTTATGGGTGAATCCACTATTAAAAGTTTCACTAAAAATAAAATAATTAATAAAGTTTTTAGTATTTTCCTTATTTTAATTTTATAGTAACCTCACAGATTTTTCATAGAAAAACTTTTAATACAGGGACTCAAATTGAGAAAGCTACTGAGTAATTTGCTCAACATTATAAAAATATGCTAGTATGAAAATTAGAACTCCTTCAGCTCCAAAGGCAGTCACATTTTCAATCTGTGAATTGATTCTTTGCATTGCTCTTCTCATTCTAAATGTGTCCCCTTACTGTTAATTCAGAGAAGAATCTTGAGAATCTTCCTTAGTTCCTACTCACGTTGGATCCCTATATCAAAAAAAAATAATAATAATGACCACCCTTTGAAATACAATTGTGTGGTCTTCTCTCTTTATTTCCAGTCTTCTGCCTTTGCCAATTTATCTATGAAGATTTACCTAACTGTAGTTGAAAATTTTTCTCTCTCTTGCCCATCCTCACTGCACCAGTTTCTCTCCTGCCCACCAGGTCCCCACAACTGCTTATGAAACAATCATTCAAAGCCTGAAATATTAAATATAATTTTTTGGCCAATGACTCAGGCTTCTTAGTGGCTAGTTATACCTATAAACTAACCCATTTCTACCTTCCATATTTCACCATGAGGCTTGTAGCTCTTGCCTCACATCTTGCTTCCCTGATGGCTACATGGTGTCTCTCTGACTCTGCCTTTTTTCTTTCAGCCTCTTTGTTTGGATTTCCCACCTTGTTATATTTTCTCCTGGCCATTGACTGAAATAGCTTTATTCATCAACCAAATAAAGCAATGCATATTTGCAAAATACAGAAGGATATCTCACATCTCATAATTATGATTATATGGTGCTGTCTTAACGTTCTTTTCTCAACCATATTGTCTGACACATGTCACCTGAGTTCTTACTAAAACAAACTATTCTGCTGTAATAATTTAAAATATATTCATAAACATTATTGTACTTAGTAGAATATCCAAAATGAATTCATGAAAATAAAATATATTTTTATAGTCTATATTGTATGATCCTTTACTTTTATTATTACATTTTACCATATGATCATAAATGGTTTCTTAGCTAAAACTAGGCTGTGGCAAATATTTGCAAATTTGAAAACATATACATGATTTTATAATTATATATTGATACTTACTAAGCCCCAGATGCTATTATTAAAATTTTAAATGTTAATTAAATTTTAAATGCACTTTATTCTTTTAATGTGTCCTTCAACTAGTCATTGCTATTTTTAAATTTATAAACTTAAAAGCTATTATTTGTATTAAATTGCATAAGTAACTCACAATGACCTAGGAGCAGTGTGAGGCAGACTTAAAGGACATACATCTTCCAGAACCTAACCCACCATACTATGTGTTCAGTACATTCATATTGTCTAAGTGAGTTTTTAAAATAATTTGTTTTCCATACCCATGTAGCTCCTTTAAACTCATGGAAAACTCTTTGTTACTTTTTGAATGATGAACTAATTACATTCATGTGTGTAGCTCAGCTTGTTCACAGAATAACGTAATCTCTCTGAGCACTAGGTTATGTGAAAAAATAATAGCTTATGCAACTATAATTCATGGAAAATTCAGGAATTCAACATAATAAATATAAAGTTCTATTTTCTGATAAAATATCTAAATTCTTCTTTGAAAACACAAAGCCACTACAATTATAGAATTATTTAACAACCCCATATATTTGTCTATATGACTTTTCTAATCTTTTGCTAATAGGATTCATGGAAATTAATATTACATTTATTAAAACATAATTCTGAGATTAAAACATATTAAGATTTCAAAATTTAGTGTCTTATTTGAAGTGATTTGAGAACTATAATCTATTCTCTTTCTCTCTCTCTCTCTATCTGTGTGTGTGTGTGTGTGTGTGTGTGTGTGTGCGTGTGTGTGCAAATCTGTGAACTTGTGCACTTGACTAGAAGTGCTTGCACAAGACAGAAGGAGTCATGTTGCTGTGGCTGAAGTTATGTGAAATCTATTGTTTTTTTTATCATGGGAAACATATACCTAATTTATATGAATGTGGTAAAGAGTATAGTAATCATGACAGCATGTGAGAAAGATCTCCAAATGTAGTGATACAATGTTCATAACAAGGAGGACCCTAAGAGAGATATACATGGTACTTCAGAGAAAGGGGAAGGAACAAGATTTCCTGAACTAATTTGGAGCATGGTGGAAGGGGAGTGGGAGTTAGGAGAAAGAGAAGGGGAGAAGAGAAGGGGAGAATGGAAGGGGAAAGGAGAACGTGAGAGGGCAGGATGATCGAGTCAGGGGAAGAATAGAGGAATCAAGAAAAGATTTACCACCATAGAGGGAGCCATTATAGGTTTAAAGAGAAATCCGACAATAAGGAAATATCCAGAAATCTACAAGTTTGACCCTAACTGACAATCTAAGAAATAGTGGAGAGGCTTAATTCCATTCTCCTATAATGAGATTGATGACTACCTTATATGCCATCCTACACCCTTAATCCAGTACCTGATGGAAGCAGAAGCAGACACCCACAGCTAAACACTGAACTGAAATCCTGGAACCCAGTTACAGAAAGGGAGGTATGATAAGCAAAGGAGTCAAGACCAGGCTGGAGAAACCCATAGAAAAAGCTGTCCTAAACAAGGGGAAGCTCATGGACCCCAGACTGATGGCTGGAAACCAGCATAGGGCTGTTCGAGAAACACGGAATGAGGATGTCAAAGTTTGGAGGTCCGGTTTATCTATGGAGCCTCTGGTAGTGGATCAGTATTTATCCCTACTACAGAAATAGAGTTTTGGAGGCCACTCCAGATTTAGGCATGCTTTCTCAGCCTAGACACACTGGGGAGGGTCTAGGCCCTGCTCCAAATGCTATGACAGAATTTTAGGATCCCCCTTGGAAGGCATCACCATCCCTGGAGAACAGAAAGGGTATGGAATAGGGGATCAGTGGGAGTCAGGGGGAGGGGAGAGAGAGGGAACTGGGATTGACATGTAAAAGAAGCTTTTTCTAATTTAAATTAAAAAGGAAGAAAATGTTGCAGTGCATTTTAAAATATTTGAGCGAAATTAGCTTAAAAATAGTGATATTTAATTCAAGGTGCCCTTAGAAATTGTTGCTATATAGTATTATAAATTGCTAAATTATTTCTATCCATTCCCCAAATTTAATAATAAAGTAACTATAATGTTTCAATTGACCTAACTCTAAACATTGTAGGAGTTATTGTGTCTGTACTCATTATGAAAACACAGCATGACCTTTTAGGAACCATTATGCCAGTTGAAACTAAAATTACTAAGTTGTTCTGGGATTTGAGGGTTTTCTGTCTTTGACCTTTGAAATGAAAGTAAAAATGAATCCATTTTTCTGCATGTCAACATATTCAGCTGTTAACTCTAGATAAGGACAATGTATTTTTTTTTCTTAGCCATTTGAACTAAAGTGCAGTTTAGACTTGAGAATTCCAAATCACCTGAAAGATGTGAAGTGATTCTTTTATCTTCAGCAGGCATGTAATGTCTCTAGGAAGGTTATCAAACCTTGATGTGTACAGTCTCTTGTATATTCCACAAAATAGTTTAATTAATAAGTCCATGTTATCTCATTATTTGGCTCTATTACAAGCTTCAAAATGATACATTTTATTGTATTTCATTTGCTTTATTTTTGTAACTTTATATGAAGTTATGAAAATCATATAAAATTATATTCTAAACTTTTCTCTCTTTAATTTTTAAAAGGATTTTTTGAAATAATGGAAGAGAAGGCATTAAAAAAGTCATACATGCTGTATATCTCTGAAAATATACCACCTGACCTGTTTAATAAATTCTTAATTCTTAACCAAGGAAGCTGCTATCTTCATGTATTTTCTACATGCGCATCAGTTCTATATCAAGCAACACACTGAGAAAAATGCAATGTGCATGAAATTTCAAACTCACCAATGAAAACTGTGTAAGTTTCTTTTGGATACTTCCCTCCCCCTGCTTGCTAGAGTAGACTCCTTGAAACTCATCTCCCAATGTGAGTGAGAGATCTTAGAACACTAAATCTAAATGTGAGCCCACCAAAACCCTGCCCTAAGGGATTTGGGAACTCAGAAGTAGAGGCCATAGAAAGACTATAAGATTTAGAGGAAATGGTTAGCACCACAATACAACGTCCTATAATTCAAAATGATTAAAACATATATAGACTCTGAAAAGACAACTATTCATTCCATCCACTAATATGTGTTGACCAAGCAAAACCTCCTGAAGCAGTGGCCCAGTTCATCCAACATATAAAATAGCTGTGACAGACAGAAGAGCCTCACAGACCACTACAACAGGACTCAGACAGGGTTCTGGGTTTTCTCAGGAGCTCCAAGGGACTAAGAGCACCCCCAAACTGCAGGAAGAAATTTGAAGGGAACTATCAAATTTCCAAACACTGTTTATAAATATTTGCTTTTATTTAAATGAAGTTGTTTATAAATGGCTAATGAGCACAGTCAATCTCTTTCTACAGATATAGAAATGAATATTTGGTATTGATATGGCTTTTGGTTTATTGATATAAATTCAACTCCTGTTTATACTGTGGTATTGTGTTTATAGATATCTTTTAAAATGTAACATATAATTAAATACAGATTATAGGGAGTCACTTATAATAGTCAAAACTTATAGTTATTTCAGTTAGGTATTCTATATATAGAGAGATAAATTTCAAATGGATAGATATTCTTCAAAACCTTTCCAAAACTGTAGAATATGGCATTTAAAGTGGTTTATTAGGGTCTTTCATGACAATGAAACACAACTGGTCCTGGCAACACCAATTTCAATAGTAAGGAATATGGGCATGAAAGAAACTTGCTATGAAGTTTGCCTTCAACATGGCAGAAATAGCCATTTGGACAAGAAACTGCTCTTGCCTGGACAGGTTGACACCATGGTGTCCAAACTGCACAAGCAGATAACAAAGGGAAAATGACTGTTGAACTTGCCAAGGGACAGAAAGGTTTTTCATGGTTCTCACTTACAAAAGAAAGCAACTGACAAAAATTGCCAGTACAGAACAAAGTAGATCTTCAAATTCCTCCTTTATTAAATGTCTGACAGACACTGTGGCCTATGGGATGTAGATGGATGCCCCAATGTTACAGAAAAACTTTGGGTGACTGTCCAGGTAGCGACATGTCTCTGTCAATTATAGAATTTATATATTATCCTTATGAGGTCTTTGATAGAATTGAAGCCAGATGGTTATGGCAATGATATCCTTTAGTTATGATAAAAGATGTTACAATGTTAATGAACTAAATATTGTTAACTATAGTTTTTGCTTGATAGTTGTTTTGTTATATATAATTTTACTATGTTAAAGTTAAAAACTCCCTTATTATTTAGAAAGATAAGAGGAGATGATGGGGGATATCCTTCTATATGCTGTGAATATATGTTTCTCTTATTTGTCTATGAATAGAGCTATTTAAGTCAATGGACAGGTAGGATATAGTCAAGCAGGAAGTATAGGTGGGACTACTAGACAATGAGGATTCAAGAAAGAAGACAGAGGGAGAAGAGCCAGAGAGACACCATGCAGCCATCGAACAAGTAACATACTGGAGCATTATAGGTAAGCCACAGCCTCATGGCCATACATTGTTTAATAGAAATGGGTTAATAGTTAAGAGTGAGCTAGCCAGCAAGAAGCATGATCATTGGCCAAACACTTTATAATTAATATAATCCATTGTGTATTTATTTGGGACTGCAACGTCCCAGGACCAAGCTAAACAGAACCTTCCATCTACAAAGACTGTGGCAGAAAGCACAGGACCTGATAAGGTCTGCACCAGATAGGGTACTAGAGAAAAAAAAAAAAAAAGAAGTGGACAAATGACCTCATCCCCAACTTAGACGCAATCTGAAATTGATAACCATTGCAAATGAAAATTTAGCCCCTGCAATGGAGTTTGATGTGTGAACAAACAACTCTAAAGGGTAGGTTGCATGCCTAAGATTAGATGGCCAACAAAAAACAAACTCAATTGCATCTTGAGATGTTCCTTGTCTCACAATGTGTTATGGTTTTTCTTTTTAATTTTATCTTATTAATTTCAATTTTATTTTATTTACATTTTCTTCTCTCTTTTTATTGGACAGGTCCTATGTGAATACATTATTGTTTCCAGTTTGCTATTTTTATAGGTTCATGAATGTGCAAATCAGTGGATCTATTTCTGTGCCTACTCTTGGGATATTTTTCTTGATAATTTTGTTTTACCTTATGATATTATACCATATTATATTAGTTATAATATCTTAGGTACCTGTTTGTTTTCTAATGAGAAACAGAAAGGGAGTGGCAGGTGAGGAGAGGACATGTGGAAGGAGTAGAGGGAGGGGAAACAGTAATCAGGGTATATTATGTAAATAAGAAAAAATGTGTTCTCAATAACATGAAAAAAAAAAAGAAAATTATCTGCTGACAATTGAGAATTCCAGTTACCAAAGAAACTTTAAAGCAGGGTAGGAAAGATGTGTACTTTTTTTTTTTGAGACAGGGTTTCTCTATGACTTTGGAGGCTGTTCTGGAACTCGCTCTAGGCTGGCCTCGAACAAAGAGAGATCTGCCTGCCTCTGCCTCCCGAGTGCTGGAATTAAAGGCATGTACCACCAACGGCCGGCTGGATCTTTCTTCTTGATATTTCTTCTTCCATATCCAGTGGCTCTTTATGCTCTCTGTAGTCTCTTATATGCTACATATACATTACTAAATGAACATGTAGCCAAAAGAATAGTTTATATTAGATTTTTCAAATGAAGGTAACCCAGATATTCATGTTCATGCTTTCCATATTTTAGTTGTTCCTTCAATATGTACAACAGCATCTTAAGTTACTTTTGCATTTCAGGCTTCAAAGAGTAAAAGAGAAGGTAGCATTTCATCTTTATCATACCATGTGAAGCAAATATGTGGATACTAAAATGCCAAAGAATTTTGAATTTTTCATGTGTTCTACTTGGGGAAACTTACTTTTAATATTAATTTTGACATTGATACATACATATTCATTCTTTATTTATTGTGGCTAATGGGATATTTATGTATAGACACATCTGTGGTTTATTTTCTAGTTGTATAAATTGATATCTGTTTTAGGAAAATACTTCATATAACTGATTTCCTAGGCTAAGGCTGCCACTCTTCTTAGTAATTATCCCATGGTACTTGGGTATCAATTGCAACTGGTGTACCATAATGAATAATCTCTCCTGGACTCACTCCAGGGACTACAAACCTACCGAAAGGTGTCAAGCTTCAGCTTGTCTCCATTATCCATTTATTACTGGGGTTTTCACTGCTTCTGAGGCTTTAAATTCATCTATAGCCTCTCCTGACCAAACTGGTGGAGGCATTTTCTCAGTTGGGCTTTTCCAAAATGACTGTAGGTATATCAGATTGACATAAAACTACCCAGCACATCATAATGTTATTTTCCTTATGTCTATTCTTATGCTGATTTTATATGGTAAATCTATGTATCAAATTTATGATAATAGTATAAAGCATTATTATATTTTAAAGAATTATTCAAATGTTTCGATGATAGTTGCCCCATAACTATTTAAGTCAATGCCTTGTATAGCCCACTTTTCCACTGAAGAGGACTATGCCTTTGGTAAAGTGATTGCTGTATTTTTCAGGAATTGGAAAGTAATTGCTTATTTACTTCTAGGCTCTCTTTTGGTTTGAGATGATCTAAATTAGTATTGTAAAGGATTCTAGCATTAAACATGGATAAATTAATTGTCTTTCCCTTTAGCCTAATTTGTGTAACTAATTTTGTACATAAGCAAAATTGGTTTAAAGTGCTGAAATCAAAGCAAAGTGTGAGACAAATTGGCTTCTTCAGCTTCAGGACAAAGATTCATAATATTTAGGTTTAACTGACTGTAATTACACATCAAATATGGTTGGAAAATCTCTCCAGGTGAAGTTGCATGATTCTGTCAATACTAACGCAAAATAATAAAAATAAAATGTCTCAAATAAAGTTTTCCCCAAAGTCAAATATTTAGATTATATTAAGTTGATGATTTCATCTTAAATATACACTCTATTCCTGTTCCAGCTGAGGAGGTTCACTTCATAGTTTGTTTTGAAGAGTGAAACATATTTGTCTTAATTTATCATCATTACTGAATATGCATTTAAGCATAATTTTATATTTTAGAAAAATAAATGTAAAATTATTGAACTGATCCTTCTTACAGAAGCACTTTCCCCTCTAGGAAGAAGATACAATTTCATGAACTCATTACTTCTTAAAGGCATTCCTTATTGTTACTTCATTGGAAGTAAGTTATTTCTGGAAAGGATACTCTCAAAACACCACACATTCTTTGAATACAGTTGTTAGGGCGTAAGTAAATGAATTTGGGGGATATAATTCAGCTTTAATACGCACCAATTGCATGATACACATATATGAATATTTCTAACTTATGAAAATTTGGGTAGGATTAGAAAATATGTTATTAAAAAGAATTTCTTGGTGCTTTATAAGAGAAAGGGTAAAAGATTGACATTGTTTTGAATAGCCAAGTCTCATTAATTTCCATGTGTAAAAATTTATTCTATGAAACAATTGAATTAATGATAATTCTTCTCTTTCATTGTGTATTTATGTAAGAACAATAGTATCAAAATGTAGGAGGGAGTAATTACCAGATATTTGAATGCAGGGGAAATGATTCTGTGCCCAGAGCTCCAGTATTATGACTTACAACTACATTAATAACAACAAAATTGTTTACCATACTTAGGTTAAGGTTAATATAGTGAAGTGACAGAATAGTGTCTTGTTACATGTTATGAAATGTTGTATTTTTCTTTAGATATAATATTACATTCTAGTAGTTACTTTCAGCATACCTTGAAAATATTGAAATGAAATTTTGAAAGTACACATAAACAGTCTACCTTTTGTTTCATTTTCACTGTATTTTTTCCTCCATTTTTTATTTAAATTAGAAACAAGATTGTTTCACATGTCAATCCCAGTTCTTCTCCTTCCCCTCCTCACCTGCCCCCCACTAACAAACTAAATTTCAACTTTTGTGTTGGATTTTTGAAAATTGATAGTCTTAATACTGGTTACATTGGTTCAGAAACATTTGAAAATATTTAATCAAAGTACTTGATAAATTAGCTTGGGCATGATGAGGTTGCTGAAGTTATAAAGGAAATATAATCATTGACAAGCAACCTTGAAACCTGCATAAGAGCATTTCTGTTGAAAGCAAAGGAAGTATACAAAGATACTGACTGATGAAACTGCATTATTATCGTGAAGTCACAAAATTGGCATAGTAATTGGCATATATCAAGTTCTGCTGAAAAGGTATTGGTGTAGCTAATGATTATAAGTAAAGTATCAGAAATGAATTAAATTGAGAAGGCATGTTATTTGGTGCATGGTAATTGAGTAAAATGTCAATGCTAACTGAGAAAACAGTTTTGATATTTCTCTTATGTACTGCATAGTGTGAAGCAAACCCATTAAATGGAGCTAAAAATAGTATCTATAGTATCAAGTAATTGGATAAAAGCAGTTACCTGTTTAAATACAAAAGTTATTTGATTTTTGGAATCTGAAATGGCTGAAAGACACTTAAGAAAGTGCTCAAAATCATTGGCCATCAGAGAAATGCAACTCAAAACAACTCTGAGATACCACCTCACACCTGTCATAATGGCTAAAATAAAAAATACCAATGACAATCTATGCTGGAGAGGATGTGGAGAAAAAGGAACACTCCTCCATTGCTGGTGGGAGTGCGAACTTGTAAGACCACTCTGGAAATCAGTATGGCGGTTGCTCAGAAAAATGGGAATCAGTCTACCTCAAGATCAGCCA
The DNA here is from genome assembly GCF_003668045.3 of Cricetulus griseus. Taxonomy (NCBI): domain Eukaryota; kingdom Metazoa; phylum Chordata; class Mammalia; order Rodentia; family Cricetidae; genus Cricetulus; species Cricetulus griseus. The sequence continues at coordinate 145,797,789 of NW_023276807.1, read as the reverse complement.
TTCCTCTCTTGGGTATATACCCAAATAGGGCATGTACATACAACAAGGACATATGTTCAACCATGTTCATAGCAGCATTGTTTGTAATAGCCAGAACCTGGAAGCAACGTAGATGCCCCTCAACTGAAGAATGGATTAAGAAAATGTGGTACATCTATACAATGGAGTACTACTCAGCAGAAAAAAAGCAATGGAATCTTGAAATTCGCAGGCAAATGGATGGAACTAGAGGAAACCATCCTGAATGAGATAACCCAGTCAGAAAAAGAGAAACATGGTATGTACTCACTGATATATTAATTTTAGACATAGAGCAAAGGATTACCAGTCTATAATGCTCTTCACCAAAGAAACTAGGAAACATGAAGGACTCTAAGGGATAAATGGTCCCCAGGAATGGAAGTGGCATGAACTCCCAAATGAACTGGGGGCATGAGGGTGGGGGGGGAAGGAGCTGCTACAATAAGAACAAGAGAAGAGGAGAAGAGGAGTGGAAATGGAGGAGCAGAAACATGGAGTTGGGGGAAAAATAGAGGAAAGAGAGCAGGATGAGAGATACCATATCAGAGGGAGCCACTATAGGTCCGAGAAGAGATCTGGAGCCAGGGAGATCTCCAGAGACCTACAAGGATGACACGATCTGACAATACAAGCAATGGTGGAGAGGATAACCCAAAAGACCTTCCCCTAAAATGAGATTGATGACTTCTCTTTATGCCATCCTAGAGCCCTCACCCAGTAGCTGAAGGAAGCAGAGACAGACATCCACAGATATACACTGAGCTGAAATCGGGAATTTAGTTGAAGAGAGGGAGGAATGAAGAACGAAGGGGTCTGTACCAGGTTGGAGAAACCCACAGGAACAGTTGACCTGAACAAGGGAGAGCACATCGACCCCAGATGCTGTCTGGGAGGCCAGTACAAGACTGATCCAGATCCCTGAACATGGATGTCAATAAGGAGGCCTCTGCACTCCAGGGAGCCTCTGGTGGTGGATTAGTATTTTTCCCTGGTGGAAGAAGGGACTTTGAGAGCCCATCCCACATGAAGGGTTACACTCTGGTCCTGGACACATGGGGAAGGGCCCAGGACCAGCATAGGAAGACTTGGTGGACTTTGCAGAGCCCCCGTTGAGGGCCCTACCCTGCCTGGGGAGTGGTGGGTGGATGGGGTGGGGGGTAGCTGGGGTTGGGGGAGGAGGGTTGGGGGTGAGGGGAGGGAGAGGGAGAAGGGCCTTGAAATAAGCTTGTTCCCTAACTAGAACTAATAAAATAAAATAAAACTAAAAAGACAAAAAAGTTATTTTAACAATTGTCTTAAATATAATGAATAATCCCCAAACATACCAGTTTCTCAGCATACATAAAATTTACAGTGCAGACTTTGTACATACATACATGCATGCACATGCACACACACACACACACACACACACACACACACACACACACTCATACCTACTAGACACAACAAATAATCTTTATCCATTTGTGTCTATATCTTCCTACTTAATAATCACCCATTAAAATTAACTACAAGTAAATATACCACATTTTATTTATCCATTCTATAGTTGAGGGTCACCTAAGTTGTTTCCAGGTCCTTACTATTACAAATAATGTTGCCATAAATGTAGTTGAGCAAGTGTCTTTATGGTATGATTCTGTATCCATTGAGTACACTAAGAGTGGTATTGCTGGATCATGAGGTCGATTGATTCCCAATTTTCTAAGAAACCACCATACTGATTTCCAAATTAGCTGTACTAGTTTGCACTCCCACCAGCAATGGGGCAGTGTTTCCCTTACTCCACTTCCTCTTTAATATAAATTAACATCAGTGTTTTTGATTTTAGCCATTCTTACACGTGTATGATGGCATCTGAGTTGTTTTGATTTGCATTTCCCTGATGGCTAAGGATGTTGAACAATTCTTTAAATGTCTTTCATGCATTTGAGTTTCTTCAGTTGAAAATTCTATTTATATCTGTATCCAATTTTTAAATTGGATTATTGGATATTTTGATGTCTAGTTACTTGAATTATTTATATATTTTGGAGATCAGCCATGTTGTAATTTAAGAAAATCAGCACAATGGAGAAAAATATCATGAGACAGGGTTAGAGTAGAGGTATTTTTTTTAATTAGGGAAAGGGATCACAAAAAGGACAAAAGGAGAACCAGGAGACCACCTCCTGAAACAGAAGCAGCAGGAGAGAGGAAAGAGGGGGAGAGGGAGAGAGGAGAATAGAATGAGAGAGAGAGAGAGAGAGAGAGAGAGAGAGAGAAAGAAAGAAAGAAAGAAAGAAAGAAAGAAAGAAAGAAAGAAATGAATTAATAAAGAATGGAAGGAAGGAAGGAAGGAAGGAAGGAAGGAAGGAAGGAAGGAAGGAAGGAAGAAGGCTGTGAAGTGGGCAAAGCATTTTAAAACAGGAACACAGTGATTATGCACAGGTGATATTCTTTGTGGCTGAAGTAGAACAGGAACACAGTGAATATGCACAGGTGATATATTCTTTGTGGCTGAAGCTGAAGAACTCCAAGGACAGGCCAGGAAAGATGCCTGAATACCAACAAGCTTTCCATCAGATATGGGGTTGGTAAAGATCTTTTCCGATTCTGTAGGCTGCCATTTTGTCTTATTGACTGTCCTTTGCCTTACAGAAGTTCATCAGTCTCAGGAGGTTCTATTTATTAATTATTGCTCTCAGTGTCTGTGCTACTGGTACTATAAAAGAGATATCTTGATAGAAGTAGCCTCTAAGGGGATAGGGAGAAACCATGTGCTAGGAATTTCCCAAGAATCCACAAGGATGGCACACAACCTAAGACAGCAAGCAATAGTAGAGAGGGCTCCTATACTGGGCTTCCCCTATAAGCAGATTAGTGACTACACTAATTGACATCATGGAAGATACATCCAGTAACTGATGGAAGCCATTAAGTGATCCACAGACAAGCACTGGCCTGAGCTCTTAAAATTCAATTGAAGACAGGGAGGAGAAATCATATGAGAAAGGTCAAGATCATGATTGGGAAAACCATGGAGACAGCTGACTCAGTGGGAGTTCAAGGACTCTAGACTGACAGCTAGAAATCCTGCATGGGACTGAACTAAGCCTTGTGACTGTGGGTGACCTTATGTGACTTGATCTGTTGAAGGGGTGTACTCTGGCAGCTGGACCAGGACTAACCCTGGGTGTATGAACTGACTTTTTGGAGCCTATTCCCTTCCTCAGCTTGAATGCAGGCAGAAGGGTGTAAGTCCTGCCTCAACTTGGTATATCAGACTTTGTTGACTCCCCAAGAGAGGCCTTATCTCCTCTGAAGAGTGAACAGTGGGTGGGATGGGGAGGCAGGGGATAAGGAGGCAGGGGCTAGTATATAAAATGAAAACAATAAAATAAAAAAGAAGAAAAAAATAAAATCATCTTTGATTAATTCGCAGGACTTTGTATGGAAAACATAGGAGAATATATAGAAAATTTATTTTTCTTTCTTTTTTTTTATTCTTTTGGTTTTTCGAGACAGGGTTTCTCTGTGTAGCTTTGGAGCCTATCCAGGCACTCGCTCTGGAGACCAGGCTGGCCTCGAACTCACAGACATCTGCCTGTCTCTGCCTCCTGAGTGCTGGGACTAAAGGTGTGCTTGACCAACACCCAGCTGAAAATTATTTTTCAGAGAAATATTATTATCAGAATGTATTTTGTGATGCTGTAACAAATACCTATGGTGAGATTCTTTATAAAGAACTTATGTTTATTTTGTTAATGGTTCTCATGGCTAAATATTACAAACAGAAGATTCTGACCACCAGTTTTCATTATAAGACAGTGGAGAAATGGAGAAGACCAAACATGAGGAATTACTTTTCCTTACATCAACTTGCTTTCAGTAACTATCTCAGCACAGGGGACTAGGACCAACTGGATAATGTGACTTTATCACCAAAGATTAATTGCATAATCTGCAGAATTCAAATATTTAATGGTTCCAAAGCTGGTACTGAGATAATGCAAATGGAGGGACCAGAACCAATGATTTGTTAGTGAACTGAGCAGTAGTATTAACTGCCAAGTTAAATCCCTTGCATTGCCATGAAATCAGACACCCTGTTTTATCTGAAGGCACTGTGCATACACATGGAGGCAAAACTGCCCTGCACTTAAAGTAAAATAAATTAATATAATGAGGGAAAATAAGTAAATGTGTGCAAGAAACACAAATTTAGAAGGAAAAGAAAGCACTCAACTTGCAAAAGGAGGGAAAGTAGAGATTAACTTCAGTGAAACTCTGGTGAAGAATTGAGCTATTTGATTAAACTAAGAATGTTCTGAATTAGGAAGACCTTGGTTTGGCCGACATGATTTTCTGATGCATAATAAAATACACATGGTTATGAGAATACACCAAAGTAAAACTGGGATGAAATATGTAGGCTGTTTCCTTTTTGACACATGTTTATTTACTTTATTTTGTCTCTGTGGCAGATTTACCTGCATGTTTCAGGACAGCCATGGCAGTTACCAAAAGAAACCCTGTGTCAAACAAAAGAAGGAAGAATACAAAACAACACACACAGAAACTATGCTATATAATCAATGATTTGTAAGTTAAATAAATAAATGTTTGGGGGGAGAAAGCTCTGATATAGAATTATGAGACAAAGAATCTCCAAAAATCCCATTGAGTTTGTTTTGTATGGCCATCTACTGCCTGCCATTTTATGTGATTTGTTTAAACAGCAAAACCATATAGGAGAAAACTCATTAAACATCTTGGTTAAAGATGTGGGCTTGTGTCCACTCACTCTTTCAGAACTGGGGTCCTATCAGGCCCAGACCTATGCAGGCTCTGTGCATGATGTCATGATCTCTGTGAGTTCCTATGTGAATCATTACTGTTGTGTTATAAGGCCTTGTTTCCTTAGTTTCTGCCTTTCCCTCCAGCTGCTACAATCATTTTTCTTCTTCTTCTTTCGTCTCTGTCTCTTATATCTTTCTTTCTTCTCTTCAGCAAGGTTCTCTCAGACAATTTCCCAGTGATGGAGAGCTCTTTTCTCACTGTCACTATTGTGTACACACATAAATAAAATAAAGTTCATCAACTGATTATGTAAAACGTGCCTTTTTATCTTGTTTACATTCTTGTTCTCTATTAAAATATAATACAGTCTCTTTGATAACACTAGAAATTAGATATAGCTTTGAAATACTTTCAAGATTTGGTAATAATTCTCCCTGCAGCATTTATTTTAAACTTTCCTGTAAGCTAATATGACTAAAGACATTGGGAAATTATCAAAATTAACAGCTATATTATTAATTAAATTTTGTTAAACAAATTGCTCTGACATTACTCTTTAGAATTTCTTACTGAATTACTCTGTAGCAAAATAACTCCTACCATCTTGGAAATACATATTCTTTGGAAACAAACTTATTTTAGCCTGATCTGATAATTGAAATCAGGAATTTGTTTCAGTTTCAAATGCCTTCATTGTCATTCATTGTCCAGAATTTCTTCACAAAGTCTTTGCTTTTATAATTCCTCCAGAGAAGACTGTATGTTGTGGAACAGTTTTTGAAGGTGTGTTACATTTGTTTATGCTGTGAAATATGCATTTTAATGATGCAAAGATATATTGCATTTCTTTTATGTTGCATTTGTTTAACTCTGTGAGTCTGTATTACTTTGCCTGACTAAACAGCTGATTTGCTTAAGAAAATGCTGAATGGCCAATAGTGAGGCAGGGAAAAGGACAGGTGGGACTGACAGTCAAAGTGAATAAATAGAAAGAGAAATCTCAGAAGAGAAGTTTGAGGTACTAAAGAAAAGGGGAAAGGAGAAATCCAGGGGTTGGCACTCAAGTATACAGCTAGCCACAGAGTAAAGTTTGGTATAAAAAATGGAAAAATATAAAAGTACAGAGTCAAAAGTTAGATGGGATAATTTAAGTTAAAATAAAATGATGACTAGAAAGAAGCCAAGCTAATGGATCAGGGAGGTGGGTCCCCCAAAGAGTAAACAACCTAAAGAGCTGAAGAGAAAACAAGAACAAAGCAAGTGTTTGTTTAATGTATAACATGTTTGTCTTTTTGTGATTGAGTTACCTTGCTCAGAATGTTTTTTTTCTAGTTCCATCCATTTCCTGCAAATTTCAAGATTCAATTGTTTTTTTTTTTCCATTGTGTAAATGTGCCACATTTTCTCTATCCATTCTTTGGTAGAGGGGCATGTAGGCTGATTCCAGTTTCTGGCTATTACAAATAGTGCTGCTATAATCTTACTAGAACAGATGTCCTTGGTGTATGAATGTGCTTCTTTTGGGTATATGTCTAAGAATGGGATTGCTGGATCTTGTGGTAGAATGATTCTCATTTTTTTAAGAGTCATACTGATTTCAAAGTGGCTGTACAAGTTGGCACTCCCACCATCAGTGGAGAAGTGTTCCCCTTTCTCCACATCCATTCCAGCATAAACTGTCATTGGTGTTTTTTAATTTGGCCACTCTGACAGGAGTAAGATGGTATCTCAGAGATATTTTGATTTGCATTTGCCTATGGCTAAGGATGTCAAATACTTTCTTATGTATCTTTCAGTCATTTTAGATTCCTTGATTGAGAATTGTCTATTTAGTTATGTACTCCATTTTTTAATTGGATTATTTGGTGTTTTGGAGACTAGCTTCTTGAGTTCTTTGTATATTTTGGAGATCAGCCCTCAGTCAGATGTGGAATTGGTGAATACCTTTTCCCTGTCTGTGGGCTGCCACGTTGTTTTGCTAATCATGCTCTTTGCCTTACAGAAGCTTCTCAGTTTCAGGAGGTCCTATTTATTAATTGTTGATCTCAGTGACTGTGCTACTGGTGTAATGTTCAGGAAGCTGTCTCCTGTGCCAATTAATTCAAGGGTATTACCCATTTTGTCTTCTAATAGGTTCAGTGTGGCTGGATTTATGTTGAGGTCTTTGATCCATTTTGACTTAAGTTTTGTGCATGGTGATAGTCTTGGGTCTATCTGCAGTCTACTCCATGTCTGCAACCAGTTATGCCAGCACCATTTGTTGAAGATATTCTCTTCGTTCCATTGTATAAATTTGGATTGTTTATCAAAAATCAGGTGTTCATAGGTATGTGGGTTAATATTAGGGTTTTCACCTCTATTCCATTGGTCTACCTGTCCATTTTTGTGCCAATACCAAGCTGCCTTTATGACTATAGCTCTTTAATATCGCTTGAAGTCAGGGATGGTGATGCCTCCAGAAGCTTCTTTATTGTACAGGGACATTTTGGCTATCCTGGGTCTTTTGTTCCTCCATATAAAGTTGTGAATTGCTCTTTCAAGGTCTGTGAAGAATTATGTTGGAATTTTGATGGGGATTTCATTGAATCTGTAAATTGCTCTTGGCAAGATTGCCATTTTTACTATGTTGACCCTATCTATCCAAGAGCTTGGGAGATATTTCCATTTCTGGTATCTTCTTTAATTTCTTTCTTTCGAAACTCAAAATTCTTATGATACAGGTCTTCCACTTAATCAGACTAAAAAATTGCATAGGGATGGACAGGTATCCCAAAGTTACAAAGACAGCCACTTATACATAAAAGTCTTACTAATAAATTTCTGATTATAAAGAATAGTAGAGAATAAAATATGAAATCCTTTTCACATTTACATTCACCTGATTGGTGAATTGCAATGATGATTGAACTTCCTCTGCTTGGTGAAGTGAAAAATTTTGTCTGAGCAACTAATATAGGATATAAAATTAAAATACATATTTAAATAATTTTTATCTATTTTCATCCTTATACTACACATAACCAATTAGATGAGCTTTATTGCCCTCTGCATCCTTCTTTTAATTTCAGGGTCTTTAGTTCACAGATTGCCCTCCTTTACTGGGTGTCAATTGGAGCAGCAATGACAAACAATCTAATCCTTAGCTTGACAGATATTTGGGATGCCTAGATCTCTGTGTGTATGGAAGGCAGATGTTGTCCTTCTAAGAAGATGAGATTTCTTACTTTAACTAAGCACTTGGAATAATGTTACCATTTCCATTGTCACATATGCTTTTTCCATCATTTACTTCTGTGTACATATTTTTAATTCTGTGCCATCCCAATAGTAGATTACTTTGATACAGGACAAGGTAGTACATATATTGGGAGCACAAAGGAGTTAGATATTCTTAAAATTAAATGAGTTCAAATTGTTAGCACTTCATTTTAATTTATAGAATATGAAAGTGGCAATTGGTATGATTAAAATATGTTGATTATAATATGCTCTTCCAAATTTTCTAAATCTAAAAACTGTACTATCAAATAAGTTAATACTAAAATGTACTTCCTTTGAAACATCATGAATTTGAAATACATTTCCTTAAGCCTTTAAAACAATAGGGGCTGCTTTGTTCAAGAAAAAGACTGAAATTATCAATCTTCACAATCATAATTTTGCATAATCAGTTTCACAAACTAAAGTGGAGCTGGCTTATGGGAATACTAGTCTATGTATAGAGCTTTAACAGTTTAGGATATGAATAAAAAGGAAATAATGTTCCATGTATTCATATATATATATATATTCTTTTCACAGACTGGGGAGAAATGCTGGAAGGCAATCACAAGGGAAGAGCAGTTTACTTTCAAATAGCAGAGACATTGGTGGGATAATTTACTATTTATATTAAGGGTAAGGAAATACTTTAGACTGGTTTTAATGACTGGAGAGGACATGAGAACAAATGGCAACGATTAGGGGAGAGGAAATGGCTGCTTAGGAAATGTTTGTATTCTGCTAAGCTAAATCTTCTATAGTCACTTAATGTTCTCATCAAGATTTTGAAGTCCAATGCTATTTGACTTTTTCCATGAAAGCTAAGATTTTATTAAAATAAGTAACTTCATATTAAATAAGAAAACAGTTTAACAAAACAGCACCAAAGTTTCCATTTAATATAACTGCTTATTATTTTTTAAACATTTTGCTGATTCTTTAAGGATTTCACATCATGAACCCCAATTCCACTCATCTCCTCATCCCTTCATTTGTGCCCTGTGCCCTTGCAACTTCCCACTCAGAAGAAAATAAAATTAAAAACAACAAAACCAAAAACAATTGTCTTGGAAGTTATAGTGTGTCACAGTGAGTCACAGAGTATATCCATACACTTTTGCATGTAAATATTTATTACAAAGAGTCAAGTGTGAGGCCTCTGGCTTCTGCTACCCTAATAATAGTGGATCTTCACTGGGACTGCTTTTGCATATTCTATTATTGCCCACTGTCAAGGAGTTCCTGCATCTTTGCACCTGTAGAGCCAGCCTCTTCACATGTTCCAGCAGTTCTCCAATGGTATAGATGTTGTGGTGGGTCAACTGGTAGCCCTGGATATTGGCTTTGGTCTTAGCTGAGTTAGTCAGCCAATAAGCTTATATTCATTCTTATTACCAGGGCAAGCTCTCCAGCACTACCCTGCTAGCTTACCCAATGTCATAGACAGCAAGGAGTGGAGCCATTCTCCCACTCTAATATCCTTTGGGTTGGCTGACCATATCCAAGTCACTAGTGGAAATTCCATTGTGCTTCTTAGGAAAGTTGCAGGGCATGAGCACTGCACCAGGAGAGGGACAGGCCCAGCTCTTCCTAGTGCTGCATCCAGTGAGGAACGTTGTCTCAGACAACAGTCCAAACCAGGGACATTAATATCTTTGATGGTAACATGGGCCATGGACAATTGCACAGTCTCTGGTGGCTACATGACCATGGACCCAGACATGACTCTTCGTGGCAGCATGTGCCTTAGGTGTCTTCACAGGCTTCTCACATCAGACTGTTCCTCTTCATTCTCTCCTCTTTAGGGACACCTCAATGCACTTCCCTAAGTTGTTCTGCTTCTCATTCCCATCTGTCTGCCACATATTTTTATATTCTAGTGACTGTGAAGGGTCTCTGGATATGTTCGTATCCACTCTGTGTGAACATAGGCAGGGACTCTGGATGTCTTCAAGTATTTATCCAACCCAAAGCATCCAAAGGCAATACATCTGTGGCCAAATCTAGACACAGGATGGTAAAATGGTAATTTAACATAGAGTTGTCTAGTCTCCTGTTGAACCACCAATGCAACTAACTAAAGAGTTTAGCAGATAAGCCAATGATGAGAAGTAAGCACAACAGTACATGTCCAGTTAGTTGTGAGTCTCTATTCTGCTGGCACTGCTCTTCTTCCAGGGCTAGGATGCAGTTTTGGAGACTTAGTTAATCATACAGTGGTCATTTTCTCAAAGGAAGAAGACATAGGCCAAATAACACTTGTGTTTTGGAGAATGAAGATGTTGTTCATTGTCATGGAAGCAATATGATTGTGATCATTAAGAGCAGATCCTAGATCTATTGCATGCTTTAAGGTCCAACATTTAGAGCCCTTATTCAGGGTTCAAAAAGAAATGATACAAGAAGCAAAGGATATAAGTCTGAGGGCTTTAGAGAAGAATCTTTTCACACACATTCTTTCTATCAATGTGCTTTTTATTGTTCTGTTGTTTATTCTTCTGTCTCTAATATAATTTTTTACCTAATTGTCTATAATTTCTTAGCTCTTATTATCTTTCTTAATTATAATTCCTATTCTCTGTTTTCTTCCTTTTTTCATTTTCCTACATTTTTAATTTTCCTTTTATTCTTATCCTATTAATTTCTGTTAGCTTCTCCCTTTAACTACCACATCCTTAGACTTGTATCTCCATATCTCTCTTCCCCTAGATGCTTGAAGCAAGGATAAGTATTACAGATTTAGCTTTTCATTGGTCAGAAGCACATTCATAGACTAAGCAATAAGGGCAGAACTATTGCCATGACAACATAATGTCCTGAGAACATAGGAGCAAAACCACAACCAGCCAGGGAGGCCACAGTGCCCAATGACAACTTTAAGATACACCGCTATTGTTAGTAGATTGGCTAATGAAGAATTAGAATGCTATTCTTAGTAACATTGGTTGAATATCTGTGGCTCTGACTTTGTACATAGGTAAGTGTAAGGTTTTAAATTTATGATCTATTTATAAAAGACATTTAGTCTAGTTTGAACTTGCTCTGAGGTGAAAGTGAGCTAATTGTGTGCAGTTAGTCTGAGCAAGAGAACAAGACAGGCTATTAAGAGTCCGCAGTCCTTATGGGATAAACAGATCTGGCTATGAAGAACGGCTTAATTTATAATCTCTATGTAAAAATTATATAGCTAAATAAAATGTCATCTTTCATATCATCCACAAATATATGTGCCCAGTAAACAATTACCATACTGTAGTAATGTGAGAAAAATCCCCAAGATGTAATGTGATGAAAAGAACTCTTCACACAAGAGGTCTACAATGAGGACAGCTAGAACATTCAGACGGCCGTATTCCTTATTGTCTGGCAGATAAGGTTAATGAGGTTTGCATCTCTGGTGACAATATTCTTCATTGACTTTCTAAATGAGGTCTATAGCTCCTTGAGATATATCTCTGATGGGTTGACCCCTGAAGTATGTGCTAAACTCTCACTGTATAATTCTGTGATCTGTAGGATAGATCATGATCTGACCTAATCGTGACTGTGTCCAGTCATGATAGGAAGTACAAAGACAACATTGCAGCCCAGTGCCAAATTGGGCATGGTGGAAAGTGAATAAGTAGATGGTGGAGTGATGGGAGAGAAAGAAGCAAGCAAATAAATGGTAGAGAAATGGAAGATGAGTAGATTGTATGCTATGAAGTGAGACAGAACTAGGGATACAAAGTTGGTTGTTGTTCTTACCCCTTGGGAGAAGGTGAATTACACTGATCCTTAATAGAGCCAATAGTAGTTTATATTACAGGAAATATTTTGAGGGCCAAGTAAAATGAAGGATATAGCTTTAGGAATAGATGAAAGGAAGAAGCCAAAGCTACCTTACCACAAGAACCTTAGCAATGCATTTTATTTTAAAAATTCATTAATATATGACTTTGCATACAACTGAGGTAGAAGTTAAAAGTGGAAGGTAGAATAAGAAGAAGGAATAGAGAAATAGGAAAGAAGAAGGATGAAGAAAGCAAGAAAAGACTGAATAAACTTTTTTAAAAGGTAGCAGGGCTTTCCACAAATTAATAACTCAAAGTCCCTCAAAAGAGGTTGGAAAGCCCAGGAATACCAACTTCTAGAACCAGCACAGTTCATCTGTGTTTTTCAAACCTTAATGAACACTGATTAAAAGTTAGTTGACAGGATTTTGCTGTATTTATTGTTGATTTATTGTGATTTTATGAAATTTAAATATGAATTAGGATTTGAGAATCAATAACCCAATAAACAACAGACATGCCTATCTGGAAAGAAAATGCTTGAGAACTTTTTTCTTGTTCATTTATCCACCCTTAACTGTCTCCTAACATTTATTTTCTTTATAGATAAAGAAATAAAACTTACAGAATACAAGAAAGGACATGAAATTTTATCCACTTAAAATACACATTTTCATTTTCTATTTTGTAGATACTATATTAAACATGCTTCAAAAATAGGTAAAATAAATTATAATTAAGGACTTCTCTATAGTTATAAATACAAATAAGTTATATTCATAAATCCACAAAACATTTTTTGATCTTTAAAATTTTATATCATTATTAGATATTTGAGACATCATACAAAAATACTTTAAATATGTATATGCATACATATGTGCTTACATATGTATATCCACCAAACAGTTATTAATAATGTGGAATATATTCAGGGTAATACGCTAAAATGCAGACATGGAAAAATCTGAATTAAATGAACCTAACTTCCTTATCTGTTTTTTTTTCTTCTTAGTTTCTGAATTCTTTGAAGTAACACAATGGCGTTTAATTGTTCTATTTCTGCTTAATAGACCAGGCAAGATTGTTTAAGACGAACCACTACTTCATGTTATTCACAATTCTATAAAAGAATAATTTGAACATTTTAGGAGAGACAGTAACTTTGACTCAGTGACATGGCAAGTCATATTCTTTAAAACTTTTCTGTAATGAATTTATCATGACAATATTTTCATCTTGGTGTTCCTCAGTCTACTTCTCTCCCTTAATTGTTCATGTATGGGAAGGAGATGTTTCCAATAGACTGAAGGTCTGTACGCAAAAGTAAATACTTCTGATAGAGTATGTTTATTGTCAATGATGTTTTTGTTTTGGGAAAAGTCTTACTCAGTATGATCATCTTCATTAGAATGGAAAAGAAACAGTATATTTTCATATAATATACTTGTATGATTGTTTATAGAAAACCTATTACTCTATAGCCAAGGTAGATTCCAAACTTGGGATCTTTTGTTGTGAGTCTCCTGAATATAGGGATTACCAGTGTGTGACTGGATTTCTGGATATATACTGGACAACTTGATGAGATGTAAAAAAACCATACTACCATCAAGCCTAATGTGTGATTTCTTTGTTTCTATTTTTCTTTTATTATATTCCTTGGCACAAGGAGTAATGTAATACAGAATGTCTTTAAACTCGCTATATCTGAGAATAACCATAAATCTCATCATACATGCCTCATGTAATGCTAGGGTTGAATACCTAGTTTATTGTATGCATGGCAATAATTTTACCAATAGAGATACATCCCCAGTGTTGAGACTAATATTTTTGTTCTTTTATGTTTCATATTTTGATACTGGAAACACAATCAATTTCTCATTTATGATGGCAGAAACAACAATATTTCTTATGGTTACTATTCAGCTACCAAAACTGTTTCCATAATATAAAAACAATTTTTACCTGTGTTCATTTATTAATTTTCATTGAACAAAAATCTCTTATGCACTGTTGTGTCTTTATAAAAAATGCCATGGTATTCAAAATTGCTCATGTTTCTTTTCTCATAGTGATAGAAAATATGAACAAAAAGTGTACATGAATGAAACCTTGTAATTTTTCTCCTTATCACAAGAGAGAAAAAGATCTGTGGAGTATGTAATGAAAAGATGCATTTAGTCAAGGAATAATGGAGACAGTTCCCTAAGGAATTAATGATTAATTATGATTTTCTAGAGAAAGAATTATTTGCAGAAAGTGGACTGTGAAGAAGAGAAGAGCATGTTCCAGGGCCATATGGTGTGGTATGTACAGATCTGTGGAGTGAAATCAGAGGAGGGTACAGAGGGCGGAACCCACAGGCCAGGGTATGAAGTGAGCCAGAAACACCAGGTACACAACAGAAAGGAAGCTCTGAGCCCATTAAGGTTTTTGCTGTTTTGCAATGGATTTATCCTGAAGTGTTTCAGCAGGAAAGAAAAACAATTTCTACTAAAAAAAATAGATTCTTGAACATGAAGGAACTATTTTCTTGAATGTAAAAGTCATTGGATATTTGTTCTTTTCCTATAATTGTAGGTTACAGTCCGGTCTAAAAGTTTCATTATTGTCTAACTAGCACTTTGACAGTTCTGAGAATTTTACATAACTTATTTAAAAATATGACCATATTTTCCAAACATTTTACTGTCAACCTATTATTAAAGCAAGCTAACCCAATACCGCATGGAGAACAAAATTTCTTGCATTTCTACATATTAAAAATACTTTGATGGGTAGCATTGTACATTTACATACGTTTCCACTTTTAGCATGCACTTAAAAAACCAAATTTAGAAATATGTGTTGAATTTAAAAGGTAGTTTCTTTAAACTGATAAATTACCTGAATTGGTAACAAAGGAATATTTAAGTGGAAATTATGTGTGAATATATGCATGATATATCAGCTATATCAGCATAAAAATTAAAATAATCTTGAAGCATTAACATGACTATATATTGGAAAACTTCCATATAATCTAGCTATAATTTAATTATACACAAAAGAAAGAAGAGGAAGATTAAAGGGACTAAATTTATATCACCATAAACCACCTACACAATATAAATTCCAATTGAGCTTGCCTCTCCATAAAATTGCAAATATAATGTCTAAAATTTAACAAAAACTTTATTTAGATTTTTACATTAACTCTTTGACATAACTTTTAAATGAACCATATTATTTCATACATTAATAGTTGTAAGTTTTAACAAAACAATATACCTTTCTATACATAAAGTAAAATTATTTTTAAGTATTAATCTCAGAAGATTCTCATTGGTATGTCTATTCTGATGTTAAAATCAAGCAAAGGACATGCAAGAGATGGCTCAATGTAAGATGCTGAAGGAAACAGATACCCTACTTGGAAACCTTTGTAAAAGATCTTTTTTGTTTTTCCACTGTGCTTTGTGTTTTGATAATTTGTTAATTTCCATTTCTTTTTTTAATTAGAAAGAAAATTATTTTACAAGTCAATCTCAGGTCCCTCCCCCTCTTTTCCTCACCTGGCCCACACCAACTAATACCCTACATATCCCATACACTTTCTGCTCCCCAGGTAGGGTGACACCTTCCATAGGAGGTCTTCAAAGTCTGTCATATTCTTTGGGAGAGGGCCTAGGACAACCCTCTTGGGTTTAAGCTCAGGGAGTATTCTTCCTTGTGGGATGGGTTCCCAAATCCATTCCTATGCTAATGATAAGTACTGATCCACTACAAGAGGACCCATAGATTTCCAATGTCTCATCACTGACACCCACATTCAGGGGGTCTGGATCAGTCCCATGTTTGTTTCCCAGCTATCATTCTGGGGACCAAGATCTCTCACTTGTATAGGTCAACTGTTTCTGTGGGTTTCACCAGCCTGGTAAGGAACCCTTTGCTCATCAGTCCTCCTTCTCTGCATCTGGATTAAAGTTCAGTTCAAGGTTTAGCTGTGGGTGTATGCTTGTACTTCCACCAGCTGCTAGATGAAGGCTACATGATGGCATATGAATTAGTCATCAATCTCATTATCAGGAGAGGGCATTTAAGGTAGCCTCTCCTCTATTGCTTAGATTGTTAGTTGGTGTCATCTTTGTTTCTCTCCAGATATTTCCCTAGTGCCTGATTTCTCTTTAAACCTACAATGTCTCTCTATATTATATTATCTCTTATCTTGCTGTCTTCTGTTCTTTCCCAAACTCAACCTCCCTGCCCCATCATGTCTTCCTTACCCCTCCTCTTTTCCCCTTATCATTGTCCTAGTTCCCTCTTCTCTTCCCACATATACTCATATGCCCCTCAACTGAAGAATGGATACAGAAAATGTGGTACATTTACACAATGGTGTACTACTCAGTGGAATAAAAGGCAATGGAATCTTGAAATTCACAGGCAAATGGATGGAGCTAGATGAAACCATTCAGAGCAAGGTAACCCAGTCACAAAAAGACAGGCAAGGTATGTACTCACTCATATGTGGATTTTAGACAGAGTAAAGGATTGCCCTCATGCAGTTCATGCTGCCAGAGAGGCTGGTAAACAAGGACAATGGTAAGAAAGACATACATGGTCCTCTGGGGAATGGGAAAGGGACAAAATCTCCTGAGCAAATTGTCAAAGTTCTTAAAAGCAAGCATATGAGAGATTCATGGTGATATTTTTCCATTGTACCCAGACAGCAGTTGCCGTCCTCTCTCATTACAGTATACTTTCCCATTATTTTAACTTTTCATGATTTCTTACATTTTATTCTTATGAAGGTAGTTTTTCTTTATTTTTTCTTTATTTAAATTAGAAACAAGATTGATTTAAATGTCAATCCCCATTCTATCTCGCTCTCCTCCTCCCCTGACCCCACTAACTCCTTACTTATCCAATATCATTTCTGCTACCCAGGGAGAGTGAGGCCTTCAATGGGGGATCTTCAGAGTCTGTCATATCCTTTGGGATAGGGCCTAGGCCCTCCTCTGTGTGTCTAGGCTGAGGGAGTATCCCTCTATATGAACTGGGATCCCAAAGTCCATTCCTAGGGTAGGGATAAGTACTGATCTACTACAAGAAGCACCATAGATTTCCCAGGCCTCCTCACTAACACCCATATTTACGGGGTCTGGATCAGTTCTTGCTGTTTCCCAGTGATCAGTCTGGGAGCCAAGAGCTCCCTCTTGTTCAGTTCAGCTGTATCTGTGGGTTTCACCAGCCTGGTCTTGACCCCTTTGCTCATCACTCTTCCTTCTCATCACCTGGATGGCAGTTAAGTTCAGTTTTTAGCTGTGGGTATCTGCTTCTACTTCCATCAGCTGCTGGATGAATGCTCCAGGATGGTATATAAGTCAGATGTCAATTTTGTTATCAGGGGAGGGCATTTAAGGTAGCCTCTCCACAGTTGCTTAAATGGTTAGTTGGTGTCATCCTTGTAGAACTCTGGACTTTTACCTAGTGCCTGATTTCACTTTAAACCTATACTGGCTCCCTCTTTGATGGCATCTCTTATTTTGCTCTCTTCTATTCTTCCCCCTGGACAACCTTCCTGCTCCCTTATGTCCTTCTCACCCCTTGTCTTCTCCCATTCTCATTCTCCTAGCTCCCTCTGCCCTCCCCCCAGGCTCCCAATTAACTCAGTATATCTTGTCCTTTTCACTATCTCTGGGGGTCCATGTATGTCTCTTTTAGAATCGTCCTTGTTGCATACCTTCTCTGGTGGAATGGATTATATGCTTGTAATCATTGGCTCTATGTGTAAAATCCATATATGTGTGACTACATACCATGCTTTCATTTTGTGGCTGGGTTACCTCACTCAGAATTGTTTCTTCTAGTTCCATCCATTTGCCTTCGAATTTCAAGATTCCAGTTTTTTCACAATGAGTAGTACTCCATTGTGTAAATGGAGCACATTTTCTCTATCCATTCTTCAGTTGAAGGGCATCTAGTTTGCTTCCAGGTTCTGGCTATTATAAATAATGTTGCTGTGAATATTCTTGAAGAGATGTCCTTGTTCTATGAATGTCCTTCTTTGGGTTATATGCCTAAGAGTGGAATTGCTCGATCTTTAGGTAGGCTGATTTCTATTTTCCTGAGGAATTACCATACTGATTTCCAAAGTGGCTGTACAAGTTGGCAGTCCCACAAGCAGTTGAGGACTGTTCCCCTTTCTCTGCATCCTCTCCAGCGTAAGTTATCATTGGTGATTTTGACTTTAGCCATTCTGAGTGTAGTAAGATGATATTTCAGAGTTGTTTTGATTTGCATTTCACTGATGGCTAAGGATGTTGAACACTTTCATATGTCATTCATCCATTTTAGATTCCTCTGTTGAGAATTCCTCTTTAGTTCTGTATCCCACTTTTTAATTAGATTATTAGGTGTTTTGGAAAACAGCATCTTCAAAAAATTTTGCTGGCATAATGGATGCTGGCATGTGGAAGGCTACAGATAGATTCCATCTCTATTGCCATGCTCAAAACTTAAGTTCAAATGGATCAAAGATCTCAACATACATCCAGCCATACTGAACCTCTTAGAAGAGAAATTGGGAAATACCATTGAAAGAATTGGTACAGGAGACAGCTTCCTTAACATTACACCTGTAGCACAGACAGTGAGATCAACAATTAATAAATGTGACCTCCTAAAATTGAGAAGCTTCTGTAAGGCAAAGGACAAAGTCAACAAGACAAAATGGCAGCTCACCTATTGGAAAAAGATATTCACCATCCCCATATCAGACAGAGGGCAGATCTCCAAAAGTTACAAAGAACTCAAGAATTTCTTTTTTTAATTCTGGACTTGTTTTAATTAGGGCTTATCTGAACATTTAAAATTCTAGTAAAAATAAATTAAGAAAGAACAGTAGATTTGGTGCTCTGACTTCAATATTAATGAATATTTGATCTAGTTATTGCAATCAAAATACATCTTTGGAGCTGATTGTAATCACTTTGGCTTGTATAGTCTTAATAGCAAATAGGTCTCATCAAGTACAAAAAGGCAAACCAAAATGACTGCATTGTACTCAAGATAGAATCAATCCTAGAGTACTATGTGTCACCATCAGAAATGAGAAGGACATATGGATGTTATTTTAGCACTCATCCAGTAGAATTACTTTTCTTTAATAATATAGAACATTGTATGTTTAAAGTGATGAATAGTTGATTTTGTTTGGATATTACTTACTGATGCTACTAGATGAATATGGAAGAATATTTTTATGGAAATACTCTGCCTACACTCTCAGAAGTTCTATCAGTCATCCAGAGGAAGCAACAGACAGCTTCATAAGCTAACCTGAAGAAGCTCTTACTAAGGGGAGAACATACAGGGCAAGTCCTTGGTAAAACAGGAACATTTTTGAAACTTGACATTTATGGCAGCTATATGCAACTACTCCACCGTTTTGAGACTATCATTTGCTCCTCACTTAATGCTTACCTACTTCCTGCTTATACATTTGCTGCTTATTTATTTCCTGCCTATCCGTTTCCTGTTTATTCACTTCCTGCTTATATGTTTCAGTACATTCATTTCTTATAAAGCTACTTTCATTTTATTCACATCCCACTTCCCTGCTTTTGCTTACTGACTTTCTGCTTCCCCACTTATATTTGCCGTCTTAAAGGAAAGACATTTCTAATTTGATAAAGCTATTATGCATATAAAATATTAATATTGAATCTAAATGAAGAACCTTTGTATTAGTCATTGCTATGTCCTCAATGAATAGAAAAGCATCTTGACCAATTGTTCCCTATTTCTAGAGAAGAATAATATATCTAAATCTCAATACATTTGTTACTAATTAATAAAATTAAATTTTAGGTTAATTTATTGTAATAGACAATAAGGTAGTTACAAGTCTATAGAATTACTGTTTATAACACTTAATGTGTTTTAAGCTAAGCAAAGTAAGTACAACACTTGCAGAAGACTGACTATGGTAGGGGGAAGTATAGATGACAGATAATTAAGTAATCAAAGCAGAAATTAACAAATTTAAGTGCTATTAAAAGAAAGAAAGAAACAATTATATTGGTAGGTCATGTATCATTTAACAATGTTGCACTAATGCTACATATAAGGTTTTCATATCCAATATTCATATACATATATTTGAATGCTAAGACTTTTATTAAACCAAAATGTTAAAATTTGCCACATCTCAATTCAGGCTATAATAAATGGAATTTACCATTGTCTCATAATTGAGTATTGAGTATATTGAATTGAAGACATGTCAAAATAAATGTATTATGGTGTTCAAAATAAACTTAGTGCAACTTTAAAGACTGTTCTGTCAGTATACATTCATACAGTTAGTTCTTTTTGCAGTGCTGCCCACATTGGCACTGCAGTCAGGGAAGGTTAATGGGTTTTACTTACCTGGGAAATATTTATTTAATAATCGGAGTCATTATAAAGGTCAAGACTTCCAGTGAAATCTTAGAATGATTAAAAGCAAGCAATGTAAAAAGTAAGGTTTATTTTTAGAACAATTTAATGCACCATTGCTCAGGAAGCACAGTAAACCTAAGTAGGTAACTAGAAACTAAACGTATACACATGACTTTAATAAGGTCTGTATATAGTAGTAATGGTGACATATTCATGGTGTCACTAGTTGTCAGCATTTTAATTCTTATTTGTCAGAAAATTCAAATTTTTTTTCTCTCCTGCCTTACAAGTTCCTTATCCTTTTCATCCTCTACTTTCCCCATTTCTCCCTTCATCTCCTTTCCTTCCTTATTCTTTCTTTGCCCCAGTTCTCTCCTCTCCCCTCCAACTCCTCCATTTGCATATCCATTCTCTTGTTTTTCTTTCACTCTCCAAGTCTCATGAAAAATTGGAATATCATCATGATAAGAAGCATGTGTTTGAGAAAACCTTTTGTTTAGGTTTAGCCTCTTACTAATTGATACCATGTAAACTTACTTTCTCTTCTTATTTCCTTTTACGGTGACATTTTAGTGATAATTTAGCAAAATGACACTAAGTTGAAAAAATGGATGGCATGTATTTATCTCTAATTGTTCTTTTTTTCTGGTAAATCTGCATAATGCAAAGGTATTTCAGGAGTATGAGTCACACTTATATTTATATCAGCCCCTACATTTTCACTTGTCTAAGCTTGCCATACTTGTATAAGGGAAGTATTATTTGCTTCCAATTTGGTGTTAATGTTTTTGAATAATGTTCTAATAAATATTGTAAGCAAATCAATTGTACTTACCAGCAGTCAAGAGAGGTGCAAGAGCATTTTATGCAAAATCACAGGAGACTGAGCATTAAACCTAAAAAGAAATGATTCTAACTCTGACATTTCAGTATATCTTGGGATTTGTGCATCTCCACTAATGTAGAGTTAATGTAATTTGAGGTTATGGATTTATTTATAATCTTACAATATGATTTTAAAGTAGCCAATCTTAAATTGTGATTATAGTAGATACATTCACAGAATTCTGAACAGGAAGCATAATACTTGAAAAACTTCCTTCTTCTTTGGAAAATGCAAAAAATAGCTTTGATTTGTCACTGAAATATTGCATGAGTAAGGCTATATATATATATAAATATAAATATAAATTCATATGTATATATATGCACACATATATATGCATATATTGATGTTGTTTCTGAGAGTAAAATTCTGCATTTTTTCTCATGCAGCTCACATATGCTGCAAGAAAAACATGCATCTGAAATAACAAGAAAGATAAAGAAATTTTGATGTTAATCCTTAATTGCAATATGATCTAGGTCTCAGGAATCTATGAACACTAGGATGCACACCCAGTTCCATTTTCAAATGGGTTAGCATTTTACAAGACCAATGAGTTAGTGGAAAAATGTTAGAGTCCTTGAAGAGATTTTAAAATGTTTGTAAGGGGAAAACTTCCATTAATTTAAAATCTAAATAGTATGAAAAACTTCTCAGAAAAATATGATTTCTTTATTCTACCAAAATCTAAACATATTATTATCTGTGAAATGCTCATGAAGCAAAATGAGCATGATATGATTCTCTTTAAGCATTTGTATGTATTATTAATGTTATAATCAATTTAAAGACCCTTAGAACTCCATATTTTAATGGTACAGATCTACCATTCATCGATGATAGGAAAACTTTACATACGTACAATGTGGGTTTGGTTAGTTTGGGAAGCAATGGTGAGTTTGTAGAGTGGAAAATTTGAATGCCTTGACAAATGGTATTACATGACTTATGGATTTTGAGCATTCAGACAATTTTGAAGCTTTTAGAGAAGCAAGACTGAATTATAGCTTCAGAATCTGCCAAAGGTACAGAAAATGTGATGTTCCAATAGTTACTTTTACTTAGAGGGCTGGGAAATGAGTTAGGAATAGAGGTGGTAATGGTAACATAAATAATAATTTCTCAAAAATAGAGTATTACTTATGTTTGCAGCCACATTAAACCCTTGAACACAGGTTGGTAGAAGAATAATTTATGTTCTACAAATCCCCTTTTAGTCTAAAAGAGGATTAAAACTTAATAGTGTAAAACATCTAAAATTAACAATCATAAAGGTGAAATATAAGAAGATACAATAATCTGCTATTGCACATCCTATGTCTATTCCAGCTAAGCCCTAAAAATATGTGGAAAAGGTGTCTAACTTGAACACCTCCTTCCAATCCCCACTCTAAACAATAAGAAGGTCATTCTTAACCAGGCTTATACTACCCTAATAAATAATAATGGGGAACGAGGGCATAGCATCTTCTAAGTTACTTCCTGCTGAAATGGGACGATGGTAGCCATGTGGGGTCCTGTGGAAAAAAAATGCCAGTACAGGGAAAGTCTCTAATAAGTTATCTCTAGTCCATGTTAGATGAGATTTGCTTGATTGAAGATCTAGGTTGAAATCCTCAACTTGATTGAAGTCAATACTCGAGGTTCTGTTTGGAGTGTCAGTCAAAACGGAATGAGTTGAATCCAGTGCAGTCAGAGAGGTGTGGTCCAATTATTTTTCTAGAGCACATAGGGATTGTCATCAGGCAGGTCTTCATTGGCTGTATGGGACTCAAACATAAGTGTCATCAGAGAAATGTTCGCTTGCAAATGTATGTGAGCTGGAAAAGGCAATCCTTGAAAAATGACAATTATGAGAGGGTGCAGGCCTTGAAAGAAAGAGCCAGAGTGTAACCCTTCATGTTGGATGGGCTATCAAAATCCCTTCTTCCACCAGGGAAAAATACTAATCCACCACCAGAGGCTCCCTGGAGTGCAGAGCCCTCCTTATTGACATCCATGTTCAGGGGTCTGGATCAGTCTTGTACTGGCCTCCCAGACAGCATCTGGGGTGGATGTGCTCTCCCTTGTTCAGGCCAATTGTTCTTGTGGTTTTCTCCAACCTGGTACATACCCCTTCGCTCTTCATTCCTTCCTCTCTTCAACTAAATTCCTGATTTCATCTCAGTGTATATCTGTAGATGTCTGTCTCTGCTTGAAGATTTGGTGGACTTTGCAGAGCCCCCGTTGAGGGCCCTACACTGCCTGGGGAGTGGTGGGAGGATGGGGTGGGGGCTAGGCTGGGGGTGGGAAAGGAGGGGTGGGGTTGAGGGGAGGGAGAGGGAGAAGGGACTTACATGGAAACAAGCTTGTTCCCTAACTAGAACTAATAAATAAATAAAAAAGACAAAGAGCCAAGAAAAGATAAAGATAGTCCTCTAATTCTTCATTTATTCTGTATTACAGCAATTGGCTTCTTGATATAACACAGAAACTTCAAAATTTTGTTAAATAACATGCTTTGATTTTAGGGTAGGAAAGCCAAATCCAACTCTAAATCCAGCATCAATTTAATTGAATAGGGACTAGGAAATGAAGAGAAATAGAGTTATTTGAGAGACAGCTGTAAATTTTACCGTATTGCACGTTCTTTGTTCTATGGTTATAGCTACGTTCTTTCCTTAAGTATCTACACATGTAGTGTCCTTTGACTTCCGGAGGTGGGTTTTCCTGTGAGGATAAAAACAAAGCACTTCCCATCTTTTGGGAGGCTTTTATTTAGTTCATGAGATATACTTCAGTAAATACCTGTCAGTCATCCTTGTTGAGAAGTTTGTCTTTTTCAACTCGAATCTTAAATAATTTTGATGATATCCAAAGATTTTCTTCTCCTGTGGAAACAAATGCAAAACCAATACCACAACATAACACATGTCCAGGTTACCTGGGCCGGGGCTAGGTTGTCTCCCTACATAATATAGTTCATTTAATTACATATTTTAATATGATAGAGAGCTATAACTGATGATATGATAGTCAAACTATTGATTACATCAAGAGAGATATAGTGAGAGTAAGAAACAGAAAGAGAGAGAATCATATTTTGGGGATTGTGAGCTAGCACTATAGAAAAGACCCATTCTGGAGGTCATAGCTATGAAATTCTCTTTCAAAGTAACCTTTAACACAATCGATTCAACTCATGTAACCTAAGAAGCATAAAAACATATTTGCAGATGATATGATAGTCTACATTAGTGACCCGAAAAACTCATCCAGGGAACTCCTACAGCTGATAAAAATTTTCAGCAAAGTGGCAGGATACAAGATTAACTGAAAAAAAATCTGTAGCCCTATAATATACCAATGACACAATGATGGAGAAAGAAATCAGAGAAAAATCATGCTTTACAATTGCCATGAACAACATAAAAAACCTTGGGGTAACCAAAAATATGAAAGACCTGTACCATAAGAATTTTGAGTCTGGAAAGAAACTAATTAAAGAAGATACCAGAAAATGGAAAGATCTCCCATGCTCTTGGATAGATAGGATCAACATAATAAAAATGGCAATGTTGCCAAAAGCAATCTACAGATTCAATGAAATCCCCATCAAAATCCCAACACAATTCTTCACAGACCTTGAAAGAGCAATTCTCAACTTTATATGGAGAAACAAAAGACCCAGAATAGCCAAAAAAAATCCCTGCACAATAAAAGAACTTCTAGAGGCATCACCGCCCCTGACTTCAAGTTCTATTACAGAGCTATATTCCTGAAAGCAGCTTCATACTGGCAGAAAAATAGACAGGTAGACCAATGGAATAGAGGGGGAAAACTCTGATATTAACCCACACAGCAATGAACATCTGGTTTTTGGTAAACAATCCAAATTTATACAATGGAACAAAGAGAATACCTTCAACAAATAGTGCTGGCATAACTGGATGCAGAGATGTAGAAAACTACAGATAGAACCAAGCCTTTCACCCTGCACAAAACTTAAGTCAAAATGGATCAAAGACCTCAACATCAACCCAGCTACACTGAACCTATTAGAAGATAAAGTGGGAAATACACTTGAATTAATTGGTACAGGAGACTGCTTCCTGAACATAACACAGAGTAGCACAGACACTGAGATCAACAATTGATAAATTGGACCTCCTGAAACTGAGAAGCTTCTGTAAGGCAAAGCACATAGTCAGCAAGACAAAACTGCAGCCCAAAGACTGGGAAAAGATATTCACCAATCCCACATCTGACAGAGGGCTATTCTCCAAAATATACAAAGAACTCAAGAAGATAGTCTCCACAACACCAAACAATCCAATTAAAAAGTGGAGTCTAGAACTAAATAGACAATTCTCAATAGAGGAATCTTAAATGGCTTGAAGACACATGATAAAGTGTTCAACATCCTTAGCCATCAGGGAAATGCAAATCAAAACAACTCTGAGATACCATCTTACTCCTGTCAGAAAGGTCAAAATCAAAAACACCAATGACAGTTCATATTGGAGAGGATATGGAGAAAGGGGAACACATCTCCACCACTGGTGGGAGTGCCAACTTGTACAACCATTTTGAAAATCAGTATGATGACTCCTCAAAAAAAATTTGAATCAGTCTACCACAAAATCCAGCAATTCCACTCTTAGGCATATACCCAAAAGAAGCACATTCATACAACAAGGACGTATGTTCAATGATGTTCATAACAGCACTATTTGTAACAGCCAGAAACTGGAAGCAGCCTAGATGCCCCTCAACCAAAGAATGGATAGAGAAAATGTGGTAATTTTACACAATGGAGAACTACTCAGTGGAAAAAAATAATGGAATCTTGAAATTTGCAAGAAAATATATGGATCCAGAGGAAACCATTCTGAGCAAGGTAACCCAATCGCAAAAAGACAAACATGGTACGTACTCACATGTATGTAGATTTTAGACATAGAGTAAGGATTACCAGCCTACAATCCACGCTCCCAAAGAAACTAATAAACAAGGAGGATCATAAGAGAAACATACATGGTCCACCGGAGAAGGCGAGAGGGTCAAGATTTGCTGAGCAAATTGGGAGCACAGGAAGAGAGGGGAGGGAGCTGGGAGAATGAGAAGGGGAGAAGAAGAGGGATGCAGAGGACATGAGGGAGCACAAAGTTTGAGTCAGCGGAAGAATAGATTATAACAAAAATGGAGATATCATAACAGAGAGAGGCATTTTTGGTTTACAGAGAAATAAGGCACTAGGGAAATGTCTGGAGATCTATAAAGATGACACCAGCTAACAATGTAAGCAACGGAGGAGAGGCTATCTTAAATGCCCTCCCCTGATTATGAGATTGATGACTGACTTATATGACATCCTATAGTCTTTGTCCAGCTGCTGGTGGAAGTAGAAGAAGACACCCACAACTAATCACCGAACTGTACTGGAACCCAGATGCAGAGAAGGACGAGTGAAAAGCATAGGGGTCCAGACCAGGCTGGTGAAACCCACAGAAACAGCTGACCTGATCATCCGGGAACTCTTGCTCCCCAGACTGATAGCTGGAATACCAGCATGGGACTGATCCAGACCCGAAGAACATGAATTTCTGTGAGGAAACCTGAAAAATCTAAGGGACCTCCTGTAGAAGTTCAGTACTTATCCCTAGCATAGTTGTAAACTTTGGGAGATCATTCCATATAGAGGAATACTCCCTGAGCCAAGACACATGGGGGTCGGCCTAGGCCCTATCCCAAAGGATACGAAAGACTCTGCTGACACCCTGTGGAAGGCCTCACCATCCAGGGGGAACAGAAAGAATATTTGATAGATAGGGTTTTAGTTGGGGGGAGGCTGTAGGGGAGGATTGGTGGGAGAAGGGAACTGGGATTTGCATGTAAAAAAATTCTGTTTCTAATTCAAATTAAAAAGAGTTGGAAAAAACATACTGCAATTTTCAATGTTTCAAGAAAACACATGAATCTATAAACATGTTAAATTTTATCTTGAATTATTTTATTTTTATATATTAGCATTTTAGTATTTTTTTTTACTCTTTTAGAGATAAAATGCAAACAATTTCCAGAAGATTATATTGCTTTTGCCCACAAGATTAAGACATACTCCCAGAATTAAAAACATGTATGGAGCAGATTTATTGTTTACTTTTTTGTACCTCAAATAGAGTTGAGAGTTAGATGTTAAATATATGACTCCTCATTTCTGTTTCATATTCTCAAAACAATAATGATATCACAACTTTCACTGTTATTACAGCTTTATAACAGCTTTTTTCAGGAACAGTTTTAGTGTCTCAGATAATCTGTACAAGTCTGGCCATATTTTCTTTTGCTCTCACCATAGTACACTCTGAGGATTCAACAGTAATATTAGGAAATCATGATAAGAAAATTTCTTA
The DNA here is from genome assembly GCF_003668045.3 of Cricetulus griseus. NCBI lineage: Eukaryota > Metazoa > Chordata > Mammalia > Rodentia > Cricetidae > Cricetulus > Cricetulus griseus. The sequence continues at coordinate 145,770,235 of NW_023276807.1, read as the reverse complement.
CTTACACGGACAACATTATATCCAAGAACAACATTGGTTTGCATTTAATTCATCACAAACACATTTTGCTATACAGTACCTGTGACTAGCCCTTCTCCTAAATGTGCCCTGGTAACTCCTTTCTGTTTTATTCTCTTCTTGATCCACTTTACAAGATTTTCTATTTCATCATTCAGTACAAAGGCCACTCTGTTCATTAAAAGAAGCTTACAATATACCAAACAAATGCAGTTAGAAAAGAAAACTTTTATGACACATGTAATCAAAACACTAAAAGTGCAGGGCTAAGGGAAAATATTTTAAAAAATAAGGTAAAAATAATCAAATAACAAAAAAGGCAGAGCTAGTAAAATAACATTCAACTTCTCAATGAAGACTTAGGCCAGAAACACCTGGACAGATGTTGTATATCCCTAAGAAACCACCAATACAATACCAGACTATTATATCCAGCAAAAGTTTTAATCACAATAATGGAGAAACATAAACTTTGTAAATAAAACCAAGTCTAACCAATACTGGTCTATTGGTCCAACTCTACAGAATGTTTCAGAAGAAAAAAATTGAATTAGAAGTGGTTATTCACACCCATTAAAATGAAAGAAAGAAATAATCACAGACTAATAAATCAAAAAAGGGGGAAATAACTACAAAATAACAGGTGTCAATAAACAGTGAAAGCTCTCAATATTAATATTCTCAAAATTCCAATAAAAAGACAGAGACTAAGAGATTAGATTAGAAAGCAGCATCCAACTTTCTGTTGCATCCAACGAGCACACTTTACCTCCAAGGATAGGCATTTCCACAGGTTATACAGATGGAAAAAGAAATTTCAAGCAAATACAACCTAGAACCAAGCAGGTGTAGAAATTTAAATATCAGGCAAAGTAGACTGAAAACTAAAATTAATCAGAAGAGATGGGGAAGGAAATATGTACTCATTAAATAAAAAAGATCAAAGAGAATATTATAATAATAAGCATTATTCACCAAACACAAGGAAGGATATCCAAGTTTATAAGAGAAATATTATTACTCCCATAATCATATGTTGACCCTCACATAGTGATAGTGAACAACTTCAGTACCCCAATCTTCCCAACAGATAGGTCTTCTGGAAAAAAACCTAAACAGAAATGCTGGAGTTAAATAATATCATAAATAAATTCAGCCTTACAGATATTTATATATCATTTCACTCAATATCAATGTACTTTCTTTCAGAAGCTATGGAACATTCTTAAAATTTAACCATATAATTGTACACAAAGCAAGTCACAGCATACCTAAAACAATTGAAATGACACCCTGCATCTTATCTGAACACTGTAATTTAATATGGATATCAATAACAACAGAAATAATCCAAAGTCATTGAGCTAAACAGCACACAAATTAATGTAAAACAGTCAAGTCAGTAATTAAAAACTGAAATTAAAATCATCTTAGAATTAAATGAACAGGAAAACACAACCATTCAAATCTATATATTACAATGTGGGAGATAATAAGAGGCAACTTCATAACACTAACAGCCTTCATTAAACAAAATAAAACAAAAGTTGGAGATATATCAGTAACTTAATGGCATACATGTAAACTCTAGAATAAAGACAAAGGGAAGGAGAAGAAGTAGGTAGTGGTTGTGGAGGTGGAGGAGGAGGAGGAGGAGGGGGAGGAGGAGGAGGAGGAGGAGGAGGAGGAAGAAGAAGAAGAAGAAGAAGAAGAAGAAGAAGAAGAAGAAGAAGAAGAAGAAGAAGAAGAAGAAGGGAGAATAACATAAAACAGTAGCGGTAAGAAATAAACTAATGTGTTAAATAAAAGTTAAGTAACAAATATTATAATCCAAGGAGTCATTAAAAAAAGTTTTTCCTGGAGAAAATCATTCTCATTGATAAACCCATAGCCAAATTAAATGAAAGACAGAGGGAAAAATCAAAGTTAATATAATTAATGTTAATAGAAGGACATCACAAAAATGAAGACCTTTGGTTTCATAAGGATATGCAAAAAGATTTTATTCCACTATACTGGAAAACTGAGAAGAAAGGATAAATTCACCTATGAAAGTTAAAACTAGATAAGAAAAGCAAATAAAATAGAATTATAATCTCTAATGAAATATAGGAACTTATTTAGTATTGCAACCAAAAATGTCCAGAGAAAGATGGATTCAGAGAAGAATTCTACCATATGATTAAAAATTAGAGTACTTCTAATATCATTTCACAAACTAGAAGCTGAAGAAACATAATATAATTCTTTTAAGTGGTCTCAATTACACTGATAACTGAAATACCCAAAGACTTAGCATATATGAAAATGAAAGTCCATATATCTTAATAATATAAATGCTAATTTTCAATAAAATACTTCCAAACCCAATGCAGAATATATCAAAATGTGTCTATCATGACCAACATGCTTCATCCCAGACATGGTTGAAAATAAATAAATGAAAATCATAATACAATATATCAACAGATTGAAAGTCAAAATTGCATGACCACTTCTAATCCAAAATCCTGTCATAAATAAAACACAGAAGAGAAAAAAACGGACTTATATCTCAATATAATAAAGGCAAGCTGATCACTAACATCAACATAAACAGATACGAACTCAAAATATTTCCACTAAAACATAGAATAAGACAAGGATGTCCACTTTCTTCATGTTTTCAATGTAGTACCCGAGTTTTAGTTTCAGCAATGGCACAATGAGAAGGAGATAAAAGAAAAAAAATGGGGAAGTCAGAATTTTGATTTTTAGATTATATAATTTTATATATTAAATAACCTAAAATTCTCACCAGGAATCTTCTACAGCTCACAAACGAATTCAGAAAGTAGCAGAGAATTCCATTGGTCTACCTGTCTATTTTTGTGCCAATACCAAGCTGTTTTCAGAAATATGGCTCTGTAATATAGCTTGAAATCTGGGATGGTGATGCCTCCAGAAATTCTTTTATTGTACAGGGTTGTTTTGGTTATCCTGGCTCTTTTGTTTCTCATATAAGGCTGAAAATTGTTTCTTCAAGGTCTGTGAAGAATTTTGCTGGGTTTTGATGAGAATTGCAATGAATCTGAAGATTTCTTTTGGCAAAATTGCCATTTTTACTATATTGATGCTACCTACCCAAGAACATGGGAGATCCTTCCATTTTTCTGTTATCTTCTTTGATTTTTTTCTTTAAAGATTCAATTTTTTTTATTTAAATGTATTCATTTATTTTAGAAAGAAAATTAATCTGCATAAAAATCCCAGGTTATCCCTTCCTTCCCCTCTTCCCCTCATCCCCCAACTAATGCCCTATATATCCCATACCCCCTCCACTCCCCAGAGATGGTGAGGCCCTCCATAGGTCTTCAAAGTCTGTCACACTGTTTAGGACAGGGCCTAGCCAAGCCCCTTGTGTCAAAATTCTTATGATACAGGTCTTTCACGTTTTTGGTTAGTGTTATCCCAAGGTATTTTATGTAGTTTGTGAAAATTGTAAAGTGTTATGCTTCTGTGATTTCTTTCTCAGAACATTTATCCTCTATATATAGTAGGGCAGTGGAGAAATGTTCCCCTTTTTCCACATCCTCTCCAATATGAACTGTCATTTGTGTTTTTGATTTTGACCTTTCTGACAGGAGTAAGATGGTATCTCAGAGTTGTTTTGATTTGCATTTCCTTGATGGCTAAGGATGTTGAACACTTTCATATGTGTCTTTCAGGCATTTTAGATTCCTCTATTGAGAACTGTCTATTTAGTTCTAGACTCCACTTTTTAATTGGATTGTTTGGTGTTGTGGAGACTATCTTCTTGAGTTCTTTGTATATTTTGGAGAATAGTCCTCTGTCAGATGTGGGATTGGTGAATATCTTTTCCCAGTCTTTGGGCTGCAGTTTTGTCTTGCTGACTATGTGCTTTGCCTTACAGAAGCTTCTCAGTTTCAGGAGGTCCAATTTATCAATTGTTGATCTCAGTGTCTGTGCTACTCTGTGTTATGTTCAGGAAGCAGTCTCCTGTACCAATTAATTCAAGTGTATTTCCCACTTTATCTTCTAATAGGTTCAGTGTAGCTGGGTTGATGTTGAGGTCTTTGATCCATTTTGACTTAAGTTTTGTGCAGGGTGAAAGGCTTGGTTCTATCTGTAGTCTTCTACATCTCTGCATCCAGTTATGCCAGCACCATTTGTTGAAGATGTTCTATTTGTTCCAGCCAATATTTAGGTTGTTTGTCAAAAACCAGGTGTTCATACGTGTGTGGCTTAATATAAGGGTTTTCAACTCTATTCCATTGGTCTACCTCTCTATTTTTGTGCCAATACCAAGCTGTTTTCAAGACTATAGCTCTGTAATAGAACTTGAAGTCAGTGTTGGTGATGCCTCCAGAAGTTCCTCTATTGTACAGGATTGTTATGGGGAACCTGGGTCTTTTGTTTCTCCATATAAATTTGAGAAATATTATTTTTTTGTTTTTTTGAGACAGAGCTTCTCTTTCTAGCTTTGGAGTCTTCCCTGGCACTCTCTCTGGAGACCAGGCTGGCCATGAACTCACAGAGATCCACCTGCCTCTGCATCCTGAGTGCTGAGATTAAAGGCATGCTCCACCAATGCCCAACTGATAATTGTTCTTTCAAGGTCAGTGAAGAATTGTGTTCATATTTTGATGGGGATTGCACTGAATCTGTAGATTGATTTTGGCAAGATTGCCATTTTTACTACGTTTATCCTGTCTATCCAAGAGCATGGGAGTTCTTTCCATTTTCTGGTATCATTGTTAATTTCTTTCTTTAGAGACTCAAAATTCTTACAGTACAGGTCTTCCACTTTTTTTGGTTAGTGTTACCCCAAGGTATTTTATGATGTTTGTGTAGCAATTGTAAAGGGAAAAGTTTCTCTGATTTCTTTCTCTGCCATAGAGTAATTGGTATGTATTAGGTCTACAGATTTTTTTGAGTTAATCTTGTATCCTGCCAGTTTGCTGAACGTCTTTATCATCTGTAGGAAAGCAAAGCTTTCAATCAATATAGATGGAGAAAACAAGATATTCCTATTAAAAAAACCAGATTTAAACAATACATATCCACTAATCCAGGCCTAGAGAAAGTTCTGGAAGGAAAACTCCAACCTCAGGAAATTAACTATAACCAGAAAAACATAGCCAATAGATAATCACACTTTACCAATAGTCAAAAGAAAAACTGGGGAGGAGGGGCACGAATCCACATACAATTCCACCACCTTCATCAATTCCAAAAAATACAAGAATGAATAATTAATGGTGATTAATATCCCTCAATACTAATGGTCTTAACTTACCTATAAAAATACACAAGCTATAAGAATAGATATGAAGACAGCATCCATCCTTTTGCTACATACAAGGAAAACACCTGAACTTCAAAGACAGACAGTACATCAGAGTTAAGCATTGGGAAAAGAATTTCCAATCAAATGGACCCAAAAAATAAGCAGGCGTTGCAATCCTAATATCTAACAAATTAGATTTTGAACAAAATTCAATCAAAAGAGATGAAGGAGGTCACTTTCTACTCATCACAGGAGAAATCCATTAAGATGAAGTCTCAATTCTGAACATCTATGCTCCAAATACAAAAGCATCAATTTCATAAAAGAAACTCAAATCACACATAAAAGCTCACACACTTATAGTGGGAAACTCCAACATCTCACTCTCACCACTAGACATGACCACCAGGCAGATACTTAACAAAGAAACTAATAGAAGTTATACATAGTAAACTCAATTGCAAATTTTAAAAAAATCAGACATACAGAGCATTCCATCCAAATACTAAAGAATATATCTTATTCTCAGTGACAAATTGAACCTTCTCTAAAATCAACCACATACTTGGCAATATAGCAAACAACAACAAGTACAAAAAAATTAAAATACTCTCAGTATCTTATCAGACCACCATGCTTTAAAGGTGGAATTTAACAAGACAAATTACAGAAAACCTATAAACTCATGCAAATTGAATAATGCCAAATTAAACCATTCCTGGGTTGAGGAAGAAATAAAAAAAAAAGAAATTTAAGTTTCCCGAGAATTCAATGAGAATGAGGACACAACATACCAAAATTTATGGGACACTTTGAAAGCAATGCTAAGAGGAAAGTTCATGGCACTAAGTGCCCACATTAAGAAACTGGAGACTAGAGAATTGACATAACAACTGAAAGCACTAGTACACAAAGTAGCAAATGCACCCAAGAGGAGCAGACTCCAGGAAATAATCAAATAGAGGGCAGAAACAATAAAGTAGAAACCAGGAAAACAATAATGTAAGAATCAATGTAAGGAAGAATTGGTTCTTTGAGAAAATCAACAAGATAGAAAAACCTTCATCCAAGCTTACCAAATGGCAAAGAGTGAACATGCAAATTAAAAATTCAGAAATGAAAAGGGGACATAACAACAGAAACTGAGGAATTTCAGAGAATCATCAGGTCATACTATGAAAGCCTGTATTCCTTACAATTTGAAAAAATCTAAAGTAAATGGACAATTTTCAATTTTCTGGATAGATACCACTTACCAAATTTAAATCAAGAACAGATAAGCAATTTAAATATACCTATAATCCCTAATGGAATAGAAGCAATCATCAAAAGTCTCCCAACCAAAAAAAAAAAAAAAAAGTCCAGGAACTGATGGCTTCAGTGCAGAATTCTACCAGAAATTCAAAAAACAGCTTATACAAATTTTCCTCCAAGTATTCCACATAATAGAAGCAGAAGGGTCATTGCTAACCTCTTTTTAGGAGGCTTCAATGACCTTGGTACCCAAGTCACACCAAGCCATAACTAAGATACAGAAGTACAGACCAATATCCCTCATAAACATTGATGCAAAAATGCTCAAGAAAATACTGGCAAATGAAATTTAAGAAAATATCAGAAAATCATCCACCATGCTCAAGTAGGCTTTGTCCCAGGGATGCAAGGATGGTACAACACACAAAAATCTATGAATGTATTCTACAATATAATAACACTGAGATAGAAAACCATGGATCATCTCACTAGATGCTGAAAAAGCCTTTGATAAAATCCAACAACCTTTCATGCTAAAGGTCTTGGAGAGATCAGGGATAACCGGAACATACCTCAACATAATAAAAGCAACATATAGCAAGCCAACATCAAACTAAATGCAGAGAAACTCAATGAGATTCCTCTAAAATCAGGGACAATCAAGGCTGTCAATCTCTCCATACCTCTTCAATATTGTCCTTGAAGTTCCAGCTAGAGCAATAAGAAAAGGAAAGGAGATCAAGGGGACACAAATTGAAAAGGAAGAAGTCAAACTACCACTGTTTGCTGATAATATGATAGTTTCCATAAGTGACCTGAAAAACTCTACCAGGGATCTCCTACAGCTGACAAACTCCTTCATCAATGTGACAGGATACAAGATTAACTCAAAAAACAATTAGTAGCCCTACTGTATATGGATGACAAACCCACTGATAAAGAAATCAGAGAAACATCACCTTTACAATTGCCACAAACAACATAAAATACATTGTGGTAATGCTAACCAAAACAATGAAAGGCCTGTATAACAAGAACTTTCAGTCTTAAGAAAGAAATTAAGGAAGAGACCAGAAAATGGAATAATCTCCCATGTTCTTGGATAGGTAGGTTCAACATAGTAAAAATGACAATCTTGCCAAAAGCAATCTACAGATTCAATGCAACCACCATCAAAATCCCAGCACAATTCTTTACAGACCTTCAAAGAGAATTTCTCAACTTTATATGGAAAAACAATGACAGAGGAGAGCCAAAACAACCCTTTACAATAAAGGAAATCCCAAAGGCATCACCATCCCTGCTTTCACGCTCTACTATAAAGCTATAGTCCTGAAAATAGCTTGGTATTGGCACAAAAATAGACAGGTAGAACAATGGAATCAAATTCAAAACCATAATATTAACCCAAATATCCAGGGACACCTGATATTTGACAAAGAAGCTAAATTTATACAATGGAAAAAAGAAAGCATCTTCAACAAACGGTGCAGTCATAACTGTATGGTGGCATGAAGAAGACCTCAGAGAGATCCATATCTATTTCCATGAACAAAACTTAAGTATAAATGGATCAAAGATTTCAACATGAATCCAGCCACACTGAACCTCTTAGAACAGAAGGTAGTATGTACTCTCAAACAATTTGGTACTGGTGAGTGCTTCCTGAACATAACACCAGTAGCATAGACACTCAGATGGAAAATTAATAAATGGGAACTCCTAAAACCGAGAACCTTTTTTAAGGTAAAGAACACATTCAACAAATAAAAATGGCAGCCCACAGAATGGGAAAATATATTCACCAACCACACATCTAACAGAGGGCTGATTTCCAAGATATACAAATAACTCAAGAAGCTAGTCTCCAAAAAACTAACTAATCCAATTTTAAAAAGTGGGGTACTGAACTAAATAGAGAATTCTCAAGATAGGGATGTAAAACGGCTGAAAGACACTTGAGAAAGTGTTCAGCATCCTTAGCTATCAGGGAAATGCAAATCAAAGCATTTCTGAGATACAATCTTACTCCTGTCCGAATGACTGAAATAAAAAAAAAAAAAACACCAATGACTGTTTATGCTGGAATGGATGTAGAGAAAGGGGATCTTGCCTCCATTGCTGGTACTAGTGCCTTGTACAGCCATTTTGGAAATCAGTATGAATGTTCCTTAAGAAAATGGTAATCAATTTACAAGATCCAGCAATTCCACTCTTAGGCATATAACCAAAAGAAGGACATTCACACAACAAGGACATCTGTTCAACTACGTTCACAACAGCATTATTTGCCATAGTCAGAACCTATAAGCAACCTAGATGCCCCTTCACTGAAGAATTGATAGAAAAACTGTGGTATATTTACACAATGGAGTATTACTCAGCAGAAAACAAAACCAAACAAAACAATGGAAACTTAAAATTTGAATGCAAATGATGGAACTTGAAGAAACCATCCTGAATGAGGTAACCCAGACACAAAAAGTCAAAAATGGTGTGTACTCACCCATATATTGATTTTAGATCTAGAGCAATGAAGTAACAACCTATAATCAATAATGACAGAGTAGCTAGGAAACAAGGAGGACCCTAAGAGAGACAAACATGTCCCCCCTGGGAAGAGGAAAGGGACAAGAACTCCTAAGCTAATTGGGAGCAAGGGAGAGGGGAGGGAGAGCTGAAAGAAAGAGAATGGTAGAATAGGAGGGGAGAAGAGGGCATGAGGGAGAAGGAAGATTTAGTCAAGGGAAGAAAAGAGGAGAGCAAGAGAAGAGGTACCATAATAGAGGGAGCCATTATAGGTTTAAAGAAAATTCTGGCACTAGGGAAAGATCCAAAGATCCAGATGATTAAGGCAACATCTATGCATTGACTTAAACCAACTTAGCCCAACTGCAAATGGATCAAGGACATTCACATAAAGCTGAAGATGGATACCCTGAATCTGATAGAAGAGAAAGCCTTGAACTCATTGATACACACACATGTACACATACACACACACACACAAACACAGACACACGCACACACACACACACACACACACACACACACACACACACTTGAGAGAGCGAATCTTCTGAGCAAGACACTGGTATTGAGGCACTAAAAACAACAATTAATAAGTGGGACTTCATGAAACTGAAATGCTTCTGTTTGGCAACAATAGCATTTAGACAAAGAACAGGCTACCGAATGAGCAAAGGTCTTACCAATTATACAATTTTAGAAGGTAAACATAAAAATATACATAAAGGTGTAAAAAATGACATCAAAATATAATCAAATTAAACATGTGGCACAGAACAAATCAGACAATTCTCAAATGAGGAAACATGAAGAAACAAGATCTCCTGAACAAATTTGGGCACAGGGGGTAGGGAGACGGAGTTGGGTGATAGAGCAGGAACAATATATTTGAGAAACAAATATATTTTCAATATCCTTAGGCATCTGGGAAATCTAATTCAAGACTACTTTAAGATTTCATATACATCAGTCAGAATGATTAGAACAAAAAGCAAAAAAATATATATATATATATCCTTAAACTGATGAGGATTTGGGTTAATGGAAAACTCATTCATTACTGGGAGGAATCAAAACATGTACAGCCATGATGGAAATCTTTGTAGCGGTTTCTCAGGAGGCTTAGAATAGCTCTACCTCAAGACCCAGTTATATTGCTCTTAGGCATACAGAAAAGGTCTTTACATTCTACTCCAGAGATATTTGCTCATACATGCTCACTGATGCTTCATTCATAATAGCAAAAATCAGAAAATCCTAGATGTTCATCTAGGATAAACTTATAAAGAAAATGTGGTACATTTACACAGTGGGATACCATTCACCTGATAAAAAAATAAAATCCACTGGTAAATGGAGAAAATTAGGAAAAACAAAATGTAAAACCAGGAAAAAACAAAAAGTAAAACATGCAACAAAGCAACAGAAGTCTCCAAAACATGGTAAGAGAGGTAAGTCAGACTGACATGTAATAGAAGCATGTTTCTAATTTAAATTAAAAGAAGAGAAAAAAGATAAATATTGTACATTTTCTCTTGTATGTGGATGTTAGCTGTTAAGCCTTAAATAGGCACATTATAATTCCTTTAAGCACTGATGTAAGGTATAGAGTAAGGGCTAGTATGGAGGAGATGACCTTCCAAGGAAGGGGAAATATAATATATAGTTATGGAGAGACATGAGGAGGCTAAAATGGCAGGATTCAAAAGCTAGTGTAAGGGAGGGAATATGGGAAGGGACAGCTATTAATAAGAGCCAGTTAACATGTAATAAAAGTAATCTAATCCTGAAGAAGATTGTTAAAATATATACATATATGGAAGAAATCAACATGGAGCCACCAAATAATGGGGAAGACAACGCCCAAACTAAATATCTTTCAAAACCAATTTTCATCTCCAGTGAAGGGAAGGGTTTGAAATGGTACCCTGGCAATCACATGGGGCAAAAAATGTTGCAAAAATCCTACTGCACAACAGATGTCACACAGAAATTTATTGGAGGTGGGGGAGCACGTAAGTCTTCCTCTTATTGGGGATAGAAGATGAAGAGTGGGCAGGGAGAGAGAGGAAGAAAGGTTAGGAGAGGAGAAGAGGAGGAGAGGAGAAGAGACATAAAGACAGCAACCAAACTGTAAGAGCTAAAGGGTGTATATGATAACAAATAAACAATGTCTTCTCAGAGACGATGATAACATGCAGAGCCTTCACAGTTTCAAGCCAGACGGGATCCCAGTGCTGAAAGAGCAAAGTGGACATGTGTTCCCATCTTTAAGAAAGAAATTACCTCAAGTTGACATCTGCTTGCAAAGAGAAATTCAATTTTCTCCAATGTGGGTATATTAACCACATTTAAACATAGCCCCATGTCCACAGTAGATTCCCTATACATAAGGAATTCAATGGTGTTTTTGTAATTTTTGGTCTCACATTATATTGATGGATATATTTTTTAATTGGACTTTTGCTATTCTATTGCAGTTTCTAACTCAGTGTTTTCACTTGTAGTGTGTGTGTGTTTATGTGTGTGTGTGTGTGTGTGTGTGTGTGTGTGTGTGTGTGTGTGTGTGTGCACTGCCTTTGCATTCATTCAGGCTTTTTGCTTTTTGTTTGCCTGCTTCTTTTCTAAAGAATGAAAAAGGAGTGAAATTGTCTGGGTTGGGAAGTGGGGAAGATCTGAGAGAAATTAGAAGTGGGGAAACAGGTATTAAAATTTCTTGTATTAAAAACAATCTAGAAGGGCGTTGGTGGCACACGCCTTTAATCCCAGCACTCGGGAGGCAGAGACAGGTGGATCTCTGTGAGTTCAAGGCCAGACTGCTCTCCAGAGCAAGTACCAGGAGAGGCTCCAAAGCTACACAGAGAAACCTTGTCTCGAAACCCACCCAAAAAACAAACAAACCAAAAAAAAAAAACAATCTATTTTCAAATTTGAAAAAGATCAGCATTTATTTTTGGCCATTAACCATTAGGCTTTACTCTGCATAGATTGCTTATTGACTTAATTTGGGTTAATTTGAATGACATATGCAACTATAACTGCCCTAGATAAATAAGCCTTCTGGGATTTTTTTCTATGCTTATTTTTTTCCTTCTTAAAATATATCAGGTTTCTACAAAATAACAAGCCTGCTTATATATATTATTGATGTGTATCACAAGTAATTATTTCTCTGACTTAAAAATTTTTCCTGAATTCTATGTTTTTAATCTATAAAATTACATGTAACTCTATTTTGCAAAAATGACAGGTGTGTCACCTAGTAATAGATATAGTGAATGTAATTTTTTTCTCAGAGAAGTCATGTAGGGGTATTTGCTGGGACATATTAATACATTTCTAAAATCCCTGTGACCTATTCATCTACATAAAACATGGAAATCCAGTCAATGTGAAATAATATTTTTGTAAGCTCTCTGTGTTTAGTAATTCTCTCCCCTCTTCTTCCCATCACTGTGGGGATATTTACATGAAAATAGGTCTCAGTTGCTAAGAGTTCATCTGTTCCTGCTGCTTATTTCTCACCTGAAGTCACAATTCTCTGAATATACATTATAATCATCTCTGCATAAGCCAATTTCAGTGTCACACTCAGGAGATTATGCCTTCAACTGAGAAGTAAACAGCAGGGGCAACAAAATTTAAAAACCAAATGCCCCATTTTATGGAAATGCCCAATTAATAAAAATGCAATTGAAGAGAAACATTTTAAGTGATATATCAGCAGAATTATCTCTCAACAGAAGTTTCTCACTATTTTCATGGTGTTTCGGTCTTCTTTGTACTCAGGCTAGTTAAACCTGCTTTATTCACTGTTAATTATGCCAGCTGTCTTTTTATCCTTCTGTTTGTGTTTAGCATTCTGTCCCAGTTCTATCATTTTTAATTATGTAAAGCTTTTGTGCTAAGATTCATATAGAAGTAGTAACTCCTAGCTGTAATCTATTGATAGCAACGAATAAAGTGAGAAGTGAACAGATGGTCAAACATTGCATTGTGGACTCACGTGGAGACTCAGATAGACTTTAAATATCTCAGTCTATTAAAAATCATGATCCACATTGACTTGCAATTCCACTTAAGCTTATATATTGGCTTTTCCATGATGTCATCATTTATGACACTTTAGAAGATTAATTCATAACATTGCATACATTTCAATCCAATTTCTTTATGGACATGTTTTACATCTATGATAGTTTTCGTACTAAATATACAAGAGTTTGGTTCACTGTTTTCTTCATTACTATCACTAGATGCAAACCAATCAAAATGTTTTATGAAATGGTAAACTATTATTTTTCATTACTAATTAAGTTTAATTAACATTGATTCACTGTCTAATATTCATAAAATAGCATAATGAAGTCATGTTCTTATAGAATTTAAATGATCAATTCCTCTCTAATGTTTAGAGTTTTATAAAATGTCTGTGCTTCATTAGAGGTACATAAAAAATAAAGCAGCCAATTTGCTGTACCAAACCAGAAACTATCCAGTGGGAGGTTTGAGGATATTTTTTGTTTGTTTCTTTTCTTTTCTTTTTTTTTCTTTTCTTTTCTTTTTTTTGCTTTTTGATTTGTAAGATAGCAGGGTTGATAGGCATTGGTGGCACATGCCTTTAATCCCAGCACTCAGGAGGCAGAGGCAGGTGGATCTCTGTGAGTTCAAGGCCAACTTGGTTTCTAGAGTGAGTGCCAGGATAGGCTCCAAAGCTACACAGAGAAACCCTGTCTCAAAAAACCAAAAAAAAAAAAAAAAAAGAAAAGAAATTATTGTCAAGGTAGACAAATATATATATCAATGAGGCAATAATTTAGTATAGTGTTTCTCCTGGATTCATTTAAGTGCCTGTTGGAGATGCTATATACACTCTAAGGTACATATTTAGTCTACTTTCTTTAAAGAACTGAATTAGTGTGGTATATACAGTGCTAATTTAACCAATATAAGTATATTAAGAGGAAGAGAAAGATGCAACAGAATGGTATAGAAGTAACAAAGTATATCTCATCATTAAAAGCAAACAGATCTTATTATCCCGTGGAATTAAAATACTGAACACAATTAGGAAGAACACTAGGGAAAATTGAGGAATGTTCATAGCTATTTGTAGTTCAGGTGTCATATGCTCTCAGACTTGAACTTCGTATCTACAGAAAAAAAAATGTCTCACATGTACAATGCTGCTCTTCATGTTACATCTAACACCATAGAACTGTTTAAAAACTGAGATATCCATGAAGAAAACAAAAACAAAAACAAAAAATTAGACCTCCATGAATTTTTCAGAATGACACGAAAATAAGAAAATTCAGGTAAAAAATAACAAGTTCTATAATAAATTAGACAATCAAAACCTGTACAAAAAAATAGCATCTATTTAGGAATAAGGATAAACTTAAACATTGATTATTCCTTGGTCTTTCAAAAGATGGAGGTGGTAAAGCTGGAGTCTGTCTTAATGGACCTGCTTGAGTTTTGAGCCTACCAGGAGAAAATATAATTAACAATGTTTCTAATGTTCATTCTATATATGATTTAGATGATTTCTCCAAATATCAGAGTATACAAACAGGAAAAAAATGCATCCTATATTTCAACATTTTGCAGTCCATTTGAAAGTTTGAGCCTCTCAAGGGAACAGTGATGGAGCAAGTCAACATATCAAGTGTTATCAGGATCCACTGCTCTATTTTGACCTGTGGGAAAAATAAACAGGCCAACAATTTTAGAAGCTAACATGTAGCTTTGCACTGGATACATCTGGTAGAGGTCATAGGACTACCAGGTGGACTCCATTTCAAAAATGCATGAGTGGAAAATTCCATTCTACAATATATGATATTAATAACACCAGGCTAGTGTCATTACATGGATGACTTCTTTTAAATTTCATGGAACTTTGAGTACCATAAGGTCTCAGAGTTTCAAGAGTGACATGTAATCTTGAAATCTTGATTTGTAGAGGATGCCACCAGGCATTGAAAGCATGACACCTTAACCAACATCGTCCCTTACCATCTGCTGTTCTGAGCCATTCCAGCACTGTCACTGCACACAGACATATGTATTACAGAAAAACTGGGAAATCCATTTACTTTCTTTTAGATATAAATATTTAATAATCTCCAAGGCAATTCATGAATTTCAAAAATCTAAAAATAATAGCATGTGTAGACTGAAGTAAAAATTGTGTTACATATCTGAGGTGGTACTGGACAGAGAGTAAGAATACATATACATGATTACACTTTATCCACCAACATTTGTGGGTCCTTAGTAATTTGGTCACTTGTGTGTAATGTATTAATTTCTCATTAAAAAGATTTTGATGTTGACTAATCTAGTTTCAACCTGCAAAATAACAGGTGAAAAAGGCAGAACTCATTTGATAATGAATGTACTCTTATTTTGATCAGAAAAGATGTTGCTCTTATAAAACTATTATGTAACTGACTTTTAATTTGTGGTACAGAACAATGTGTAGTGAACATAGCCAGACTGCTAAATGTTATAAAACAACTTAAGTGCAAGCATGAAGATTTCTTGTGGCTTTCTACTTTCCTCTGTGTATGTAAATGATAATGTATGTGGGATGGCATGTGTGTTCCCTGGTGCATGTATGCAATTTAGGCAACCTTGAGTGTTGATCCTCACTTTCCACTTTGTTTGATATAAGGTTTTTATTATTCCGTTATTGCTTTTGCCAGGACATCTGACACATAGGCTTCCAGGCATTCTCTTAGCTCTCTTTCCTTTCTCATATAAGGAGTACTGGTATTTGAGATGAGTGCTACCCCATCATGCTTTTATGAACCCTGATGATCGAAATGTGTGTCCTCATGCTTGTAAGACAAACCTTCTCAACAATGGGTGTCTCTCAAGCTTTCATAAAATTGGCAAAGCCCTTCATGAATTCAAATCTGCTTATAGTTCAGAAACATATCTTCATATACAAGGATAAAATTTGTAGGCATATGCATCACATAATTTGGTTCTCTTAGTAGGATTTTTAAAAATGTATAGTGAAACTTTGAATATATTATGTGAGTGAAGGTAAGTAAAAATAATACCAAGTACTTCTGTGTACAATTCTAATGAGCACATTTTTATGTCTTGCTACATTGCTGTAGAATTTTGTTTTAAATTATAGTTTCTTTAGGAAAAATGAATCCTCTTGTACCACTTCATTGTAAACCTCAGAAGTTACAGTGGAATACTTATAAAATTATATTGTATGGAGGAAAGTAGCTAGCAAGGTAATTTTTGTTATACATTGTAATCTTCTAAGTACTTTAAAATAGTATGCAATGGCTAATGGTGTCTCTTGTTTGTGTCTCTTTAAAGGATGATGGATAGAGAACATAGAATGCCCCAGTTGAACATTAGCATAAAAAGAAAGTTTTCTAGGGAATAGAAGTTCAATAACTGACACACCTTTTCCACTAGTGTATACAAATAAATTCTTTATCATATGAAGTCATTGTAATTATAACTGTGAATATAATAGCAACATAGATAATACCTAAGGCAAAACAGACAACAAATAAGATTTGAATGCACCATATATTTCAGAATGAGTCATAATTTATGTTAAAACCTCTGACAATATTTTCTAAGTATTGAACAACCTACATGTAGATAAAGGGATTAAACAAGGCCTTTTCCTTAACAAAATTGATTTGCTAGTTTTGCAGGGTGTACAAAGAAAACCATTTCACTGTTCTATAGTCACTTTTGCACATTCTAACTATATCACAGGATATTCACTCAACCCTTTTATGCAAATGATATCTGTGGATGAAAACATTGTTATAGCTGTCTATATATGATGACTTTATGGCAGAATACAGGGATATGAATCACATTCAACAGTTACATTTATTTTGTGAAGAGGCATAGCATTTTATTCTGCAGCAACCCCTTCATCACACCACAGCCTTCTCAGCTTTGACTGTTGGACTGAAGCAGAGGATCATTTTTTTCTCAACTCCATTCTCAATTTAATTTTTCTTCTTGAGTTGAGCAATAGCTAGCTGCATGTGTAATGAGCAAAATTTTCCAGACATTCAGGAGACTGAGCAAAAGGACCACTTGGGCCCAGGCTTCAGGGCTAGTTGAGGCAGCATGGCAGGAGCTTGTAAACTCAAAAACAAAGGCAACTACAACTAATAACCTATACTTCACATCCACTGTAAGGTTTTTCTTAGAATTTGACTATGAGTAACTTCAATATTTTAATACAACATTTTACCAAATATTAGATTTAGGGGAGGAAAATTATATGATTAAACCTATTTTTGTGGAAAACAAACAAAACAAAAGAAAGCTTCTGTTCAGCTATGTCACTCTTTGACAATGTGGTCCAAAGCAAATAAATTAGCTAAATATGCTGCTTTTGCTTCTGTTGACAACTTAGCAAAATGAAATTCACCCTGTTCCATACAAATATTGCAAAGAAGGCGGTTCCCAGTACTATAGTGAATTGAATTCCACATTTGAAAAAAAATACGTGTTTCTACCTAAGTTTTGTGCAGGAGAGAGTGTAGTTTTTTTTTATCAAATAAACCCTATTAAATAGAAAAAAAAGTTACACCAGAAATTTAAAAGAAATAAATTGAGGAACTGAGGAAATGGAGTCATGAGTCTTGGTCCTTGAATGATATTTACATTTCTCTTCTGACACCTAAAAATAAAACAAGGACTGCTTTATACATTGCATCTAACATGACTTCACTTTTTATAGAGTTATCTTTACCAATTATGTCCTTACAGGAACTGATGGGTAATTTTCATTGCCTTTGCTGGGCAACTTTACTCAAGAAAACAACTTATCAAATGTTTGAATTAAAAATCTCCCTGTGACCTGGCCTCAATCAAGTATATCATTTCTCATCATATTATCAAGACATATGTATCAGACTAGACCTTTTAAAATTATTCAAAAGAAAACATATTTTTGGGGTTTTTGAAACAGGGATTCTCTGTGTAGCTTTGGAACCTATACTAGAACTGACTCTGGAGACAAGGCTGGCTTTGAACTCAGAGAGATCCACCTGTCTCTGCCTCCCAAGTGCTGGAATTAAAGACGTGTGCTACCAACGCCGGGAGAAAACATATTTTTTAAAAAATATCTCTGCTTATCTGTCCATATGGAGCCTCCTAATTCTGCTTTTTGTTAAAAGTGGAATTTCTTAGAGTAAACCTTAAAAAACCTTGTACACATGAGTTGCAGTCTACATACCTTACTTCCAAAGAGATCTATGAGGGAGTAGAAACACCTCATAACAATAATTGATAGAATAAAATTATAGTATTTGTGAAACTTATAATTTTAAAAAGTTTCCCTGTCTGAATTTTCTATGCAAATTATTTAATCCTGTTGACATCCAACTTTTAATACATACAGTATACCACTGATCTTAGAATTAAGTGTTGCATAAGTAAAGCAAAATATGATTACATATCTAGTGATCCATATTGGTAGGAATTTTTCCATTATTTTTTAACTTTTGATAATGTATCATCATAACATATTTAAGGTTAATTGTATACAAAAATTTTATCATTAAAATTCCAAAAATGAATATATATATATATACTATTTTCAATTGATTTAAAAAGCAATTGAGTTACTGACATTAAGGGAAGTCTCAACTTTACAAACCCAAAGAGAATTTAGAATAAACATACTGGGAAATTGTGTGGAATATCAGTTTCCAGAAGGTTCTCTGCTCCTTGAATATCTGAGTATGGTAAAAATGGGATTTATTTCCATTGCCAGATCTATTCACTGCTCTATGAGTCTTGTAGGCATGTTTCTATCTAGGGGATTATTAGAGGAATAAAAATTTGTTGTTTCTCTTGAAGCCATAATTGTTACTTTAAAAATATTGTCAATAAGAAGAGCTTGAATGAGGGCACTTTTTTTCCAAAGCCAAAGGTTAAATCATATTCTACATTTAATTGATTGCTTCGCTTTGGTATTCTAAACTTCAAAAGAAATAACTTTTTCTAGGCACTCATAGTATATTTGACATAACAATGATGTTAAGAACAACCCTACCTAAAATAGCCCTTCATATTCATGCATGTCACAGTCACAGATACTAGGGACAAAAGCTCCAGGTAACCTGCAATTGTGGTGGTTTCTACCCCAGTGTCATAGCCATCTTCAGAAATGAATTTTTTCTCCATTCCAGCAACGCCATGGATATTGTCATGCCTTTGGTCTATTTTACTGGCTCCTGGCAAGTTTCAAAGCATTTTGCTGCAGATTTTACTTTTCATATTTCAGAGAACAAAACCTCAATGCTTGTTTTTACTTATTAACTTATTTGTTATATTTTTAACTTGGAAGTTTCTGATTATTTACTTCAGACTGCCTCAAAAATGATATACTTCTGCCTCAGCTTTCTGAGTGCTAAAAGTACAGACTTACATCACAATTTGCAACAAAATGCAACTATATAAATGGGAAAAATGTCCTGGGTCTGTGCAAGCTAAGAATAAAAATTTATTGTAAGTAAATTCTCATGTGTGACTTCAAGACATGTCCTTGGACACGTTGCCTCTGATATTGTATTCATATTAGGCTTAAGTCTGATATTTATGTGAATTATTCAAAGCTAATGACATTGTCTTTCTTGCAAGTTACACACAATTTTGGGTGATATATCATATAATTTTCAATAAGATTAAGTAATACTATTCATTTTGTGAAAATATTTCATTTTTATTGCCCTTTAGGACTTATCATGGTTAGAAATTTTGCATAGAAACACACTTGACATTGAAGCTCCTTGATACTGTGGAAGAATCATTTTGTATGTTGTTCTCACTCTCTTTCTGTCTCTGTCTGTCTGTCTGCCTGCCTCTTCTCTCTCTCTCTCTCTCTCTCTCTCTCTCTCTCTCTCTCTCTCTCTCACACACACACACACACACACACACATCCTTCTCTCATACAATACATCTGAATCACATTTTCCTCTCCCTCCTCTCCTGCTAGCTCCCTGCTCCCACATCCCCTCTTGTCTGTGATTATTGCTTGTTTCTCTATTACCTTATGTCAGGTCTCCTGCGTTCACTAAAGATAAGATGAAATCTACAGTTCCCATTATACCAACTGCTATTTCCTTCTTCAGAGATTTTGTTTTAATAAACTAAAAGAAATACTCATGATACATACTGATATAGCTACTCTTAGAAGGTAAGGACATTACTCTTGTTAGAATATAGAAAACAAAACAAAATAAAAGAGGAAGTATTGAAATTAGTTACACATTTTATCTAGACAGCATAAAATATTGGATTTTCAGTTAAAATTGATATTTATTATCAATCTTGGGTAAAATAAATGCACGTCTCAATTTGCCAGCCATCTTTGTAATAATTTATTTTGCTTATTTTCATTCTAATATAGTTACAAATTGCAACTTTAATGACATTAAATATAAAAGAATGTCAAAATTGTCAATATTGATCTTTAAATTGCCTTGATAATTTTTTCTGATATCAATTAGAGACATTATTCAGATTGCCAAGATAATGCAATTGTGTAAAAGTGAATAGATTTCACCAGGAAAGTAAGTAGACAGTACATGTGCATTTGTTTCTCTCTGTTCTTGACTGGGAATGTGATGTGATTAGCTGCTTAATTTTCTGCCTTGATTTCTTAAAATTGATGGACAGTTTGCCAGGGTAATTTACAACTCACAAAAACAAACAGCAAGACTTGGGGCTCCTGGATTGTTCACCAGTCACTTTCCACAGTACAATCTATTTTCCCGTGCTCTCAGATCCAGTCTCATGAGCCACATAGAGAAGCTCATGACAAGTTCTCAATCAGATCTCTTTACACAAATCTTTCACACCTCCTAGATAGTTTCTGAATATCCAATTACCATCATGTAATAAATTGCTGTTATTCCTGCATGAACATGTAATTTTAGGAATGTGATAGCATGACTCATGACGGTTAAAGATGATGGCCTTATTAATGACTGGTTACTATCCAGGACTCACCCACTATGAAAGAGATATAGTTCTTGATTCAAAATCCACCATAATGTTTGAAGTGCTTTGATTTTGTTAATATACATACCTTATGTTATTTATTGTCATTATTCTCTATGGATATCTGTCAATGAAAGAATGTATTATGGCTTACATGCACACAGAATAGAACTATTCACAGTTTATTCCTGTCCTCTAACCCAATATATTTTGTTTCTGCTTTTGTCTTCTTTTATTTTTTTGTAATGGTCATATGATAGTCAGTTGTTTCGCTCTGTGTTTAAAATGATCATCTTTCACAACAACTTAAAAAACATCAAAGAAGAATGTGACAGCCTCACAAATGCTGTGGCTTCATTTTAATGGAGATGAAAGGTACATATCTGGGCTCTTAGAAACAAGAAACGATCAGATATCAAACCACAGGCTTTCTTAATAGCTCGTGAAACCTCAGTTTTCTTTGGAATATTTTTTTCCTTTCAAACTCTGAGAGTTATATATCTTGCTATGCTGTGTAAGTGATTTGTTCTTTTCTGTTCAACAAGTCAAATGATCATCTTTATTATACTCCCTTATTATAGTAAACTGAAAAATGTATAAGTTCCAGACAAAAGTGACATGCAGCACAATTTACTATATACTTCTTATGCTGTTTTTCTCGATATTTGTAATCACTTGTTCTCACAAAAACCCATGCTGCAATTTGTTAATACTACATTTTTACTGGAAGAAGTATTTAAGAAATGTTTGAGTCTATTAGGAGGAGATTTATGCAACTTAAGGCATTGATGACTCATTGGGGACTGAGTACATTCTTCTGGCCTGGGTAAGTTTTCAGGATATTAACATTCATAGAGCACTATTCACCTTCTACTTTTCCTGTACCTCTTCTTCTTATAAATATGTTACTGTGTGATGATGCAACATGCTGCCTATTTTACACCTTATAAACTTCACAGTCCCTTGGAGCCAAGAAGATATCAGAGTCTTTACTTTGGATTTTCAGCATTCCAAGGCATTTAGGTGCCAAACTAAACCTGTACATTTCCTGTAAAACTAGTTTCTCCCTTTTGGCTCTTATAATAATAGAAAATTAATTAATACAGCATAAAATGAGAAAAGACTTTTGATTATCCTGGATAACATAACTCCCATACATCACTATGCACATACTAAGCCCCAGTGAATTATAGCTAGTACTTATAAGAATATAGTACTTAATAACAAGGACATAATTAGAACTAAATTAAGAAAATTTATCTCTTATTAACTATGCTTCATCTCTGTGATATTATTGTATTGTTTAGGAAAAAAAATCCATGGAGAAAACTGAGTGAAAGCACTGCAGAGATCTTATTATGCGTGTTCAAGTTTTTGTTCATGCTAATTTTTGTACATACACATTGGGACTACTTGTAGATTTTCTTTGAAGAAAAGAGATTTTGTAGATTCTACTGATCAATGCTGCAGGCTCTTTTCTCAATTTTCCTAATCTGAGAGCAGGAAAATATAGGCAAATGCTTTAGTCAATGGGATGATATACATGTTGGGGCCTTTTCCCTCCTCAGTTAAAATGAGCTTTATATCTATTGAGATTCTCCACAGGAAACTACTTTCCATTCATGGGAGAATGCTCTTACCCCAATATTACAAAGTAAAATGTATAATGTGAGGCAGTGGTTTTTAGCAGAGATGATTTTCCCATAGTGTGAGGAGTCAGAAAGAACAAGAATATATAAATTCTTTATAGTTTAAAACACAACTAAAGCCACTGGTTTTGACACAGTTAAAAATGCATAATTTATTTGTACTTTGAAAATTTGTTACAATATATTTTGATCATATCCACTGTATCTCCTTAAAAAATACCACTCAACACTATACAGTGATGGAGAAATAACTAAGATTGCAAGATGTTCAGACTTTGAAACTGTCCAGCTTTAGTGTATCTTCCTTAAGCCTCTGATTCATGACATACTTTTAAAAGAGCTGTTTTATTATTTTAATGATATTTTCCACTAATCTAATCTTTTCATTTTCTTCTTTTTTGAGCTAGATACTATATCATATATAGATATAAAGGAACTCACTATGTTGACTCAGGCTAGTTTCAAACTTATGCCAATCCTCTTTCCCTTGTCTTTAATATACTTCTCTATTTTTCACAACAAATAAGTCTTCATTTAACAGAGCTTTTATATCAGACATGGATAATATTTAAAATATCATACGCATTAATTATATCCTTCAAAAATAAGGTGTGATTCTTATTTTCTGTGAAATTTGTTCTGTATCCTTCTTTTAAAAAAAATGCAACCAGGTACTAAGAAAATCTGACATTACTTTTGTTTGCTCACTTCTTTTTAGGGAATATCATGTTGGAGATAGTGTGTCGGGGCACTTCACATTTTAGTACATGTCATAGCCTTTTAATACTCCTTAATCATTCAAAAATATTCAGAAACATGTTTTGTAGCATATATTTTTCTACATTCCAATACAAGAGCCTATTAGGACATTTCTTATTTGAACCACCACAGAATCCCTATTCATTCATCATGATTAATAGAATATTTACTTTCCTCAGCCATAATGATTTCCCCAAACAGAATAAATCATAAAAAGTTTTTATCATTGAGGCTACTTGATAACAACATGTATATACTAAATATATTAACAAATAGTGATTTAGCATAAATTTAATTTAACTTGAGCTTCATGATCCTTGTTTGCTTATGTCTACCTAACATCCTGTAGCTGACGAATGTTGGATTTTTAATAAAGTACTTAAGCCAATAATTCCAAATTGTCCCATGTCACAACAGTATCCACTACCACCTTTTTCATTACACACTCTAAAACTACTATGTAAACTATATGACATTTATTTCAAGAAGTATGATACAACTGACAAGTAATAACCTTTATTATCCTGAACACGACTATCAATGTATGCATTCAACTAATAAAAATATTTTATTATAAACTAACACTGATTCCATGTTTGACATTCTTTATTTAAAACAAAATTTGGTAAGTTGACATTCTCCAGCTATGTAAGTATATTTTTTCACGCTGCTCAAGCACTAGACTATGGTTGCCATTGGGAATAGAAGTCCTAGCAGGATAAGAAACTTAGTTTCTACCAGACATAGGAAAATTAGAATGTTCTAATGAGCAATTTGTATGGGAGAATGGAGAAACTGAAAAACTTTCTAATGAGCAAATTGAACAGGAAAGAAGAAAATTTCTATTCATCCTTGAATGTTAAGCCTAGCAATTCTGTTCACTTTTACCCTGGAATTACACCAAATTTGGCCTGAAATAAAAAAATAAGCCTCTTTCATGGTTGCATTCCTGTTCTCCCACCTGAAACCTTGGAGCAGAATTCAGAGACCTTAATTCTCCAGGGAAATTAAAATGGTCTTGTACAGATAAGGAAGCAGAATAGAGAATACAGGTACAAGGCAAATCCAGGAGTTTATTACAAAAAGCAGATCAGCCAGAGCACAGACATTGATGGGAAATATTCCAGGTCCATCCTGCAGTGGCTGGGGGCTTCAGCATGAGAGGATTTCAGCCCAACCCTCAGAACATAAGGAATCATCCATTATTATTTGTAACAAAAGTGACATTTCTTACTCTATCTCAGAGAATTTGCTGTCAGAACATAGTTTACAGAATGGGCAGCACAACTTAAAATTTAGAAGCTCTGCAAATAATGGTTTAATTAAAATATGAATTTAGACCACAAAGTAAGTAACGACATACCTAGGCTTACTTTGTAGTTCATTAATTTTTATTATTTTAAAATGTCAAGAAAATATGGTCTAAAACTGTACCTTCTAGATAATAAAAACTGAATTCATTTGACATGTATTGCCAGTATTTTAAATCAAGGATTGCTGTGTCACATTATTATCTGTGTCATATTAGGGAGGTTATTTGAAATGCCCATCCCTTTCATTTCTAATATAACTTAAGCTTGCTTTGTTATGGGGGTAGAAGTGTAGATCACTGAAACTCAGCAATGTCTTCAGTGTGGTACATATTCTGTAAGATTTCATGCATCAGAATATTATCCCTTAGTAATATAGCTGTATTGAGCTCAAAATGAAACACATTAAAAAATATGAAGTTTCCAGTCTTGCGCATATATTCAGAAACTATTAAACATGTTTTTTAGAAAATAATACCTTAGATCTGGAGTCAAGCTCAGGGGTTAAGATTACTTTCTATT
Source organism: Cricetulus griseus (assembly GCF_003668045.3). NCBI lineage: Eukaryota > Metazoa > Chordata > Mammalia > Rodentia > Cricetidae > Cricetulus > Cricetulus griseus. The sequence goes on along the minus strand of NW_023276807.1, from coordinate 145,744,886 downwards.
CAAACAGAGAATCTGTGTTTAGTTCCAAACACCAAAATGGTAATTCCCCAGTGTCTGTAACTGCTGCTTCAGGAAAATCAAATCCCTCTTGTGTTCTCAGCAGAGAGCAGGCATGTTCGCATGTGCATAGTTGGAAACAAATCATTCTTATTAATAAAATAAAAATAAACAAAATATTAATATGTACCAAATGAAAAGAGGGAAATCATTATAAAAGTGATCACTTGATTGTTATAGTACTTATCATTCAGAGAAAGAATGAGTAGGAAAATCAGATACTCAAATATTGTAAAAGCCTGAGGATAATTTCCTGTGTCAAACTTTTATACTGGTGTAGTAAATTCCTCATAATGGAGAACCAATACTGGCATACTATTAGAATATGCATAGTTTATATTATGCTTGTCCAATTTGTTGTAGTTCTTTGTGTATTACAAGAAGTAGAGTATCATGTACTTTTCATCATAACAACACAGAATATTTTATTGGTCTATATATTCCCTTTGCTGTGGCTAACCATTCCAAACTTTCCTTCACACCCTCCCTTACTAAAGAATGATGAGTATTTTAATTTGATATATATATATATATATATATATATCTCAAAACTTTGGCTTCTGCTGATATTCTTTGCTACAGTATACTCTTACATGATTTTAGAATTTGATTTTAATACCTTATTTTTTCAACAATAGTAAATTTTAATTATTTTCTTATTTAAAAATAGATATTTTTCCTACAACAAATTATTTTCTTAATTTTTTTATTAGTTCAAGTTAGGGAACAAGCTTGTTTCACATGTAAGTACCTTCTCCCTCTCCCTCACCTCACCCCATCCCTCCTCCCCCACCCCAACATACCCCCCACCCCATTCACCCACCACTCCCCAGGCAGGGAAGGGCCCTCAACGGAGACTCTGCAAAGTCCACCAAATATTCCTATACTGGGCCTGGGCCCTTCCCCATGTGTCCAGGGCCAGAGTATATCCCTTCATGTGGGATGTGATATCAAAGTCCCTTTTTACACCAGGGAATAATACTAATCCACTACCAGTGGCTCCCTGGAGTGCAGAGGCCTCCTTGTTGATATCCATGTTCAGGGGTCTGGATCAGTCTTGTACTGGCCTCCCAGACAGCATCTGGGATCGATGTGCTCTCCCTTGTTCAGGCCAACTGTTCCTGTGTGTTACTACAACCTGATACAGACTCCCTCAATATTCATTCCTCCCGCTCTTCAACTAAATTCCAGATTTCATCTCAGTGTGTATCTGTGGATGTCTGTCTCTGCTTCCATCAGCCACTGGATAAGGGCTCTAGGAAGGCATAAAGAGAAGTCATCAATTTCATTTTAGGGGAAGGGCTTTTAGGTTATCCTCTACAGCATTGCCTGGATTGTCAGATCATGTCATCCTTGTAGATCTCTGGAGATTTCCCTAGTTCCAGATCTATTCTCACACCTATAGGGGCTCCCTCTGATAATGGTATCTCTCATTCTGCTCTCAATCCTCTATTCTTGCCCCAACTGAATATTTCTGCTCCTCCTTTTCCTGTCCTCTACTCCTCTTCTCTTGCTCTTATTGTGGCAGCACACTCTCCCCTACTCTCATGATCCCAATTAGCTCAGGAGTTCATGCCACTTCCCATTCCTGGGGACCATTTATCCCTTCATGTTTCCTAGTTTCTTTGGTGAAGAGGATTATAGGTTGGTAATCCTTTGCTCTATGTCTAAAATTCATATATGAGTGAGTACTTACCATGTTTATCTTTTTGTGACTGGGTTACCTCACTCAGGATGGTTTCTTCTAGTTTCATCCATTTGCCTGTGAATTTCAAGATTCCATTGCTGTTTTCTGCTGAGTAGTACTCCATTGTATAAATGTACCATATTTTCTCAATCCATTCTTCAGTTGAGGGGCATCTACGTTGCTTCCAGGTATTCTTCTGGCGATTACAAACAATGCTACTATGAACATGGTTCAACATATGTCCTTGTTGTATGAACATGCACTATTTGGGTATATACCCAAGGGAGGAATGGCTGCATATTAAAGTAGATTGATTCCCATTTTTCTGAGCAACCGCCATACTGATTTCTAGAGTGGTCTTACAAGTTCACACTCCCACCAGCAATGAAGGAGCGTTCCTTTTTCTCCACCTCCTCTCCAGCATAGATTGGTGTTTTTTATTTTAGCCATTATGACAGGTGTGAGGTGGTATCTCAGAGTTGTTTTGAGTTGCATTTCTCTGATGGCCAAACATATTGACTACTTTCTTAAGTGTCTTTCAACCATTTCAGATTCCTCTGTTGAGAATTCTCTATTTAGTTCTGCATCCACTTTTTAATTTCATTGTTTGGCGTTTTGGTGACTAGCTTCTTGGGCTCCTTATATATTTTGGAAATCAGTCCTCTGTCAGATGTGGGATCTGTGAAGGTCTTTTCCCATTCTGTGGGTGGTCGTTTTGTCTTACTGACTGTGTCCTTTGCCTTGCAGAAGTTTCTCAGTTTCAGGGTGTCCCATTTATTAATTGCAGACCTCAATGTCTGTGCTACTGATGTAATGTTCAGGAAGAGGTCTCCTGTGTCAATTTGTTCAAGGGTAATTCCCACTTTCTCTTCTAGAAGATTGAGTGTGGCAGGATTTATGGTGAGATCTTTGATCCATTTGTGCTTAAGTTTTGTGCATGGTGACAGGTATGGAACTATCTGCAATCGTCTGCATGTCCGAATCCAATTGTGCAAGCACCATTTGTTGAAGATGCTAACATTTTTCTATTGTATACATTTAGCACCATTGTCAAAAGTAAGGTGTTCATAGGTGCGTGGGTTAATATCAGGGTTTTCAATTCAATTCCATTGGTCCAGCTGTCTATTTTAGTGCCAATATCAAGCTGTTTTCAGAACTATGGCTCTATAGTAGAGCTTGAAGTCAGGGATGGTGATGCCTCCAGAAGACACCTTTATTGTAAAAAGTTGTTTTGGCTATCCTGGGTTTTTTTATTTTTTCATATAAAATTGAGTATTGTTCTTTCAATGTCTGTGAAAAAGTGTGTTGGGATTTTGATGGGGATTGCATTCAATCTGTAGATTGCTTTTGCAGGATTGCCATTTTTGCTATGTTAATTCTACCTATCCAAGAGCATGGGAAATCTTTCCATTTTATGGTATCTATAATTTCTTTCTTTAAAGTCTCAAAGTTCTTATTGTACTTATTTTTGCTTAGTGTTACCCCAAGATATTTTAGGTTGCTTGTGGATATTATGAAAGGTGATGCATCGCCGATTTCTTTCTCATTGGATTTATCATCTGTATATGGTAGGGGTACTGATTATTTTGAATTAATATTGTATCCTGCTACCTTGCTGAAGGTGTTTATCAGCTATAGGAGTTCCCTGGTAGAGTTTTTTGGGTCACTAATGTAGACTATCATGTCATCTGCAAATAGTGAAAGTTTGACTTCTTTTCCAATTTGTATTCCTTTGATCCTCTTTTCTTGTCTTATTGCTGTCGATAGAACTTCAAGTACATTATTGAAGAGATATGGAGAGAGTGGACATCCTTGTATTGTTCCAGATTTTAGAGGAAATGCTTTGAGTTTCTCTCCATTTAGTTTGATGTTGGCTATTGGTTTGGTGTATATTGAGTTTATCATGTTTAGATATGTTCCTGTTATTCCTGTTCTCTCCAAGATCCTTATCATGAAGGGATGTTGGATTTTGTCAAAGGCTTTTTCAGCATCTAGTGAGATGATCATGTGGTTTTTCTTTTTCAGTTTGTTTACATGGTGGATTACATTGATGGGTTTTCTTATGTTGAATCATCCTTGCATCCATGGGATGAAGCCTTCTCAATCATGTTGGATGATTTTTCTGATATGTTCTTGGATTCGGTTCACCAATATTTTATTGAGTATTTTAGCATCGATGTTCATGAGGGATAAAGGTCTGTAGTTCTCATTCTTAGTCATATCTTTGTGTGGCTTGGGTATCAAAGTGACTGTAGCCTCATAGAAAGAGTTTGGCAATATCCCATCTGCTTCTATAGAGCAGAACAGTTTGAGGAGTACTGGAATTAGGTCTTTTTTGAATTTCTGGTAGAATTCTGCAGTGAAGACATCTGGCCCTGGGCTTTTTTTGGTTAGGAGGCTTTTAATGACTGCTTCTATTTCATTAGGGGTTATAGGTCAATTTAAACTGCTTATCTCATCTTGGTTTAATTTTGATAAGTGATATTTATCCAGAAAACTGTCCATTTCTTTTAGATTTTGGAATTTTGTGGAGTACAGGTTTTCAAAGTATTACCTGATGATTTTCTGGATTTCCTCAGTGTCCTTTGTTATATTCCCATTTTCATTTCTAATTTTGTTAATTAGCATGTTCTCTCTCTGCCTTATGCTTAGTTTGGCTAGAGGTTTGTCTATCTTGTTGATCTTCTCAAAGAACCAACTCTTTGTTTCATTGATTCTTTGTACTGTTTTCCTAGTTTCTACTTTATTGATTTTGGCCCTCAAATTGAGTATTTCCTGGCATCTACTGCTCCTTCGTGAGTTTGCTTCTTTTTGCTCTAAAGCTTTCAGTTGTTCTGTCAATTCTCTAATGTGACTTTTCTCCAGTTTCTTCATGTGGGCACTTAGTGCTATGAACTTTGCTCTTAGCACTGCTTTCAGAGTGTCCCATAATCTTGGGTATGTTGTGTCTATATTCTCATTAAATTCTAGGAAGTCTTTAATTTATTTTTTATTGCTTCCTCAACCCAGCAATGGTGCAATTGGGTGTTATTCATTTTCCATGAGTATGTAGGTTTTCTGCAATTTATATTGCTGTTGAATACTAGCTTTAATGCATGGTGATCTGATAAGATACAGGGGGTTATTTCAATTCTTTTGTAACTGTGGAGATTTCCTTTGCTGCCAACTGTGTGGTCAATTTATAGAAGGTTCCATGTGGCGCTGAGAAGAAGGTATATTCTTTTGTGTTTGGATGGAATGTTCTATAGATATCTGTTAAACCAGTTGGGTCATAACTTCTGTCAGATCCTTTGTTTCTTTGTTAAGTTTCTGTCAGGTGGTCTTGTCTAGTGGTGTAAAGGTGGTGTTGAAATGTCCTACTATAAGTGTGTATGGTTTTATGTGTGGTTTGACTTTAGTAATGTTTCTTTTACAAATGTGGGTGCCTTCGTATTTGGGGCATAGATGTTCAGGTTTGAGACTTCATCTTGATGGACTTTTCTTGTGATGAGAATGAAATGCCCTTCTTCATCTCTTTTGATTGATTTTTAGTTTGAAGTTTAATTTGTTAGATATTAGGATTGCTACACCAGCTTGTTTCTTGAGCCCATTTGATTGGAAAATCTTTTCCCATCCTTTTACTATGAGGTATCACCTGTCTTTGAAGTTGAGGTGTGTTTCTTGTAAACAGCAGAAGGATGGATTCTGTCTCCACAGCCATTCTGTTAGCCTATAGCTTTTTATGGGTAAGTTAAGAACATTGATATTTAGGGATATTAATGTCCATTGTTTGTTGGTTCTTGTTTGTTTTGGATTTATTGTTGGTGGTATCATTGTGTGTGGATTTTGTCCTCCTGTTACTTTTTGTGTTTGGTAAAATTAGATTAGCTATTGCCTGTGTTTTTTGTGAGTGTAGTTATGTTCATTGGGTTGGAGTTTTCCTTCCAGAACCTTCTGTAGTGATGGATTTTTGGATATGTATTGTTTAAATCTGTTTTTGTCATGGAATATCTTGTTTTCTCCATCTATAGTGATTGAAAGTTTTGCTGGGTACAGTAGTCTGGGTTGGCATCCATGCTCCCTTAGTGCTTGTATGATATCTATCCAAGACCTTCTGGCTTTCCCAGTTTTCATTGAGAAGTTGGGTGTGATTCTGATAGGTTTGCCTTTATGTGTTACTTGGCCTTTTTATTTTGCTGCTCTTAGTATTTTCTCTTTAATCTGTAGATTTGGTGTTTTGATTATTATGTGTCAGGGGGGACTTCTTTTTGTTGTCCAGTCTGTTTGGTGTCCTGTAAGCTTCTTGTACTTTCATAGGCATATCCTTCTGTAGGTTGGGGAAGTTTTCTTCTATGATTTTGTTGAATAGGTTTTCTGTACGTTTGAGCAGTGTTTCTTCACCTTCTTCTATACCTATTATTCTTAGGTTCAGCCTTTTCATGGTGTCCCATATTTCCAGGATATTTTTTGTTAGGGATTTTTTGGACTTGAGGTTTTCTTTGGTTGATGAATTATATCCTCTAGCGAGTCTTCAATACATGAAATTCTCTCTTCCATCTCTTGAATTCTATTAGTTATACTCATATCTTTAGTTCCTGATCGTTTATCCAGCCATTTCTTTTCCAGCATCGCATCATTCTGTGTTTTCTTTATTGTGTCTATTTCAGCTTTCATGCTTTGAACTGTTTCAATAACTTCCTTCATTTGTTTGGTTGTTTTTTTCTTTGGTTTCTTTAGATTCTTTAAGAGATTTGTTCATTTCTTAAAATTTTTTTGTTTGTCTTTTCCTCCATTTCATGTAATTTTTTGCTTGCTTTTTCTTCTATTTCTTTAAGGGATTTTCTTGTTTCCTCTTTAAAGGTCTCTATCATCTTGCCGAGATAATTTTTGAGGTCCATCACTTCTTCACACTCTGTGTTGGTCTTTCCAGATCTTGCTGGAGTGGAGTCCCTAGATTCTGGTGGTATCTTATTGGTCTTTCTGTTGTTGAGTGAGTTGCTATTCTGTCTTCTTCCCATATGTTCTTCCAGTGGGTGCAGGTGGTCTTTCTAACTCCTCTCTTGACCCAGTTATATGTGTGGGCCAGGAATTCAATGTCTGAAGTTCTGGATGGTCTTGCCTCTCCTGGTAGTCTGCTCACTCTGAAATGGTTAGGCCTCCATAGGGATCAGGTCAGGGGGATGGGAAGGAGAGTAGGGTGTTTCCAGACTCAGAGAGATCCTCCCTGCCTGGGCATGTCTACCCCAAACAGGTGCATACCTGGGGCGATAGGGGTGAATGATGCTTTGGAAGGGAGTTGGGTAAGAGCAGAGGCTCACTCTCCTTGTTGTGGATGGTTCTCATTGTGGATCGGTTGGTGGAAAGGGCCCTACAATATATTCTTAATTTGCTCCTGTTCCCCAGTTCCTCAGAGGTCCTTACCACCTCTCTCTTACTCATATTCTCCCCTTTCTGTTTCAGAATAGAAAACAAATTGGCAACTAAGGGATGAGAATAAAATAAATGAAAATGAAACAAAACCAAGCAAATTGCCTAAAACTAAACAGAAGAAAAGAAGCCAAAAAAAAGAAAGAAAGCAAAACATGACTATGAGACAGACTTTCACACACACACAGGAAATCAATAATGCCACAAAACAGAAGTCATATTATGCATCCAAGAGATCTGTAAGGCTTTATGACACAAGAACCTCAAAAGATGTTGTTAAGTAAATCTTTTGTTGGCCAGATACTACTGGGAATTGGGTCTACACTTAGAATGTCTTTGTTTCCCCAGTGAGAACTAAGTTTTCACTTACAAGTAGTTAAGGATTGTACATAGCTTCTGTATTAGAGATGGGGACATGCATTTAATTCTCTTCTCAGCTCCAGGACCTCATCTGGTACAGACCTCTTCAGGCTCTTCGAATGCTGTGAGGTCATATGTATGTCAATCCTGGTGTATTCAGAATACCTTCATTCCTTAGTGACTTCCATTCATATCTGGCTCTTCCACTCTTTCCAACTCCTCTTTTACAATGTTTCCTGAACTCTGATGGAAGAAATTTGATGGGGGTAACCTATATAGAACTGAGTATTTCAAAGTGTCTCACTCTCTGTACATTGTCTTGCTATGGGCACGTGTCTGTGTTCACAGCTATAATCATTACTCTTTTTCTTCCAGGATGTACAGAAGAAAAGAAAGGCAAAGAGAGTGAAGTTGAGGGAAGTGTCTGTTAAGTTGATAGAGTCTACAATATTTAAGTATGATAATGAGAGCATGTCAATAGAAGTTTACCTGTGAAGGAAAAGCATAGCTTTCATTTGGGGGATGCCATTCTATGGATTCAGGACTGTGAACCAATAAAAAAGATAAAATATCACCTTTCCACTTTCTGATTCTGAATGCAATGTGACAAGGTACCTCATATTGATTTCGCCAGGCAATTCCTCCATGGGAGGTTTTATCCTCTACAACGAGAAACCTAAACAACCCTTCTTCTTTAAACAGCAAGAAGATTGTTTTAATAATTTAATTTTAATATTTAATAAATATTAAACTCCCCAAAGAGTAAGAGAATAATTTTTTTCGGATGAGTTCAAATTTATTCTTCTCTAATAGTGTGAAGCATTATCCTACTCCTGATAGAATAATAAGGACTAATGGCATACAATGTCCCAAAGCAAGTGCAATCTGTTCTATGTGGAGTGAACAGAGAGGGTAGATCATAATGAATAATATAATACTGTAAGAAATTTTATAGGAAGAGTTCAAAATTCAGTATAGATTCTATATAGACTAGAAAAGGTAAAGTAAAATGAGCTCAGCCAAGAGAAAACAGTAACAACACAGAATATAAGTATTCAACGTGAATGCCAACAAATCAAAAATATTTTTGTATAGATGTGGATAATACAGCTTCAATTAAAAACAAAGAGTGAATAACTTAAACAACAGTATTGAAATTGAGAGGCTAATCAGATCAGATAAACATAATTAGAATGGTATGTGTAAGTTGTAATATATAATCTGTAAATGGTACAGAATGTGACACTATTTTGAAGACATGGTTATGGCTTAATAAAAGCATAAGGACTAGCTTCCCAATGTGCAGCAAATTAATTATCATCCACATCTTCTTTTGAACAAATCAAAGTTGACACATAAGTCATATATTTATTGGTCTCTGTCATTTGATAATCTTCAGAGCAATAGTAGTTTCCTATTTATCACTTGCTATGAATTACAACCTGGAAGACACAGGTTTACTACCTCAATTTAGAAATTTTATTAACATAACAAATCTCTAAGAAAATAAAAACAATTTCAATTGTTGAATTAACTTGAGTTACTCACTAATTATTTATTAGTTAAAAACAAATATCACTGATAATTATTTGATATTTGACTCACATGAAATGGGAGATTTACTAATATTACTGTTTTCCAAAGAATGTTTATGAATCCAACCTGGAAGTTAAAACTCTTTGCTAATAATCAACATTAATTTTTCTATTTTTAGTAATTAATTTTCTGATTAAAATATTCAAGACACCTAAAGTAGCTACCTTACATTCAAGACTGAAATTGTACTTTTCCTGTGAAGCTTACTTGAATTGCAACGTATCCATGGGTATGTTGGATTTCCTGAGGGCCTGTGAATTAGAGCACCTGTTAGTGTTTGTTTTCAAAAATAAAATAGTCACTGCCTTGAGAGTGCCTATGGCAGCTCCAGAAATGTACCAGTCAGATGTTTGCTCAACAAAATGATACATATATACCAAATACTGTTTTGATTTTCAGTTCATTTGCACATGAAAAATCACTTGAGTAAACTCTGTCTAACCAGAGAAAAAGTTGAAGGTACCTACAAGTAAATGTTCCATGAGCTGAAGACCTGTCTAATATTATAGTTTAAATATTACATGTCTACATGATCTCAGAGTTTGAATTCCTCATCTGTAGTTGGTGGTGCTACTCTGGTAGGTGACAGAAATCTCTGGAAGTAGTATTTACTATTTAGAAGTAATATAACTGATAATTATTTGATATTTTATTTAAAAGAATGCGGTAAATATGGATCCAACTGTTTTTGAAGAGTGTATGTAATTCCACCTAGCTGTAACAAATGTGTTTATCAATTAAAGTTTACTATTGTCTCAATGAAGGTCTCAATGGAAGAATTATTTTAGTAATGTCATGTATTGTGCTTCTAGTTCCTAGCTCCTTTCTGTCTTTGTTTCCAAACATCATTAATTGGGTGATTATGTTAAATCAAACTTTCCTTAGTATACTGGGTCATACCATGGCTCAGAAAAATAAAGCCAGATGACCATTGATGACAAGTTCTGAACCCGGGATCCAAGGTAAGTACTTCCTTCTTCTTAGTCATTTTTGTTTTGTAATTGTCACAAAAGTGGAAAACACGAAAATAATGAACAAATTTGGCTATTAAAATCCTGGTATCTTGAATAATCTTTCTTTCAGTTTCCTTGCAAACAGAATTCTGATTCAAGCTTCCTCAATTTTGCTGATATATTTCAGTGGTGCTATGGTTTAATCACCTATGCTTGTTATCTCCTTTAAATCTGTCTTTGATATACATTCCTTGCAATAACTAATAAGAAGCTGGTGTATGTTGGCATGTTTCTCAGAGGGAACCCAAAAACACAAACATTACAGACAATTGTTTGAGACCTAGCTAGGTTAGCAACTATTTATCTATGCTCATCTGCTAATAACTTTTCAGGTGGGCCACAAAGAAGAGAGAAATGAATGCAGGTGATCAACAGGCCTCTTTCAAATTCAATGCTACAACATCCCCTTGGCACCTAAAGCATCTTGTTCTTCTCATGAAGCAGTTTCTAATAACACATACTTCCAATGCCTAAGAATCCCGAATCTGTTTTTTCTTTTTTTTTTTTCTGAGACAGGGTTTCTCTGTGTAGCTTTGGAACCTATCCTGGCGCTGACTCTGTAGATCAAACTAACCTTGAACTCACAGAGATCTGCCTGCCTCTGCCTCCCAAGAGCTGGGATCAAAGGCATGCACCACCACCACTTGGTGACTCCAGAATCTTAACAATACTAACATCCCTATCAAAATCCCAACACAGATTTTCACAGACATTGAAAGAACAATACTCAACTTTATATGGAAAAATAAAAAACCCAGGATAGCCAAAACAACTCTTTACAATAAAAGATCTTCTGGAGGCATCACCATCCCTGACTTCAAGCTCTACTATAGAGCCATAGTTCTGAAAACAGCTTGGTATTGGCACAAGAATAGACAGATAGACCAATGGAATCGCATTGAAGACCCAGATATTAATCCACTCACCTACGAACATCCACAGAAATACACTGAGCTGAAATCTGGAACCTAGTTGAAGAGCGGGAGGAATGAAGAATGAAGGGGTCTGTACCAGGTTGGAGAAACCCACATAAACAGTTGGCCTGAAAAAGGGAAAGCATATCAACCCCAGACGCTCTTTGGGAGGCCACTACGGGATTAATCCAGTCCCCTGATCATGGATGCCATCGGGGAGGTCCCTGCACTCCTGGGAGCCTCCGGAGGTGGACTGGCTTTTTGCCCTGGTGTATGTGGGGGACTTCGAGAGCCCATCCCACTTGAAGGGATGCACTCTGTCTCTGAACACATGGGGAGGGACCCAGGCCCAGCACAGGAAGATTTGGTGGACTTGGTGGAGCCCCGGTTGGGGGCCCTACCCTGCCTGGGGAGTGGTGGGTGGATGGGGTGGGGGGTAGGTTGGAGGTGGGGGAGAAGGAATGGGGGTAAGGGGAGGGAGAGGGAGAGGGAGAGGGGAAGTACATGTGAAACAAGCCTGTTCCCTAACTTGAATTAATAATAATAAAAAGAGAGAAAAAAAATTCCAAATTTCCTACTCCTTTACTAAAGCTAAAAGCAATCTCTTAACTATAAATGTAAGTGAAATAAAACTTCATTTATATAATGGCATAAAATAAATATCATTTCAAAAGGATGGAATGGTAGTATAGCAATGAAAGACAGCAAGATGAAAATACATTAGTGAAAAATGCATTGCCCTGAAACTGAAAGCCCAGTATCCAAGTATCTAAGGTTGGTGCTGGTATCATATCATATACAGATATCTGTCCAGTGCCACTTTTCCAGATCCCACTACAAAACCATATCTCACTCGTATCAGCTCCTGTACATGACTGTTAAAATTTTACACACATCTTACAGTCCTAGCATTACCAGCATCGGAATATCCCCATTACAAATTAGGTTTCACCTTTATAGCTTCATAGCACTCTCATGCCCTCAAAGGAAATCTAAATTTGCCACAGATGCAGTAGCCTCAAAACTATACTGTAATCTTACACCAAATTTCCATGACTATTTAAGTTTTCAAACCTGATTTAAAAAAAAAAAAAAACAGTAAGTTATGCATGGCTGTCAGTTTCTGCTTCCAGCTCATGTTGTAGATTATTTACTTTCTGCCATACTCTAATACTTTCTTTAGGTGTGCATATTGTTACTACTGATATTTTTGCTGATGTCAGACCTTTGCTTCTTTGGCTCTCCAACTTAATTTTCGATACCAGGCTCTTCAAGAAGCTTTCAGCGTTCTAATGTCTAATATGAACTATAGATAAATCAGGTTTCTAGACTGAATATGTGGACTATTGATGCATCCAAGTTTGTTGATTGATTATTGGAAAGATCCATTGAGTAGATGACTGCTGTTGGACTACACAAATCTTACTATTTTCAAAATCTAACCAGTTCTTTCTTATATAATACATATATATGTATTCTGTTGCTTCCATTGCTCTAGAGAACGTCATCAAATAAAGGGTGCAGTCTATCATTTCCTAGATGTCAGTTTTTTCATAAAAATTTATGAGTTTGGAGGCTTAAGTGGCTTTTTTTTTCTTTTAACATACCAAAATAAAACTCCCAGAATCTCATCACTGAGGTTAGGGCAGACATGCAGTCAGTTTATATTGAATTAGTCTCTTATTCATTGAGATAGACTCTTGTTAATAGTCTGTATGATTATTATAGTAACTTCCTGTAGAATTAGGAATGCTTATTCCTTCACCACAATCTCAAAAAGAAGCAAATAAATACCTTGTATGTCCTTTGATATTATAAGGACAAAATTGTGGCATTTCAAGTAATACTACCTAAATATGGAATATTTGTGTGACTGTCATGTTCTGTATTTTAATTATTGTCAAACTAGTTATCCACTGTTGTTTGATAACATGGTCTATTAATAAGATTAGATCAGCAGAAAGCCAATCTGCTCTCTTCATAATATTGCCTCCACATAAATGATAATATTTTAAAGTTCTTGAAAAGAATTCCACAGCTTTCCAACTACAGATGGTGCACTTTGACCTTTTGTGAAGAAGAAAAGCAACTCACCCATTCCATTCAGCATGCCATGCAGAGATTTTGATTTGGTTCCTGCTGAAGTACAGGCTAGAATTGGCTCTCTCTCTCTTAGAGTGTGATTAGATTGTTCCTAAAGGATGAAGGGAGCTTTCCCTTTTCCATGAAATATATTGGTTCCAGATATCATTTCATATTAGCTAATTGTTCTCACTCAATTAAATTAAATGAATGGAGTTAAGTTTTCTTGCTGAGCTCCATATAAGGAAAATAAGTTACAACTGAAGAAGGTAAAAACCTGGTGATCTGTAACTGACTTTTCTTTTCTTCTTTGGACAAAATTTACAGACATTTAAAATAAAGATTGATGTTCTAGCACCTAGGATGATCTAAGAGTCCACATTCATTTAGTTGAACTTGGATTTTATTAGAATGAAAAACACATACATAGAAAATCAATACTTGGTTCATTAGTCTAATCTTGGAGCTTCAGGTTTCCCTCATACAACCAGTATTAATTCACTGTCCCTCCTATCAACACACACACACACACAAACACACACACATACACATATACACACACACACACACACACACACACACACACACACACACACACACACACTCCATTTAAAAATATGTTTCAGTCTCTTGGCAATATCCAGGGTAATGTTTATGAACTGATGGTTCCCATTAGCCTTTCAATGGCTCTGACCTTAACCTGTCTCTAGGTCAACTGCGATGGATAGCATTATTTTATCTTACCATTGATAATTACTCTAGGAAGAAATAAATCAGGAAGAACATCCTGAAATATGTGAGTTCTGTATGAATTTAACCAATGGATGTGCACATAACCCTTTTAAATGTTTGCAAACATTCTACAATGAACAAATGGGAAATTACAGATTTTATTTTCCCTCTGTATCAAATATACATAGCTATACTATCAGTATTTGATAGATATACACATGTATTTTGATAAAGTTCATGGAGAAAGGCAAATCCAACTAACTGGAAAGGTGTATTTTAGGAAAGTGTGTTGTCCTGTCTTTGTGATTAAACCTTGGAGAAACTGAAGACTTGGTGAGATTGAATCATTGGTCAGAACAAAGTGGCAGTGAATTAGGGGTTCCCTTCCATAACAAAACACTTTCTATGTAACCTAAGGGAACTTCAAAGCATTATCTGGTCCCTGGAATAATTAACAGGTTTCGTGACATTAAAGCAATTCCCAGACACATGATGACTTTATAAACCTATCAAGTAATATCCACCATCAAGGAAACAATTAGACTTTGATCTTTTATAGGTGTTTTGTGTAGAAGTTGAATGTTGTTTCTCAGATTTGCTCCAGTCTGGGAAGAGCAAAGTACTATGTTTAGGGAACTCATACTCTTGATCAATCTACTTCTTACACCCCACTTTCTGCTTTTGTCCTTCTTTTCCTCCTTGTGCATTTGAAATCAAAATTATATCTACTTCATTGATTAAAAATATTGCTTCCAGCAATTTGATAACAAATGTGTTCTGAAATTTAAATCAGCTTAAGCATTTTGTAGCAGACTGCCATAATAATTTTACAAAGCAATAAAATCAGTTATCAGAATTAATGATACATACAATTCATTCTGTGATTTTACTTGCATTGTCTTGCCTCTTTCCTTCATCTATTTTCATTTGAATTCCTGTAACTCTACAATGTGCATTCCTCCTGTCCTGTGACCCTGACTGTGGCCGAAAGGAGAGTGGGATTCAATATAATCTTAATAAATCTTGTTTCTGTTCAGAAGTTGTATCACACATAAATATAATAAATTCCATAGGCTACTATATTCTGTGAATATGAAATTCCACAAAAGTGGTAGTTACCTCTATCTGGATGTCTCCAGGGCTATCAGTGATTGTGTGGCTGTCATTCAGCTACTGCTTCTTTAAATATCAGCTATAGAGCATCTGCCATGCACATAGTGCCATGGATTAAGATGCTGCACAGAAAAGTAGGTCACTTTTGGGTTTTTTTTTTTTTTTTTTTGGTTTTTTTGAGACAGGGTTTCTCTGTGGCTTTGGAGGCTGTCCTGGAACTAGCTCTTGTAGAACAGGCTAGTCTCGAACTCACAGAATTCCACCTGCCTCTTCCTACTGAGTGCTGGGATTAAAGGCATGTGCCACCAACACCCAGCTAGTAGGTCAAAATTTTAAGGACCCTGTCATATGAAAAATAATGCCTGGATCTCAAAACCTAATGAGTTTCTGCAGTAGTATAATTAGGGAGTTTATGGCAGCTCCTGAAGATGCTGAGGAAAATTCCTCACAGAACATTCACAAAAGGTAAAGAAGATTATGTATCATCCGTTGCTATTCCTTCATTGTTGTGCATGAATAACTGAAAATGGTACAGATATTTTTGAGTAATGTAAAATTTCACCTTGTTGTAAAATAAAGATACCAAGTTAGGTCTAGTATCTAGTATTTAGTTCAGAATCTATTTTTCTTATGAATTAGAGGGCATATCATTAACCTCTTTGAATGAAGCCATCATGTATCTTTGAATAACACACAGAACAGTCAGAGGGCCATCAGAGTAACACACTGGTCATGTATTGTCCTCTAAAATCCCAAGTACTGTTTAGAACAGTACTTTGTCGTTTCTGAATTGTTATTTTATATTTTGAGACTATAATTACATCCTTTCTTCCCTCCAAAACTTCCCATGTACTCCTTGCTCTCTTTCCACTTTATGGTCTCGTTTCCCATTAATTGGATATATACTCATTATATATATATACATATATATATATATATATATATATATATATATATATATATATAGTGCATATGTTTATGTATCCCTAAATACATAAACACAAACCTTTCAGATTGAAGTTGTTTGTTTAAGGTTGAAGCATCCTGACCTGCCTCATCTACATTATTTTGTCTGTTGATGCCATCCCTGTGCAGTTCATGTTTAGGTAGTCATAAAATCCGTTTTTATGTGTGTGGCTTGTGAAATTCCTAGATTATATCTTACAGGAAATCCTTTGATTATCTGCTCTTACAGTCTTGCTGTCCCATCCCACCTCGTATATGATATTCCCAGAGCCTAAAGTGCAGGAATTCTGTTGTAGATGTGACAGTGGGATGGGTCAATAGCATTGTATTTTGGGAAATGTACATCGTCTTTCACTTCCCATTTGTTTTAGCATCTCTTACTCACTTTATCCTTTCTCACTGTGTTTGAATCCCAACAAGATGCCATAGAGAATGTCTTTTTTTGCTTCTTTAAAATGTCTATGGTATGTCCAACAAGGGATTGCTTAAATCATATTCTGAATAATTTTTCCACTTCAAGCAAATTCTCAGATAATATCTATCCTCATACTACAACAGTACAAATGATAAATTGTGTAAATCAAATTTATGTTCATCCTCCCGATAATATTCAGATATATTACTATTCATTATTCAATCTTACCTTTATTTACAGTTTACTGGATGAATAGTATATTTAACTCATAAGATTATAGTGGAGAATCTATTACATCATGAGCATGAAACGTGATCAGCCTTTGCTATGTGACAAAAGAAAAGGAGGTTAGTCACAAATTATAGACAAAACACATGGAGACACAATGAATACCACTTATATAACTGAATATACATAATTAATAATTGAAATTGAAGTGTAACTATTGGTCTATCTAATTGCAGTTCTGTGTTTTACCCTAGAAACTAATTCTTAGTAGCTAGGACAGTGCCATAAAATTAAAATAATTGTTCTTTAACAATACATATTTTAATTAAAATGTGAATATATGTGTTCATACATCTGTCTACCATTCACACATACACCCTTCCAGGTTCTTCTTTCCTATCAGGCAACTGAGTTTTAGCTGAGTGTAAGAATCTGCTTTAATTAGACGTATGGAAGACAGTGTTTTATGATAGGTTTCTGAACTGAGAAGAGCCCCCAGAACACAGTGAAATTTTTATGTCATGTTACAGATGATGTGATCAACATTTCAACAAATAGATATATGTTTTTATTAATCATGATGTTTATGAACATGTTTTCCTTTGAAAGCAGAGATTTGAGGGGATAACACATGTTATGAGTCTTATTAAAATATTTTATTGAGAATTATATACAATAACTTTAGTATATCACAGTGGGAGTTTTTACAAAGAGTGACATGTTCATATAAAAGCCAATTTTTGTGATGGAGGATTGTAATAGAGTACATGAAAGCCCAGATAGAGGGGAGTCAGGTATTTTGGGGGGAATTACTCACAAATAACTAAATAAGGTAGAGGACCACTGAGGTCTTCTGCCCAGAGCACTGGAAGATCTGATTAGAGAACACCACCCAAGAGAGCTTGAGAGCTTCCTACAGCATGATGATATCTCACTAAATATCATGGGAACTAGGATTTTTTTCTTGAAAAATCCTTGTCATACTATGATGACTAGTTCTCCTAATAAACATTCCTGGGATCCAATCAATTCTGATTCTCTTGCTATAGCATTCCTAAAAAGACTAATATGAAGGTTATCTGAACTCAACTTTGATATAGAAACTCATTCCTCAAATAGTCTAAGGTACAAGTCTTTTCTGGGCGTGTTTTTGGGGAGCTATGTGTGAACATGAAGAAACCCAAGAGGAGAAATAGAGCAGCTAAGTCCAAGAGTCACTTTCATATTTCTAGACCAAAGTCAGTTTCTGACTGTTACATATCTTCAGAAGGGTATGACCTAACCTAAGATGTAACTGACATTGAAAGTGGCTTTACATAAGACAAAACATTTAGAATTCACAGTTCTCTTGGGACTGAATATCAGAGACACCTTGACCTGCTTGGAGCTACAAGGAGAAGATAGAGAACTCTGAGAGCTCCAAGGATGTAGTACTGGAAGACAGATTGCAGAAATAAGGGGAGGATGATTTTTACATGAGAGAAATAATGACAACTGGTGTATGATGGAGAAGACTTTTGAAAACACAGTGAAATATATCAGAATTTTATATTGTTTGTTTGGTAGTCTTTGCATTAGTAAACCTAAAATCATATGATCATTCATTTATTCAATTATATCCTGCTATGTTTTAGGAAGTTACAAAGGGGAAAAATATTAAATACTGCTGATATTAAATTATATGTGTTATTGAGTCAATAGCTTCTTTTTGATAAAAAATAATGTTTATTTGATAAAATTTTACAGGGCAGAAATGATGTCTGCTTCACTAGATTTTAAATAAAACTACAGAAGGGTAAACTGTCATTTCAAAATGAATTAATGAATGGACTGTTTTCATAAGCAATGCAGATGTGAAACTGTGATGGAATACTGTGAGTAAAATATCGACAAGATGTGTACTGCTTTCAGAGTGTACTCTAGAAGGGAAGTGTTTCTGTGTCTGAGTTCTAGCTGACAAGTTGGCAGAGATATTTCTACAAAAAAATATTCATTTTTCTTTGGGTCTCAAAGGTCTTAATTATAAACACATTACAATCACACCTTGGAACAATTACAAATTCATCATACTTTACTAATTGTATCCAAAAGCATTGTGCCATTTTGAGTCCTTAAATAACACATTCATATATTTTGGAAGCTTATAGAAATACTGCTAGAATAACATAACAACTCATCAGATATTTTTTTTAAATCAGCTTTACTGCATTAAAACACAGAGGAAATAAAGTACTCAACACATTTAATGAGCTTGCCACCTACCCAAACAAATAATTGTAATTGGGGAAAATGTTGCCTACTTTTAAGTTTAAATTTGGCAATTCTGTAATAAAGCATAAAATGTACTGGTACATTTACTTACATCAATTTATTTCATTATTTAGTCTAAAGAAATGATGCAATTATATGTATGTAGCTTCAATGATATTTTTGCTTCAGTTAAATATACTATACATTAAACTATCCAATAAAGAATCAGAAAATGAAAAAGAGTATGTCATTCCAGTGAATGCTCTGCAGTTATTGAAAAATTGATCTATCTGTGTTGTGATGGAAGAAAGTACATGACGTATTATTTAACAATTTCAAACATTTAATTAAAGCAAAATTAATGATAGTTTGTGTCTACCCTTTAGAGACAATGACTACACAATTGCCTTTCGTTTCATATGGTAAGGGGAATAATTTTTTTCAGCATATATTCTTGTGATAATCCCCAGACCTTAACAGATATCTATAAACTTTTCTTCAAGATTTCACTGAAAGGTAACTTTTGTAATGTACATTAGTAAATGTAAAATATAAATACAAGTCAGAAGTCAGTGTTTTCTCTATTTAAGATATGTTACAGGAATTCATTTTATATTAAGGGAAAATATTGTTATTCATGTAATATGATCTGTGTGCCCACTTTCTGACTTCAGAAGTTTCAAGCTGTGTAGACGGAGTCCCTAACCACAGGGCACCACTTTTTATTCTGTATGTTTCCCACAGCCCACTCCTACTGTTTCTTTTACAAAAAAGAAACACTTTTTTACTGGTAAGTTTAATAGCAAAGGTCATGGGAATATTTTGCATGCTACTTGCTCTTTTTTCTCTCTCTGATTTTATTTAAATTAAAAACAAAATTATTTTACATGTCAATCCCAGTTCCCTCTGCCTCCACCCTTCCCCTGCACCCCCGACTAACGCCCTACCTATCCCATACCCTTTCTAATCCTCAGTGATGGTGAGGCTTTCCATAGGGCTTTTTAAATTTTATCATATCCTTTGGGATAGGGCCTAGGCCCACCCCTTTGAGTCTAGGCTCAGGGAGTATCTTTCAATGTAGAATGGGCTCCCAAAATCTATTCCTATGCTAGGGATAAATGCTGATCTACTACAAGAGGCCACATAGGTTTCCGAAGTCTCCTCATTGACACCCACATACATGGGGTCTGTATTATTCCCGTGCTGGTTTCCCAAATATCAGTCTGGAGACCAAGAGTTCCCCCTTGTTCACATCAGCTGTTTCTGTGGGTTTCAGCAGCCTTGTCTTGATCCCTTTGTTCATTACTCCTCCTTCTCTGCAACTGAATTCCAGTTGATTTCAGTGTTATGCTGTGGGTGTCTTCTTTCCAATTCCACCAGCTTATGTGTGAAGGCTCTAGGATGGCATATAAGTTAGTCATCAATCTCATTATCAGAGGAGGGCATTTAAGGTAGCCTCTCTCTGTTGCTTAGATTGTTAGATGGTGTCATCCATGCAGTTCTCTGGACATTTCTCTAGCACTTGATTTTTCTTTAAACCTATAATGGTTTCCTGTATGGTATCTCTTACTTTTTTCTCCTCTATTGTTCCCCCAACTCAAACTTACTGATGCCTCATGTCCTCCTCATCCCTCCTCTTCTCACCTTCTCATTCTCCTAGCTTCCTTTCTCCTCCCCCCATGCTCCCAATTTTCTCAGGGGATCTTGTCTCTTTTCCCTTCTCGGGGACCATGTATGTCTCTTTTAGAGTCCTCCTTCTTTCCTAGCTTCTCTGGTGGTTAGATTTTGGGCTGGTAATCCTTTGCTCTATGTCTAAAATCCATATATAAGTAAGTACATAACCTGTTTGTCTTTTTGTGACTGGGTTAGCTTGCTCACAATGGTTTCTTCTACTTCCAATCTTTTGCCTGTGAATTTCAACATTCCCTTGTTCTTTTCCCACTGAGTAGTACTCCATTGTGTAAATTTACCACATTTTCTCTATCTATTCTTCAGGGGATGGACATCTAGGTTGTTCCCAGTTTCTGGCTATTACAAATAATGCTGCTATGAAAATAGTTGTACAGATATCCTTGTTCTATGAATGTGCATTTTTTGGGGGGTATGTACCTAAGAGTGAAATTGTAGTAGACGGATTCCTATTTCCCCGAGGAATCACCATACTGATTTCCAACGTGGCTATATGAGTTGCCATTCTCACCATCAGTGGAGGAGTGTTCCCCTTTCTCCACATCCTCTCCAGCACATGTGTCTTTGGTGTTTTTGATTTGAGCCATTGTGACAGGAGTAAGATGGTATCTTATAGTTTTGATTTGCATTTCCCTGATGGCCAAGGATGTTGAACACTTTCTTATTTGTCTTTCAGCCATTTTAGATTCCTCTATTTAGAATTGTCTATTTAGTTCTGTACTACACTTTTTATTTGGATTATTTGTTATTTTGGAGACAAGCTTCTTGAGTTCTTTGTAAATTTTGGAGATCAGCCTTCTGTCAGATGTGGGGTTGGTCAATATCTTTTCCCATTCTGTGGGCTGCCATTTTGTCTTGCTGACTGAGATACTTGCTGAGAGAAAAACATAGTCTTTATATATCTCTATATAATAAATTTTATAAGACCTTGCCCATTAGATGCAATCAAATGTTAGCTTTGACTGTGGATCAAATTTTAGAAATAAGATACTTGCAAATAATTATAAAAAATGAGACATAAGTATTTTAACCATTTCTCTATTACACAATATCATGTGGTGAATGTATGTATTGAATCTCCATATGATGCCTCATATATAATAATTTTAAATGTCAACCAGAAGATAATATATATTAATATTACTAAATGGGAAATTAAATACCACTCTAAAAACAGATATTAGAATCATTCCCACAAAGTTGTGTCTGATGTGAGAAATTCTATTTGCAGGCATGTGTTTTACTTCATTCAAACTTTACAGTAGATGTTCATAACTGTTTCTACCTGTTTTCAATGAGTGCCTTGGGGAATACAGTTATTAAAAAGAATTTTCAAAATTCATGAGATTCCTGTTTTTTCTGTTGTTATTATAGCTGCTCATTTTCTCTGATTATAAAACTAAAATGTGGAACTGAAAAAATGTTTCAATAGTTAAGTGTTTGCTGCTCTTCCAGAAGACATGTTTCCCATCAGTGATTTGGGTTACCTCATAACCACATTCAATTCTATGTTTAAGAATGAAATGCATTTTCTAAATGTGTATACACACACACACACACACACACACAGAGAGAGAGAGAGAGAGAGAGAGGGAGAGAGAGAACATGTTTAATTGTAGATGAAAGGAGTTCCATAGACCTCCATAAACAGAAAATTAGCAATGTAAATATGTTCTATCTACAATTACACCTTTACCATTCATTAATTGTTAATTTGCAAGGCAAATTTAGTCAAATATTTCAGAAAGACTTTGGACACTGGTCAGTGTGGCAACTATTTACTACTATGCTATCACAGGAAAATATTTTTCCTCTTTTGCTGCATTCCTGACATCTGACAGATGAGCAATTGTCACTGTTACTTCACATGTAGTATTTGCAACTTGTACATTTCAAAAATATATTTCTTTTCTTTCCTACTTCATGCAAACACTTTTCTAAAGGAAGTGCCAACATTCTTCCAGTTTTCATGGTTCTATAGGGCATACTTGTTTTCCTTATTTATTTTCACTCTTGACATATTTTAAGTTGCTTTGATACAATAGTAAAATATCCTGATAACAATTCCAGTATAGATTCCACCATAGCAGATGCCACTTTGGTAAGAGCTTGAGTGATCTAGTCGTAACACATCTATAATCAATAACACACTGCAACAAATGCATGCATGCAGATGCCCAGCTCTTTCTATTTCTCTCTCTCTCTCATATGAAGTAAAAGGAATGGTCTCCCACACAATTAAGATGGTCTTCCCACATCAATTAATGTAATCAAGGCCATCCCCTACAGTCATGCCCAGGGCCTTTTCTCCCAGTTGATCCTAGACTTTGTCAAGTTAATAATTAAAACTAACTGTCTTGACATCCAATACACAGCATGCACTTTCAGCTTTTCTCTATAGCACATTAGACATCGTTTCAGCTCTTCCAGATGTACTGCTGGCACCCTGGTCTAAATCACTATGATGTCTTATTTAAAACAATAATAGACCCTACCATTTATTCTATCTTCTCTTTTAAAAAACCATCTTTCCACTTTTAGCTCTAAAAATCTTTTAAAAATGTAAATCATGTGAAATAATGCTTTGCTCAAAATTCCACAGCATCTATCTTTTGCAAAATGTTTAATAGTTTTACATCTTACACTGGTCTGCAGAACCTTACAGCAGGCATTAGACCCTGTCAGATTCTCTTATGTTGTTCTGCAGAGATGATGCACTGAGCCCAAGACTCTTCAATCAGATCTGTATGTGGGTGGTTCTTTCTAATCTCAAAGGTCAGTGTAAGTGAAACAATCCCTTCTTTTTTGATGATTGCTTGCAATTATATTCATTTTATATTAGTGTATAATAGCAAGTAAGTATATTTCAGACATCTATTTTTAATTTATGTGTACATAGTCACATACATATGTGTGTGAGAAAGAGAGAGAGAGAGAGAGAGAGAGAGAGAGAGAGAGAGAATATGTGTATACTGTATAGGTACAGGTACTCATGGAGACTAATAACCATCTGTAACCCCTATCCCACCATATCCCATGTCCTCTTCTGGCTTCCATAGGCATTTGAAAGCATATGGTGCACAGTTATGTATTGGAGGCTAAATATATAAAGTGGAAGCAAAATATTTATGCTTCTTTCCTTTTCCTATTAATGGCTACATTGGAGAGGAAGACTCACATACTTAAATTATGCAGGCCTTTAAAGATAGGCATACCAACAATTATCTCTCAAAGATGTTAACTAGTACTTGAAGGTAATAGCTATATCATTGTAGAGAGGAAACCTGGAATTCATGCATCTGATTTTAAGTGAGGTCTCTGAACAAGAAAAGTAAAGAGGAGGGCAGTCAAACTCCTTATAAACATTTAAATAATATGATAAACTTAATAATGACATTGCTAGTTAAGGAATATTCATCTTTCAAATTATTTTGATATGCTATACCAGATACACAAGATTGTAGAAAATATACCAGGATTTCCTGAAGTTGTAAAGTAATGGGTTTTTCTTTGTTGTAAATATTATCTGAAACTAGTAAATACTGTTGTACAAAAAAAAAAAAAAAAAAAAAAAGAAATTTCAAGAAGGAAGAGATGGCTGAATTGGTAACATGCTAGCTAGGCCAGCGTGTGGACCTGACTTTGATCCTCAGCACCAATTAAAAAAAAGTGTCATGACCTGTTTGTAATCCCAGCACTGGGGAAATAGAGATAGGAAAATCATTGGGAATCATCATACACCCAGCCTAGCCTCTCACATGAATCTTCATATTCCAGTGACAAACTCTGTCCCCAAAACAAGGTATGTAGTCATCCTGAGAAACAATGTCCAAGGTTAACTTCTGGCACACATACATGTGTGCCCACATGTTCATGTACATGCACACCCACACACAAAGGGGGAGAGCAAGTAAGAAAAACAAAACTTAAAATTACTTCCTAACCAAATAAAGTTACTTTGATCAACACACATACAAATTTCCACACTAACCCTTAAATGAGGAGCATAGTAGCTAAAAGGACAGATTTTAGAGATGGGTTTGGCTTCTTCAAATTATGTGCAAATTTTTAACCAGATTTCATGGTCACATGTATTCTTGAACATAACATTAGAGTTTTGATATTGGAAGATTGATAGCCCCAAACATGGTAATTTCATGTAATTGCATAGAAATATGATGTATAGTTCACAACCAAAAGGAAACTGAGGAGTCATCACACTGTTGGGCAGGTTCATGACTGAAAAAAATATTTTGAAGAAAAAAGGGATGTCTAATACTTAGACAATCAGGATGCTGTAAAGCACAAATTATGTAAACTTTATATTCAATTGCAATATTTATGATGCATTTTCTTGTACAGTTCTGGGGAATAGAAGCCCAGTGATGTGCATACTTGGATGTCATTATCCTCCTGAGTACAATCCCTGGGTCTCATTCTTCATTACCAGCATCTCTTTTTCTATATTTATAGTAGAACAGTGCAGTGCTACATCAAATTACAAAGTCAGTTTAATTGGGGGAAATACATAAGGAAACTCTCTAATTCCAGCCTAGGGGAGAAGGCCTCCAATCCTACCTATTTCAGATTTGAATTAGGAAGACAGCAATTGCCCAGCAGCCTGGGATACATAGAATGGAAGTAGTCTTTAGAATTAGGTGAGATCCTGTCTCAAAATAGAAATTGAAAATCAAGCAAACAAAAAACAATAACAAAGACCACATAGCCTGAGGATGCAACATAGTGGTAGAGCACCTGTTTATCATGTATAAGTCCCAGGGTAACAGAAAACAAAACAACAATGTTTTGAATATGAATATTTGTGTTAAATCATATGGTAAATGATCTTACAAAATAAATGTTACTGTGCCTGCATGGTGTCATCATCCAGCCAACCGTTTGCAGGTTGTCCAAGTGCCACAGATGATCTTCTTCCTGTAGTACCTATGCCTGCAACCATGTGAGGTCAATTCCCACAGGAAGTGCAGCCACACCCACCTCCTTCTCTCCAAGGTCAAATAAAACTGTGGCCCTACTTAGCTCATTATCCCAGGACTCAATAAAGTCCTCTTCCATCTAGTGGAGAAGTAAATAAACAAACACAGAAACAAACAAACACAAAACACACCAACAACAACAAACAATAACAAATGGTCAAACATTTTATCTCTATATATAATCTAATGAATATTGTGATTTGTAATTATTCTTGCTAAAATTTGAAACATGCTAAAAAGTTGAGTATTTTGCCATGGAAAAGTAGTAAAATCTTCCACACTAAGCTTAAGACACATAAATATTAAATTATTAAACATCTGGAGAGCCCAGCCCCAAATGATGTGACAGACTTTGATGAATCCCCATAGGAGTTCTTACACTCCCAGGGAAGTGGATGGGGGAGATGGGGAGGTTTGTGGGGGGCATGAGAAGACAGGAGGGAGATTGAATTGGGATTGGTATCCAAATGAGACTGTTTTTAGTTTAAATAAAAAACTAATAGCAAAAAAAAAAGAAAAAAAAAAAACAAGAAAAAACATCTGGAGAAACTCAGATGGTCTGCAAACTTTTATAAGAATATACTTGTGAAATGTCTGCAGAAAAAACAATTTATCTCATAAAAAAGCCTATATACCTGGAACAATGCCTTCTACAAAATAGGGGGAAGTTATTAATTATTAAATTAATTATTATTGAAGAAATACAGCTACATTCATTTGTTAGCAAATGACCAGTCTAGGGGTTTTAAACCAAGATAATGAAGAATAGATACTGTCCACTATCTACTTACTTATAGTCTCTGTTTTAAATATAAAAGTTTGATTAAAGGAGGAAATGGCCATCAATCATTGTAGGAGAAAGGCAGAGTGGTATGAAAAGAGAGCAAGTAAAAAAATTAAGCAGTTTAACTGGGACTTTGTGGAATATATGTGGGCAGCGTTAGCATCCTCAGAGCCAACAACTGCAGATAGATGAAGTCAGTGCCAAGAGCAAGCAGGTCTCCAGAAGCCACATCAGTGTCCTTAGCATCAGGTTTGGCAACTTGCCTGGATAGGATACTTCTGAGTAGAGCTAGTCCTCATATAGTGCCAGCAACTTTATTCACACCTGTGCATGACTCACACGCATATCTAAGGGTTGCTACAGATAATTTTTATGAGTCTATGACTTTAGTCTTCTTGAACATCATAGAAACCCCTCACCACCCACCTCCAAAGATTACTTCTGCAGAAAGAACAGGAGCCCCAGGAAAGGAAAGGAAGTTGAGGTCATTAGGATCATATTACCGATCCTGTGGGAGTATATATCGACAAGTCCCAACTATAACAGACTTCATCTTCAGAATCCTATGCATTCACTTTAACCAGTCTTACAAAAACAGTCTTAACCTTATAACTTTGGCTACATAAATATCACCAAATGGAAATCATGCTCAGAAACATTTTTGGGAGGTCATTTTAGACTTCTGACTTCCATCTTTGGATTCAATGATGTTAACTATTAAAATTTATCAGTATATGACATACATGGTAAAACTATACATGATTGCAATACTCCTGGTAACACATGAAGTGAGCAGTGAGTGAAGTTTAAAAATATTAGAGATCCTTTTGAAATTTTGCACAGCTAAACTTCGCTGTTCGTGTGTAATGTACTGTTTTGAAGAGGAGTAGAGGAGAGGAAATGGAGGAGCAGAACTAGAGTTGGATGAAGAATAGAGGAGAGAGAACAGGATGAGAGATACCATATTAGAGGGAGCCATTATAGGTCTGAGAAGAGATCTGGAACCAGGGAGATCTCCAGAGACCTACAAGGATGACACGATCTGACAATGCAGGCAATGCTGTAGAGGATAACCTAAAAGCCCTTCCCCTAAAATGAGATTGATGACTACTCTTTATGCTATCCTAGAGCCTTCATCCAGTGGCTGATGGAAGCAGAGACAGACATCCACAGATATACAGTGAGAAGAAATCGGGAATTTAGTTGAAGAGAGGGAGGAATGAAGATCGAAGGAGTCTGTACCAGGTTGGAGAAACCCACAGAAACAGTTGGCCTGAACAAGGGAGAGCACATCGACCCCAGATACTGTCTTGGAGGCCAGTACAAGACTGATCCAGACCCCTGAACATGGATATCAATAAGGAGGCTTCTGCACTCCAGGGAGCCTCTGGTGGTGGATTAGTATTTTTCCCTGGTGCAAGAAGGGACTTTGAGAGCCCATCCCAGTGAAGGGTTACACTCTGGCCCTGGACACATCGGGAAAGGCCCAGGCCCAGCACAAGAAGATTTGGTGTACTTTGCAGAGCCCCCATTGAGGGCCCTACCCTGCCTGGGGAGTGGTGGGTGGATGGGGTGGGGGTAGGTTGGGGGTGCGGGAGGACGGATGGGGTGAGGGGAGGGAGAGTGAGAAGGGACTTACATGTGAAATAAGCTTGTTCCCTAACTTGAACTAATAAAAAAAAAGAAATTTCTTGACCTAAACATGAATTAAAAATAAAAACTCACACATTTGTTTTTACAGAAAAGGTAGATTTATTTTAATTATAAGAAGGGGAAATTCAGTTTCAATACTGAAACTTAATTTACTACTAAATTAAAAATGATATAGCTAGAGGAGTCAAGAGTGTTTAGTAATATCAGAATTTAGTAATTTATAAGTCAAAACACATCGAACAAAATCTAAAGAATACACATATAAATATTTTAACTTTATTCCAACATATAAGTTTATAATTATGCTCTATCTTTTTAATAAGATTTGAAGAGTGAATATGCTTTAGCAGAATTTATGACATTTGCTGCATTTTGTAGATACAACCTGGAATCACTCTTAACTATGTGTCTTTTTACTGTGCCTTATAAAACAATACACAAAAAGTAAAACAGGGATCCAACTGGGGAAATCACATTCACATCGATTTCTTGACTTACCCTGGCAGTTTTTATTTGCTTCATTGTTTGTTCAAGTTTTTTTTTTTTTTAGTGTTGTAGAGATTTCCCAGATAAATATACTCCTTCTTTGTAAACTCCCATACATTTCTTAGTAAGGTGTGAATCTAGTACTTATCTGTACAGTACTCAAACAACATGTGACATTTTCATCCTGAAGGATAGCACTTCCTAATTCTTTATAAATAGACTTTTAGAAAGATGCTATATACATCTTAATTGCATAAGTGTAAAAATTATTTTATTTTATTTATTTTTGTTTTTGTTTTTGTTTTTGTTTTTGTTTTTGTTTTTGTTTTCGAGACAGGGTTTCTCTGTGGCTTTGGAGGCTGTCCTGGAACTAACTCCTGCACACCAGGCTGTTCTCAAACTCATAGAGATCCACCTGACTCTGCTTCCCTAGTACTTGGATTAAAGTTATGTGCCACAAGCCATGAGTGGTGGTGCACACCTTTAATCCCAACACTTTGGAGGCACAGGTAGGCAGATCTCTGTGAGTTCAAGGCAGACTAGTCTACAGTGTGAGTTCCAGGACAGACAATGATACACTGAGAAACTCTGTCTCAAAAGAATGAATTCAAGACAGAATTCTATTTTTTTTTAACAGTTGAAATAACTTGAATGATAAGTTGAGGCATGGCTATGTCTTTCTAGTTTATATACGTCTTACCAGCTAATAAATATATAGGAAAGTATTGATATTCTATCATAAACTGTATTTAATAGTTACCTTTCTCATTTTGTACTTATGGTCTTTTATTGCCTTATTACTTATGCATCCTGCAATTATTTCACATCTGTAGTGTCCCGCGCGCACTGTATTTTCTCGGCCGGCAAGAAATACACGCAGGACACTCGGATCCTTCTGCAGACAAGCTTTAATGCATCTTACCAGAGCGGAGACACTGAACCAAGAAAACCATCCCTTATAAAGGCTGGCCAGCCGCCTGGGACGTGTTACCCTATGAATGGCTTCAGCTCCTCAGGCCAAATGAGCCACGGGATAGGCAGAGATCAAAGGAATGGAGATTACCCAGCGCCTGTGAAGTAATTTACATCTTGGTGTCTTCAGGCACCATTATTGTAATGGATAATGCAGGAACCGGCTCCCTACACTGTAGATACACCATTTTTCTCCAATTTATAATATCTACATGTTGGTCAGTTTTTCATTGGAGAGAACATCCTATGTTGGGAGATTTGTCGTGGTCCTTGTCACATTTCTGATGCCTCCACAAGGAACAACAAAATGGGCACAGACAGGATCACAGAAAAAAATGACATCAGTAGGAATGGCCCGAAATTTGGTATATGAATATGAATACAGATTGTAAAGAGGAAATGTATGTGTATTAATATTTAAAATCTAAATATGCAACAAAATGGCCTAGAATGACAGAAAGGGATGAAGAGCACATCCCACTTTTCCAGAGGAAATGATTTTAGTTTCCAGTACCCTTTCAGGAATTATTGTAAGGCTCATAATCACTCTAGGAATCTGATGCCCTCTTCTGGCCTCCACAGATTCTCTCTCTCTCTCTCTCTCTGCCTCTCTCTTTCTCTCTCTCTCTCTCTCTCTCTCTCTCTCTCTCTCTCTCTCTCTCTTTGTCATACACACACACACAAGCATCTGTTAATACAACACATAAAAGACATCCACACAAATAAAAATAATAAATTAAAAAATATTAATACTAAGTGAAAATGTACAGTGTGATTATTTTGGTATTGTATTAAATAAAAATATTTATACTTATTGGATGATTTGTTACTTAACCTTCTTTGGTGGCAAGTAACAGGTCTAGTTTAAAATAAGGGAAAATTAATTGAAAAAAATTACAGACAGCAAGGTTATGCTTAATAAAAGCTCATTTATTATGACTTGAATTTATGTTCACATAATGTGTGCTTTCAAGAACCTTGGGAATCATAGTAAACTCATGAAATTAGTTTCCTGATATATTATCTTTGGGGTTACTGTTACAATTTTTAATTAATTAATTATTTGTGTTCAATCATCTCTAGTATTTTTCATGTAAGATCTCATGGCAGTGCACAGTCTTTCTTCAAATAATGAGGCAAAAATTGGTTCTTTTTCTGTTTAAACTTCCCAAAATAGAAATAGGTAGCAAAACAAGACACTGGAAAGTTCTTTCCTGTATGTTCTCTACCTTATTGTAAGACAGAATTGGAAACAACCTTCCCACTACATTTTCCATTTTTTCCTTAATCTTCAAGAAAGAAAGAATAGCATAAAGTATGGTCCTTTAGACAAACCCACAGGCTGTGTGAGGTCTGCTCCTTGCAGTCTAACACATGTAACTAATATGCTACATACTGTTATAAGAAACACTACTCCACTCTGTTTGTAGACTGGAGAGGCCAATGCTTCAGAAGTTCACTTTTATACAATAGGAGTAGAAGAGACAGGAAGAATGAAATCACCTCAATGGGTTCATGAGAAGTTTGCTTTTGTTTCCTGGCTTCTGTCTTTCTCTCCCTCACTCTCTCTTTTACAGCTTTTGTGTTGAATTTTATTGCTTTATAAATCCCCAGTTGACATATGCTTCAGTTGTTTTTTGAATTAATTACCGTTACTTTTTCCATTTTTCATGATAGTTATAAAGAAATTTTCAACCAGCTTTCCAGAGAATTAATGACAACAAAGGCTATCAACACCCTCTCTGATCCAATATTTAGTTACTTCTTTCTATGGCAAATTTAATGCAGAAAGTAGGGCCATGGGTTAGAAAGTTTAAAGAAACATTATGTATGCCAGCTGTAGAGTGACTAACATGTAAAATTATTTATGCCTACAGAACATAGTGATATTTAAAGTTTACATCAGTTACACAGATTTTCACATACTATGCCTATAAAATATCATATGGCACATGATGAATAGACAACTAAAATAGAATAGATCCCTTCAACTAGCCATTTAGTCTCAAACTTCATTCTTAAGTTCACTAATAGAATATTCAAATTCTGTAATGAAATTTAATATTTTCTTTTACTAATCCCAGTTAAAATACCTTAGCTGGGGAGATTATAGGCAATAAAGTCAAACCTGCAGCAACTTTAGTAAATGGTCATGTTATGAAAATGTCTTCTCGCTAGACCTGGGCTTCTCTCTGAATAGGTCTGAGAAGTGTCTTTTTTAAAGTGAATGCAACTGTCATTTTAGAGATGAATAATTGCTCAAAGTGGTAAGAAGGAGATACTGAAAGTTCATCCCTTATCATGACATATATATCACTCCTATAGATGCTCTCTATCCTCCCAAACACACCAAGTTGCAAGAAAGATCAGCAAATCAGAAGTAGGGCCAATCTAACAGCAAGAGTATAGGAGAGGAGTGTTATGAAATGTTGTATTCAATATATGGCTTGACTACTCCATTCATCAACACACAGCTGGGTTTCATGCCACAAGATCAAATCAGACAAACTTCAACCATACATAGACCAGATAAACTCTGGGCCCCCTTCCTAACTGGGATGTTGTTGCTAATTGATTGTTGCAGAAAGAATTCATATTTTTTGAGGTTGTGGCCACTGTAAAGTCTCTATGCTCCACACACATGCACATATTTGCAGTACTAATGGATCAATGAATTATGAAAAATTTAAAAACATATAAACTTGTGAGGATGGTCTGTTGAGTAGAATACTCAACATAGTGACATTCACTATGGCATGGGAAGACTAGCAGTAGACATACAACAGAGGAAAAGAAATCTCCCTCTCCAGAAGCCACTAGTTGAAAATATCTTCTCATCAAAGAGCAGATATCAGGACCTATTCTAAGTCAGCTTCATGCTAAAAGTTGTAATTGCCTTAATCTTGAGCAAATGATATTCAGGAAACCGCACCTGTTGTTGAGTTGATATGTACAACTATTTCATATCAAGGGGGAATCTTTCAGAGCATTCCTCCCCATCCTCTGGTTGGTCCTAACCTTCTGTCTGCTTCCTCTTCTATGATGTTTGTTCAGCATTTGAGTAGATGGAGTTGATACAGAATCCCCATCTAAAGCTAAGTTATCATAGTACATTGTTGGCTTTTATATGAACCTTGACATGGCTATACTTCTTCTATAATGGGGAACATTGGTGATGATAGAAAGAGGGAAAGGGATAAACTACATGTATCACACTTCCAAACAACTTTTGACAACAAACAAAATGTAATTTTTGATTTATAATTATTTTACAATCTAAAATTTGGTACCCAAGTCTAAATCATTTTATTGATACTGAACATAATGAAAAGTAGAAATATTTCTCAATAACAATTATTTCCCTAAAAGGAAACATTCGGCCTAAAATTCATACACATTTCCAATTGAGTGAAGAGTGAAACGTAATGAAAAATTTAAAAAATGAAATATTCATACATTACACTCATTTCAAAATTTATAGAGGTTTGACAGTGTAACTTAGGAGTAAAGAACTTGCCTAGCAAATGTGTGAGATACCCAGTTCCATTCACAATACCATCAAAAGTAAACAGATTCACAAAGAAATAAATAAGTAAATAAATAAGAAACCATGGATAAATCATGTGATACCAGAAATGACAATGATAAAATGTGAAATAGTATTAAACAGAGAAATAAAAATGGATTTTGAAGATGATATCTAGATCTTTCCATTGAGAAATAACTTGGCCATTCTGGAATATTTTGAAAAATATAGCAAACATATCAATGGATATAGTTGGATCTTAACTTTATAACAATATAAAAACTAAACATGAAATGGACAAAAATATCAAAAACTTTAAACAGTAAAATTAAAGAAGGAAATATAGAACCCAAACTTCTAAACAGTGATGATTAAAATGATAATTCCCTGGGGTCTACTCAACTGGGTTTAATTTGCTTCTTTTTGTTCTGGAGCTTTCAGGTTTGCTGTTAATCCTCTAGTGTGACTATTCTCCAGTTTCTTCATGTGGAAACTTAGTGCTATGAATTTTCCTCTTATCACTGCTTTCAATGTGCCCCATAAGATTGGGTATGTTGTGTCTTCATTCTTGTATTCTACTAAGTCTTTAATTTCTTTATTTCTTCCTTCACCCAGGAATGGCACAATTGTTCATTGTTCAATTTTCATGATTTTGTAGGTTTTCTGCAACTGGTGCTGTTGTTGGATTCTACCTTTAAACCATGGTGATCTGATAGGAAACAGGGAGTTATTCCAATTGTTTTTGTATATGTTGAGGTTTACTATGTTGCAAAGTATGTCGTTGATTTTAGAGACAGTTTCATGTGGCACTGAAAAGAAGTTATATTCTTTTGTGTTTGGATGTAATGTTGTATAGATATCTGTTAAGCATAATTGGGTCATAACTTCTGTTAGTACCTGTGTTTCTTTGTTAAATTTCTGTATGGTGTTTTTGTCTAGTGGTTAGAGTGGGGTGTTGAAGTCTCCCACTATAAGTGTGTGAGGTTTTATGTGTGATTTGAACTTTAGTAATATTTCTGTTATGAATGTGTGTGCCTTTGGGACATAGTTGTTCAGAATTGAGACTTCAGCTTTTTTTGGGGGGGGCGGGAGGTTGAGACAGGGTTTCTCTATGTAGCTTTGGAGCCTATCCTGGCACTTGCTCTGGAGACCAGGCTGCCTCGAACTCACAGAGATCCGACTGCCTCTGCCTCCGGAGTGCTGGGATTAAAGGCCTGTGCCACCAATGCCTGGCTCCAGACTTCATCTTGATGGACTTTTCCTGTTATGAATATGAAATGACCTTCTTCATCACTTTTGATTGATTTTCAATTGAATTCTCTTTTTATCTTTTTTTTGATATTAAGTTTCTATGCCAGTTTATTGGGTCCATTTGATTGGAAAATCTTTTCCCAACCATTTATTCTGAGGCAAAATCTATGTTTGATGTTGAGATGTGTTTCTTGTATGCAAAAGGATGGATTTTGTCTTTGCATACACTCTGTTAGCCTGTGACTTTTTAAGACCATTGACATGTAGTGATATTAATGACCATTGATTGCTAGTTCTTGTTTGTTTGGGGTTTGGTGGTGGGGGTGGTATTGTGTGTGGATCCCCCACACACACTTTTTTTCTTTTGGTGTTTGGTAAAGTGGGATTATCTATTGCCTATGTTTTTGTGAGTGTAGTTAACTTCCTTAGGTTGGAGTTTTCATTCCAGTACTTTCTGTAGGGCTAGATTTGTCATGGAATATCTTTTTTTCTCCATCTATAGTGATAGAAAACTTTGCTGGATATAGTAGTTTGGGCTGGCATCCATGTTCCCTTAGCATTTGTGTAACATCTATCCAGGAACTTCTGGCTTACAGAGTTTCCATTGAGAAGTCTGGTGTATTTTTGATAGGTTGGCCTATATATGTTACTTGGCCTTTTTCCTTTGCTGCTCTTAATATTTTTCTTCATTCTGTAAATTTGGTGTTTGATTATTATATGGTGAGGGGACTTCTTTTTATGGTTCAGTCTATTTGATGTTCTGTAAGCTTCATGTAGTTTCATAGGCATATCCTTCTTTAGTTTGGGGAAGTTTTCTTCTGTGATTTCGTTGAATATGTTTTCTGTACCCTTGAGCTATATTTCTTCACCTTCTTCTATACCTATTATTCTTAGGGTTGGACTTTTCACAATATCCCATATTTTCTTGATATTTTCTGTTAGGGTTTTGTTGGAGTTAAAATTTTCTTTAGTCGGTGACTCTATTTCCCCTAGTGACTATTCAACACCTGAGATTCTCTCTTCCATCTCTTGTATTCTATTGATTATACTAACATCTGTAGTGCCTGATCATTTGCCCAGCTTTTCCATTTCCAGCATCCCTGACTTCTGTGTTTTCTTTATTGTTTCTATTCCAGCTTTCAAACCTTGAATTTTTTGAATTGTTTCCTCCAATTGCTTGGTTGTTTTTTCTCGGCTTTCTTTACACTCATTAAGGGATTTGTTTATTTATTGAATTTTTTGGTTTGTCTTTTCCTCCATGTCTTGTATTTTTTGTTCTTTTTTTCTTCTATTTCTTTAAGGGATTGTCTTGTTTCCTCTTTGGGGGTACCTTACATCTTCTTAAAGTTGATTCTAAGGTCCTTCTCTTCTGCTTCATCTGCATTGGGATGTTCTGTTCTTGCTGGTGTAGAGAACCTATATTCTGGTGGCACCATATTTCTTTTTCTGTTTTTGAGTGTGTTCTTATACTGCCATCTTCACATCTCTTCTTTGAGTGGGTAAAGTTGGGGCATCTCCATCTCCTCTTTTCTCCCAGTACCATAGGTGGGGCAAGACTTCAGTGTTAGCAATTCTGGATGATCCAGCCTTTCCTGGTGTTTCTTCACTCAAGAGGAAGGTGTGAAAGGCCAAGACTCAAGTTGAGGGTAGAGGGCAGAAATAATAGAGGAGGGCAAGACTACGGATGGTGTGCCCTGCCAGGGTTAGTCCACTACAAGCAGAGTAGGCCCAGGAAGTTCCAAGGGGGAGATAGTGGAAGTTGTGCCACAGCTGACTCTACACTCACCTCAAACAGAGGGTGGAGGTGGGGGGCAAGAAAATCTACATTTAATAAAAGGAAAAAAGGCCATGACTTTAAAGGAGAAGAGTGTTGTGACACAGTATGTCTCAGCATTAACCCACGACAACCATGAGGTTCTAGCTGAGTGGGGGTGTGTGGAAACTCCCAGCAACCCAACGGCGATAAAGATCAAACACAGGCATCTTGTCATCTTTAAAGAGTTCTCAGTTCCATGTTGTAGGACTAGAGTTATTTCTTTATTAGCCATCTTTCTGGTGTCTGTTAACCATCCTGCCAATACTACAAGGGAATCATTTCTCTCTTTTTTCCCTCTCTGCTCTGGCTGCTCTCCCCTAACCTAACCTTCCATCCTCACAAGTTATTCATACACCTCTAGCACCTCCACCCAGGTGAGGGCCTATTCAGATGCTTAGGAGCAGAGAGATGCAAATTAGGAGGCATATTACCCTGAGGCCATGGTAAACAATAGTATCCCTACTGGCATTAACAATACAATAGTGGACCAGAGCTTTCTGGTGCTGCAAGTTTAGTGAGGCCAAAGGCTGGATCTCAAAATATTCCATAGTGGAAATACTTTGGTCCCCCACAATTCCTCTCTCTTAAATTAATAAAAAGAAACCTGTGCTTCTGCATCAGGACAGATGACTGTGGCTGTTTTAGGAGTCTCCCTTCAACCTACCAGGGGTGCCCGTCATGGAATCATGCATTCCATCATGTGTGTTTGAAAGACCCCCAAAGGGAGACCCTCGCTCAAATCTCGGGAATAGCGCGCACCCAGTGAGGCACCGAGACCGGACTTGCTGCAATCACACGAGGAGGTTTATTGAAAAAGGAATTGAATGAGATTCAAGCCAGCATGCTGGGGTCGAGGCTCAGAGGAGTTCGACCCCGACCCAAACTTGTGACAAGCTTATAAAGGCAAAAACCATAAAGGAGGGGAGGGGGACTAGGGAGGAAATAGAGGAAGCCCAAAGTTACATATTTACTCATAAAGGCAAAAACCACAAAGGAGGAGGGGAGGACCAGGGAGGAAATAGGGGAAGCCCAAAGTTACACATTTACTCATCAGTTAAACTATGTGGACACACCTGGGGCATTTGAACTTTTCACAGAGGTCATTGAGACATCCTGTGGTTATTCCAGGAGCGGTTTTTTTTCTTTTTTGAGAGTTCTAGGAGCGGCCACCTGCAGGGGAGGGAGCCCCCCAAGGTGACAAGCCCATGTTCTTATAGACAGGTAGTAATTTTTACTCTTCATTCCCCACTTCTTGTAAATAGCTCTAATCTTAGAGCGATCCCTCAGTTTCTTGTAGTATCTGGTACTGCTGTCTTAAGACCATTACCTGGACAGTACTTATTCTTTCCTTTATAAAAGTCACCAGCCTATTGAGAATACACGGCCCAAAGGCTAGGATCAGCATCAAAATGATTAAAGGCCCGGCCAAGGCGGAGACCAGAGTAGAGTACCAAGGTGACCGATTAAACCAATTTTTATACCATCCTTGGTATGCTTCTCTTTATTTTTTCCTGTTTTTTAGCCTTTCTCTAAGCTTTGCCATGGAGTCCCTGATGACACCCGAATGATCTACATAAAAGCAACATTCTTCCTTTAAGGCAGCACAGAGCCCCCCTTCTTTAAGAAAAAGCAGGTCTAATCCCCTTCTGTTTTGCAGCACTACCTCTGACAGTGAAGTTAACGACTCTTCTAGTTTAGTGATGGACTGCTCCAACGCTCCCAGGTCTGCATCCATAGCCACTCTAAGTTCATTATAGTAGGACAGTTGTTGGACAAGGGCAGCTACCCCAGTTCCAACCCCTGCTGCTACTCCTAGTCCTAACAAGACAGCTAAGGTCAGGGTGACAGGTTCCCTCTTGTAACGAGTATGGTGATCAAATTTATCTATAAATGAACTATCATCATGATAAATGACCCTAGGCACCAGCTGGACCAAAATACAAAAGTCCCTAGTACTGTTAAAAAGTGAAGTATGCAAGCAGGGGGTCAGGCCGGTGCCACAGGCCCACCAAGTATCGGGGGGGGGGGTGTACTAGATATTGATTCTGGCCATCTGTCAGGGTGTCAATAGTTACATTACAGAGGGGCTGGTGTCTGGTAGGCACTTTGCCTATGCATAGTCCAGTGCCTGATACCATTGAAAGGGTCAGCTTCCGTTGGCTCCCCCAGGGGCAATGTGAATGGTCAGAAGTAACGTTATAGCTCCACATTTGAGCTATTCCTTCATAATAAGGGGGATTAGAAGCAAAGCACAGCCAGCAAGATTGGGTAGCAGTGGGGTTTGTGCGGTTTAAAATGACGAATGCACTAGCGAGCAGATTTAACAGGCGATCCTCAGTTCTCATGGGGGGAGGAGGGACGTAATTGGATTAGGGCTGGAAGGGGCGGGCCTTTGGTGATGGGGTGAGACTAGGAAGTCTCTCAGGCCTGGGTGGGGAGTTACCAAGCACTGGATTAGGTGCTACGTGTCTTGCAGGCGGACTTTCTATCTTTATCCTGATAGTGAAAACGAACCCAGGGTCTCCCGTTTCAGTGTAGACTCTCCACCCCCAGCGGTTGCCTTTTACCCGTTGGCGATCTTGTTTTCCCCATGCTGTGAAACTAATATTCAGAGGGTTACTATAGCTGCCTTTGCATGGCCCCTGAGGGCCACCCGAGGCTCCAGGAGCACACCCAGTCTTATAAGCCGGGTACCTAGATGTGTCTCTCCTTTTTCTGGCTCTTCCGGCTTACGACCCTTTTTTTACTATAATCAGATCCCAGGAGGAGGAGGGATTCCAGTAGGCTTCTCCTGTGGTCTCACATCCCCATTTACCACAGAAATAACCTGATGCCCCCCCCCCACATTGTCTCTTCATTTCTCTGTTATGTCCCTGCCCGGGGCAGACGTAGAAGGTGCAACCTAAGAGGATTATCACTGGCAGCCACTGTCCAATTATTTTCGCGGTTGTTTTCATTTTGACTGGGTGCCCTTTTTATGTGGGAAGCGTGGATCCAGGCAGCAATCCCGTCTACCTTTACTGCCATGGGCGTGGTCAGCAGCACTAGGTAGGGTCCTTTCCACCGAGGCTCAAGTGTGCCAGCTCAATGTCGTCTGACCAAGACTGAGTCTCCCACCTGGAATCGTGGGGCACCTCGGTGGTCCCTGGAGTGTAGGCTTCTTTGATCTGATCCCAGATCTGTGTTTTGACAACTTCTAAGGCCTTTAAGTGGGTAAACAGAGCAGAGGAGGAGGGAGAGTAAGTCCAAGGGTCCAATATCCCACCTGACTCAGTCAAGGGGGGTGGTCCCCCATGTAGGATTTCGTAAGGGGTAAGGCCGAAACGTCTAGGTGTGTTTCGGACCCTAAGGAGCGCAAAGGGGAGGAGGTTCACCCAGTCTTTGCTGCCGGTCTCAATAGCCAATTTAGTAAGGGTCTCTTTTAGGGTTCTATTCATTCCTTCTACCTGTCCTGAGCTCTGGGGTCTGTAAGTGCAATGTAATTTCCAATTAGTCCCCAGTTGGGTGGCCAACTCCTGACTTACCTGGGCAACAAAAGCTGGTCCGTTGTCTGAACCAATTACCTTGGGGATCCCAAAGCTGGGCAGGATTTCTTCCAGTATCTTCTTGGTTACCATTTGAGCAGTTTCAGACTTCGTGGGAAAGGCTTCCACCCATCCTGAAAAAGTGTCTATAAAAACTAGAAGGTCCTTATTACCATATTTTCCTGGCTTAATTTCAGTGAAGTCTACCTCCCAATAAATTCCCGGCCGATCTCCCCTCATTCTTTTTCCGGGTTCTTTGAACGGTCGGGCAGCATTGGTCAAGGTGCAGGCTTGACATGACTCTGTTACCTCTTTTATTATTGTATCTAATCCTAGAACATAATATTTAGAACCTTTGATTAATTGCTTAAGTTTTTCATTTCCAAGATGAGTCAGCTGGTGTATTCGTCTCACATAGTCTTGTCCTTCTTTAGAGGGTAGAATGATTCTTCCATCTTTGGTTTTTGCCAGTCCACCGAAACTGGACATCCGAGCTTTTCCTGCACGGGTCATATCTTTGATTAAATCATAATCTTTATAGGGATAGATGAAGCTGGGATGGATGACGCTGGCTTGTGGGGGTTCTGGAGGGGTTCCAGTTTCTTCTGCCAGCACTACCACTCCCTGGGCAGCTTGCTTTGCTTTTAGATCAGCCATTTGGTTCCCCAAACTCACCCAATTCCTTTAGGAGCTTTCTGGTCCCATCGAGGCACAGTTCCTGGGTCAAGGCTGTGAGCAGTAAATCGTCTACGTACTGCAAGAGAGAAATCTGGGGGTTCTGTGCCCTGAAGGGTGCAAGGTCATGGTGGAGTGCTTCATCGAAAAGAGTCGGTGAATTTTTGAACCCCTGTGGCAACCTAGTCCAGGTCAGTTGACCCGTATGTCCTCCTTCGGGATCTCGCCATTCAAAAGCGAATAGGGGTTGGCTATTCGGATGTAACCTGAGACAGAAAAAGGCATCTTTCAAATCCAGAATGGTGTACCAGGATCGTTCAGGCAGTAAGGAACTCAGCAAGTTGTAAGGGTTGGGCACGGTTGGGTGAATGTCCTGTACTCGTTTATTGACTTCTCTCAAGTCCTGGACAGGTCGATAATCATTGGTTCTAGGCTTATGTACCGGCAGGACGGGGGTATTCCAAGGGGACCGGCAGGGAATCAGTATACCTTGTTTTAACAGTCTCTGGATATGTGGTCGAATGCCTTCTTTAGCCCCTTGAGTCATGGGGTACTGTCTGACTGATATAGGGGTGGCAGCTGCTTTTAGCTCCACTATAACTGGTGGTATTTGCTTAGCCAGCCCCATTCCAGTCCGCTCTGCCCAAACCTGTGGAAAAGCTGTCAGCCATTCTTTAGGGGGCAAAACCCCAGTTTTGGGTTCATGGAGGCGATATTCTTCTTCTAGACTTAGAACTAGGCATGTTGTAGGGGCTTCCCCCCAGGTGACTTCTGGTCCCTTCGGGGTGAACTGGACCTGAGCCTTTAATTTGGTCAACAAGTCCCTTCCCAGAAGGGGCGCAGGGCACTCAGGAATCACAAGGAAAGAGTGAGTTACTTGGCTTTTTCCAATTTCTAAACTTCTTTCAGTTGTCCAAGGGTAAAGTTTGCTCCCAGTCGCCCCCATGACCAGGGTTTGTTTCGATCCTAACGGCCCTAACGGTTTAGTCAAAACTGAGTGTTCCGCCCCCGTATCTACTAAGAAATTAATGGGGTTCCCCCCCACAGAGAGAGTTACCCTAGGCTCGGGGAGGGGGACCAAGCCCCGACTCCCCTAATCTTCCTCGAGGGCCAACATCTTGGAGCCCTTTTGTTTCTTTCGGGGGCACTCCCTGGCCCAGTGTCCTTTTTCTTTACAGTATGCACATTGGTCTTTTTCAAGTTGCAGTCTCTGTCCTCCCAGGGGTCTTCTTGCCCTGTTGCCCAGGTAACCTGACTGTCCTCTTTCTGACCATTCTCTGCCTACTACTGCTGCCAAAATCTTAGTTAAATTCCTCTCCTGGCAGCGATTCCACCGATTCTCCCTCTCTTCTGCCTCCTTTTCTTTTTCTTTCTTGTTTTTCTTCCTCTCTCTCTCTCTTGTGATACACTTTCTCTGCCTCTTTTACTAAATCCTGCAATGTATAATCCTGGAGCCCCTCTAATCTTTGCAACTTTTTCTTGATATCTGAGGTCGACTGTCCTATAAAAGCCATGGCTACAGCCACCAGCTGTCCCTCCGAGGAAGGATCAAATGGAGTATATCTCCTATATGCCTCCATCAGTCGTTCTAAGAAGACAGAGGGTGGCTCTACTGGACCCTGTAAGATTTCTCTTACCTTTGCCAAATTGGTGGGTCGCTGTGAGGCCCCCTTGAGACCTGCCACTAGAGCCCGGCGGTAGACCGTGAGACGCCCCCTACCTTCTGCAGAGTTGTAATCCCAGTCAGGGCAGACCAAGGGAAAAGCGGCATCTATGAGATTAGGGAGATTGGTGGGGGTCCCATCTGGTCCTGGAACATACTTTCTGGCCTCTAGAAGCATCCTCTCTCTTTCTTCAGTCATAAAGAGGACCTGCAAGAGCTGTTGACAGTCGTCCCAAGTGGGCTGATGAGAATACATCAGGGACTCGAGGAGTCCCGTCAAGCCTGAGGGGTTC
Organism: Cricetulus griseus; assembly: GCF_003668045.3. Classification (NCBI taxonomy): domain Eukaryota; kingdom Metazoa; phylum Chordata; class Mammalia; order Rodentia; family Cricetidae; genus Cricetulus; species Cricetulus griseus. Next base: position 145,702,738 of record NW_023276807.1, on the reverse strand, counting down.
TCTGAAAAGGAGGGATGGTTAGTTTTCCAGTTGTACATATCCGCTGACGAAAACAGCCAATACTGCAGGGGCACTAATTCCCCTGGAGCTGGGGCGGGTCCATAAGCTCGTAATGGTAGCGCAACGGTGGAATCAGGTCCCGAGCCAGAACCCTCTGGGCTGCGGCCCCGGCGGCTTGGAGTCCCGGCCACGGGCCCTATTTTGGAGGCCGGCTGGGAGTCCGTTGGGACCTGTGGGGCTGCATGAGAAACGGGTTGAGGATATGGGGGAGGAGGGTGGTCAAGGAGGGAGACATCATCAATTTCAGGATAGATCCTCGGAGTAGCTGTTGGAGCAGGTGCCGGCGAATCTGAAGGAGGCACTTTCTGTGCCGCCACGGCAACTGTGGCAGTCCCTATTCCCGATGTCCAAGGCTTCATCCAGGGTGGCGGGTTTTGGACTAGGTCCTGCCACACGATAATGTATGGAACCTGATCAGGGTGTCCCCCTGTGGCCTGAAAAATAATTCGCTTGACAGCGGAAATAACAGATAGATTAAAAGTTCCCCCCAAAGGCCATCCTACACCGAAACTTGGCCATTCAGAAGAACAAAAAGTCCACCAAGGTCCTTTTCTGACCAGAAAGATTATGAGCCCGAGTCTTAACGTCCGTTCAATGGTCCAGGGTCAGTGTTAGTGGGGTCGTCACAGTCTGTCCCATGTCTACCTCTATTACATACATGATAAAAACAATCACCACGACAGAAAGACAAGAAAGCAAAGCGAGCTGTCGACCTCGAGTCAACCAGTAATTCTGAAAGGAATCAGGTGGCCGGGAAATGGCCCTATGACACAGATTGTCAAGGAGAAAACTCATCTCCCAACCTTCTCCATGGAGGTCCACCAGGCGTCCCTGTGTAGGGAGCCGTCCCTGCATTCTCCATTACAAGATGGCGCCTGCATCCGGCAGGCACCGAATGTAAACAAGATTATTGCGCAGGCGCTGGGTAATTTTCCATTCCTTGATCTCTGCCTATTCCGTGGCGTCATATGGCCGGATGAGCTGCAGCCAATCATGGGGTGACACGTCCGAGGCGGCGGTTGCCAGCCTTTATTAGGGATGGGTTTTCTTGGTTCAGTGTCTCCGCTCTGGTAAGCTTATGCTCTCCTCTCAAGACGCATTAAAGCTTTCCTGCAGAAGGATCCGAGTGTCCCGTGTGTGATTTCTTGCTGGCGAGAAATACAGAGCATGAGCGGGACATCCCTGGTCCTCCTCCTGTCCTCCCAGGACGTCTCCCAGGGCAAACAAATGGTGGACACCTGGACACGTCTATCCCTGTCCACTCCGCTCCTCCCCGTGGAGAGCGGCCTCTAAAGAGCGTTTGCAAAAACGTAACTGCGATCGCACCAGATTTTTGAACAGGCCACAAACAAAGAGTCACAACAGAACAAAAATTCTTCCCTCCAAGTGGGTCTAGGACCCCTGGGTGGTCTCGCAAATCTCAGACGAGCCCCCAAATGAAAGACCCCTGAAGGGAGACCCTCGCTCAAATCTCGGGAATAGTGCGCACCCAGTGAGGCACCGAGACCGGACTTGCTGCAATCACATGAGGAAGTTTTTTGAAAAAGGAATTGAATGAGATCTCAAGCCAGCATGCTGGGGTCGAGGCTCAGAGGAGTTCGACCCCGACCCAAACTTGTGACAAGCTTATAAAGGCAAAAACCATAAAGGAGGGGAGGGGGACTAGGGAGGAAATAGAGGAAGCCCAAAGTTACACATTCACTCATAAAGGCAAAAACCACAAAGGAGGAGGGGAGGACCAGGGAGGAAATAGGGGAAGCCCAAAGTTACACATTTACTCATCAGTTAAACTATGTGGACACACCTGGGACGTTTGAACTTTTCACAGAGGTCGTTGAGACATCCTGTGGTTATTCCAGGAGCGTTTTTTTTTTTTTTTTTTGAGAGTTCTAGGAGCGGCCACCTGCAGGGGAGGGAGCCCCCAAGGTGACAAGCCCATGTTCTTATAGACAGATAATAATTTTTACTCTTCATGTTCTATCTTACGATTCCCTGAAGGCAAGGAAAACCATACCCGTCTTTGGCTGGAACCAGGATCTGTACAACAAATAAGGTTAGTGGGGGATGGGCCATAGTCCCGCTCCAAGCATTCTGAATCAGCAAGAAACCTCCAGGAGAATAGCATCTCAGCTCTCGTGGATGCAAACCTCCTGTGGATGAAGACATGTAAAGGTTTAAAATGGCCTTTAAAATCTCTGTGGTAATGTCTCTAGTGCCTCTGATATGGACCTTATTAAAGTTTGCTCCCTAAAACATACTTTTATCTTAAGGCTTGTAAATTACATATTATATTCCTGTTAGAATGAACTCTGACTTCTAATATCTAATAACAATTGCATAACATATATAGCAAGATTACATACATTAACAATTCCATCATGAACATACATTAGGGTGAGTTACAGTACAATCAAAAGACAATAAGATATTCTCACAATCTGTGGAGTGTGAACAATCTCACAATTCTAAATCTTTTTTCTTTATTTCCTGCCTGGGACTCAATGCCCCTTTAACCTTTCTGTTTCTTTCTCAAAGTCTGAAGTTCTAACATCAGGTTTGTAATATCAGTCTTTGAAAGTTAACTAAAAAGTCTTTTGTCCATGTCTTGTTTAAGCATTGTGAAGGAGCTTTTGCCACTCTGGTTTATGCCAGTATCTGACTGTCATAAATGGGTCCTTTTTTCCCAATGGGAAAACTGGCAAAACAGTTTTGTGTATCTGTTTGTGGCAAGAAAGCAAGCTGTTTTTATCAAGTTCTTAGTCTGCTCCTGGATGAGCACTCACGGATTCAGAGAGGTGAATGTAGTTCATCTGTAGGAAAGCTGTAATTCTGGAAAGTGTCTTGAAACTGGAACTGAGTGTGTCTCCCTTCTTCCTCTGGCTGTAGGTCAGATGTCCTCAAGGTTCAGGAAATACAGGTCCAGTGTTTCACTCCAGCTCTTTCAGTTGGTCTCCTGTGGACCCAGGTCCCGTTTTTCTCTCTGCTCCATGCATCTCATCAACTACTCCAGAAGTCAGCACACCTCGTTCTCCTCCCATGAGAAAACACAGACATGCCCTTGACCCCCAAATAATTATGGGGTCTGGCCCCCTCTATTCATCTCTCCATTAGACCTGAGCAAAATTTGCTCGAGTTCCTTCATGCCAGAATCTGTCTGCATCAGATTGCTCATTGGCATCCATATTTAAAAAGTTTAAGATAAATAGTGCAAGATTTAATGCACCATGTGGAGACTGGCGGCACAGCTCCCCTTTTTGTCTGAGAAGCTGTGTTTTTAGGGCACTATGGGCCCACTCTCTTATTCCTTCTCCTTGGGGATATATAAGGAATACTTGTTTTTTGATCAATTTTCCATTAAGCACAAAATAAGCTGGAAAGCTTTGCTAGTATATCCAGATCCATTATCTGTTTCTATAACTTTTGGCACTCCCATGTAAGCAAAACATCTTAAATAGTGACTTATAAGATGTCTGGTGGCTTTTCCTGTTTGTGGAGTGGCCATTAAGAAACCTAAATATGTGTCAATTTCCACGTGCACATTTTTAACTTGCCAAACTCTGTGATGTGAGTCATATTCATTCATCATAAATGGCTAGGGAGCAGGCCTTGAGGATTCACCCTTAAATTAGCCATAGCCATATTGTGGACATATTTCACCACATTGTTTGATGATTTGACCAGCAGTCTCTCTGCTTAAGCCAAATTTCTTACTTAGACTTTTGCTATTATGATGAAGAAAGTTACAAGCCTGTTGAGCTTTTTCTATTTATGGCAAATCAACTGATTTTGTTAATCAGTCAATTCATACCATTTGGCTAGTAATCAGGGAAAGGCCTATTTAAGAGGTTCCTAGTGTGACCCATAAACATGGTAATTCTCTTAGGTGAATAACATTTTGAATTTGCTCAAATAATATTTCAATCTAATATTGGATCCTATGTATGGAATTGTCTCTATTACCTCAAGAGCCTTAAAGACATAGTGACTGTCAGTGTACAAATTAAATGAATTATTTACCAGGATCTGAAAGACCACTGCAACAGCTTGTAGTTTGATTATTTGTGCTGAAGCCAGAGCTGTCTGCTCTCTCTATTCCTTTCTATTAATAACCTATATAAGTGACTCTCCCAATAGAACCATTAGTAAAAACTAACATAACATAACATACATAACAGGACTTCTTTTTACAATTTTGGAAATACAAAAGGATGTATTAGTGCAAATTGTAACAGTCCATGACCTAGAAACTGATTATCAATTCTTCCTGAAAACTGAGCAAAGGCAATCACCCATGACTCATTGTTCTGAAACAAACAATTAAATTGTTGCTTAGCGTAGGGAACATGTATCATAATTGGTTCTCTCCTAAAATACTCTAGTCTAGAATCTATATGGATTTCTGCACCATGTAGGCTAAAGCTTTAAAATAAGGGTTTACAATTTAGGCTGGTGAGATAGATAGGCACAACCATAGTAATGGTTCCTTTTGCCATAGAACAGAAGTTGGACTATGCTTTGTGGGGAGTACATTAGCTTCCCATGATTTTGTATAGTCAATATATCTGATGATGCTGAATCGCCTCCTCTAATTATAGAACTTGACTGCCTTCTTAACTTAACTGTCTGGGTACATCTGGATCATTATCTCCTTATAAAATCTTACTTAAAGGATTTAAATCATCATTAGACGTTCCAAAAAAGGTATTTAACCAATGAATATTTTATAAAAACTTCTTAAAAACTCATTTAAAGATTTTAAACTATCTTTCCCAATTGCTATTTATTAAGCCTTAATTTCTTTAGAATATAACATTTGTCTTTAACAATTTTTTAGATTTATTTAAAGTTTCTGAGTAGCCTTCTCTAATCTAACCTTCGAAGCTGACAAGCTGATAAGACCTCATTTGCATCTTAGCTGACCTGGCTTAATTTGCATATGCATAGACACATTCAAGCTGTGATTCTAACAGGATGGCTCTCTCCTGAGGGTTTTCATAAACCCCTTTTAAAATCATGTATCAACTTTTATTTTCTAGATTTCCTTTTTTAACCATAAAAGTTTAGTAAGACCTGTATCCTCGTATCTGCCAGATTCCTCATATCTCTAAGCTAATGCTATAGGCTTTTGCTAACTTTTTAATTGACTATCTCCAAGGGCTGAAATCATAATTTTTCCTGTGAAGACATTGACTGACTTACTGGATGCTCTTTTTGACTATGTTAAAGTGATTTTGATATTTTTAAACAATATCCTGGTCAATGTAAATATCTCTAATCATATCCAAGGCAATTTAGGCATTTCCATTCATCCGCATTCATAAATTCACAATCACATCACGAATCCAGGTGTGGCCACATAGTTCATTCATAACTTGCTTATGTCTCGAATTTCTCCTTTTGCCTAGGTTATGATCAGTTTGTTGAAAAGAAAAATCACTAATTGAAATTTCTATCATAGTAGTTATAGTCAATCATTGAAATATGAGCATCCAAAATTTGAACAATTCTAAGCTTAAACATGTTGCCCTTTCTTCTCTATAAGTCTCAAAAACAGTTTCTGTCTAGTATTTATATACATTGATTAGCCATCAGCCATGGAGGCATCTCCCAAGGCTATAAGTTACCCCGAGGAGGCAGGCTATCTGCTGTCCTGTCAGCCATTTTGTCTAGCCTGCCACAAATGCCTGCATGAAGTGGCACCAAGGTGCTGGCTGAGGGCTGGCAGACCGCAGCCACTGCCATGGCTGACCTTGGACTTAGCTCAACTTTGCCCTCTGGGACGCTGAAAAATCTGCAGCTGTATTTTGGTCATAAGCCTGATCCCCTATTTTCTCTTTTGTTGGGACTCTGTCTGACCTGGTTCTCCTCATGAATATGTCCAAAGCAACCTCTAGAAGGCTCTGTGCATTTCAGTCTCACATCTACTGTGTGCATTTTCTCTAACTTTAAGGGTTAAATAACCTGCTTTACCTATTTTAATCAGCTGTTGACTGGCATTTTCTTATTTGCCCATCTTCCATTACTTTAAGGGTTAAACAACCCACCTTACCTTCCTTGTCAGCTGCTGACTGACATCTTCATCTTATATATATTTTGTGGACATTTCTGCTTTAAGGGTTAAATAACCCAGTTTATCTTTTTTCATCAGCTGCTGGCTGACGTCTTCCTATTTTATGTTAAATATATCTGTTTCCTATTTCTACAATTATATACAGTTTTATTCCTGACTTAACACTGTTCCCTTGCCACATTTGGTTACTTCTTTCTAACTTTTTCTGTGCATGCTTCTTCTCCAACTGGTTTGTTCACAAAGACTATCTCTTCAAATTGTCCAAGCCTCTGCCTTGTCCGTTTCTTCGAGGTGTCCATGGCTTCTTCCCCCATTCTCAGGCCCCTCGTTTGGGAGCCATTTTGTCATGACCCGGCATGTCTCAGCATTAACCCACGACAACCATGAGGTTCTAGCTGAGTGGGGGTGTGTGGACCTGGAAATTCCCAGCAACCCAACATCGATAAAGTTAGAACACAGGCATCTTGTCATCTTTAAAGAGCTCTCTGTTCCATGTTGCAGAACTAGAGTCATTTCTTTATTAGTCATCTTTCTGGTGTTTCTTAACCATCCTGCCAACACTATGAGGGAATCATTTCTCTCTTTTTTTCCCTCTCTGCTCTGACTGCTCTCCCCTAACTCCTAACCTTCCACCCTCACAAGTTATTCACACACCTCTAGCACCTCCACCAAGGTGAGGGCTTATTCAGATGCTTAGGAGCATAGAGATGCAAATTAGGAGGCATATTACCCTGAGGCCATGGTAGACAATAGTATCCCTACTGGCATTAACAATACAATAGTGGGCCAGATCTTTCCTGTGCTGCATGTTTAGTGAGGCCAAAAGCTGGATCTCAAAATATTCCATAGCAGAAATACTTTGGTCCCCCACAGAAGAGGGATGGGTATATGGTAGTTTTGGAGGAACGAAAGGTAAAGGGGAAATAACATAATGATAGTAAAGTCTCAAAACATTTTAAAACTTAAAAAAGAGAATGATGAATACATTTGTGGCAAAGGCCAACTTAGAGAGTGCAATTTCTTTACTAAATCAACTTGTAGAGACATTTTTTTCCATTTTTTATTTGAATTAGAAACAAGATTGTTTTACATGTCAATCTCAGTTCCCTCTTCCTCCCCTCCTCTGCTGCTATTCCCCCAAATAAAACCCTATCTCTCCCATAATATTTCTGCTCCCCATGGAGGGTGAGAGCATCCATAAGGGGTCTTCAGAGTCTGTGATATCCTTTGGAAAAGGGCTATGCCCACGCCCATGTGTCTTCGCTCAGGGAGTATCCCTCTTTGTGGAATAGGCTCCCAAAGTCCATAACTATGCTAGGGATAAATACTGATATATTACAAGAGGTCCCATGGAATTCCAAAGTCTTCTCACTGTCAACCATATCCATGGGGTGTGTATCAGCCCCATGCTGGTTTCCCAGCTATCAGTATGGGGACCAAGAGCTCCCTCTTGTTCAGGTCATGTGTTTCTGTGTGTTTCACCAGCCTCATCTGGACCACTTTGCTCATCAATCCTCCTTATCTGTAACTGGATTCCAGTACAGTTCAGTGTTTAGCTGAGGATGTCTGCTTCTACAGCCACCAGCTGCTGGAAGAAGGCTATAGGAAGGCATATAAGTCAGTCATCTCATTATTGGGGAGGTCATTTAAGGTAGCCTCTCCTCTCTTGCTTAGATAGTTAGTTGATGACATCTTTGTAGATCCCCAGACATTTCCCTAGTGCCTGATTTCTCTTTTTTTCTCCATTTTTAAATTTAAATTAGAAACAAGATGGTTTTACCTGTCAATCCCAGTTCCCTCTTCCTCCCTCCCCTGCCCCCCATTAACACTTGACTTATCCCATACACTTTCTGTTCTCCAGAGAGATTGAGGCCTTTTATAGGGGGTCTTCAGAGTCTGTCATATTCTTTGGGATAGGGCCTAGGCCCTCCCTCATGTGTCTAGGCTGAGGGAGTATCCCTCTATGTGAAATGGGCTCCCTAACTCCATTCCTATGCTAGGGATAAGTATTTATCTACTACAAAAATCCCCATAGATTTCTGAGGCCTCCACACTACACCCACATTCATGAGGGCTGGATCAGTTCCATTCTGGTTTCCCAGTGATCAGTCTAGATTCCCAGGGATCAGACAAGAGATCCCCCTTGTTCAGGTCAGCTGTTTCTGTGGGTTTCACCAGCCTGGTATTGACAACTTTGTCTCCCTCTATTATGGCATCTCTTATCTTGCTCTCATCTATTCTTACCCTGACTCAACCTTCCTGCTCCCTCATGTCCTCCTCACTCCTCCTCTTCTCCCATTCTCATTCTCCTAGCTCCCTCTCCCCTCCTCCCCTTACTCCCAATTTTCTCAGGAGATCTTGTCCCTTTGTGAATAGAATATATATATATATATATATATATATATATATATATATATATACTCTTGAATTCATTGTAAATTTTGGAGATCAGACCTCGCTCAGATATGGGGTTGGTGAAATCTTTTCCCATTCTTTGGTTTGCTGTTTTGTCTTGCTGATTGTGTCCTTTGTCTTACAGAAGTTTCTCAGTTTCGGGAGGTCCCATTGATAAATTGTGGATCTCAGTGTTTGTGCTTCAGTTGTAGTGTTCAGGAAGCTGTCTCCTGTACCAATTCATTCAAGGGTACTTCTCACATTCTGTTCTAAGAGGTTCAGTATGGCTACATTTATGTTGAGGTCTCATCCATTTGGACTTCAGTTTTGTGCATGGTGATAGACATGGATCTATCTGTAGTCTTCTACATGTCATCATCCTATTATGCCAGCACTATTTTTTGAAGATGCTTTCTTTATTCTATAGTATGTAGTGGAGACATTTTTTAAAATTAATTCAAATTAGGAACAAGCTTGCTTCACATGTCAATCCCTTCTCCTTCTTCCTCCCCTACCCCCAAACCCCCAACACCTCACCTGTCCCCCACTGCATCCACCCTCCACTCCCCTGGCAGGGTAGGGCCCTCGATGGGGGCTCCCCAAAGTCGACCACATCATCCTGGGCTGGGCCAAGGCCATTCCCCTGTGTCCAGGCTGAGAGAGCATCCCTTCACATGGGATGGGCTCTCAAAATCCCTTCTTACAGCAGGGAAAAATACTGATGCTCTGTCAGGGGCCCCATAGAGTGCAGAGTCTTCCTCATTGACATCCATGTTCAGGGGTCTGGATCAGTCCTGTGCTGGCCTCACAGATAGCACTATGGGGGCCATGTGCTCCCACTTGTCCAGGCCAGCTGTTGCTGTAGGTTCACCAGCATGGTATAGTGTAAACATTTTATGGGCTGAAATTTTCTTAGATTTTCCTTCTAGTTACTGATTTATAATCAACCTATTATAGTGTTATTTTACACAAAAATTGGGCTGATGTGAATAAAATAAAATACAATTAAAATTATCAAGAACATAACAAGTGACAAAAGCTGTTAGAATGCTTTCGTTGTTGAAGGCAACAAGTTGAAGGCAAATTCAAAAAAAATGTCTGTGGATAGACTTCCAATTGTTATGATTTTAAGTAAGATACAGAGCTGTAATGTATACCTTCCTGCCTTATATCTGTTATAGCTAAAAGAGCCTGCTATGTGGAAATCAAAGTCTTTATGCAGGTATGATTATTAGTATATGTGATCTAAGTAAGAAAACATTCAGATAGTTTACCCAAGCATTGAAGTATTTCAAAAGGATGAGTACTTTGCAGAAATTGACAAGGCAGCCTTTGGAATGGAAGACAATCTAAAACTATGAATGAGTAAAAGCACCATTAATGAGTTTTGGAAAACAGACTTGATGATGTGGCTGGGACGTTTTGAGCATTAGACCAGGCACAATTACCTGGAGAAGCAGGTAAGGAAAACTCCAAAAGAGTGATCAAGGAAGTAACCACCCAAATTCATTATGAGCAGTTAGACAAAAGCTTTTGTTGACCATAAGTGTAGGGAGCTGCAGAAAACCGCACCCAAAAGATGGCACCGGTTTCCGCCCTCCGCCAGCCCGACGGCGAGCGCTCTCTGTGTAAACAACTCCAAATATGGCAAAGGTCATGTATCCTCTTAATTCTGCTTGGAGACAACCTATCCTGGCGCGCCACGTAGGGTTAGGTGATTGGTAGATGTAGACTATATCAAGCCCCGTCTCCCTCGGCCCGGGGCCGCCGCCGCTGCCACCGCCATTATACATTGTACAAAGCAAAGAGGTTCCCGATTAAACTGTGTTTGAAGAAGATTCCTCGGTGTGGCGTCTTTCTTGCTGGTCAAGGGTGGACGCCGCAAGTGGTGGCCCGTACGGGGACGCCGCCACCGCCGCGAGTGGTGGCCCGTACGTACGGGGAATCAGAACTTCTCACAGTCGGGGGTAAGTTCCCAAGGTAAGTGGAACTGTAAAGTCTGCGGTGAATGCGGAGATAGGTCTCCGGTAAAGGAGCACCAAGGTCCTCGGGAAAGAGGCGATAAAGTCTCCGGTAAAGGAGCACCAAAGCCCTCGGGAAAGAGGCAATAAAGTCTCCGGTAAAGGAGCACCAAAGCCCTCGGGAAAGAGGCGATAAAGTCTCCGGTAAAGGAGCACCAAAGCCCTCGGGAAAGAGGCGATAAAGTCTCCGGAAAGGAGCAACACTGTTCGCGACAAAAGCGAACCGAAAGTAAAAAACCTCGCTTCTGCTTTAATTTGCAGAGTGAGAGTAAGTTAATGGACCCCGCTATTATAGTGGTGATTTGGCTGCTTTTTGACATCGCAGTGTGGGCTTTTATTTTCTGGTGGTGTTATCCGACTTGCAGTGAGAAATCAAAGGAGAAACAGAAAAGGGATAAGAAGCAAGTTTATCCTTCTCTAGGAAGGTTGAGAAAGGAGTTAAAAGAACCAGGAGAGGATTCAGAATCAGAGCAGGATATATGTGAGGATGAGGACATCATGGAGGAAGAGGAGGAAGAGATTATTGAGCTCATGGAAAAACATTCATTAAAAGTATCAGAAAAACAGCGTCCTAAAATGGCGACTGTAAAGCAAGGGCACCGCCCTACCACTCCTCCCCCCTACTGCTCGAAAGAGGAAGTAGGAGGTCCTGGTTGCTCCACCTTCTGTCCGGAAGTGTGGCGTACGGTTCGCACTGAGCTTCAGGTTACTCAACCACTGGCTTATCCAGTTTTTACAGACGGTAACCAACAGAGATATCATGAACCAATTGACTTTAAAATAGTCAAAGCTCTGGCAGAATCGGTACGCACCTATGGGGTGACGGCAGCTTTTACAATTGCTCAGGTAGAAGCGCTCGGTCGCTACTGTATGACACCCAGTGATTGGACAAATTTGGTAAGAGCTTGCTTATCACCAGGACAATATTTGGATTGGAGAGCTTTTCAAATTGAGTTTGCCAATGATCAAGGTGCGATTAATCGTGCAGCTGGTGATCAATATTGGGATGTGGACATGCTTCTTGGTCAAGGACGTTTTGCACAGCAACAAACAGGATATCCTCCTCAAGTGTATGATCAGATTAATCAAATAGCCATTAGGGCTTGGAGGTCTCTGCCTAACAAAGGTGAGGTCAGTGGAAATCTTACAAAGATATTACAGGGTCCTATGGAACCCTTTTCAGACTTTGTGGCAAGAATGGTAGAAGCTGCAGGAAGAGTGTTTGGGGATCCAGATGCTGCTATGCCTTTGATCAAACAGCTGATTTATGAACAGTGTACAAAAGAGTGCAGAGCTGCAATAACTCCATATAAGGGTAAAGGCCTTGAAGTCTGGATGAAAGTCTGTAGGGAGTTAGGGGGTCCGCTGACTAATGCTGGCCTAGCAGCTGCTGTGATGCAATTAACTAAGAAAGGTGGAGGTTCAGAGCTTGCTTTAAATGCGGCAAGCAAGGGCATTTGAAAAAGCAATGCCCCGAGGGAGGAAACACTAAAGTCAATAACTTTGCTCCGCGCCCTAAGCAACCTGGCTTATGTCCTAGATGTAGAAAAGGAAATCATTGGGCTAAGGATTGTAGATCAGTAAAAGACATCAGTGGACAGCCTCTTGTTCAGGGGTATGGAGGAGCCCGTCCAAAAAACGGACGATGGGGCCCACGACCCCAGGGCCCACAAATATATGGGGCCATGGAGGATCAGAACCAGGAGCAGAGTCCCGAAACCTGGCCCTCTCTTCGTCATCCGAGGGACCGAGGAGAGCCACTACAGGCTCCGCGGGGCTGGACTTACGCTCCACCACCAGACTCGTATTAACTCCCAGAATGGGGGTCCAGCTTGTTGACACCGATTTTAAGGGACCCCTTGAGCCTGGCACAGTAGGTTTGCTTATAGGAAGATCATCTGCAGCATTGAAAGGTTTACGAGTACATCCTGGAGTTATAGATCCTGATTACATGGGTGTAGTAAAGATCATGGTAGAATCTCCTAGAGGGATTACAGCCATTTCTCCTGGAGACAGGATAGCACAGCTACTGCTTTTGCCAAGTTTGCATGACAAGTTTCCAGCACAAGCCAGAGAGAGAGGAGAGGGAAACTTTGGCTCCACTGGATCAAACTTAACTTTCCTAGCTTTAGACCTTGATCAACGTCCAACCCTTGAGTTAATAGTGAATGGTAAGAAAATCTTAGGCTTACTAGATTCTGGAGCTGATAAGAGCATCATAGCCACTAAAGATTGGCCCTCTGGCTGGCCTATACAGGTTTCTTCTCAAACTTTACAAGGTTTAGGCTATGCTAAGGCTCCTGATATGAGTGCTAGACAATTGCCTTGGAAAGATCAGGAAGGGCATTCAGGGACCATGCAACCTTATGTGTTAGACTTACCAATTTCATTATGGGGAAGAGATTTGTTAAAGGATATGGGTTTTAAACTCACAAATGAATACTCAGAAACATCTCAAGGTATCATGAAACGAATGGGATACGTCCCAGGCCGAGGCCTCGGGAAACATCTGTAGGGTCGTGCCAGTCCTATTATCCCACAACCAAGACCAAAGAATCTAGGTCTGGGTTTTTCCTAGGGGCCACTGAGGGAGGTATTCCTATTACCTGGAAAACAGAGGAGCCGGTATGGGTTCCTCAGTGGCCACTTTCCTCTGAAAAACTGGAAGCTGCTAAGACTCTAGTGCAGGAGCAGCTGGATCTGGGGCATATAAAAGCCTCTGTATCTCCATGGAATACTCCTATTTTTGTCATTAAGAAAAAATCTGGTAAATGGAGATTGCTTCACGATCTTAGAGCTATTAATCAGCAGATGCAAATTATGGGCCCTGTACAACGTGGTCTTCGGGCAACCTCACTGTGGATAGTTGGGATAAGCTTGGAAAAGATCTAGATTTTGTCTGGGCACAGGGAATGCTGAAGCCAGGGACGAGGCCTATTTGGAAAATGGTTCGCAGCTGTCTAGAGGATCAAAGATGCCGCAAGGCTGTAGAAGAGGGGCAGGAGACGTTAGAACAGCTGAAGGAAATAAATAGATGCAAGTCATGGGGCCTGTGCAGCATGGTTTACCATTGCTGTCAGCCCTACTCAATCATGAAGAACCTGATTTGTGATGTGTGCAGGATAGTGTTAGGTTTGCTTTTACTTTACCTTCTATTCTCCATACCATTATATGAGTGGGTGGTTTTACCCCAGGGTATGGCCAATAGCCCCACTATGTGTCAGCTTTTTGTGTGTCATGCTATTGCTCCTATTAGAGAGAAATACCCTGCTGTGAGATGTGTTCACTATATGGATGACATTCTCTTAACTAGTAAGGAGTTGAAATTGCTGCACTTAGCATATGGAGATTGCATTGGATATCCAATCTACCCTTAATGCTCAATTGAAAGGTGACATTACGGTTTTGAATCAACACATTGATCTATTGCAGGAACAATTGGATACTTTATGGTAACTGGCACAGTTGGGATGTGAATGGAGAATGCCTGGTTTGTGTATAACAGCTGTTTCCTATCAGAATTATTCCTTAGCAGCAAACATGTCTAAACAACCTTCATAGTATCTTCTAGGCAACTGGTCTGGGGATTTTGAAAAGCTGATGCAGGAGCTGAGACTCTCCATAGTGCATGTGAATTCCACCAGGGTCGACATCTCGGTTGCGGAAGGACTGTCTGCGTGGATCACTCAAGCCATGAATCATCTGAAAGAGTGGGCAGGAATGGGTGCCCTGGGAGGAATGCTTATCCTAGTTAGTTTCATAGCCTTATGGTGTATCTGCAGGATGAGGGTCACACAGCAGAGAAGTAATACCATGATTGCACAAGCCTTTAGTTTAGTTAAGGAATGGGCTGGAGTAGGGGTTATGTTTTCCATGATGCTGTTAGCCATTTTTGTTTGCTTGTGGTGCCTATGCAGGATCAGGAAGTCGCAAAAATCCCAAGCTGCTATGTTGGTACAGGCCTTTGCTGCTGTGGAAGCAGGACAGTCCCCTCAAGCATGGTTATCCATGCTGACAGACAAATAGATGTCTGTCTCGCCCTTGCTGAGTGAGTGATGCGTATCTGAATCAGTCATGCTCAATGACGGGCACCTACCCTCATGCTGAGCGAATAAGCATACATGTGTTCCCTTCAACCTAAGACATGAGCCTGTGAGGGCGACACAGTGACTCTTTGACGGGTAAGATAGGGACACTGGGGTTGAACCTAAGACAGAGATGACTGAAATCTGACAACAGATAGATACTGCTACTCCTATAATATTAAAACAAAAAGGGGGAACTGTAGGGAGCTGCAGAAAACCGCACCCAAAAGATGGCACCGGTTTCCGCCCTCCGCCAGCCCGACGGCGAGCGCTCTCTGTGTAAACAACTCCAAATATGGCAAAGGTCATGTATCCTCTTAATTCTGCTTGGAGACAACCTATCCTGGCGCGCCACGTAGGGTTAGGTGATTGGTAGATGTAGACTATATCAAGCCCCGTCTCCCTCGGCCCGGGGCCGCCGCCGCTGCCGCCACCATTATACATTGTACAAAGCAAAGAGGTTCCCAATTAAACTGTGTTTGAAGAAGATTCCTCGGTGTGGCGTCTTTCTTGCTGGTCAAGGGTGGACGCCGCACATAAGCCCTTCTCAAGTTCAAAAAATAAGTAAATTAGTTCTGAAAGTTTATCATTAATAGAAAGGGCACTCATTTTCTTATACACAAATCAGTGCTAAAACAAATGAAATCAAAGTGTCACTCAAGAAGAATAAGTACTCAGTACATCCTTGGGAATTTCCCGTAGAGAAGTATAGGAGACAGCAACTCCATCTGTGTTGCTATTCCTGAAGCTGTCTCATGAAGGTAGAAGGTGGCTCATATAGATAACCAAGACTCTGTAGAGATCTAGACTAATAAAACTTTAAGTTGTATATTTTAAGAAACAATTATTACTACCCATTTTTAAATTAGAGAAAATGTACATAATAAGAATATAAAACAAAAATTCAATACAGCTCTACAATGTACTTATACTTTAATTTGTGTGTGATTACAAGAGTGAAACATTAAACAAGAGAAGTTACAAAGTAAAGACTACAATCATGTAAGTTTAATTGCCAGAGAAAGAATTCCTCAAGCATTCGTGTAGCTTAGTCTTATAGTATATACTATGTTTGCAGTGGAGTACAGCAATTTGGTAGATATGTGCTCATTGAACTACACCAATGTCAAACCTATACATTTGTTAATTGTAATGTTCTTTACTAACATGCAAGTGTTCACCCCTTAAGCCATATTTTACAGTCCGTTACTAAAGATATTGATATGCATAAATGCTTTGCATCCTGCCCTGATTAACTATATTGTTTGGTATAGATATGTGCTACACACTTGTTTAGTCAAGCTGCAATAAACCATACTATAAAACCCAGGTATGCAATAAGCAAAACCATCTGGTTTTGTGAAAATATGTATTAGGGAATAGTTTCACAGAAACAGAGCTCTAATTATACATATTTCAGAATGTATCACTCTTCTTTTGTGATAAATGACATTTTGTTCATTTTATAATGGATTCATTTCCATCAACCAAGGAAACAGATTTGCTTCATGGAATTACACAAATGATTCTTCCTTCCTTCCTTTCTTTTTTCCTTTCATCTTTCCTTCCTTCTTTACTGAACACAGATTGGAAAACTAAGGCCCAAAATTCCATCAGCAATCTAATTAAAAATAAAGTTTTACTGGAATAGGTAAACCCATACCAGCAATATTGGTAGGTAACTTTTCTGTTACAAAGACAGAATCAAGGGACTATATCAAATAAAAACCAAAAATGTGCCATATTAATGTTTACAGAAAGCATGTACTAATCCTTAGGTTGTGAATTTTCCCTCAGCTACCTGAATTTCCCAGAATTCAAAAGTGTGCATTCAAATTTTAAAAGGTAACTACAAGTAAATGAAATAAAGTATTATTTTAAGGTACTATGCCCCAGTTTTACCTTGTCTTGTTGTGGAAACCTCTTTCAATTACTGCTAGATTACTGGTCTCAGTAATTCTTAGGTAATAATACTATTTGGTTGAACAAAATGGGCACAAGTATGTCTTACTATATTAAGAGAACACTAGTAGTGTTTTCAAGGAAGTATTTTTGTGCTTGAGATGCCACTCTTCATTGTAAAAGCTTTTCTAAATATTAAGAAAACCAATGTTACTGCTCTCAACCTTCGAAAAAATACATCCTTGGAACAAACTACTAAATTATTGAAACTGTGTGGGTTTTAAAGTGTGACCAGATAGGCTCTTGCAAAATTAACTCTCAACTAGTTTTCCAGTTGAAGGCAACTTATGTCTTTTAATGGAAAACTCATCACATCCCACTATATTTTGCATAGAGAATAACGAATTTAATAATTTTGGCTTCAAAGGCTAATGTGGTCATGAAAATTCAGTGTTTGTAGCCACTCAAACTAATTATTCCATTGAAAATATAATGAAGAAGCCATAAAGGAATATCATAGATTTTTCAAAGTACTGGAGCAATAAATGATCCCTTGTGGATTCTCTTTGAAACACTATTTTCCGTGCTTCACAGCTCTTACCAACTGAATGAGAAAAATTCTGGATGTATTTATGTATTAAAGGAATATGGACATTCCTGGCCAACACACAGTTGGTGAAATTTCAAGTTCATTCCCAGAGAAACAATTCAATATATGAAGATAGAGAAGCTGATAAATGACTTTAAAAGAAGCTGACTCTGATGTGTAAAACCTTTCTAAGAAAAATGTGAAGCCATTGCAATATTAGCAGGTGAGTGTGCAAATGTATTTTCACACATCTTTTTTAAGGATGTGTTACTTATATTTAAACATATAATATTATAAATTTTGTGTCTGTGCTACTTAGAATGCAAAGTAAAAAAAAAATGTGACAATATGAAACAAGGGATAAAACCTAATCTGTATTGAGATAAGAGGTTATAATATATTTGTTGCATTAGTGAAATAGATGTTGAAACTGAATACTAACACTCTCCATTTAGTCAATGTGATCAATTGATAGAATCTTATCTGTGGTTAAAGCATCCTCATCTTTTCTGGCAATAACTGAGATGAGACATAGTAGTGTGATTATATTTTTCTGTGCTTATCAAATAATAATGAAGTTGATATGGTATTTTTACATAAAATAATATGAAAGGTACAGAACACATTTTGCTGTTCATACACATGCATTATTAATCATGTACATATTTAGCAAAGTGTTTTTTATAAAGGGAGAATAGCACTTATAATAGCTGGAATATTATGATGTTTATGTCCTCAATGACAAATATGCTTGAGTAAATGCTTTGAATTTTATATACTAGAAAATACTGAATGGGAGAGCATATGATTCTAGTTATACATTTATGTGATGTGGTATAGTAACTTTTAGAAAAGAAGATGTTTTTTCATGGCCTTGATTGAATCAAGAAAAATATAGAGTATACTATTGTCAGCAGATACTTCAATGAATAAAGGAATTTGTAGCCAGTCCTCAAATTCTGAGTTCAGTCTCTAGGATTTACATGGCAAAAAGAGGGAAATAACTTCTACACAGTTTGCTCTGATCTTCACATAGATGGCATTCCACACAATCCCATGAATCTGTAGAAGGTGAAGAGACCATTCAGTTTTTTTCTTTAAAAAAAGATTTATCAGACAGGTTTGGTAAAAAAAAAATACAGAAACTGGTGATGAATTCTAAAGATGATCACGTAAAAAAACAGTAAATAGCCTTTCAGAATAAACATCTCACAGAAGACACGAGGAAGCCCTGGTGTTCTGAGCTTGAACACACATGAACACTCATTATGATATATTATTTCTTATGTATTTTAGAGTCATTATGCTAGAAAACTTTTATAAATTAACATTTATACTCCTGAAGGATATTGGCCTGTTTTCCTTACTTATGCATTTCTTTTTGTAAAGTCATCCTCATAGAATGAGCAGGAAATTGGTCCTTCTTTAACACTATAGAAGGATTTGTGTAAATTTGGTGTTACCTCTCCCTTAAAGTTTTAGTGGAATTCACAAGGTAGCCCATTTGACGATGACTCATCTTTTAAGACCCTATAATATTCTTGCAGAAGATCTTCTGATCTTTCTCAAAAGCTCTGGTAGCTTTTGAGCTACATTGGTAGCTCACAAATGTCTATAACTACAAGTCCAAGGAATCTGACTCTTTCTAGCCTCCATTCATTCTGAATATGGATGAATCACCAGTTGAACATAGTGGTTTTCCTGATTCCTCTTTCTCACAGTTTGGAGAAGATGCATCCTATCTCTTCTTTTTAGGAAACATATAGCTACTCTCTACCTATTTGAGTTCTGAGCATCAGGTATCTTACAAAACCTCCAATAGGAATCTCTTCAGAAAAGTGACGGTTAAAAATTAAATTCTATTTTATTTTCAATTCTAATACATGACTACTTTTGATTAAAACTGTAAACTGTTAACACCTTTTCAAATCTACTTGACAAATATGTCATTTTCTTTTATTAAAAACTAACAATTTTTGAAAGTTTCTGGAGTTTAGAAGACATAATTTTAATTTTGATATTGATGTGTCCTTTGAACACAAATAAATTTCAAAGGATGGAATTAAGAACAAGATTATTGGATTGTGGACATTTTTTTTTCTTAATGTGCTTGAGGGATTAAGATGTATCCTTGGCAGAAAGAGAACCCTTATTCACTTGGGATTGAATTAAAAAACTGGTCCAGACACTCTGGAAAACAGTACTGTGAATTCTCAAATAGTTAAAAGTCTAGCATATCACCAACACATATTATCCTTTGGCATGCCTCTGGAGGATTCCATATTGTACTGAAATACTTGCTTAGCTATATCCATTAATTTTCTTAGGCTTAATAGGAAATGGAAACTACCTAAATGTCTTTCAACTGAAATGGATAGTGAAAAGTTGGTGCATATGAAAAATGGAATACCATTCAGCTGCTAAAAATACAAAATTATGAATTTTGCATGAAAATTGATGGAACTAGGAAAGATCATGTTGAGTGAGGTAACCCAACTCTGATTCAGAAAGACAAATATTATATGTTAATACTCACCTGAGTCTCCTAGCTCCAAATCTTCAGATCTTAGAGATTACATAATCTGGAGCAATTTTAGAAACCAGGAAAGCAAAAAGGTCCTTAGCAGTGATGGGTTGTTGAGCAACAGAGACAAAGAGCAAGAAGAAAAGTGGTCGGACAGGGTACATGCAATAATGGAAGGAGGTATAATTAGAGAGAGATTTTGTGTCCCTGGGAGTGAGAGGAGTGAGGAAGTGAAGAAAGGACAGGTACATATACAATGAATCTGTCATTAGAAGGGGTTCTTTAATCATCACAAGCTAGAACACCACCATGTTTGTTAGGTACAGCAGACGGGAAAGGATTATCTAGTCTGGAGCTATATCTAGCAAAGTAATCTCAGGATCTAAATATCCAAGTAGAGGAAGCTACAGTTGTTAGTCTTTGAATACACTGGTCAATAAAACTGAATACTCAGATTCCCCTGGAAAGCTTTACAATACTTCTAGAATTTGGCCAATATAATTTAAAAAATGGCAATTTGCCATGGGTCATAGGGGCTTAGAGACCTCTGCAAAGTGTCGCGTCCATCCTTTACCAGCAAGAACGACGCAACACCGAGGAATCTTCTCTCAGTTTATTTGGGAACCTTGATTTATAGGAAGTGGCCCTGAACCCAGGAAGGTGGGGCTCAATATATCCAGCATCTACGCCCAGGTGGCATGCTAGGATAGGTTGTCACCAAGCAGATTTAGAAGAATACGTGGCCTCTCTCCTAAGAAGGAGTTGTTTATCACTGAGAGCACTCGCCGTCGGGCTGGTGGAAGGCGGAAACCGCTGCCATCTTTTAAGCATGGTACTCTGCAGCTCCCAACAGCAAAGTACTTAAATAAATACAAGTAATTATAATATTAATTATCTACATAATAAAAACCCTGCAATACACAGAAATATGTGTACAAATAGAATTGTATAATTTAAAATAAGTATTGTCATCTGAGGTCTCCATTTCACTCCAAGAGCCAAAGATAATCTAAGTAACCTCCCTGTACTGGGAGGTTTTGTGTGTCAGCTTGACACAAGATATAGAGTCATCAGAAGAAAGAGCCACAGTTGAGGAATTGTTTCCTTGAGTCTGTAAGGCATTTTATGTTTTAGTGACCAATGATTGAGGGCCCAGCCCAAGGTGGGTGGTGCCATCCCCGGGGATGCTGCTCCTGAGTTCTATAAATAGGCAAGCTAAGCAAGCCCTAGGAAGCAAGCCAGCAATCAGCATTCTTCTGTTGCCTCAGCATGAGCTCCTGCCTCCAGGATTCTGCCATGTTTGAGTTCTTGTCCTAACTTTCTTTGGCGGTGAACAGCTATGCAAGTCATGCAGCTGGACTCAGTGAGTCCCACTAAGTCCTGAAGTTAAATATTACACATTTGAATAACTATTCTGGAAAGACTGATTTTAATCATGAGAGCTTTAAGGAAATGCTATAAATGGATGGTATCAGGAGTCAAAGGAATATTCAAGGAACAGCAAATAAAGCAGACTCATAGAAACACACAGTTCCCTCATTTCTAATAACAGTGCCAATACTCCAGGAAGCTAACAGAGATGGACATAAGGATAAGGCACAAGCAATACCAAATATTAAGAGTAAGTTTCCAAGTGATATTGCCTATAGGATGAATGGAAAACCTGGGCAGATCCCAGAGGAGATACAGTAGTACAAAATATAAAATGGATTGATCTTGCTTTGGCTGGTAAGTTGTCTTGAGAACCCAGACTCTACTGGATGGTATACAAGAAATTATTAGCCACTAGAGACAAAAGTTAACTCTTACTGTATGATATTGTAACCTCACTTGCTGTCAAATGGGAATGTTGTTCTACCTGTAGGTGTGCCTAGTTAGAAAAGTTCCTTTGTAGTTTTCAAGACTCTACTTATGCGTCTGAGAGTAGAGATAGAGATCAAAAGGTAATGGCTACTGGTGGGAGAGCTGGAGGCTGAAAATGGAAATAGGCAAGGCACAAAATGCTAATTACAATAACCATTGTTAGAATCTTAGGAAGTAAAAACTGGTTGTAAAACTGTTCATTCAAACCATCGAGACTGTAGAAATAAAGATGGTTCAAGCTCTTAGGAGCCACTTGCTTGAACAATGACAGGTAGTCACAGTCTCTACCTTACGCTCCAAGGTCACTGAAACCATCTGGAGCAAGGCCTCCATTATTTTACTGCGAGAAGAAAATTTCTTAGGGCTGTTTATTTGAAAGCTTTTGAAGAAAACAGATATTTCTGGGCTTCTTGAGCATTTGTGACAGAGCAATCTCTAATGCACTTGAAATTCAAAGCATTTGAATTCATTTATGATACTAAACATGTGGCGATTTCCATTTTTAAACAGTTTAAGTAAGACTTTTCCAAACATAACTAAGCATAGTAAATTAAATTCTACCCAGCATGCAGGTACATCAAGGAGTCTGTGAAAGTATTGAGCAACTTGTCAAGGATCTCTGAGATGAAACATACCCTGTGTAACATTACTGATAGTATGTTAAGATTAGAGAATATGTTAAGTACCTGTACAGATATTGTCTATGCCCAGAGGGACAGTTATATAACAATTTTATAGCAAAGAGAATTTTACAGAAATGGAAATACTATTATGTGAAACAAGGAGACAAAGTCTGGTTCATGCCAATCCTGTCTACTACCATTTATATCCTTCTAGAGATGTCCCTGCTATTTATTAGCAGCTAATTTTAGACAGTCACTATAATTCAAAAATATGTACCAGTTGACACAAATGTGAGGAAGTTATCAGAAGACAGAGTCTATCAGATGATTTTAATCCAAATACATTAATTCTTTGGGATAAAATTAAATTCTTTGGACCTTATTGGTTTGATAATAATGAATTAATCAATGAATCAGACAAATGGCACACATAACATGGAAAACCAAAGCACTGGTATTCCTGGATTATGAGTAAAATCAGAGAGATGTTCTGCATTTTCATCATTCTTATATTCTTTATTGATCTTAAACATGAAGTTCTAGGATCTATAAGGAAATAGATTAATTAGTTCAACAGCTTTCATGGTTGGGTTGACTACAGCCAAGTTCTGGGTTAGGGTTTCTTAATTTGTGATGTCAAAGAAAAACAAAGAGAGGAGTGAGGAAAAGAAGAAAGAAAGAATGAAAGAAAGAAAGAAATGAAGAAAGAAAGAAGCTTTTCAGTTTCATGAAATCCCACTTGCTGTTTTTTTAATTTTTTACTTAAATTAAAAACAATCTTATTTAACATACCATCCCAGTTCCCTCTCCCTCCCATCCTCATACTACCTCCACCATCTCCCCATCCCACTTCACATTCACCTTTCAGAGATGGTGAGGACATCCTTAGGGGTTCATCAAAGTCTGTCAAATCATTTGGAGAAGAACCAAGTGCCTCCCCCACCCCGCGTAGTGCCGTTGGTTGTCCAACTGGTGTTCAGTTTGGGAAGTTTTCTCCTGTGCCCATGCAGTCAAGAGAATTCCCTACTTTCTCTTCTACTAGGTTCAGTGTGTATTTGAAATACTTGTACTTGAGTATTGTGCTAGGTAAAAATTATGGATCTACTTGTACTCATCAACATGCAGATAAACAGAAAAGGGCCATTTGTTGAAATTTGTTGAAGATGCTTTCTTTTTTCTGTTGTGCATTTGTGTCTTTGTTTTAAAATATAAAACCAAGTATCCATTGGTGTGTGGATTTATGTCTTTGCCTTCAGTTCAATTCCATTGCTCAGTGTGTCTGTTTTTATGTCGATACCATTCCGTTTTTATTACTGTAGCTCTGTAGCATAGCTTGAAATCTGGCATGGTGATACTCTAGTAGTTCTTTTATTGTTCCTGATTGTTTTCACTAACATGGGTTTTGTTCATTTTTCTGATATAGTTGGTTTGGTTTTGTTTGTTTCTCTGATGAAATTGAGTACTGTCTTTTCAAAGTCTGTGAATAATTGTGTTGGAATTATGATGAGCATAGTATAGAATTTATAGCTTGCTTTTTGGTAAGATGACCATTTCTACTATGTTAATTCTACTGATCCAAGAAGATGGGAGAACATTCCATCTTCTGAAATCTTTTTTCAATTTCTTTAAGGATTTAAAGGTTTTCTCATGCATGTTATCACTTGCATGGTTTGTGGCTATTTTAAAAGATATAGTTTCCTTGATATTTTGTCTGAAATTTATTTGTATTTAGGATAATACTAATACTTTTGAGATATTCTTGTATCCAGCCACATTACTGAAAGAGTTTATCAGTTGTAGGAGTTTCATGGTAGAATTTTTGAGGCTACTTATCTATACTATCATATAATCTGCAAGTAACAATAATTTGAATACTTCCTTTCCAATTTGTGTCCCCTTTATCTTCTTCAGCTTAACTATTGGTCTAGCTCGAACTTCAAATACTGTATGAACAGATATGGAGAGAGTTTAAAACTTTGTCTTGATTTGTAAGGCATTGCTTTAAATTTCTATTCATTTTTATGTTGCCATAGGATTGCTGCAAACTGCCTTTGTTATGTTTATGTATATCCCTTATATCCTAAACATTAAAAGACTTTTATCATAAAGGGTGTTGGATTTGGTCAAAGGACTTCTTTGTATGTAATGAGATGATCATATGTTTTTGTTTATGTTTTGGTTTTGGTTTTCTTATGTTTAGTTTAGGATACCATCATTAGGACAAAACTGCAGCCTGTAGAATGAGAAAAGATTCACCATCTCCACATCCAATAGAAAACTAATAAAAAAAAAACTTATAAAGAACTCAAGTAGGTAGACATCAACAAGCCAAACAACACACAAAAAATTAGGGTACAGGTTTAAATAGAGAATTCTAATTAGAGGAATCTCAAATGGCTGAGGAACACTTACAGAAATGTTCAAAATCCTCAGCATCAGGGAAATGCAAATCCAAACTACTTTGAGTTTCCAACATATACCTGCCAGAATGACTTATATCAAAAACAAAACTGAAAGTGACAGCTCATGCTGTTCAGGATATCAAGCAAAGGAAACATTACTATATTACTGGTGGGGCTGCATAGTAGAGCCACTATGGAAATCAATATGGATGTTTCTCAGAAAATTGGATATCAGTGTATCTCAAGAAAGATCCAAGTATATTACTCTTGGGTATATACCCAAAAGATACCCCATACTAACACAAGGACACTTATTCAACTATGTTCCTAGCAGATTTATTCATAACAGCCAGAAACTGGAAACAACCAAATCGCCCTTAACTGAAGAATGGATAAAGAAAATGTGGTATATTTACCCAGTGGATTATTACTCAGATCTTAAAAATAATGACATCAGGAAATTTGCCAGCAAATGTGTGGCACTGGAGTAAATCATGCCATGTGAGACAGCCCAGACCCAGAAAGATAGTGATTGTATATATTCACTTAAAGTAGCTATTAGCTGTTAGGTAAAGAATAATCATACTATAATCCACAGTCACAGAGCAAATATATATATATATGTATATATATATATATATATATATATATATATATATACATATATATATATATATATATGAGATGTCTGGGGTAGGGTGAGGCACATGAATCTCTGTGGGAAGGGTAACAAGAACAGATTTTGTGGGTGGACTAGGTAGGAGGGGTGGGGATAGCAAGGATCATGTGGGGGAGAGAGGGAATGCGTGAGAGAGCACAATGAGAGATGAATGGAATATTGGAAATGAAAAATGACTGCAAAATGAAAACTGACTTAGAACTTATGAAGGTGACTCTAGTGAGGACTCCTAGTAAGCAAGGGTATGAAGTCTGATATAGAAATCTTTAACCAGGCTAGGCTCCCAATGGTGGGACTGAGACATCAATCCAGTCATAAAATTTGTGACCACAAACTTTTCTTGCAAAAATATGTGCTGGGGAAATGGTGGCACAGAGCTTGTGGTAGGGGCCAACTAATGACTGTTCTAACTTGATACCCAAGACAAGAAAGGGAGTCCATGATGGAAAGAGCCTAGATAGTTAATATCTGGAAGCTAGATGGCTAAGAAACATAGGATAACACCAAATAGCACTGTCAAAAAGTCAACAAAATGATTTCTAACAATATTCTGCTATACTCATAGGATTGGTGTAAAGACAAATTTTATCAGAGAGGCTTCCTCCCTCAACTACTAGTAGAGATACAGACACCCACAGCAAAACATTAGGCAGATCTTGGAAACTCAACCAAAATTAGGGAATAAGGAAGCAGAAGGATGGTAGGAATGATTGTAATAGTCAATGGGGTCGAGGACATCACAATAATACTGCCCACAGAGTCAACTAAGCAGGGCTCATGGGGGCTCACAGAGACTGAAGTGGCAACCATAGAGCCTGCATGGGTCTATCAAGGCCCTCTGCATACATGCAATGGTTATTTAGCTTGAGAAATTGTTGGGCTCTTAACAATGGGGGTAGTGGTATCTCTGAATCTTTTGCCTACTTATAGGAAATCTTTCTTCCTATTTGGTTTCCTTGTCTAGCCAGGAAAGTTTATGATTACTTGTAATGCATCTTGTTATGTCTTGCTTGATATCACTGGGAAGGCTGCTCTTTTCTGAAAGGAAATGGAGGAACAGTGGATGAGGGGAGAGCAGAATGGGGATACTGCAGAGGAGCCTGCAGGTGGTATGTATTGTTTGAGAAAGTGGTACATTTAATAAAAAAATGACAGAAAAGAATCAAAACCATTCAAATGAAGGCATACACAAATTTCAAAGTAGCAAGAGAAACTTAATTCACGATTGAAGCCATAGCATAGACAAGGAAGAAAATGCTGTTAAAAGTGACAGGGGCACAAACTAGAATGCATACAGGGCTCCAGGTATTATTTGATATTTTGCTTCATGGAATTAAAGTGAAAGTGGAGGTGTGGGATGCTGTTTGAATTAGCAATTAAGAGCAAATAGTGCTGTAGCAAAAAAAAGTGATTTCATTTACCAGCACACATATAAGGCAGCTCATCACTGTGTGTAACTCCACATCCAGTGCATCAACAGTACCCTTTTGAATCTGAGGCGAGTCATTCACACACGCGCAGACACAGACACAGACACACACACAGACACACACGCACATACACATTCATGTGTGTGTGTATGTATATATGTATACATATATATATAAATATACATATATATACTTGTGAATATATGTGTATATATACTTATTGAAATAACAACAATAAATGTTATTAAAAATAGAAGGTAGAGTTTGATTGATAAAGAAGACAGCATAAGAAGTACTTTGTTTTATTAGAGGACTTGAGTTATGTAAAGTTTTGCTCACTGCACATGTCCATTCCCATAAAGCTTCTGACTCTTATCACATGGATTCTCTGTTATGTATGGACATAAGTTAGTATGTAGGACTTTACACCAAATTTGGAAATTTAATTTTAAGATATTACTATATTTAAAGTTGAAAATAACATGAAAAGTCAAAAGATGTGGATGAATATCGTTTGGAATAAAATAGTGTTTGGTGTACAAACCCAATGACTTCATTTGCATACCTCAAACTTCAACATCATCCCATTATCACATTTTGGACCTCCTAAAACTCCTTACAACCACCAAATCCACTTACTCATATTGTTGTTTACTTTGTTCAAGAACATAAAAGATATCACTTATGCTATCTATATACTTCTAGATATAGGTCCATTAGCTAGAGCATGGCTGACCTGTTGAGTCAAACCATTAAAGAAACCATACTTTCCTTTCTCCAGAAGCCATAAACTATCCATAACTACTTAGAATTTGTGCAACATGATCCCTTCCCATTCTGTATGAGAATTCTGACTTGTTTGCACTTGTTACAGATCTTATTCAGGGATCCACAGCTCCTGTGAGGTTGTGCATACAGAAGCAATGCCATGTTCAGAAGAAACTATTTTAGTTCATTCCTAACCAACCTCTGTCTCTTTCTGTCTTTCATTACATGCTTCTGTCATCTGGTCAATGGTGAAGGGGTGCTGTATAGATGCCCCATTTGTGGATGAACATAGCATATACAAGTATTGTGTGCAATTTGACCTGTATGTTTTTATGTTATCCATCATCCTCTGAGAGGAAAAAGTCCCTGATAAAGTTAGAATGTTACACAAATTTATAAGTAGAGGGAAGTGAATATCAAGGAAATGATGACACTTTTTCTATTTAGGAAGATGATAGAAGGTCCTGTAGGCTCTAATTTTGTTGGTTCTTGGTCACATATGCAGTACCAGGCATGTGTTTCCTACTGGGGAGTAGGACTTAAATCCAATCACAAAGCAGCTGGCTCATCCCAATATAATCTATGCCACTATGGTACTTGTGTTTTTATTTCCATGGTAGAAAATGTTTCAGATCACCAGGTTCAAGGTGGGTAATACTATTGTTGAATTTCTTTCTCTCTGCAGCCTGTGCAGCACCTTCCAGGACTACAAGAGCTAGCAAGCAGGGAGGAAAGTTCCTGTTCAGAACAGACTTGAATTTTCCATGTCTTATATGCTATATTTGTTGTGATTTCTTTAATAGAGTTTTGCCATCAAGTTCTGGTGGGCAACCAAGAGTGATGGAAATAGTGTGAATTCTTTTGGAAGGTTTCCATCTGGTCAACAACTATGCAAGACATCCTAAAGCTTTTCCTGGTAGTTTCATTTGAAACCAGTGGGGTTGGGAAAGAATTTTTCCTTTGTGCATGTTACTCCAATTAAACACTTTTATGTAAATATATCTATAATCTGCATATCCCCAGTACATACATTTATGAACTTTATAAAGTAGGTTTCTATTTCTCTTTTCAAGCATCCTTAGTGTTACTTACTCCCTAACCCTTCTTTACCCTCACATGTTTCTCCCACTTCAACTACCTTCCCCAATATAACTCTTGTCTCCTTCATATTACCTATATCCTACAACCTATTTTTCCTTCTTTTGAACTTTTTTCTGCCTCCCAAAATTGTCTATTTCTAATGTACTATTTTTAACAGATACTCTAAATTAACTACACAAGGTGATGGAAGGCACCAGGAGAGCTTTGTCCACCAAATCAACTAAGCAGGGCTTACACGTGCTCAAAGAGACTAAAGCAGTAACCAGGGACATACATGAGTATGCACCAAGTTCTCTGTATATACATTATAACTGTTAGCTTGATGCATTGTTGAACTCCTAAGAGTGGAAGAATGTCTATCTGTGATTCTTTTGCCTGCACTTGGAACTCTTTGCCTCCTATTGAATTGCCTTCTGCAGGCTAAAAATGAAGGCTTTTGCCTTGAAGTCTTGTATCTTTTCTTTTTGTAAAGATAATAAATAAGCTTTTTATTATTTGAATTATTTAATTACCACTCATATTTACATATCCATCCCCCCATTCCCTTGCCCTTCCATCCTCCCATGCTCCCCACCAACACCCCCAACCCATCCCCCAACTCCTCCCCAGGGACAGTGAGGACCTCCACCAGGGACCTTCAAAGTTTGTCATATTATTTGGGGAAGGGTCCAGGCCCTCCTTGCAGTATCTGGGCTGCAACAGTATCCCTCCATAGGGAATGAGCTCCCAAAGTCCCTTTGTGCTCTAGAGTTGAAGACTGGTTCCACTGTTAGAGATCTTGTTTTGCTCTATTTCTCATATCTTGGAGGTGGAGTGGATCTTGGGGATAGGAAATTGGGGAGAAATGGAAGGAGTAGAGGGTTGAGAAACTTTTTTCAGGATGTATTATATGAGTGAAAATTTCATTTTTAATTTAAAAAAGTAAAACATATAACATTTTGACTCTAAGGTTGATTAGTGAGGACATAAGATGTCTGATTTTCTGGTCTTTATCAGAGTGTTAACCAATGTTTACTAGCTCCATCTGTGTACATGAGAATTCAACTTTTGTTTGGAGGAGTTTAAATCCCATTGTATATAGGAATCACATTTTCATTGTTTGTTCACCAGGTGATGGAGAATAACATGAATGAAGCTTTTGTGAAATCCATTTACAATGGAGTCACTATGAATTTAATTCACTGTAGCAAGCACTATTATATTATATTATATTCTCAAAAAGCAGGATGGAGAAATATATGTAATTTAATTTTTTCTCTAGCTTCCATGTTATATTTATATTTTGAATTCCTATAGTAGTATAATGTAGCTAGACATCACATCATAAAATTATTTTCTTTACTTATAAACATATTTACTGTATTCATCCATTATTCAGCTAATATTTATTGATGCCTTTTGCATATGTGCAGTGAATGTACATATATGCATGTTCACAGTACATCATTTCCTTCAATTTAATTTAATTAGATCAATAGGGTACTTTGTTGCTCAACACAAGTGTCCACTATTGCTACAGAAGCATCAGGATAGCAATGATGTAGAAATTTTTGGTCTTAAACAATTATTGTCTTTTTTTCATACTGGTTGATTTGTTAAAATCATGGTTCATAAAGGTTGAGCTCAGATGGACAAAACTCTAAGCTAAAGTTATTTACTGGTCTTTTCCTTAGTTAAGTTTCCTTTCCTGACCATAGAGTGGACTTGTATTTGGAAGGTGTAATTGAGAGGCAGAGAGTGAGACATTGAAGAACTTCCATAAGCATGGAACAAATTCACAAAAAAAGGAAGGAAGGAGAGAGAGAGAGAGAGACAGAGACAGAGACAGAGACAGAGACAGAGAAAGACAGAGAGAGGAAGGAAGGAAGGGAAGAAGGGAGGGAGGGAGGGAGGGAGGGAGAGAGGGAGGAAGGAAGGAAAGCAGGAAGGAAGGAAGGAAGGAAGGAAGGAAGGAAGGAAGGAAGGAAGGAAGGAAGGAAGGGGAGATTCAAGGTCTTTAGAAATTTCATTGACTTGTGGTACCTGGCACCATTTTTTTTTTTAATTAGCTTCTCAGTCAACATCTGGAAGGAAACCATTCTGAGCAACATCATTAAAAACAGCTCTGATAAAGCACGGTCACTACTATGTATCATAAAGCAGGTCCACATATGAGTGAGTAAATATCATGTTTGTCTTTTTGTGGTTGGGTTACCTCACTCAGAATGGTTTCTTTGAGTTCCATCCATTTTCCTGCAAATTTCAAGATTCCATTGTTTTTTTTTTTTTTTTTCTGCTGAATAGTACTCCATTGTGTAAATGTACCACATTTTCTGTATCCATTCTTCAGTTGAGGGGCATCTAGGCTGCTTCCAGTTTCTGGATATTACAAATAATGCTTCTATGAACATGGTTGAACAGATGTCCTTGTTATATGAATGTGCTTCTTTTGGGTATATGCCTAGGAGTGGAATTGCTGGGTCTTGTGGTAGACTGATTCGCATTTTCTTGAGGAGTCGCCATACTGATTTCCAAAGTGGCTGTACAAGTTGGCACTCCCACCAGTGGAGGAGTTTTCTTCTTTCTCCTCAGCCTTTCCAGCATAAACTATCATTGCTATTTTTTATTTTAGCCATTCTGAAAGGAATAAGATGGTATCTCAGAGTTGTTTTGATTTGCATTTCCCTGATGGCTAAGGATGTTGAACACTTTCTCATGTGTCTTTTAGCCATTTTAGATTCCTCTATTGAGAATTGTCTATTTAGTTCTGTACACCACTTTTTAATTGGATTGTTTGGGGACAGGTACCACAAGAGTAATTGAACTGTGCTGTTTTTCTGGGATTTTGTTTTTTACTTTTTTTTTTTAAATGGAGAGTGCTGGATGTCTCTACAATTTTGTTCAAATGACTGCAGAACCTGGAAAAGCTGTTGCTGCTATTGATGCATAACATACTTCCATTATTGGTCTATATATAATTTGAATTTTTGGAAACTAGCTGTGCTGTCAACTTTGAAAAAAAATGATCCCAGTTTACCATGTTGAGTTGGCATTGTACAAAAATTAACAGCCATATTAGTCTAGAAATGTTGAACTTATTTTTTTTCCATTTGTACAGGGGTAAAACACTGTATTAAATATGTAAGGTCTTAAAAAAAGAAGATATTTTGAAAGCCCATCCCTTGTGAAGGGATGCTCTTTTGACCTGGACACATGGGGAAGGGCCTAGGCCTGGCCTAGGATGATGTGGTAGACTTTGGAGAGCCCCTTTTGAGGGCCTTACCCTGCCTGGGGAGTAGAGGGCGGATGGCTAGTGGCAGGTGGGATGTTGGATGGGAGGGGAGGGAGAGGGAAAAGGGATTGACATCTGAAGCAAGCTTGTTCCTAATTTGAAATAATAAAATAAAATAAAATAAAGAAATTCCATTGAAGGTATCATTTTACCTCAAATCAGTGAACAGGTAATTACATTTCATTTCTTTCTTTCTTCCTTTTATTTAAAATATATTTTACTCTCACATAAATATAATCTGATTACAGTTTCTGATCCCTCTAATCCTCACAGTTCCTCCCCACATTCCATTTCATTGAGATCCATTCTCTTCCTGTCTCTCAATAGAAAACAAGCAGGTATCTAAGGGATAATTACAATATAATACAATATAATATAATATGGTATAATATGATAAAACAAAAACTAAAATATCAGAATAGGACAAAACAAAGAGAAGTAAAGGAACCCAAGAGAAGGTGAAAGAAACAGAGACCAATTGTTTCTATACTCAGGAATTCCAAAAGCACACTAAAGTAGAAGCCATAATATATTTTCAAAATATATTCTGTAGAAAAATAAGAGGAAAATAATACAAATAAAACAAAAGATAAAATTAAAAGTAAGAAAAGCCATGGCATGATATTGTGAGAATAAGAATCTATAAAGCTTTTGTTGAGTTTATTTTCTGTAAACCATCCATTGCTGAGCATGCAGCATGCCCTTCAGATTAATTTGTTTCCACAGTGAAAATTCTCCCATAGTAAATTAAATTGTCATTTTCAAATGTTTGTGTATTGGACATTGCTCCTGGGAAGGGATGGGGGAATGTGGCTACTCTTCCATTGAGCTCTAGGACTCTATCTGGAATAGAGTCGTGACAACCCTGTGCTTGCTACCTTGGTTTCTGTGAGATCATTCGCGCACCAAACATTTTGATTTAGAGGGATTTTTTTTATGTCCTCTATCCTCTCTAGTTCATACAATCTTGATAATTCCAATATCTTGTTCAGCAACCCCGGAATGCTGTTACACATTTTATTAGTTATTTTTCTTAGTACATTATTTTTGCTTACAAATATTTGTATAATTACATTTTATTTTTTGTCTGGTGTTAGGAAATATATTAACCACATTAAGAGTTACCCTGTCTTTTAGAGTTTAAAAATAATCCTTTCCGGCCCCTCTTGTTTTTAGAGTCTAGGTTAAGAAGTCAAGTCATATGCTGATCAGTCTGAATTTATATATTACTAAATCTTTTCCTCTGCCATTTTTTAATATTCTTTCATTGTTCTTTACATGTTTTGATTATTGTGTGCTGATGGGACCATATTTTCTGGTCCAATCAAATTTGTTCACTATAATTTTTTTTAGTTTAAGAAAATCATCTTGTATGATTTTGTTGACAATATTTTCTAGGTGTTTCTACTTCCTTTATTGGTATTATTCTTAGTTTTTGGTATTTTCAGAGTTTTCCAATTTCCAGGATGTTTCATGCCAATATTTTTCTTTTTTAGTACTAATTCTTATGGACTGAACTTCTATTTCTTCTATTGTGTCCTCAATGCCCAAGAGAATCCCTTCCATTGCTTGAATTCTCTTGATGAGGCTTGTCTCTGAGGTTACTGTTCAAGTTCCTAGAATTTTCATTACAGATTTCTATTTTTTTTATTGATTTTATTTCCAATTTCAGCTATTGGACCCTTTAATCATTTCTTTCCACTATGTTTTCAAAGATTTCTTTAATTCTATTAATTTTCATTTTAAGACATTCTATCATGTTCATAAAGACTAATTTAATCTCTTTTTCTTGTGTGCTAGAGATTTTGTAATTCTTAAGACCTACTGTGAGTCAGGTTGCTGGGGCTAAGTGAAGAAATACTATTATCGGTGTTCTTAAATTTGTTTTCATTCTGTTTTCTAGGCATCTGGATTTGGGATGATTGTAATTGTAGTTCCTGATATCTGGTCTTGTCTTTGTTGGGAACATACCCTTCTCATTTGTTTGTTTCCCTCACTTCTGATACCCTTATGGGTGTGGACAAGTGGAGTTTGGGTAAAATATGTTTCTAGGTTTTGGAAGCTGATAAGCAGGAACAGGGATTGGCTGTAGGAGTGAAGGAGTCTAGAGGAGGGAGGAAAAGCAGAGTTTTCCACCAAGATCTGATTAGTCCCCTGGGAATTCGGTCAGAAAATGAGGAGACGACTCAACAGGTAGTCTTCTACAGAGCTTTTAAAGGAAAGGCCATGTTGGATGTGGACAAGAAGAGGGAGAATGAAGAGCTGAGATTTACCTGCTTGCATTACTGGCCTACTTGCTTTTCTCACAGGCTTGGCGATGGTTTTGCAGAGAATGCCTGCTGGAGTTTGGACCTGTAATTACAATGTGAGTCGGGGGAAGTTTGTAGGAGAAGATCTGCATGAACCATGGAATATGAGGGCAGAGAGGCAGTGGAGGCAACACACAGCAGGTGGTCTGCTACAGAGACAGCCATGATACTGGAGGATTGGATTTGGAGGAAACTAGGGAGAGGTGAAGATCTGCAGTTAGAAAACTCAATTTTCTAACAAAAATTAAGTTCTACTACTAATGGGAAGAAAAACAATGATGCAAACAGATTATAAACATAGGGAAGAAATTTTAATTGTGATCAATGTTAAAAATCACAGTCATCAAGTGCCTTTTACTGTGTGTGAAATACATACATACATACATACATACATACATACATATATGTCTGTATGTAGATGCATTCATATATGTATGGATCATAATCTGTGGATTAATATATACATACATATCATCAATTCTCAGTTCATTTCCTTAGCCCTTATTTCAAATAAACTAGAAGGCTGATTCCAAGATCATTTCATCTCTCAGCCTTATTCACTGTGCCCTTCATACTAGCTGGCTGTGTTGCCATTTTCTTTCACATTAGGTATGATTGTCTTAAGCTTGTTCTGTGTGGAGTTGATTTGTCTTTCCACACTATCGATTATCTCCTTTCTGCTTCATTTCCACTTTATGGCATTCAATTGTGTTATTTCTCCTTAATTTATTCCCTCAGTTTGCCTGCCTCACTTGTCATTACATTTTGCTGTCTTGTCTTATCTTTTATTTCAGAGTTGCTACTTTTAATGTCTTGGTGTATGCATGTTAAATCTGTACTAAATCTTTTCTGCCTCAGTATTTCTTTCCTTTTACATGTTATCTATATTTTCCTTTTGGATTATGTCATTTTATGTGCTGAATTACCTTCTATGTTTTGTTCCTTAATCAGAATTTATCTGGATGAGGTCTGTTCTATCTATATCTAATTATGAAGTGTTGGACATAATATAAGATTCTCTCATGATTTCCTTTTCATTTGATAATTTCACTAATCATATATGTAAGAGTATCCTAAAATATAGTCTTCTAGACTCCAGTAATATGTAAAAGAATTATTCAATTTTGTTATATTAAATTGCTAATACTACATATTAAATTACTACATATTAAATCATGTATAAACACTTTTGTGCATTTTCTATAAATGTGTAATTTTTGTAAGCTTCAAACTTACTTCTCTTTCAGTCTGCCTATGTCATTAGACAGAAGTATTGCCTCCTCAGAAATCATAGTGTTTTTTTTTTATTTTTTTTTACCCAGGGTATGTGTGTTCTTTTATCCCCAATAATCTTTTTTATTAATTTATTTTTTTGCATTCTCATCCAAGTTCACCCGACTTCCTCTCCTCCTGCCCCCCCACTCTAGATGTTTTTTAATTGCTGTTAAACAACCATGTATTTGACAGACAGTATTCTAGTTGTTTGCATGATGTTGCAACCATTATCTGTGTCATCCTTTAGTATGGATACTTCTTAACTGTTTTTGGAATATGTTGTCACTTCAATGGACAGTGCATTACAACTAAGCTGCAGCTTACTTTTGCTTGCCCCAGTGGTATTACTGTAGCTTTTCTACATAATCAGTTTTTGTCCTGAATATTGCAAGGTTAAGTTATTGGGTATCTCAGTGTTTTTATAAATTATTCTAACAAACAAAACTATGAACAACATTAAAATGTGTTCTTTATGTGGTTCCCACATTGGATTAACAGATGCTGTTAGAGAATAACACAGATTGAGGTATAATTGATCAAAAATGTGTCTCCAACTGGAGGTTGGTGGATGTTGAAAGCCTAATAAATAACATGCCTCTCCAAGTTTTAGTAGGTTGTGGACAACAATTTCCTTGTGTCTGTAACACAAAGAGTTCAAAGCCAAAATTATTTGAAAAAACTTTTGTTCCATATTTTCACATAGTGTTGTATGTGTTTCCATTAGTGCATGTGGAACACACACATCTGAAGATACAAAGCACACATGAAAGAAAACTTTTGATGTCTACCTTTGTCAGTCAGAATGACTGATTCCAGATCCATCCATACAACTGAAAATTTCACATTTTAATTAACATTTACATAATAAACTTCGTGTAAATACCATATATCTTCTACATGTAGCTATCTAGTGTGTATATGCATGTTCATTTGGGATAGCATTATGACCTTTATAAGTAAAGTAGTTAATGAGAACTGGGAGCTCTGTTTCATGGGGGCTGAAAAGAAAAGAAAAGAAAAGAAAAGAAAAGAACTATGGTTTTCAAATGGGCATGGGGAATACCTTCAATCATGTCACTTGGGAGATAGAAACACTGGGATGGGTTAGAGCTTGAAAATCAGTCTATATTCCAGAGAGAGTTCTAGTCCATTATGTAATGAGATGTTGTTTAAACAACAACAACAGCAGCAGCAACAGCAGCAGTAACAACAACAACAACAACAACAACAACACACACACACACACACACACACACACCAGAAAACAGAAAAAAATACTTTTAAAGAAACCTTTCAGGGGCACTGTTGTTCTTTCTGTCTTGCCTCCCATTCCAAACAGACACTGACATTCTAAGTTTGGACTTCCAGCCTTCCAGTGTATGGACCCAGTACAGGTATGTTAACTTTCAATTACCAAGTCTCAGCTTTTGGATTCTGCTGTCCCAACTCAAACTAGGTTAAGCAATCTGCACATACACAAAGGAGAACTGGGGGAATCTTTCTGTATTCTAAGAAATTGAACAGTGTAAATGTGGCATTATAATTCATCCTTCTCTCATCATTGTGTCATATATCTCCAATAAGATCTGCAATAAATCAGGGATTGTAGAAAAGTGGAAAGATAATTGCATATGTAAATTTGATTTCTTTCGACTACTCAGTTGCCTTTGTTGAAGCTGATCCAGCTAGTTTCCATACCTGGTATTTCCAGATAACCAGAAAACCCATATTTTACATAAAATTTTCCAAATTCTAAATGTTGTTCAAAATGGTTGCATGACAGCAAAATAAATGTGTAGACTAAAATCATCTGGTAGATATGGAGGATGAGATTCCAGAAATATTTGATTTGCTTTCAAACAAATCTGTCAGATGCTCCTCAGCATGCAAAAGGAGATTTTGAATTGATATCAATCAATGTCCTATTTATGGTTCAGTTGTCAAAATGAGTCATTTATTTGTTTAATCTTGGCTACTCTAATATGATAGCTGATCCATCTTTATCTCCCTTCTGGATTACTGCCTCAGCCTCCAATTTCTCTGTCATTTTACCCTGGCTTCTTTCTGTCTTATTCTTCCCACAGAAATCACTATGATAGTCTATACATGAGAAAGCACATGTCAATCTCTAGTCAAAAGCTACATGGAAGCTTCCATTTGTACTAAAAGTAAAACCCTTGTTGTAAGATCCGAGATGATTTGCCCACAATGATATTTTCTAACTAATGGTCATTCAGAAAACTTCAGGTTTTCTGAAGTTTCTCAAAAACTCCAGCAAGAACTTTCCCTGAGGGTACACTTTTTGTCATTTGAATTTTCCATTCTAAATGTCAACCTTGCCAATTCTTCTATCTCTCATCACATGCATTCACTAATAAGACTTTTCCT
The DNA here is from genome assembly GCF_003668045.3 of Cricetulus griseus. Classification (NCBI taxonomy): domain Eukaryota; kingdom Metazoa; phylum Chordata; class Mammalia; order Rodentia; family Cricetidae; genus Cricetulus; species Cricetulus griseus. The sequence continues at coordinate 145,664,984 of NW_023276807.1, read as the reverse complement.
GTCTTTCTTTTTAAAAAAATTAAAAGTATGTTATTTAAATGATAAACAATCTTATTTTACATATCATTCCCACTTCCCTCTCCCTCACATACTTGCCTGCCCCCCACCAACCCTCCATCCCATCCCTCTTCTGCTCCCGAGGGAGGGTGAGGCCTACCATGAGGATCATCAAAGTCTGTCACACCATTTGGAGCAGGGCCTAGGTCCTCTGCAGTGTGTCTAGGTTGAGAGAATATCCCTCTGTGGGGAATGGGCTCCCAATGTCCATTCGAACACTAGAGATAAATAGTGTTTCACTACCAGAGGCTCCACAGATTACCCAGGTCTCCTAACTGACACTCACATTCTTGGGTTTCCCAGCTGTCAGTCTGGGGTCTATCAGCTCCTCCTTGTTCAGGTCAACTGTTTCTGTGGGTTTCTCCAGCCTGGTTTGGCCCTTTGCTCATCACTCCTCCCTCTCTAAAACTGGATTCCAGGAGTTCTGCTCAGTGTTTAGCTGTCGGTGCCTGCTTCTGCTTCCATTAGCTACTGGATGAAAGCTCCATGATGGCATATAAGGTATCTGAGAAAATTGATATGGCAACCTGTACATTCTTGTCTGAATAATTGAAAAATCAGTTATATTCGTGATCTAGGATTCACTCATAGATACTTTACTGTGTGATATAAGTTTGTAGTTGGTTTTCATTTTCACCATGGCTGTCTCAGTTAGGGTTGTCATAAAACACCAAGTCCAGAAGCCACTTGGGTAGTAAACAATTTATATAACTTATATAGCCACATCACAGTTCATCATTGATGGAGTCCAGCAGAGGAATCAAAAACAAAACAAAACAAAAAAGCAAGCAAACAAACAAAAAGCATGAGCTGAAACAGAGGTCATGCAGAAAAAGTAGTGTAGCTTGATCTACATATCATGCTGTTTTATTGTTTTTAATTATTTGCCTTTTAAGCTAATGCTATCCAATTCAGCAACTGGCATTCATGGGCTACCAGCAGAGGCTAGCCCACAAAAGCTAAAGCCTGTGGGAGCTGTTCCCTCAGGAATGAACCCTTTCAAAGCTACTAAGAAAATTTATTTAAATTTCCATTCCAGTAAAGAACTCAAGATTCAAAGGTTGAGGTAGAATCCTGCTTTTTCCCAGATAGGCAGAATAGCAAGCAACTTTCCTAGCTCACCTCTGCCTCTCCCAAGAAGTTCTCCTGCTGGTTCTCACCCCTCCTTACAAACCCTTCTCAACCTGGCTCCTCCCTAAAACTTCCTGTCAGCTAGTTGCTTTGCCAGCCTCCTGACTGCCAGAGAATTTTATTTAATCAAACACATCTTTTCATCATTAAACAAATATTCCAGACAGAAACCAAAAGTAACACACCTTAAATTAATATTATAAAACAGCTTGCTCAGTTTGCTTTCATGTTCCATTAAGGACACTGCATATAGTAAGTTGGACCTGCTTATATCAAACATGAATCAATAGAATACCCCACAGTCTTGCACACATATCAGTGTCCTGGGAATGTTTCCTCAATTAAGGCTTCATTTTTGAAAAGGACTCTAGCTTTTGTCAAGCTAATGTGAAACCAGACAGTACAATGTATTGTCCTTCTTCAATGTCCTTGAATCATCCTTGTGATTTTATGAAAAAAAAAAAACAAAAATCAAAAAGAACTATGAAACCCAAAATTGAAGCAAGTTAATTTTTTGTAAAGTTTAAATAAGATAAAGCTAAAAATAGGCTTGAAAATATGGGTGAGACACTCAGGGCAGACCCAGGAGCTATTGAATGTTTTCTGATAACTTACCTTATTGAAGTGAAGTCATAATAAGGGAGCTGAACTAAAAGTATATTTTCAGGAGCTACCTGTTTAGCTGGCCATGGTAGCATATGCCTTTAATCCCAGCACTCTGGAGTCAGAGGTAGACAGATCTCTGTGAATTCAAGGCCAGCCTGGTCTACATAGTGAGTTTCATGACAGCCAGGTCTACAAAGAGAAACTCTGTCTCAAAAAAAATAAAAGAAAAGAAAAGAAAAAGCGACTATTTTCTAGTTATCAGTCTCTTAACTCCATATCTTAATAAAAAGTCACTGCCTAAATATTGAATTTACTTGCAAGTAGGTCTGTTTTCTTACTTTGTACTTCTATATGTCTGCATTCTCTAATGTATACTTAAATATATAATCAATGTAGTCAACAGAAATGATGGTCTATAAGTAAAATATATTATAGTAAGAAATTACCAATACGGAGTCAGGTAGAAATATAAGGGTATTTAATAGAGAAAAGCCTTACTTACAGAGCGAACCAGCCAGCCGGTGGTAGTCTGTACAGCAAGAAGCAAAGAGAAACCGAAACCAAAAACGCAGTCCCCCTACTCACTCTGACCACGCCCTCACAAGCCCTCAGGTACTCTTGTAGCCAGCCCCTAAGAAGGCGTGGCTACAGCTTCCCCTACAATTCCCCTTTTAGTCTAAAAGAGGATTAAAACTTAACAGTATAAAGGTAAAATATAAGAAGATAACTATCTATTTTAACTAAACCCTAAAGTCATATATACACTATCCTAAGTGACAACAATGGGGAAAGGGGGCGTAGCATTTTCCAAGTTACTTCCTGCTGAAATGGGACAATGATAGTCATGTGGGGTCCTGTAGAAAGAAAATGTTAGTATCCAGTCCATGTTAGATGGGATTCACTTGATTGAAGATCTCGCTTGAAATCCTCAACTTGATTGAAGTCAGTACCCGAACCTCTGGCCGGAGTGTCAGCTGAAATGGAGCAAGTTGGATCCAGTGCAGTCGAGGAGATGTGGCCCATTTTCTTTCCAGGGTGTCCAGGGATTGCTGTCAGGCAGGTCTTCATTGGCTGTGTGGGACTCAAACATAAACAGTTAGCAGAGAAATGTTTGCTTGTGTATGTACACATGCTAGGGAATGCAACCATGAGAGCATAACAATTATGAAAGGGTGTACACCTTGAGAGAAAGATCCAAGAAAAGACAAAGACAGTCCCCAAATTCTTCTTTTATTCTGTATTACATCAATTGGCTTCTTGATACAACACAGAAACACTAAAGCTTAGTTAAATAATGTGCTTGGATTTTAGAGGAGGAAAGCCAAATCCACCTCTAAATCCAGCATTGGTTTAATTGAATAGGGACTAGGAAATAAAGAGTTTTTTGAGAGACAGCTGTAAAGTTTACCATATGGCACATTCCTTCTATTTGATGGTTATAGCTACCTTGTCTTCTTAAGTATCTACCCATGCAGTGTCCTTTGCCTTCTGAAGATGAGTTTTCCTGTGAAGATAAAAGCAAAACACTTCCCTTTCCTTTGGGAGGCTTCTATTTAGTTTATAAGATATACCTTAGTAGAATACCTGTCATTTGTCCTTGTCGAGAGGTTTTTCCTTTTCCAGTCGAATCTTGATCAACTTTGATGGTATCCAAAGTTTCTTCTCCTGTAGAAACCAATGCAAAACCCCTACCCCAACGTAATACATGTCCTGGTTTCCATGTAGAGGTTAGTACATCTTTGAAGTATACTGGCTGATTGAGTTTAGCAGTTTTTTCCGTAGTCTAGTGTCTTTTTGTAGCTGTTTGTCCTTTTTTATTGGCATTAAGAAAGTTTAGTGTTAATAAAGCATTATGCAACCTATGTTTGGGGGGTTTAGTCTTCCAAGCTTGTTTGTTGAGCATCTCCTTAAGTGTTCTATTAGATCTCTCAACCACTGCTTGTCCTGTAGGATTGTGTGGTATACCAGTAACATGCTTTATGTTATAATATTTGAAAAATTGTTCCAATTTCGTAGAGACATATGCTGGAGCATTGTCAGTTTTTATTTGTGCAGGTATACCCATAACTGCCATCACCTCTAGCAGGTGTATAATAACAGAATCAGCTTTTTCAGAGTTAAGAGCAGTAGCCCATTGGAACCCTGAGAATGTGTCTATGGTATGATGCACATATTTCAAATTTCCAAACTCTGCAAAGTGAAAGACATCCATCTGCCAAACCTCATTTCTCCGAATGCCCTTAGGATTACAACCTGCTGGCAATGGAGTTTGATTATAAAAGGAACAAGTAGGACAGTTTTTCACTATCTCCTTGGCTTGTTGCCAAGTGATAGAGAAGTCCTTTTTCAAACCTTTGCTATTTACATGATGTTTCTTATGAAATTCTGAGGCTTCTAGCACACTTCCAATTAATAAACGATCAATCTCATCATTGCCTTGTGCTAGTGGGCCAGGCAGACCCGTATGGGATCTGATATGTGTAATATACATAGGATTACTTCTGTTTCTGATAGTTTCCTGTAATCTGTCAGCCCTGTACTGTAAATTATCTTCCAAACATTCAAATCTAGACTCAAATTTCTGATCTGCTACCTTGGATGCTTCAATAACTGATTGAATGGCATTGTCCAGTTCTTCAACCCTATGCTGGGTATTTTGCACCATTGCATCTCTAGTTGATAAGTAGCATTGCCTATCTGAGTTTCTAGCTGGCTACAGATATTCTTTAGCTGGTCATGGTCTTCTGACAGCCTAGCCTCTAAGGCCTCAGACATGGAGGATCTCTCTGTGTTTATCTTATCATAAATACGCTGTATCTCATCAGACAGCTCTGTCTTTAGTGTATTGGACACAGAGCCAAGCTTATCATCCAATTTCTGTTCCACTTGCTGCACAATTGTGGTCTGACCTAATCGTAAAGCTGTTATTTCCTGCAAGCAGGTGGTGAGGTTATCCTTATCCCTATTCCTGTGTCCTCTGGCTAGTAATACTATTTGTACCAGCAAGCTAACTGCCATTATGGCATATAGGCCAGTAATTGGCACATTAACATCCTCCTCAAACAGTGAATTCACGTAATAAGCAAAAATATTACCAATTTTAGCAAATGATAAATATTCCGCCATAATTTTACCTGATTTCTACTCCAGATGCAGTAAATATATTTGGTCAGCAGGTAGCACAGGTGTTCAGTTATTCCGAGGCGTTTGGCAGCAGTCGGTCAGCGGTGGAGAGAGGTCACAAAAGCGGCTGCGCTTATCTTAGAGAGTATACGGCCTTGCGGCTACAACCACTGAAACAGATTCGGGCTTTCCCGCAGGCCAGGGGAAGCCACAGCTGAAAGCGGAGGCCTACCTGGACTCTAGGCAGCTAGAAACTGTCTCTGAGCTGGGTGGATGGTTCTGAGCAGCTCAGCAGCAGTGGGTCGGCTGCTAGCCGGGAACGCCTGTGGAGAGTGGGTGCTTTCCGGGCCTAGGCGGCGGGCCCGATGGAACCCACAGCCTGTCCCAAATGGGGTGTGGGTTTCCAATATCCCACTTCTGACACCAGATATAGTAAGAAATTACCAATACGGAGTCAGGTAGAAATATAAGGGTATTTAATAGGGAAAAGCCTTACTTACAGAGCGAACCAGCCAGCCGGTGGTAGTCTGTACAGCAAGAAGCAAAGAGAAACCGAAACCGAAAACGCAGTCCCCCTACTCACTCTGACCATGCCCTCACAAGCCCTCAGGTACTCTTGTAGCCAGCCCCTAAGAAGGCGTGGCTACAGCTTCCCCTACAATATATAATTAATTTCTCCTTGGAAAATTTTCCACCTGGTTATGTATTGTTCATACTTCAATTTGCATTTCTAAGTTCCTTGTTCCTTATAGACCTTTGAATTAAAATCATGCTGTCATTTGCATTCCCCATTGTTATTATTCATAATGTTGTGCCTTCAGTTTCTACTTGCAGCTATTAACCTAAATTTGATATTTATTTGTCTAAACTTTTCTACACTATAAGTGTAAGCTCTATAAGAACAGAATTTGATGGAAATTTCTTATAGATGTATTACCTATGCTGGTAATGTCTATTCAATCAATTAATGTCTGTAATATAAAAATACAACATATAATAAATGACCATGTCACTCAAATTAATACATATATAAGTAAATACATGAATGAAATATAGATAAGTGTATATAGGTAGTGTTGAGAACAAACTTGAAATTTTTAAATAGTCAATTATTCCCTTATTATTAATGAATGAATTTGATTATGAGATAGTACTTTTCTTATGTTTCAGGAAGTTTTGTCATGATATTTTGTTTGCGCTGCAACAAATAAAGTGTTCCTGAATATCAGTGTGTGGAGCTAGCCACACTAGTTAGATATAGAGGCCAGGCAGTTGTGGCACACACCTTTTGTACCAGCACTCAGGAGACAGAGGAAGATGGGTCTCTTTGAGTTCAAGGTCACCCTGTGCTATATGAGATTTACTCTGAAAGAGAAACAAAGCTCACAACTTTAATCCTAGCATTATATAGGTGGAAACAGGAGTGATATGGCTGGGTGGAGAGGAATCTAAGGCTAGATGAGACAGGAACTCTGATCAGTCAGTCTGAGTTATCCTAGAGACAGGATTGTCCATTCAGTCTGAAGATTCAGTAGAGGTAAAAACTAGTGATTGTGCTGCCTTCCTTCTCTGAACTTTCTGCATTTACCCCTATATTGACTCAATGTTTTTATTATTAAAATAGTTAGAATTCATGCTACAATTTTTTGACTGAAATATCAATCATAAAATTTGAAGAAAATACATTTATAATAGCTAAATAATGAGGAATAAATGAATTGCTGAAAAATGGGAAATAATCCCCCTAGCTAGAAAACTTGTTAATGACATAAAAAAATGAACTTCCAGTTCAGTTCAGTGCTTAGATGTGACTGCCTCTGTCTACTTCCATCAGCTTCTGGATGAAGGCTCTGGGATGGCATATAAGTTAGTCATCAATCTCATCATCAGGAGAGGGCATTTAAGGTATCCTCTCGACTTCTGCTTATATGGTTATTTGGCGCCATCCTTATAGATCTCTAAACATTTCCCTAGTGCCTGATTTCTCTTTAAACGTATACTGGCTCCCTCTCTGAGGGTATCCCTTATTTTGCTCTCCTCTATTCTTGCCCCTACACAAACTTCCTGTTCCCTTATGTGCTCCTCACCCCTCCTCTTCTCTCCTCATTCTCCTAGAAACATGACGATATTTTTGGGAGAAATGCAATTTTACTAGTATATCTTAATTTAATTGAAGAGGATTATTTATGACTTTCCATGGATGTAATTATGCATATTCTCATGGTAAAGGATATCTGAGAAATTAATATTATTGACTTAAATTTAGATTAAGCTATATATATGATCTAGGTGTGAATCATTTATACTTTGACAACCAATTGGATAGTTGGAAGAAATCTGACAAACTAGAATTAATTTTGAATTTTCTTGCAAAATTCCCATTCACATTTCATTGGCTATGAAAAATGACATAGGCATGTAGAGTTGAGAAGACATTTATAAATAGAGTAATATCCAATGCTGAGAAGGGACATTGCAAGAAAGAGTAGCCTGGTAACACTTGAAGAGTATGCATGAATAGTATGCGTGACTACATCAAAGCATTTAAAATGTGTTGCAGAAACTTGAAGTAGACAACTCCACTTAAACTGGAGTTTCTAAAAATACTTAAATTTTGACAAATATGTGTTATTAACACACTGTTGAAATAATATAAAATCACTATAAAATCATTGTGGCAATGAGAGTAATAAGTAGAAGTTCATCACATACACTGAGCTTGAAACAGAAACGTAGGGCAGGCAACTGAGAACAGGTTTCTGACACTGCATAATGGAAAGGGAGAGATTAATGGAGATCTGAGTTTCTAACAGATTTGTGTTTGTGCTTAAACATCACAGAAGTTTTAGGCAGGGTGTCGAAAACAATGTATTTCGTTCTGCCAAGAAAATGGAGGAATTCTACAATGGGCTAACACTTTCCTCAGATGAATGAGGGTAAAAATGGACCTACAGTTATCTTTCCTGGAGATGCAGCAGTTTATTCTGTAGGAAATCTGATGGTAAAGCAGTCATGTGTGTTTCAAGATGTCCCACTTCACACAAACCTCTGTACATTTAATTTTATAATATCATCTATGTATTTTTAATAAATGTTTATTTAAATTAAAACAATCATTTTTTAATACCAATCCCAGTTCCCTCTCTTCCTCCCATATCCCCCACTGTAGCCCCATCCCACTCACTTTCCCATTGGGAATCATCAAAGTCTGTCACATCATATCATTTGGAGGAGGAACTAGGCCCTCCCCTGTGTGTATAGGCTGAGAGAGTATCCCTTCATAGGGAATGGGCTCTCAAAGTCCATTCATGCACTAGGGATAAATACTGGTTCCACTGCTAGAGGCCCCATAAACTGCCCAGGCTTCCCAACTGACACCCACATGCAGGGGGCCTGAGTCCAACTCCTGGAATTGAGTTGTAGGAAGGGAGGAGTGATGAGCAAAGGGGTCAAGATCATGCGGGGGAAATCCACAGAAACAGCTGATCTGAACAAGTAGGACTTCATGGACCCCAGATTGAGAGCTGGGAAACCAGAATAACACTGAATCATCTGTGTATTTTTAAACATAAACATATATTTTAAACATAATTGCAATAAGAGCAATTTCTAAATTTATAAAATTTAACTATTTAGGATATTAAGTTATTAATAGAATGGTGGCCATGTCGGAGGATGAGCAGATGACAACTGACTTCAGGTGATTGACCCATAGGAAGCAAAGTTCTGCTGTGTCAGTCTAGGACAGGCAAGGCCCCAAGAAGCCTTGGCCCTGGAATGTCTCTTGTTATTGCTGTGTCTTTATATGTTTTCTGTTGTCATTTTTCTCTGTTATCTGGCGTGGTATGAATGGGCATGGGGAGATCCCCACATACTTTAGTTTAATGTGATCACTTTATGGAAATATCTTGTTTTATTGGGCATTTTTTTTTAGTTGTGGATTATAATGAAGATGATTTCCTCCTAACCTTTACTGTTAATTGAAGCAATGATTTTATGCAATAATATTGTTAGCTTAAGCAGAATTTTGATTATTAGAGTCTTTAATAAATATAGTAAGGGATTATGAAAGAAGTTAGCTTAGTGGGAAAAATAACACAGATAAAAACAAGGTATGATGATAAAGCAGACACTACAGAGGATAAAAAATAAGAACAAGAAAACATCACATAGCTAGTTTCTCTTGAGGAGTCATATAGAATGTGGCTTAGGTTAATGATTTGGAAAATCAACTGAGTCCCAGAAAGCTGGTTAAATCAAGTTCTTTTCATCTTTATGTTGGGAAATGGGTTCATGGGTTTCAGTGTTCATCGTAATTGAAACAAAGCTTTGAATAATGACTTAAGGTTAGATTAAGATGTTTTTTAATGGCTTTGAGGTAAAAAATCTTAGACAACAATTTAAAAATCATATTTTTAATAGTTGAGTGAGAGACTCAATGAGGTCAGGGACAAAGAATGGCAGCCTGGCTATTGGTGGCTGATGTACCTTTCTTGCTGATCAAGGGTGATGATTAATTCCTTGTGCCCATTTCTGCCCTCGGTTTCTTGATATAAAAAGCTGTTGACAAATGCGTATGCACTATCAGGACTTAAATTAGAGATGACTGGTTTTTTTCATATATAAAAGTTTTGGTTGGTGATACTTTTAAGATTTCATATAAGATTACCTTTTGAGGTAAGTAATAAAATGATTGATCCTCTCTTTGTATCCACAAATTGTAGCCTGTCAGAAAAAGCACTAGCTGAGAAAGATCCCTTGCTTGCTTATACAAGGATAATTTGTACAAGTTGCTTGGTAATGAATGTGTGTGAGTTCTTGGGACAACTTGCCTTGCACCTGTAATACATAAAATGTTTAATCATGTAAGGTATATGGAAAGCATTTTTTTAAACTTGTATTCATTGTAATAATTCACTTAAAATAGATTATAATCACATTGTAATTTTTATATGGCTTGAAAATTCTACTGGGGTATTTAACCTGCAAGGAGAAAAATAAAGACATGAGAGAAGGAAAACACCAGGATAGATGTAGAAGGAAAGTTAGAAGAAGACATCAAGCTAGACAGAAGAGAAACATCAGAGTATGGTAGAAAAAGAAACAGAATAAAAAAATGAAGAGCTAAGCTTTGGCCCTCAGAAAAGTTCTTTTGTGTCTGTTTGTCCAGTACTTTACCTGCTATGCATCTCTGCTTCAGTTTCTCTGACCCACTGAATGCTTGTCATTCATCAGCACCCTAGGTAAGAGCCTTATATGTTGGAGATGTGTGTGTGTGCGTGTGTGTTTCCCTTTTTTTTCCTACCCCAGAGAGTCAAATTTATGCTCTCAGATTGAAAAGTCAAGTTGAGTGATTAATTAACAGACTGTGCCTTTCAGTCAAATCTTGAGCTGCTGGAAGTGCTCATGGCAGAATTATAGAACTGGTGGCAGTGTCACAAGCCTTTAATCCCAGCACTCAGGAGGCAGAGGCAGGTGGATCTCAGCGAGTTTGAGACCAGCCTGGTCTACATAGTGAGTTCCAGGACAGGCTCCAATGCTACAGAGAAGCTCTGTCTCAAAAAACAGAAAAAAAAATTTAAAAAAAGACTTGATTTCTTATTACAGCCAAAGTAGTATATTTATTTTAACACAATGTTTAATATTGACACAGTATGGATATAACAACTGTCTTTGCTGAATCTCCAGTTTATTATTTAGAATAGAGATAACAATAGAAAAATAAGAGATTTGGATAGGCACATGAATGCTGATGAAAAGGAGAGCTAGATTGTAGGGAAAAAAGTGCATAATCCTAGAAGCACATAAAGTGGTAAATTACCAATACAGAGTCAAGTAGAAATATAAGGGTATTTAATAGGGAAAAGCCTTACTTACAGAGCGACCTAGCCAGCCGGCATGGCAGCAGTCTGTACAGCAAGCCGAAAGGGTCAAAACTGAAAGGAAACCCAGCCAACTGAAACTCTTACACTACATCATACTGACCACGCCCTCGCAGGCTTGGTGAGGCAGACTTGTAGCCAGCCCCTAAGCACATTCATTACCTTCCTAGTTATTTATTACAATTTGTAACACACATAAGATATATATATATATATATATATATATATATGTATATATTCTATGACATATCTTTAAAAGGATATCAACAAGACAAACATCTATAAACAAAGTACACTTTTTATGCAAAAATTATTGACAGATTCCTTATATTTGAGTATATGCTTTATTTCTCTCATTTCAATTAATCCAGGAGTAACAAAGCAAACGAGAATGTCTATTTCTTAAATTACTCATTTATAAAACCCAAAACTGCATAATAAAATGGATAAATATATTAACTTTATGAAAGAAGATATAGCTTCAAAAATAATGTGCAGTGCATCTATAGGAGCTTATATGTGAAAATATTTTATTAAATAAAATGCCCTAAAGTTAGACTGATTACATTAAACAGTACAATTAGGATAGTGATGTAGCTGTGGGGAAAAAAGGGATTTCTAAAAATATTTAAGGATGGCTGAGCCAGTTTACTTTCACTCAGTGTCCCAAAGCACAACATGGTAAATCTGACCTTTTATATATAGAAAGAAAACACCCAAAGGGGAAAATTTTGAAGACATTAGACTTTGCTTCTGTTACAGGCAATGTTAGAAGCACGACAAACAAGGCACCTGGGTAGGCCAGGAAATACCGTACCAGTGGTCTCAGATCTCAATCATCAGAACCTGCATATACTACCAATAAATATAACAAAGTATTTTTATAGTTGTGATTGATTTGAGGATATAGATTCAAAGAAAATATGCTGTATTATAAGGATGGAACCTGAATCAAAGGATAGACTTTCTTACAGAATGTAGTTATAGGTTTTCTTTTTTATATTTAGCTATTAGTTCTTTGGAAGTCACTTTAATACAATTCCTGTTTAGAGTTCTAATAATAATAGGTTCTCTCACTGGCCTATTGCCTATCTAGTCATAGGATTTTTGCCTATGATGATGGTGTCATTATGGGTTTGAACTGATGGACTGAACCTTGAATCCACTTAAAAAGTAATTGTTACTCCTATTGTATTTATGTAATTATTACACTTTTTCACAAGATTTACAGGCCAGTTGTTATTGTAGTTCACAGGTTCTATAGGATTGTCATTATTTTTTTTCTGGAAGATACCATATGAAATGATTGAAAACTATAAAAGATAATAAGTGGGGGATGAAGCTTCCAGGTCAGCAGTAGATTGATTTCTCCAAGTTTTATGACTCAAGATATAAGTGTCTTCAACAAGTGTGTCTACTTTTAAGTGCTGGAGGGTAACTAAGAGGATTAGTAATATCCCGTATTATTTGTGTGGGAAATCTATGGTCAACAAATCCATAAGTAGTAGCCACATTCTTGGAGATGTGATTCTTACTTGTTAACTTGTAGTGTCCTTAGTAAGATTTTAAACCCTTATAGAGAAATTATATTTAAACTTTTCAAATATATCATACTAGAGTACTAGGTTTCCATATGATTTTTTTTTTGTTTTTTTTCCAACTTTTTTATTTGAATTAGAAACAATTGTTTTACATGACAATCCCAGTTCCCTTCTCCCACCCTTCCTCCCCTACCCACCCCAACAACTAAAACCTTATCTATCACATATCCTTTCTGCTCCCCCTGGATGGTGAGGCCTTCCACAGGGTGTCAGCAGAGTCTTTTGTATCCTTTGGGATAGGGCCTAGGCCAACCCCCATGTGTCTTGGCTCAGGGAGTATTTCTTTATATGGAATGGGCTCCCAAAGTCTACACCTATGCTAAGGATAAATACTGGGCTTCTACTGGAGGTCCACAGATTTCTGAGGTTTCCTCACTGAAACCCATGTTCCTGGGGACTGGATCATTCCCATGCTGGTATTCAAGCTATCAGACTGGGAAGCAAGAGTTTACAGATGTTCAGGTCAGCTGTTTCTGTGTGTTTCACCAGCCTGGTCTGGACCTCTGTGCTCTTCACTTTTCCTTCTCTGCATCTGGGTTACAGTTCAGTTCGGTGATTACTTATGGGTGTCTGCTTCTACTTCCACCAGCTGCAGGATGAAGGCATATAAGTCAGTCATCAATCTCATAATCAGGGGAGGGCATTTAAGGTAGCCTTTCCTCCATTGATGAGATAGTTGGCTGGTGTCATCTTTGTAGATCTCCAGACATTTCCCTAGTGCCTGATTTGTCTGTAAACCAAAAATGTCTCCCTCTATTATGATATCTCTATTCTTATTATCATGTATTCTTCCCCTGACTCAAACTTTCTGCTCCCTCATGTCCTTGGCATCCCTCTTCTTCTCACCTTCTCTTCCTCCTAGCTCCCTCCCCCCTCTTCATGTGCTCCCAATTTGCTCAGCAGATCTTGAACATCTCCCCTTCTCCAGTGGACCATGTATGTCTCTCTTAGGGACCTCCTTGTTTATTAGCTTCTTTGGCAGTGTGGGTTGTAGGCTGGTAATCCTTACTCTATGTCTAAAATCCGAATATGAGTGAATACATGCCATGTTGGTCTTTTTGTGATTGGGTTACCTCGCTCAGAATGGTTTCTTCAAGATCAATCCATTTTCCTGTAAATTTCAAGATTCCATTGTTTTTTTTGTTTTGTTTTTGTTTTTTCCGCTGAGTAGTACTCCATTGTGTAAATGTACCACATTTTCTCTATCCATTCTTTGGTTGAGGGGCATCTGTGAGGAGCCGCACTCACATTCGCCATTACAAGATGGCGCTGACATCCGCTGCCGGATCAAGTAAACAACATTGGTGCGCATGTGCCCAGTGTTTTTCCACTTGCCTAGCCTCGCCTCTTCCTTGGCGTCATATAGGATGATGAGTCATCTACCTATCCCAGCTGTACATGCACTGCTCGGGGCTTATGAGCCTTTATAAGGGGACGGGATTCTTGGCTCGGGGTCTCCCTAATCGGAAGCTGATCATCTGTCTCTCAAGATGCATTAAAGCTTTACTGCAGAAGGATCCGAGTGTTCTGTGTCATTCTTGCTGGCGAGACGATCCCTCGGGACATCTGGTGCCGAAACCTGGGAACTTATTGACATCGCCGGCACCTCGGGAGACCCCTCGGAGGACGGGGCAGATTCAGAACTGCAGGGTGGTAAGTTCAGAGAGGTATGCTTAGTCCTGATACCCCTTTTTTTGACTTTGGCCTTAATTTGTCACTACCATGGGTTGGGTTAGTAGAAGCCTTAACTCTAGTCTTGATTCTTCTTTTGTTCATATTGGTCTCTGGATTTCCTCAGGGCCCATTATTATGTCCCCCTTTTCATTTTTGATTTTGTTAATTTGCATGATCTCTCTGTGCCTTTTGGTTAGTTTGGATAATGGTTTGTCTATCTTGTTGATTTTCTCGAACCAACTCTTTGTTATATTGATTCTTTGAATTGTTTCTTTGTTTTGACTTTATTGATTTCTGCCCTCAGTTTGATTATTTCCTAGCGTCTACTCATCTGGAGTAAATTTGCTTCCATATGATTTTTTTGAAATGCTTTTAGTCTTATGTACCTGTTCCAATAATACATCTTCTCTGCCACCCTATCATCTATCCATTTAACCCTTCCTATTTCATTATTCCCCTTTGACTTTTTATGTCACTCTTTTTCTATTCACCCTCCTATGAAATAGCCCCCATGCCACCCACTAATTTCCTTCCTGGTGCCTGGCTTGTATCAGTCCCATGCTACAGAAGCAATGGGGCTGGTCTGAGCAGGGAAGCATGAACCAGGAAACTCCTAGCTACCCAATAGCGATAAAGACCAGGTAAACAGACATTTTGTCATTTTTTGGAGGGCCACTAAGTCCATCTCAAAATTGGAGTCTCTTGTTTATTCTATCATCCTCCTAAGCCTCTTTCCTACAGTCAAGGTGACCACCCAAGTACCTCCCATATCTATTCTCTTGTCCTCATTTAACCCTAGGGCATACCTAAAATCATCTCTTTTGATTGATTTTAGTTTGAAGTCTAATTTGTTAGATTGCTATGCCAGCTTGTTTCTTGGGTCCATTTGGTTGGAAAATCTTTTCCCAACCCTTTACTCTGAGGTAATGCCAGTCATTAAAGTTAAGGTGTGTTTCTTTTATACAGCAGAAGGATGGATTCTGTCTTCATATCCATTCTGTTAGCCTGTATCTTTTTATGGGCAGGTTAAGACCACTGACATTTAGGGATATTAATATCCATTGATTGTTGGTTCTTGTTTGTTTTGGATTCATTGTTGGTGGTGTCATTGTGTGTGGATTTTCCCCTCCTGTTCCATTTCATGTTTGGTAAAGTTGGATTATCTATTGCCTATGTTTTTGTGAGTGTAGTTTTTTTGGTTGGGTTGGAGTTTTCCTTCGAGAACTTTCGGTAGCGCTGGATTTGTGGACATGTATTGTTTAAATCTGGTTTTGTCATGGAATATCTTGTTTTCTACATCTATAGTGATTGAAAGCTTTGATAGGTACAGTAGTCTGGGTTGGCATCCATGCTCCCTTAGTGTTTGTAGGATATCTATCCAGGACCATCTGGCTTTCAATGTTTCCATTGATAAGTTTTGTGTCATTCTTATAGGTCTGCCTTTACATGTTACTTGGCCTTTTTCCTTTGCTGCAGTTGGGGGAAGTACAGAGGAGAGCAGGATGAGAGATACCATATCAGAGGGAGTCATTATGGGTCAGAGGACAGATCTGGCACTAGGGAGATTTCCAGATATCTACAAAGATGACATGAACTGACAATCTAGGAAATGATGGAGAGGATGAGCCCTCATCCAGTGGCTGATAGAACCAGAGGCATTCACACACAGATATACACTGAACTGAACTCTGGAACCTAGTTGCAGAGAGGGAGGAATGAAGATCAAAGGGGTCAATACCAGGGTGGTGAACCCCACAAAAACAGCTGTCCTGAAAGAGGGGAAGCTCGTGGCCCCCAGACTGCTGTGTGGAAGGTTAGCACAAGACTGATCCAGACACCTGAACATGGATGTCAATTAGGTGGCCTTCACTCTAGTTGGACCTTGGTAGTGGATTAGTATTTTTCCCTGGTGTAGGAAGGGATATTAAGAGCCCATCCCATGTGAGGAGATGCACTCTTGGCCGGTACACATGGGGGAGGGCCTAGGCCCAGCCCAGGATCATGTGGTGGACTTTGTGGAGCCACCTTCACAGGCCCTACCCCGCCTTGGGAGTGGAGGGTGGATGGGGAGGGGGCAAGTGAGGTTTTGGGGGGAGAGCTGGGGAGAGGGGAGAGAGAGGGAGAAGGGATTGACATGTGAAGCAAACTTGTTCCTAATTTGAACTAATAAAAAAATGTTGCAAAAAACAGAAATAAATATTTTTTTTACAATTATACTAGTTTATAGGCATTTCTTCTGAATGGAAATTATTGAATCAAAGACCATTAAATAATGAGGAAAACAGTAGGTTTGTACATAAGTGACCCAAAAAAGTCTACCAGGGAAATCCTACAGCTGATAAACACCTTCAGCAAAGTAGAAGGATACAAAATTAACTTAGAAAAACAGTAGCCCTAGTATATACAGATGATAAATGCATTGAGAAACAAATCAGAGAAACATCACCCTTTACAATATCCACAAACAACATAAAATATCTTGGGGTAATGCTAACCAAAAAAGTGAAAGAGCTATACAGTAAGAACTTCGAGTCTTTAAAGAAAGAAATTAAAGAAGATACCAGAAAATGGAGGGATCTCCCATGCTCTTGGATAGGTAGAATCAACATAGAAAAATGGCAATTTTGCCAAAAGCAATCTACAGATTCAAAACAATCTCCATCAAAATCCCAACACAGTTCTTCATAGACCTTGAAAGAAAAACTAAAATTATCTGGCTGTAAAATTCCATATACTTGAATTGTTCTCTTTAATAATATTTATCCTTTTAATAAATGGATGATGAGGGGAAATGAAAAGATATGAGTGTCTCAAATAATATGTTTTTGTATTAGTTTCCAATGCAGGTAGCAGAGGAAGTCATTAAGATGAATACTAGGGATGCCAAAGTTGCAGGTTGGGAGAGGAGTGTCTGTAATTTGTAAAGGCACTGCAAAGGCAGCCCTGGTTTCCATGTGATGAAATAAGTATTCTAAATTCAAAATTGACCCCAGATATTTCAATGATAGTTGTTATTAATATTGGCTTTGGCTTTGGAAATGCAATGAGTAATTTCATACAATTGTATCACATTTTATAAGTAAATCTGTGAAATAGTGATATAAGGGATACTCACTTTACCTTTTAGAAACATGAATATTTAATAAAAGAAATATGATAACTTCTCCTTAGACAAGATTTTTAGTTCATCCAGTATTTAATAGTTATCACAACACTTAGTTTGTTTGTACCAGTTAATCACAAAAGATTGTGCATTTCTCTTCCTGTGAGTTGATGTGAGACATTCTCAAAGGTCTTGGAAGGGATCTCTTGAGGGGTTTACATACTCCTTTTATTCATTTTTTCTTTTAGAATCTCTTGCTATCATTTGAATCTCCAGGTATCACTTGACAACACAGCTTTCTATACTGGCAATGGTTGTTCCAAAGGAAATCAATATTCTAAAAGTACAATACTTGGCCTTCATTTCTGTGGGGCACCGAATATCCCTGTTGTGGAATATTCTGGGTTCCAGGCCCTGGCCACATAAACAGCAGAGGTACGAGTCACCATTGTATTGTTAATTAACACCAGGCTGTAACTATTTACCTGGCCTGAGGGTAATATGCCTCTTATTTGCATCTGTATGTGCCTAAGCATCTGAATAGGCCCTCACCTGGGTGGAGGTGCTGGTGGTATGGGAGTAATGTAGTAGCAGAGAAGGTTAGGAGTGAAGCTGGCAAGCGGAGAGAGAGAACAAAGGAGAAATGGTTACCTCGTGGTACTAGCAAGATGACTAAGGGACACCAGAAAAGATGGCTAATAAAAAAATAGCTCTAGTTCCAAAGCATGGAACTGAGAGCTCTCTAACAATGACAAGATGCCTGTGTTTGGTAATTATTGTCATTGCATTCCAAGAAGCTTCCAGGTTCACACACCCCCACTCAGGTAGAACCTCATGGCTGTCGTGGGTTAAAGCTGAGAAAAGTCAGGTCTCAGACACATTTCATCATTACTTTAAAACACAGAAAACCAAAAATCGAATATAGGATTAAGGTCTGCTCTACAAAGTTTCATAAGAAATTTAAGATTACTCTCACTAGCTAAATGCCTAATGAGAAAGGAAGAAAATAAGAATAATATTCCTTTTAAAGCCATTTTTATAAGCCTAAAATATGTATTGTGTAGGAGAGGAGACATGCATGCCTCAGCACACAAGCAGGTTAGATGACATTTGTAGGAAGCAATTCTTTCTTTTTTGTCCTGTCTATTCTACTACAGGATGTCAGACTAAGTGGCAAATGCCTTTCCTCTTTGAACCATTCAGCCAGACGAAGGCTAAAATGACTTGTTCCAGAACTAATTTGTTTTCAGATTTCACTGGCCTAAAAAGATGAATGGTATAAAGAATACCACTGGTTATGTAATTAAATAGAAAGAACTAATGAACTAATTATTCAACACTGGTAATCAATTACATTGAAGGTTAAAATAGAAGAAAACTGATTGAGAGAACTCCTACAGCTGATAAAAACCTTTACCAAAGTGGCAGGATACAAGATTAACTCAAAAAAATAGTAGTCCTATTATATACAGATATTAAATGGGCTGAAAATGAAATCAGAAGAACATCACCCTTTACAAAAGCCACAAACAACATGAAATATCTTGGGGTGACACTAATAAAACAAGTGAAAGACTTGTATTACAAGAATTATGAGACTTTAAAGAAAGAAATTAAAGAAGATATCAGTAAATGGAAAGATCTCCCATGCACTTGGAAAGGTAGGATCAACATAATAATAAAAATGTCAATCTCGCCAAAAGAAGTCTACAGATTCAACGTAATCCACAACAAAATACTGGCACAATTCTTCACAGACCTTGAAAGAGCAATACTGATCTTTATATGGAGAAACAAAGAACAAAGGAACTTCTGGAGGTATCACCATCCCTGACTTCAAGTTCTATTATAGAGCTATAGTTCTGAAAGCAGCTTAGTATTGGCACAAAAACAGACAGGTAAACCAAAGGAATTGAATTTAAAACCCTGATATTAACCCACATACCCATGGAAACTTAATTTTTGAAAAAGAAGCTAAAGATATAAAATGGAATAAAGAAAGCATCTTCAACAAATGGCTCAGGCATAACTGGATGCTGGCCTGTAGGAGACTGCAAATAGATCCATGTGCACCACCATGCACAAAACTTAAGTCCAAATGGATCAAAGACCTCAATATAAATCCAGCCATACTGAACCTCTTAGAAGAGAAAGTGCCAAGAACCCTTGAACGAATTGGTACAGGAAACTGCTTCCTGAACATAACACCAGTAGCACAGACACTGAGATCAAAAATTAATAAATGGGACCTTCTGAAACTGAGAAGCTTCTATAAGGCAAAGAACACAGTCAAGAAGACAAAAGGACAGCCCACAGAATGGGAAAAGATATTCACCAATCCCATATCAGACAGAGGCCTATCTCCAAAATTTACAAAGAACACAAGAAGCTAGTTTCCAAAACACCAAATAATCCAATTAAAAAAGTGGGGTACAGACCTAAATAGAGAATTCACAGTAGAGGAATATCAAATGGGTGAGAGATACATAAGAAAGTGCTCACCAACCCTAGCCATCAGGGAAATGCAAATCAAAACAACTCTGAGATACCATCTTACTCCTGTCAGAATGGCTAAAATCAAATCACCAATGACCTTTATTCTGGAAAGGATGTGGAGAAAGGGGAACACTCCTCCACTACTGGTAGGAGTTCCAACTCTTACAGTGACTTTGGAAATCAGTATGGTGGTTTCTCAGGAAAATGGGAATGAGTCTACCACGAGATCCAGAAATTCCACTCTTAGGCATATACCCAAAAGATGCACCTTCATACAACAAGGACATCTGTTTAACGATGTTCCTAGTACCATTATTTGTAATAGCCAGGACCTGGAGGCAACCTAGATGCCCCACAACTGAAGAATGGATAGAGAAAATGTGGTACATTTACACAACGAGGTACTACTCAGTGGGAAAAAACAATGGAATCTTGAAATTTGCAGGCTAATGAATGGAACTAGAAGAAACCATTCTGAATGAGGTAACCCAGTCACATAAATACAAACATGGTATGTACTCAATCCTATGGATTTAAGACACAGAACAAAGGATTACCAGCCTACAATCCACACTGCCAGAGAAGCTAGTAAACAAGGAGTACTCTAAGAGAGACATACATGGTCCCCTGAAGAAGGTGAAAGGTACAAGATATACTGAACAAAGTGGGAGCATGGGGGGAGATGATAGGGAGATAGTAGAATGAGAAGGGCAGAAGAGAAAGGGTGAGGAGGACATGTGGGAGCAGAAAAGTTGAGTTTGGGTAAGAATAGAGGAGCACAATTTAAGAGATAGCATAATAGAGGCAGCCTTTATAGGTTTAAAGAGAAATCAGGCACCAGGTAAATGTTCAGAGATCTACAAGGATGACACCAACTAACCATCTAAGTGACAGTGGAGAGGCTATCTTAAATGCCCTCCCCTGATAATGACATTGATGACTAATTCATATGACATTGTAGAGCCTTCATCCAACAGATGGCAGAAGTAGAATCAGACACCCACAGCAAAACCTAGAACTGAACTGGAATCCATTTGCAGAGAAGGATGAGTGATGAGCAAAGGGGTCCAGACCAGGCTGGTGAAACCCACAGAAACAGCTGACCTGAACAAGGGGAAGCTCTTGGTTCCCAGACTGATAACTGGGAAACCAGCATAGGACTAATCCTGACCCCATGAACATGGGTGTCAGTGAGGTTGCCTCAGAATTCTATGTGGCCTCTTGTAGTAGATCAGTACTTATCCCTAGCGTAAGAATGGACTTTGGGAGCCCATTCCACATAGAGGGATACTCCCTCACCCTAGACACATGGGGTGGGCCTAGGCCCTATCCCAAAGGATATGACAAAATCTGAAGATCCCCCTTGGAAGGCCTCACCCTCCCTGAAGAGCAGAAAGGGTGTGGGATAGGTAGGGTGTTAGTGGGAGACAGTGAACTGGAATTAACATGTAAAACAATCTTGTTTCTAATTTAAATTTTAAAAAATAGAAAAAAGGCAAATCATACTGATTTGAAAATATTTTAACAAAGGTTTTGATTCTACTTGTGTTATCTCATTTTAGAATTCTTCATTTTAGCTGGGTATTGGCTTTGCATGCCTTTAATCCCTGTACTCGGGAGGCAGAAGAAGGTGTATCTCTGTGAGTTCAAGGCCAGAATGATCTACAGAGACGGTGCCAGGATAGGCTCCAAGCTACACAGCAAAACCCTGTCTGGAAAAACAACACAACACAAAACAAAACAAAACAACAATATATTTTTTCATTTCCTGAAAATTCAGAAATTCCTTCCAGTGAAACCTTAAGTAGAAACAACATTTTTTGACATTCTTGGAAAGGCCTGTGGTCCAGGAGAAAAGAAAACTGCAGTTTCAGATAGTGTTTTGTAATTTTGGTTATCACTAGAAGGATGTCTGCTGTTACTAGGGCTCTACATTTGAGTGCAGCACTTTGCCTCTCACCTTCACTCTTTTGCATAATCACAGCCTTGCTTACATGACTCAGGCAGAGAAGCTACTTTCCAGGTTATTTTCAGCTTACTGTTCATTAAGAGGAACCAACAGTTTGTAGGAGAATTGGGAAAACAAACAACAATCAGATGTGTGTTCCTTCCGCTTGAGTCTGATTAATGATAAATTTAGTGGCCAACACTGGCTGGGCAGTACTTCCTCTGACTGGGGTATTCCTATGCCAGACAATGCTCAGGGTTCAGATTTCATCTTCATTTCTTTAAACATAGAAGGCATTGTTCCCAGTTATTTTATTTACTTTCACTTCTTCACTACCAATAAAAAATACAAAAGTATAAATACAACATGTGAAATCACTGGAACATCCCTTCTTCTCAAAGAGAAATATTTATTGTTTAGAAGCATCATCAGCAAGAAACCACAATGTTAAATAGTTCTCAAAAATGACGAGGGACAAATTTCTGGACAAATAGAAAATATTATGTATTAGTTTCTGATTCAGCTCTGGCATGAATATAATGACTCTCAAGATTTAAAAACATGGCAACCATTAGAACATATTAATTCAGTATCAGAAATTATCAGTGGATATTAATCAGCTAGAATGAGAGTTTAATGTTGGATTTAAATAGACTCATTTACCAAGAATTTTAATTCAGTACAAGAATAATAAATCATCTGTTATCTTAATTATAGGGAAATATGGTATTATACTTAATCAAATATTTGGATTAATGCTATTTTCCATATCATTTAAAAAAATCTGAATACAGCATATAAAATGTGTGAAAATCATGGTGAATAGAATGTAATGGATGGTAAGTCAGAAAGTATCAAGGTGTTCACATACTTATCAGTATAGAAAAATGCTAAAATTCTTGTTAATAAAGACCTGATACCTATAACAGCAGAATAAACAAAATGAAGAAAATTCCTTCATATTTAATGCTAAACATAAGAGTTTCAGAATCTTCTTTATGTCAGGCAACTTTTAAGGAGTCTAGCAAAAGTTATTTATTTACTCATTCATCAAATGCGCATTGAATATCAATAATGACTTAGTCAGTTGGGAAGGCCTATAAATACAACATAAGATAAAATACAACCATAGCTCACCAGAAACAAAAAGACCAATGGCTTGATTTAAGCCAATAAACAAATTACCTATTAAATAAAGAATGCTACTCAGAATTCGGGGTCATACAAAGATCCATGCTGTGGAAACATAAGAAGCTGAAAACAATTTTAGGTATTTCACTTTTCAAGAGTGAATGGACAATGACAGGAACAAACAAACAAACAGACAGTTGAGTGGAACCAAAGTTTATTATATAAGGAAGTTACAATTTACACAAAATTATCATCAACTAGACAATTACATTCATCTAAAATACTGTGTAATTTAAAACTTAAGTAAATGACCTTAGATAGGCATGACACCATAATTATGAAAGGACAATTCAATTACAGTTTTAAAGGGGGGATATTTGCATTTTATACAATTGCTAGTTCTACCTACAATGTTGATTCTTTATTCTGATCTCATTCTACACTTAAAAGCTCCCTTAGTTGACTAAAGAGCAGTAAGAAATTTGTTAAGGATGTGTCACGACAACCAAGGAATTTATTTAAAAAAATGCTGACTATAAGAAACCACCTGGGGAAATTTCCTTTTTTAAAGCTGGTGTACCAAAGTTAAGTGTGAACCAAAGTTTTATTCCTATCTTTCATGTTTTACTTTGCATGATCATTTACTTAATAATTATATTTACCACAGTCTTTATATCACCAATATTCATACCTATAAAAATAGATTCAGTACTCTCACTGTGCTTATTCTTTGTTATTGGAAATGAGGAGAGCCACAGGATGCATCTTCCTTTATGAACAAACATTTTGTGGAATGAAAGTTTTATTCTAGGTCTCAGAGCACATTCATCAGAAATGGTAAAAGTAACATGTGGTCTGTGGCTGCATAGTTAGCAATTTTAAAGATTTGAGATAATATTATTTGAGATAATAAAGTGAAGACACAGCAAACTGTAATAAACATTGGCTATGGAATGTGAACTATTTTCCTTAATTGGGCATGGTTAGCCCTCAATATGTTTTTATATTCAGCAATTGTTATCATGACTAAAAACAGGTTTTCTCGAATATAGTTCACATACTTTTTAATGGTAAAGTTAAATTCAGTAAATATATTAAACTCAATTCAAGTATATTTCACTAAACATTCAGTATGAATTTTGGGGATTTTATGTCTATAAGAACTCTTGCTGTAGATCTAAATGTTAAGATCCATATATCCTTGAAATCAAATGCTAACAATAAAATATTGACCCCTTTCCTAAAAGGAATTGTTTGTTTATTTTTCCATGTAATTTGGAAAGTGTAAATCCTTAACATCAAAGTTCAGAGTTTCAAATAAATGAGAATACCAAATTTGTATAATTTTTCTCAGGTTGTGTTTGGTTGTACCCTCTGATTTTGGGCCTTCCAGTCTCTGATTCCTGGACATTCGGGCAAGCTGTAGGCCATGGTTTGCTTCACAGAGAGTAGGCCTCAAATTAAACCAAACATTGGTTGACTACTCCCATAAGTTCTGAACCACCACTACCCCAGAATATCTTGCAGATAGGGCAAATTATAGGGACTGGAATGTTTCTCTTTTGTGGCTGGCCAGGTTTTACTTTCCATAAACTGTAGAATCTTCCCTTGTGAAGAGGACGTGGAGATGACTTCATGCAAGCACCAGCTCTAACTCTCTATGCTCAATGAGCCATGTGGATGTTGTAAAAATAATTCCTAAATTTATTCTCTATACTTATAGATCGATGCTTTGTCCAGTTATCAGAGTAGGTTTCTCAAGCAACAGTTGGGATTGGATGCAGAGGCCCACAGTCAGACATTATGTAGGGAGAGTATAATAACATAAAGGTCTGTATTAGGTTCCTCCTCTTGGAAGTTGAGGGACCAGTCAGAAGAGGAGCAGGAAGGATTGTAGGAGTCAGAGGGGCTGGGGAACATCAGGCGAACATGGCCCACCAAATTAACTAAGCATGGCTCTCATGGGCTCATAAAGACTGAAGCAGCAAGCACTGGGCCTGCATTGGTCTATCAGCATATATATTATGATTGTTAGCATATGTTCTTACGTGATTCCTAACAGTGGTAGGTGGTGTGTCTCTGACATATTTTGCTTATTCTTGGGACTCGTTTCCTCCTATTGAGTTGCCTTCTCCAGGCTTCATATGAGGACTCCTATGTTTTCATTTTTCTTGTATCATTTTTGTCTGGCTGGCTGTTGTCTCTTGGAGGTGTTCTCCCTTCTAGGCAGGTGGTCATGTATTATGAGAGGAAAATAGAAAGTCCTTCAGCTGAACAAGCCAGAGTGCAAGCCAATAAGCAGCTTTTCTTTGTGGTTCCTGCCACAGCTCCTACATGATGTTCTGCCTTATAGTCAATGATAAATTATAAGCTATAAGGTATATAAATCCTCCAAGTTGCTTTGGTCATGTTATTTATCACAGCAACAGGAAATTAAATTAGAACAAAAATATTATGTCTTTATCTAGTGCTAAACCACCTCATGAAATCTCACACCACACCAGCAGTGTTTGTATTGATGAGTTTCTTATATTTCACATTTAAATCAATGGAGAAGACAAAGTTGTTCCTTTGTTTTGTTTTTGGTTTTTAGAGATATGGTTTCTCTGTGTATCTTTGGAGCATGTCATAGATCTTGCTTTGTAGACCAAGCTGGCTTTAAACTCAGAGAGATACACCTGCCACTGCCTCTCAAGTGTTGAGATTAAAGGCTTGCACCACCACCACATTGATTTCCTCCTTACTTCTTTTGATATAACTTTAATTGTGTTGTCCTCTTCATGAAACAGAGAGTACTTTGGGGATTTATATTTGAGTCTCCCCACTTCAAGGACAAAACTTGTGATCATTTTTCTCTAAGAGATTTAGATATGTTTTCATTTATAAAGATAAGTGCCCATTGGCAAAATCTCCTGGATAATTGGGAATAGGTATACTCTGGTTTTACTAATTCCCTTTCTTTTCTTTAATTTTGTTCATTATATGTTCTTTGAATTATCTTAATATCTCATCTATATATTTAAAGTAATTTTCAGGTGTGTTGTATGAAGTATTATGTACGGTAGGAGACAGTCTTCAGCTGTGAATCAATTCTCAAATCATACAATTATAAGAAAAATATTTGAGATTGGGGTGTACACACATAATAGAATGAGAGGAATGTTGAAGTAACAAAAAGGGAAACAGTTACTCTAACCCTACTGTAAGAGAATGGTGTATGGAGCTGATATTAATAGTATACATGATTAAGAATTATTAAGTGAGGGAAAGGGGGAGATAGCTTAGTTAGTAAAGGACATGCCATGTAAAAATAAAGATTTGAATTTGGTACTCCAGAGTTCATTTGAAAAATCCTGGTATAGCAGCACATTCATGGAACTGGGAACTGGAGACAATCACATCTCAAGGGCTCACTAAAAGCCTGCCTAGTCTATTTTGATGAGCTTCAGAACACCAAGAGGATCTAACTCCAAACTCAACTTGGGAGTTCGTTTGTTTTGTCTGCTCTGATTGGTCTTTATTTTATCTTTTCTTCTTTTTGTTCTTCTTCTTCCTTCTTCTTCCTCCTCTTCTTCTACTATCATTATGAGATGACTACTTTTTTCTAAAGTAAGAAAGAAAATGTGAATTTGGGTGGGCACAAAGATGGGCATTATGTGGGAATAGTTGAGGGTATATATCCATGTGTGTGTGTGTGTGTGTGTGTGTGTGTGTGTGTGTGTGTGTGTGTGTAAGCACCTACATTCATACACCCACAGGCAATCATAAATAAATGTGTCTAAACTGAAGATTCAAGTTGAAAGCAGAGCATACTAAAAGAGTTACTAAAAGATTTCTTCATATCCATTAAGAAAATAATATCTTCCTCACCCATCCTCTTCTCTCCTTCTCATTCTCCTAGTTTCCTCCCCCTCCCCAATGCTCCCAATTTTATCAGGAGATCTTGTCCCTTTGCCTTTATACAGGGGACCATGTATGTTCTCTTAGGGTCCTCCTTGTTTACCAGCCTCTCCATCAGCCTGGGCTGCAGGCTGGCAATCCTTTACTCTATGTCTAAAATCCACATATGAGTGAGTACATACAATGCCTGTCATTTGTGACTGGGTACCTCGCTCAGAATGGTTTCTTCTAGTTCCATCCATTTGCCTGTGAATTTTAAGAATCCATTGCCTTTTTTCTTTCTGCTGAGTAGTACTCTATGGGGCATCTTGTTGTGGATCAGTACTTATCCCTACCATAGGAATGGACTTTAGGAGCCTGTCCCACAAGGAGGGATACTCCCTGTGCCTAGATACAAGGGGGTTGCCCTAGGCCCTATCTAAAGACTATGACAGACTTTAAAGACCCCCTATGGAAGGCCTCACCCTTCCTGGGGAGCAGAAATGATATGGGATGAGTAGGGCATCAGTTGGGGGAGGACGGTAGGGAGAGGGACCTGGGATTGACATGTAAAATAATTTTCTTGCTAATAAAAATCAAAAACAAAACAAAAAGGAAAATAATATAAAAGAAATAATAATAATAATATAAAAGAAAAAATATACATACATATGTATATGTATATATATATGATGCTATATTGTGGGTCAGAAAAGAAACCGCTGACCTAAACATTGGGGATCTCAAGCACCCCAGACTGACAGCTGGGAAACCAGCATAGGGCTGAAACAGACCCTCTGAACTTTGGTGTCAGTTAGGAGGCCTGGGCAGTCTATGGGGCTTCTGGTAGTGGAATAGTATTCCTCCCTAGTGTATTAATGGACTTTTGGAGCCCATTAACATAGAGAGATACTCTCAGCCTAGAAACTTGGGGGAGGTTCTAGGTCCTGCGCCAAATGATGACAGGCTTTGACAATCCCTCATGGAAGGCCTCACCCTCTCTGAGGAGCAGAAAGGGGATGGGATGGGGGTTGGTGGGGTGCATGGGAGGATGGGAGGGAGAAGGAACTGTGATTGATATGTAAAATAAGGTTTTCTCTAATTTCCATAAAAAAGAAAAGAAAAAATTGAATATGTCAGTTAAGGTTTTAAGTTAAAAATTCAGTGGTAATCTTCATGTTAATTATTTGTTTGTACATTCTGAATAATAAATGAACTTTCTGAAAGTTATTTAGTATATTTTACAAAATCAGTAACACATAAAATGTAAACATACTTTAATATTAGTGATATTAGCACAGTCTTCTCATGTTCTGGAGATATTTCACCTGTAATTTAGTTTTATTTGTTTGTTGTAGCTATGTGTTGAAATAACGAATTCCATTAATAAATATTTAGATATATATTTTTACCTTGATTTAAAACACTAGTCTCATGTGACAAACTGATTGATGTTAAGGCCCAGAAAATTCCTTTATCAGTGTGCTGTTGAAATACCTTCTATTTCTTATATTATATAAAACTGCTTCCAGACTAAAAACTGATAACACCTACAAAAACATAGCTGAACTTAGGCCAGAATACACTAATGTATTTTAATGAACCCTCTATTTTTTAATTCTTCACTTGAAATATGTGGTACACTCTAAAGAGAAGAATCAATAAACCTTGAAGGATGCATATGGAACATTATTTAAAACAGAAGCTGTAAGCAAGGCAGCAGGTGCTAAGGAGTACTGGGGTAAACTGCAGAAGTCTACCAGAGACAACACACATATATATGAAACATTTATGTGAAATATTGTACCATGATACAGTGAAAGAAAGAAGAGTAAGGTAAGTTATTCAATAAACAAAATGATTGAGCATCCCAGAGTTGTACTTATCTGTAAGATAATGGAGAAAAATAAAGTTCTGTGCAGAATATTGATCTTTTTTATAGCATTAAAAT
Source organism: Cricetulus griseus (assembly GCF_003668045.3). NCBI lineage: Eukaryota > Metazoa > Chordata > Mammalia > Rodentia > Cricetidae > Cricetulus > Cricetulus griseus. The sequence continues at coordinate 145,636,402 of NW_023276807.1, read as the reverse complement.
ATACATGGTGTGATGACACAGCCAAGATATTTGATGCAGACCAATTGGCTAGGGAAGAAATACTTAGAAGCTTAGCGAAAATGAAAAAGAAAACCTGCAGATGAAAGACAATACATAATCCTGGGAGTTGGATTCTTCAGTGTGTATTTAATATAGATAAAAGGTAGATGACCTAGGAGAGCTTGAGTGACAGTGACTGGCCAGTGAGCTTACTTTTTATTTGAAATGATGAAGGGTATTTAACTATAAAGTCTTTATCGGCAGTCTTAAAAAATATGTAGTGAATTCATTTTATGCCCTATAGATGATAGTGACAATTAGGTTAACAATAAAAAAAGAAATATTGAGAAGCCTTTCAAACAAGAAATTAATTATTATAAACTGTCATTGGTGTTTTTGATTTTAACCATTCTGGTGGGTGTAAGATCGTATCTCAGAGTTGCTTTGACTTGCATTTCCCTGATGGCTAAAGAGGTTGAGCAGTTTCTTTAGTGTCTTTCAGCCATTTTAGATTCCTCTATTGAGAATTCTCTATTTAGTTCTGTACCCCAATTTTTAATTGGATTATTTGGTGTTTTGGTGACTAGATTCTTGAGTTCTTTGTATATTTTGGAAATCAGACCTCTCAAAGTGTGGGGTTGGTGAAGATATTTTTCCACTCTGTGGGCTACCGTTTTGTCTTGCGGACTGTGTCCTTTGTCTTACAGAAATTTCTCAGTTTCAGGAGGTCCCACTTATTAATTGTCCCTGGGGAGTGGATGAAGTGTGGGATGAGGTGGTCAGTGAGAGTCATGGGACAATGGGAGAGAGAAGGAACTGGGATTGATATGTAAATTGATTGATTCTAAATTAAATAAATAAAAACAAACAAACTAAAAAAGAAATTAATTAGCTAACAATGAATTGTGATTTTTTAAAGTTAACTCATAGTATTTAGATATTTTTCTAAGATACATATGAATGTAAATCAGGAAAGAATGACTAAATATAAAATTAATCATAAATTCTTGGTGCTTTTTTGAATGACTTGCTATATAAATTTGAGTAATAACTATTCTATGTAAAAATTATATCTCAAATAATCCTTTTCTACTAACTGCTCCTTTTCTACTAACTATGAAATGTTAGTATATAAAATATATTTTGGTACTTAACAAACTTAATAAATGACTTGACAATCTACTTTGTAGCTTTAGATAACTGAAAAACTTGTTATATACTTCAGTGTCTTACAAAACTTTCAAGACACATGTTATTTTCACTTGTTTTCAAATTGTAACCTGGCAAGAATGATAGGTACAGATGAGACAACAGCTAAATACAGGAAGATAATTTTTGCTGCTCCTTTTCCTGCCCAGTAACAGACAAAACCTCTTATTCTCTCTTTGTCTGATATACTAATAATCTAATGATCTTGTTAAAATTGAAAAAGTATTGTTTCATCTTGTTAACTGTAAGTTAACTAATATTTTAAAGAATTCCCTTATCCATGGGACCAGAAATCAGAGACATCAAGAAAAATGAACTGAAGTATAAAGTAAGGTGTATGCACTTTTGTTCAGAAGCACCTTATGTTCAGTTTCACAAATTGGAGGACTAGCTTGGTGGAGTCTTGCTTAGAGAACCCTTTGATTTGTTTCAGTGGAGAGCAGGATTCCCCTTAATGATGTTAAATTCCTTAAGAATTTCTGTCCCTGTTCTAACACACACCCTGTCTGTAAATCTAGGGTTCTTAGGGCTGCATTACTCTCTAAATTGTGTTTTACATTTTTTCTACCCCCACTGTTTTCTTTTAGACTGTATTGTGAGCAACAATATTATACTGCAGACTCAATGCTATTAAGTCTTGAAATTTTCTCCACCAAAGATATTTGTCTGTTATTTTAAATATTTCCTCATATAAGTTCTCAGGATAAGGGCAAAAGTCAGTCAGATTCCTTGTCCAAAATATCACAGGAATATTCTCTAACCCAGTTGCTAATAGCACTCTCTGATTAAATCTGGTAAGCATTGTTTCTACAGTCCATATTGTTCTCAGAAGTACTGTCTGTCATGCTTCTGCTCAAAAAAAAAAAAACAAAAAAACAATTAAACTCAATATGTTCAATCACTTTTCTAGTCCAAAGTTGCTGAGTCTGCTGCATTGCTCCAAAATCCATCATAGTCATATTTTTTACAACAACAGTCAACACTTTACTACCAACCTCTGTATTTGTGACTTTTCTATTAGTAAAATAAAGCATGACTAAAAGCAACTCAAGGAAGAGTTTATTTTCCCATCAAAGTAAGGAGGTATGGCAAAAGGTAGGTGGAATTAGCAGGAATTAAAGGTGAGACATCTTATCTTTTAATCAAGCAAAAAGCAGAGAATAATAAAACGTAATGAAAACAAGGCAAAGATACACATTGCCAAATCCTACCCCCAGTGACAAACATCTACTCTCAAGTGCATATGATAGCTCCTAAACCTCAAAAGCCATGCAACCAACTAAAGAGCCAGTATTCAAATGCCTGTTACCATGCCTGTCACTGAAGCTCAAACATGGAACACTGTAGGGAGCATTGTAGAATTTTGTTGCTGTGCAACAATATTTAGCCCCTTTATTCCAATTGGTATGGAAGTGGAATTCAGAACACATAATAGAAAATTTAGCAATAAGGTTATAACAATGAGGTTAAAATATGTATATATATAGTATTTTCACTTATGAATTATTACATAAGATAACACAAATCAAATTGATTTCATGACTCCCTAAGAAATGCTTCAGAGGGCACAATGGAGCACTTCATTTTTATGCTTTTCTATACTTGGCATTTTAAATACATTTTCTATAATATGAAATAAGCAGAATTCTCATTTAGTCCCTACAGTAAAGTGAAACACAGAAACAATAACTAATGTAGGTAGAGTCTTGCAGATTAGAAAAAAATGAACAAATACAGACTGATAAACATACCACTGGTAAGTATGGAGATTTGTTATTCATTTTACAATCTATACCCATACCCCTTATTCCAAACACAAATGTCCAATATGTGTATTAAATATAGCATTTGAATGAAAATGAACAGAGGCAGTTTCTTAAAACTATTTTTATTCTTCATATGGGTCAAGCATCTGATTTGACTGTCGATTGATTGGGGAAATACTTCTGTGTATGTTTATAAATAAAGTACTTGCTTGGCCAATGAGACAACAGGTTAGGCTGGACTAGGAGTCAAAGAGGATTCTGGGAAATGTAGTAGAGAAGTGGTGTTCCAGACAGGAAGTGACATAGCAAGGAGACTCATTTAAGAAGAGGAAAAAGAAGTGTCGCGCTCTCTTTTCCCCTCGGCTCCTGCTCCAGCGGCACGATGTGATCCACCAGCTAGGAGGGACGCCAATAAGTCGTCCGATAAGATAAGTCTTATAAAATATATAGATGTATGATAATTGAGACTGAGCTAACAGATGAGAATCCTGGTCATTGGCCAAACAGCATTGTAACTAATACAAGTCTCTCTGTGTATTCATTTGGGCCTAACTCATGTGGGCGGCTGGCGTAAAGCTCACACGTGGTGGTGGGACTCAGGCGGCTTTTGGCAAAAAGATTTATAGTAACAGTCGATAGATGTAAATGGTCATTTAAGCTCTATGAATAGATTTCCTGTAAGTTTGTAGTGTATGCAGTTTTTACAATGAATAAAGCTACATATTTTAAAGTGAATAAAAGTACCACTACCATTTTCAAATTAGAAGAAAGTAGGCAGCATAGAAAATAATCACTTGATAACAGTTAATAATTGCGAAGATATTTTCTCCACCATTAATTGGATTCTTAGTTGGGGGCATCCCTTCGGATCCCCTAACAATTCCTCTGTGCCAGACCTCTCTCCATACCTGTCTTCTCTTCCTCTCTCAAGGCATCTCCTTTTATGCCCTCCTCTATTCCTCACCTCTTTCAGGCTTCTTGTTCTCCTCCCCCCTCCTCTTCTTCCCTTCCACTTCCCTCCTCTCCAGCCACTCCAGGTGATTCCACTGTGTTCAGGGGTTCTCATCCCCCTCTCTTTCTTACAGGTACTATGCAATCATGTTTGGGGTCCTCCTTTCCTAGCTCCTCTGGCAGTGTGGGTTGTAGACTGGTAATCCTTTGCTCTATATCTAAAAATCATATATGAGTGAGTACATACCATGTTTATCTTTTTGTCACTGGGTTACCTCATTCAGGGTGGAGAAAATGTAATTGATGCCCTTCCACTATAATGTGATTGGTTACCTTGATTACCGTTCCTAGAGCTTTCATCTAGTAGCTGTTCGAAGAAGAAACAGGCACCCACAGCTAAACACTGAACCATACCCCTGGAATCCAATTGTGGAGAAGGAGGAGGGATGAGCAAAGAAGCCAAGACGGGACTGCAGAAAGAGTTGACCTGACCTAGTGAGAGAGTGGAGACAATAGTCATAAGGCTGCAGAAACATCATTGGACTGAACCAAGCACTCTGAATGTGGGTGCCAGCTAGGGGGCGAAGACATTCTATGGGACCTATAATGGTGGAGTCAGTTTTTAACCTTAGAGCACAAATGGACTTTGGAAGCCCATTCCTTATGGAGGGATAACATTGCAGCCCAGATAAAGAAAGGAGGGCCTAGGCCCTCCCCCAAACGATATGACAAACTTTGAAGGTCCCTGTTGGAGGGTCTCACTGTCCCTGGGGAGGAGATGGGGGATGGATGGGAGGGCGATGGAATGGGAGAATGGATATGTAAATATGAGTGGTAATTAAAGAATTTAAATAAAATACATAATAAAAAGAAATAAAATAATAATTTATAAAATAATTGAACATTATTCTCATAGAAGGTACCTCAGGTGACCAGATAGCTGATTATTTTAAACTCTTCAAAGTTCATTTTACACAACACTAGGTTAGTTTTGCATGAAGTAGAATTTGTATTTTTAGGTAGATTCCTTGTAAACTTATGTTTAACACCAAGTATGCCATATTAAAAAATAATAGCTTTAAAAAAATACTGTTTCCTGACCAGAGATGATAGACTACAAAGGAACTACTTTATTAGTAGCAATTAGTAAATACAGATACAAAAATTAATTTCCTGTGACATTCTCAATCAATGTTTCTGTAGTATTACTAGATGCAGGAGATTACCACATCAGGACAGTTTAAATGGTTTCAGTTGGTCTTAAACTAGATTTCACTAATACTGATATTTAAGTCACAATGAAGATTAATGCCAGGTCTGAAGGAGAAATTTGGTATCATGGAGCAATTTAAATCTATAAATACTGAGTATTACAAATCTCTCTCTCTCTCTCTCTCTCTCTCTCTCTCTCTCTCTCACACACACACACACACACTATAAGTGAATCAAGACAAAAGTTTTATATCTAATTCTGAAGTCCAATAATTTATACAGTACTAAAAGAAGAATAGTAGCTGTGATAATTTTTTCACAGAGTTCACAGTTACCCACACTAGTGGGGTTTCTTGTATATGAATGTTTCATGTTATTAAATATGAAGGTAAAATCTAGCCACTTCTCATGTAGATGTAAATAGTGAAGAAATCAAAGAAATTAGCCACCAAGGATTACACCCGATTGGAATTGGATATAGCATAAGAAAACACAGTAATACTGAGGTCTAGTTGAATCTTGATGAAACTGTAGTGGTCATTTATATTATACTAAACCTATGAAAGTAACTGTGTTCTGCACTTGAATAATGCAGGAAGTAAAATCAAATTTTAATTTTATTTCATAAAATATGAAATAATTATTAAATATACATCAAAGTAAATAAGTAGCAGACCAAATTAAAAACAAATCAAGAACAGATAAAGTTTTAAATAAAGAACTCTTTGAAACTTAAAATGTCCTTTACCATACATGAAAATATTCACAAATAGGACTTTAAACATGATAATCATGGGAAAAATAAAACTCAAAAACAAATAGGCAATTACTATCATTCATATGTAGTAGTTGTTTATCTCTGAGAGGTGGCACATTTTGGGACTCCAGAAATGACAAACCTGAAGCAGGAAAATAGGAAGATGTACTGGACTGTATAGCAAGGTCAAACAAAAGCTGAGCTAAAATGCCCCTTCTCAGAAAGCCAGACTGTCTTTGTAGCTCAATGGAGAAGCACTAGTCTAACACATATCATCACTAGATTTTATCCTTTGAATGGCAAATTAAATAAATAGATGACAGATGGCAGCTAGGTTGATAGATAACTAACAAATAGCCAATCCATAGATACATATAGAATTATATATGATAGATAAATAGATACATCATAAGCATAAACTGATCATATAAGCACAAATATACACAAACAGAGGTAGGTAATATGAATAATAGCAAGCCTAGCAGTGAATACTAACTGTTCAGGAGACAATACCATGCAAAATATAATGGGATGTTTTCATGTACTGAAAACCCCTATTGATATGTAATGCTTTACACAGTAGAAATACCATCCAACATAGGCAAAATAAGGATAATCTAAGTTAACAATTGATATGAATTATACCAGTAAAACTAGTAATATGAAGGCTTTGTACCAACAAGAGATAAATAACACTTTTAAAATTCAAAGTCAATTAGTGAAAAAAAGTATAAATGTCTAAGTAAATAAGTCTGGAAACACTACATATTTTCAGCATAAAACAAATCTCAATTTGTGCTACATATATGTTCACCACCTAATGTTTAATGGTTCATAAATAAACAAATATATTTTGTTTTGTTTTATGTAAATTAAGGGACACCAAAATATGTTTGCATTCTTTTTTACATTATTTCAATTGGCCAGAATATAAAGATCACTTATTAACAATTGTAAATCTTAGCTCATTGATATCTAATATTTCATAATCTAAACAACCTGCTGAGAAAACTATAAGACAAGGCATTAACAAATGAAAATATTTATAGTTATATTGGATTAAGGACATGAAATGTTCACACCTGGGCTCATAATTCTTCCTCCAAGAGCCAAAGACAATCTAAGAGAAACCTCAAAACCATGTATGAGGTATTGGTCAGAGTTGTGCCAAGGACTCTTAAATCATTACAGGATATTGCTATTGCCCATGGTTACTCTCCCATACAACAGTGGAAAACCAGTCCCTATTGCTGAGGATATCATGAACTTCAGCCATAGGTCCAGAGTTTGTGGTGGTATCTTACTTGAACAAATAAAGCCTGTCTGGGGAACAGAGAATGGAGCTTGCCATAGATAACCATACAGGTCCACATAAACAGACAGGAAGTGAGGTAGCTGGCCAGAAAAAAGGATACCAGCCAGGAGAAACAGGAAATCACTCTCTTCTCTGCTGAGATGCTAAGGAGGTAAGGTGTGCTACAGCTTGCTCCTTCCCTTTTATCTCTCAGCATTTCCCTCTATATCTGACTCTGGATTTTTATTATCCAGATCAATTAAGAACTTCATTTTACAAGAGGCCTCTGAGCTGGAAGTGATTTTAAAACCTTTTTCCTGCATCAAGGTACTAGATCATGAGATCACAACTTCAAAGAAGGGAAGCAACCAACTGTTCTATCTAGCTATGATATCTATGAAATACAACAACCAAACTGCATTGTCCAATACAAAAGGAAAATAATGCCTGGTCATAGAAACCTAACAAATAACTGAGGTATAATAAAGTCATGGGTATTGGAGTGGAAATTACAAGGACCAGTTTACTGAACAGGCATAAAACCTAAGTATTTTCAAAATATCTGTCCTTACATCCACATATAGTGGAGTGCTAATAGTTCATCAAGTAAACTTCTCTTTGTAACAACTGGAAATAATTAAATAAAATTACAGCTATTCAAAACTCAGAGCTGGAGACACCATTCCCACACAGACAGATCTATAAAACATCCCAAAACTATGGCTCAAGGATCATTGTGGAAAAATTGCAGGAAGATCATGAGAGCCAGCAGACAACAGACTTTTCTCTATGATTGTGTCTCCTAGTAATGTAGGAAGTTATTTATATAATATCTCAACAACATGACTGGCTAAATATGAACTGAAGAAGGACAGCAGCAACAGACATGGTCTAAGCAGACAGAGGACCTCTAAGGAGGAATCAAGACTACAGGAAGCAGGACAAGCAACTAAGGAATTCTGAGAACAAGAGTAATTGTTTTCACCAAGGAAGCACACAATAATTGACTACCTAATGCCAAAAGGTGAGCTCTGAAAACACACATAAAAGGGTGTATTTGTGCACTTTGGAATATATATGTATATAAATATATTCATATAACAAAATTAATTAAAAATGAGATCATGAACTTGAGCATGAGCAAGGAGAAGTATATGGGATGGTATAGATGGAGGTTAAGGAAGTGGTGAAATGAACTGATTATAATCACAAAATTATAGGTTATTTTTAAAAGAATATATAATCTTAATTATATATTATTTTATGTTTCAACAGTAACACAAATCTAACTTCATTTATAAAAAGGTACACTAAAATTGAAATGTCTATGTCAAAAATGAATGATAAAGAAATATGGTTTTTTAATTAAAATAGATTTTTCTCTCATCCACTAAATTTCATCTACAGTTTACCTTGTGCCCATTTGTTCTAGATCCTCCCACACCTCTCAACTTCCCCAGACTCCCCTCCCTTCCATTTCCTCTTCAGAAAAGAGCAAGTTCCCCAAACACAATAGTCAGACAGAAATATGGCAATCTTGCCAAAAGTAATCTACAGATTCAATGCAATCCCCATCAAAATCCGAGCAAAATTATTCACAGACCTTGAAAAACTTTTTCTCAACTTTATGTGGAAAAAAAAGAGCCAGGATAGCCAAAACAACCCTGTACAATAAAGGAGTGTCCAGAGGCATCACCATCACTGATTTCTAGCTCTATTATAGAGCTACAGTCCTGAAAACAGCTTGGTATTGGCACAAAAATAGACAGGTAGACCAATGAAATTGAATTGAAAACCTTCATATGGATCCACCCACCTACAGATACCTGTTTATTGACAATGAAGTTAAAATTATACAATGAGAAAGGAAAACATCTTCAACAAATGGTGATGGCATAACTGGATGCTGGTGTGTAGAAGACTGGAGATAGATCCATATCTATCACCATGCACAAAACTGAAGTCCAAATGGATCAAAGACCTCAATATAAATACAGCCACACTGAACACCTTAGAAAAGAAAGTGGAAGGAACCCTTGAACTAATTGGTACAGGAGACTGCTTCTTGAACATAATACCAGTAGCATCGACACTGAAATAGACAATTAATAAATGGGACCTCCTGAAACTGAGAAGCTACTGTAAATCAAATGACTAGTCAACAAGATAAAATGGAAGCTCACAGAATGGGGAAAGATATTCACCACATCTGACAGAGGGCTGACTTAAAAAATATACAAAGAATTCAAGAAGCTAGTCACCAAAACACTAAATACTCCAATCAAAAAGTGTGGTACAGAAACAAATAGAGAAATCTCAATAGATGAATCTAAAATGTCTGAAAGACACACAAGAAAGTGTTCAACATCCTTAGCCATTAGGGAAATGCAAATCAAAACAACTCTCAGATACCATCTGATTCCTGTCAGAATGGATAAAACCAAAAACACCAATGACAGTTTATGCTGGAGAGGATGTGGAGAAAGGGGAACACTCTTCCACTGCTGGTGGGAGTGCAAACTTGTACAGCTACTTTGGAAATCAGTATGGCATTTCCTCAGGAAAATGAGAATCATTCTACCACAAGATATAGCAATTCCACTCTTATATATGCATTTATCCAAAAGATTCACATTCATACAACAATGGACATCTGTTTAACCATGGTCATATTCATAGCAACATTATTTGTAATAACCAGAACCTGGAAGCAACCTACATGCCCCTCAACTGAAGATGGAGAAAACATGGTACATTTACAAAATTGATTACTACTCAGTGGAAAAAAAAACAATGAAATCTTGAAATTCACAGACAAATAGATGGAACTAGAAGAAAACATTTTGAGTGAGGTAACCCAGTCACAAAAAGACAAACATGGTATGCACTCACTCATATATGGATTTTAGATATAGAGCAAAGGATTACCAGGATATAATTCATACCATCAGAGAAACTAGCAAACAAGGAGGACCCCAAATGAGACATAATTGGTCCCCCAGAGAAGGGGAAAGGAACAAGATCTCATGTGCTAATTGGGAGCACAAGGAGGAGAGGGAAGTAAGAGAAAGAGAAGATGATAAGAAGATGGAAGAGGAGAACATGAGAGAGCAAGAAGATCAAGTCAGGGTAAGAATAGAGGAGGGCAAGAAAAGAGATACCATAATAGAGGGAGCCATTTAGGTTTAAAGAGAATTCTGGCAGTAGGGAAATATCCAGAAATCCCCAAAGTTGACCCCAACTAACAATCTAAGCAATAGTGGAGAGGCTACCTTAAATGCCCTTCTCCAATATTGAGATTGATGACTACCTTATATGCCATCCTGGAGCCTTCATCCAGTACCTGATAGAAGCAGAAGCAGACACCCACAGCTAAACACTGATCTGAACTCTGGAATCCAGTTGCAGAGAAGGAGGAGTGATGAGCAAAGGGGTCAAGAACAGGGTAGAGAAACCTATAGAAACATCTGACCTGAATGAGGGAGAGCTCATGGACCCCAGAATGATAGCTAGAAACCAGCATAGTACTGTTCCAGACCTCCTGAACAAGGATGTCAGTTTGGAGGTCTGGTTAATCTATGGGGCCTCTAGTAGTGTATCAGTATTTATTCCTAGTACAGGAATACACTTTGGAAGCCCACTCCACATAGATGGATGCCCTGTTATCCTAGACACAAGGGGCAGGGTCTAGGCCCTGCTCCAAATTATATGGCAGACTCTGAAGATCCCCATAGGAAGCCTCACCCTCCCTGGGGAGCAGAAAGGCTTTGGGATAGGGAGTCAGTAGGGGTACAAGGGAGAAGGGGAGGGAGAGATGACAGGCATTGATATGTAAAACATTCATGTTTATAATTTAAATTTAAAAATTACCTAAAAATGACAGTCAACATAAAACTATACAATCCACTATCTAATCTAATGACGAGAATAAACAAATACATACATAAAAAAGTATACACACAGACATACAAACACAGATGAACACACAAACACACTTATGAACTATGTGATAGAATCTCAAAAACATTATATTCAATGGGATGAAAGTACAAATATCTATTATTTAGTTTCAAACATATGGAATGGCACAACCAAGTAATAGCAGTCATGGTATTAATTCTTTCATTGGGAGATACAAAATTATATTAATAGCACTGGGGTACAACATAAATTTTAGGGTAAAAGAGACAGAGTAAGACTTTTGTACATTTCATGGTGTTCAATTATTTTTGGACAAAGCAGAATTTTTCTTGCTTCCTGGATACATCACAACAGATACTGAAGCCAACTATGGACATGAAAGACTGTGTTAGAATTTAAACAAGAAACATTGATGTCTGCATTCCTATACCTTTTCATATGCCCAGAATGAAATGATTCTTCTTTTCCAGGAAACTTACAAACGTTTTCCTGAGGGTCTATTATTTTAGGATATTCTGGTAGAAAACTGTGTCATCATAAATATCCAATGACCATTTTGGATAAAACCATGTATTTATTACAAAATGTATTATACAATTTTAACCATGTTCTTGTTCTTTGGTTCTTTGTTCACTCCCTGATAAAGAGAATTCTAGACAATAGCACAGAAGCTAAAGGCATATAGTTTGAAAAAAGAATATGTATAATATGTATAACTGTATTAAATTATATATATATAATTTATAAATATCAAACCCAATATTTCAAGAAAGAGGAAATGTCTTTAAGACATGACAGTGTGTTCAGTCAAGAGTGGGTATTGGCAGAAACCTGGATACTTCCCCAGAAAACTGGAAGGATGTGTCAGTTATAGACAATCAGAACTTTGATACTTCTAAACCAAACAAATAAAAAGTTTATGTGTGTTTGCAGCAACAATGAATGCATCCAAGAATGGAGAGTGGCTAAATACAGGAAAATTATTTCTGAAGTCAGAACACCACACTGTGCTAAATTATCTTTTCTGGTTGCTGCGTAATGAACTTTAAATCAATATTTCTAGTGTACACTTATATATAAAATTTTCAGCAAATGCATTTTATTTTTTACATTGTGGATAAAGCTGCTCTACCAGAAAATTGCAAATGATTCAGAAATGGAAAGAAACAGATGAGAATTCTTTCCAAAAAAGAAGGCTGACAAAAATAAAGTAAATGGATTTTAGTTGAATAGTGTCAAAAGAATTTTTGTGCAAAGAAACATTACTTTTGTAGCATGCCCATCATTCATGATGTTCAAGTCCTAAAAGGTTTCTCTCTAAATTCTTCTCTCGTCTCTTTAGTACTGTGCTACCTATATGTGCATTGGCTCAAAGATAAGTGAGCCTTTTCCTCTCATGATTTTCACCTGTTTCCTCTGCAAAGTGTTTGAGTCTGTAGGAGCCTCTGTTTCAAATCCTTTCCTGGAACTTGTAGAAAATTTGCTTTAAGCTTTTCCATAGTATTAAAGGTACAGTACTAAATACTTTAGACAGCAATATGGAATGGGATGGGTGGAAGCCTATAAGGAGGACTGAAGGTAGGATGACTGAGTGTTGATTGAACTGACTATAATATGGAGAAATTCTTAAACCAACAAAATAAAGTACAATAAATAGGGAACACAAGGTTGAAAAACAGCAGATTTCTGCTGGGCTTTGGTGGCTTATGCCTTTAATCCCAACACTCAGGAGTCAGAGGCAGGCAGATCTCTGTGAGTTCCAGGCCAGCCTGGACAAGAGCTAGTTCCAGGACAACCTCTAAAGCCACAGAGAAACTCTGTCTCGAAAAACCAAAAAGAAAAAGAAAAAAGAGCAGATTTATGCAGATTTTAATTCATCAGTTTTTACGTTGATACAGTTCAGATTGCCTGTTACTATGAATATTTTATGTCCATGTGCATGTTTGATCATATTCTTGTCTTTGGTGTTGTCTATATAAAATTATACTCACTATTTGTTATATGAAAAATGTCCAAATTTCTGAATCCTAGCAGGGTGATGTCAGCTCATTTTTTCTTTCTGACCAATTGGCCTATGGAAACATGATTCACTCTTTACAACTAAATTAATCACCATCCTCCTTTTATATTCCTTTGGGATCATTTAGATTCATAAACATCATATTTAAATGACCTTTGTTATATTATCTTAGAAAGAGAAGGTTCCAATTACTCAGGAGTCCCAATTCATTTGTAATTTATCAAGTGAGAACATGTGCATGTAATGGTATTCAACTACCTCTTTTGTGTCTAGTCATGTTATAATGCACAAATAATCTCCGGCATGTAAACCCTGCAGTTAATTCACAAATCATACTCGTTAAAAATGACATCCTTGTAGGATCTCCAAAACTCCAGCCTTATTTTTGACAAGGGGATAGTTTTCATGCAAACTTGAATGCTTGTTAATATACTTTGTTTCATTATCACTAGAGTTTGGTTATGTTGAGAATTTAGATCATAATAGGGAACACAAGCTTGAAAAACAGCAGATTTCTGCTGGGCGTGGTGGCTTGACAACATCCCAAATGATTTTTTCATCCAAAAGGAAAATCAATTTCAGCATTTAAAACTGATTACAAAGAAACAAATGGAAATGTACAATAATTCGATCCAAAGCCATTTTCAGAGGTGTGAAATGGAAATACTCTAATTCACCATTTCTTTTGTTGTCTTTCAGGACTACAGCCTTATTTCAGTGTAGCTAATTTCTTTTCAATTATAGCATCTTTGTCTATAGCTATCTTGCCAGAAAATCAAAACTTTCATATACATACTCCTTTCAATCCCAAACTTACCACTTTCATATAATGTTTCTTTTCTCTTTTGTCGTAGAAAACCAAGATCCGCGCACAGTACTTTGTCCCGGCATGGATGTGCTTCATATGCCTTTAAAACAGTTTGCAGAAGAATATAAAAGAGTTAAAACTTCAGGCTACCAAATCCCTGTAATGTAACCCCCAAATCTGGCTATTTTAGTAGTACTTTGAAAGACAAGAGTGCCAAGAGCAATGCAGAGTAGTAGACATTTACCTATTATGCTTCATGGAGAAGAGGGTAGAAAGTAACAAAGCACTCTATCACTGAGATACAATCAAGAGTGGCATGCTGAAATTCCTTGTGAAACTAAGGCATGCAGGTATGAAGGCAAACTAAGTTTCACAAGATAACTCATAATGTTGAAGACAACAGATTCATGGGCTATCATATGAAGAAAGCAGTGGAACTGGCTAGTTAAAGATGCTAGGTCTTTTGTGGCAGTAGAGCTGCAGATGTAGGGCATAGCTCCAAAAGTTGCTGGAGGCCTCTGCAAGTCCCAGGTGATTCACATATAGATAAGATTGTGGTATTTGATTTATTGCATTCTCGGTTCTTACCATGGCAAATCATTCATTCCTATGTCCCTGAACCTTTCTGTAGGAGCAGAAATATATTCTAGACTGAAAGTATAGCTTTGTATATTGATAAGTTGTTTATTTTATAAGTACTTTAATTAAAGGTCTAGCTCAGGCTGTCAGAAAGAATAGACTTTGAACTTCTGAACAGTCCTAATACTGTTAAGAATTAGGAATGGGGAATCAGACTGAACATTTGTTGAGTCATGAGATGACCAAGAGCCTACAGGGGCCAGGAGTGAAATATTGTGATTTAAAAGTAACTTGTGTAGAATTCAAAATGACAAGGAACAGACTCATGATGATAAATCTGTATTGTCAATGCTCAAGGTTCAGGATCATACATTGCTTAAAAATTATGGGCATAGTGATGTTCACAAAAAATTATATTAATATAGAAGTTTATAAATTAATAGTGTATATGACATTTAAATATATGTGAGAATAATTTGATAAACCAATTTTATATTAAAGTTATCATTTTGTTCAGTTTTTTCTTATTTTATTCAAAATTTGTTCTCAAAACAATATTTAAAATTCAAAACTATTAACTGATAATTAATAATAATAAAATGACCTGAAAAGCAAATATATATGTGTATGTTTGTAGATTGCTCTTAATATGAAAGATATCTTTATCCTTCTGATTAAAATTAAAACAAAGATCTATGTAGAACCTTGGCATGTTGTCAACGTGAATTTTGTTACATGATTTTTTTAGCTTAAACATTAATTTCTCATTAGTTATCAAACAGATACTTAAAAATAATCTTCAATTGCATCAAAATATGATGACTAATAAAGGACCAGAGATAATAAATTCTCACAGTGACTCCATATGTCATCTGTGAGTTCCACTCCCAAAATTATTAGTAAGATATGCTTCTTCTTTTATAGATTCCTGTTTTTAAATAATACAATTGTTTAAGCATAGTGACCTTCAAGTAAATTATGGTTAGTTTCAGGAAAAAATATCTTAAAATTATAAGCCTATTGCCAGTATATTACTTGCCCTTTACATTAAACATTCATGAATTTATTTAATTATTTTAATAATTCATGTTATTTGCACATATACAAATATACACACACATGATAATCTTGGGAAAATGAGTGTAACCTATAAAATGATAATCGTTAAAGAGAAATAAACACTATATAAAACATCAACTGTATTCTACCTTTACAACTAGTTTTGTTTTTAAAAATTTTTGTCAGTATAAACACATATTTTCGTATGTTATTAGCTGTTTCTGAGATTCAATTACTTTCTAATTAAGATTATAGTTGAATTATAATTTTTCCTTCTTCTTCCTAACCCCTCCCTATAGATTCCTCCCCCCCTTCTTCAAATTCATAGTGCCTTTTTTCACTAATATTTCATATATAGCATTGTGTATGTATGAATTTGTATATATAATCAAATATATATTTCTAATTTTAACCTGTTGAGTCCTTTCAAAAATAGGAAAAGATGAAGCTCATGTTTCTCCAAATATTGAAAGCCTCATAGTGATATTAAAATACTATGCTTACTTAAATATATATATAGACTATTTTTCAACCAATTATTTAATGCCAATTCCCTTCACCCTTCATCAGAATACATAGAAACATTCAAATGTAGAATGACTATAATTTAGGAGTATAAATCTTGGCAGTTACCTTAGGTATTGTTAGGAAACAACATGCTTGCTTAGGACAAATCACTTAGCAGAGTTAGCCCTGATCTCTACCTAATTTTTTTTTTTGTGTGTGTGTGTGTGTGTGTGTGTGTGTGTGTGTGTGATTGTGTGTGTGTATGTCTGTGTGTGTATGTGTGTATTTTCTTTAGAACAGCAATTGAGATTCATGGAATTTTTTTAATACACTTGCTCTCAGCATTTGGGTACTATATCTAGGAGAATTTTTACTTAGTTAAGATCATCCTCAGCTGCCTAATGAATTTATGTTTAGTCTGGGCTATGTACCACTTTGTCTCAAAAACAAAAAAGGCAAAAACAAAAGCAACAAAAAGAATATCAACTCAAGGAAAGGAATCTGTGTGATGCCATCTTCACATATGAATAACCTAACCATTATGATTCTTGTATATGAGAGAATACACTTTGATACATGGAATCAGTTTCATCTGGCTAAACATGGCTGCAAAATTCATGCAAAATAGCTTATTGATCTTTTTCAGTAAACTCTTTCCAATGAATAACTAAATGTAAAAACGGTTTCATTTAATTTCCCATTAGAATTAATGAACTGACTACAGAAAATAACCAAGACAATCTCCCAGATTGCCATGCAAACACTTGTGAATATAATTGCCTAAGTTCAGTAATTGTGTCTGTCTGTCTTTATCTATCAATGTACTCTGGGGTCTAGATCAAAAAGTGAAACACCTACCTTAAATTTAACTGACAGATCTAAATAACAAACTTAATATTATGGTCAATGCAATATTTTATACAGTGCTATCACCTACAGAAGAAACAGAGAGATAGAAACTTACCCAATGTGGGAATAATATTGTTACTTTTCAGAGGGTTTTAAAACACTTTTAAAATGAGCATTTTTTAAGTTAGTTCAACTGGGCTAAACCTGAGGACTGTAGTTAAAAGGCTAAAAGGGGAGAAAAGAAAATAGCAACAAAGGAAGCTTTCTTTGATGAAAGATTTGAAAATGCTTTTAAAGTGGGTTTTGTGTCAAGCCAAAGTCAAATCTCAGAAGCAGGGCACTGTGAAAGCAGAGGAATGATGGATGATACAGGGTGCATGGGTAGAGTTTTGAGATTATAAACCATACTGTCAAAACAGTGACCTATGTTTCAAAGTATGGAATGCAGCAAATTGAACCTGAGACAATAAGAACTTTTATTTTTTTACCATGGGATGCTGGAATCAGCATTTTACATTTTAATAGTATTATTTTCAATGTGGAAACTAGATTTTTTTAATTTTTAATATTTGGTTGAAAACAGTTATACAATATATTGTGTTTACATTGTCCCCTTCTCCAATCCTCTTCTATTATTCTTTCTCCTTGACACCAACCCTACTGCATGACCCCCCTCTTTCTTTGTCTCTTTAGAAAACAAGTGAACAAAGAAGAAATCATCACAAAAAGGAAAACCTAATAAAAGAAATATCCATACCCACAAAGAAAGAAAGACAGAGATAGAGAAATAAAAATCATAAAAAGACAATATGAGAAACAATATTGTTCAAGTAAAAGTCCAGTTAAAGAAAACCAAGGCAACGTGATACAAAAGTAAATACTCCAAAAATACCACTGAATTTACTTTGTGTTGGCTACTACTGCTGGGCATGAGGCCTACCCTTAAGTGGGTTAGCTAGTGAGACTTCATTGGAAAGAACTATTTTTTCTTTGGCACCCAGATGTCACTTGCAGATAGCTTGAGGGATAGGAGCTCATGTCAACTTTTCATTCTCAGTGCTGGAACCCTCTGTGGATTAAATCTCTGCATGCCCTCTACCAACTGCCACAGTCTCTGTGAGCATGCATGTGCATCGGTATCATTGTGATTTTGAACCTTGCGCAGTTAAGCTGTTTGTTCATGCTAGCAATTTTGTCATTGAAAAAATGAAGAATTTATTAGACACAACAAGTTTTAATTTTAAGGTGTGATGCTATAATGATTATCCAATAGAAATGTGCTTTCCATAACATGTAAGTTTATTTCTCTCTAAACTATGGTGATAATTATGATGGCTAACATTCTCATGCCCAAAGTAAAGACCCATGTATTATTCCACACGGTATGCATGTGATGCAAGCATTTCAAAAGCATCCATTGTCATACATATGCACATAAGAAAAATAGAAGGAAAGGAATGGGTGTTGGAAATACTCCTTTAATAGACTTGAAATTTCTTCTTGTCAATAACTATTCCATTTCCTTACCCAACACATTGTGTAGCTGTACTTGTTTGGCTGTGAGGATGTAGTTTTGTGTGCTTGTGTAATGTAGCATGTGCTCAAATTATAAAGGACCAGTTAGAGAAAACCAACGCAGTATGAGAATGAAGAAGCCCAAACATTTCTGGGGATTCATAGTTCCTTTAATGAGAGATAGTTTCTATTTAGCCATACCACACTCTTTGGTCTTCATTTTCTCATTTCCCGGTCTCTTACCATATCACTCAAATATAAGCTACTCATATTATCTCAAATATGTATTGAAACTACACTTGGTTTTGTCATTTTGTAATGATAAAAGGCATTTTATACAACAGCAAGTATTCTTACACTAAAATGTATTCTTGTAATTTTACAATTATACTCAACTAAGGCAAAATAATGACATGCTAAATGTCTGATATGAAATTACCAATGATGATATTCCGGTGAGCAGAGAATAATCCCTTGGCCTGACTTGTAGTGAGGTTCGGCAATGTACTATATTAAGATGTGAAAAGCAGAAAACACATGCTTCAGAGGGCTAGACTTTTGTCAACATTGTACCTTCACTGAGAGAAAAAGAAAAATAGAGCTATTGCTGCAGAAATAGTATTCATAGGAATATCAGATTCCCTAGGGACACACAAGGAGAAAATTGTAAGATATCATTTCAGTATGGGATAAAAGTAATTCCAAAAGGTTTGCAGAAGCCAGGCAACCTCCTGATTCATTTATAAAAGAGACTACAAATCCCATTTCAAGCCAGGTGAAACAACAATAAATATTTGCAAAGTAAATTAATCTGTACCTAGAGATTTTATTAAACAAAAGGTCAAAAGAACAGAGCACTTTAAAAATGGCAAAATTCTCTAAGTTAACCAATTGTAAGGAAGGAAAGGTTGGAAATAAAAGTACAAAGAGATGAAAGGAAATATATTTCATTTGTATTTGTTGAATTCATAAGAAGGTCATTAAATGTAGTTTACTGCATGTATTTACTTAATAGCCGTAGAGCCATTGTTTCCATCCTTATCTCTAGTAGAAAGAACAACAAAAAAAATCTTAGAAGAAAATTAGATTACATTAAGAAACTAGAGTGGCGTTAAGATGAAAATTGGTTGGAGAAGGAATTCTAGAAAAGGTGTCAGGCCAATCATTGTTTCTCTCCATTCAAAATTTGAAAATAGTAAAAGTATATTTTCTTAAAGTTAATTGTCCTAATATGAAAAAATCTTTGTTATGAAGCATAACTTTTGTATTTTTCATTTATATATCTTCATTTAAGGATAATGTTTTTGTGATTTAAATTAAACTTTTGTATATGTCTTCTAATACAAACTGAAAGCAATTGTGATGTTCATTTGGAAATAAAAATTCTCTTTGGCAAGACTGATACTTGGAGATTTTTAGTTCAACAGACTGAATAAGAAAACCCTGAAAGTCTATGATTGGCCAAAATACAAAGATTTGGAGGGTAATTTGTGTCAATTATATAAGACTGTGTATATGCCTTCTTCATGAGCTAAAGTTGTTGACCCAATCTGATGTATTTTGTATACACCTTGTTTCTTATGTGCTTCAGTTAAGTCTATGACACTAAAAATTTCAAGGAATCTTCCATTCTACCAACACAAATGAAAATATAAATAATATATTTCTCAAACCTAATTTGGTTCATATTTAAAGTCAAGATATACATTTTCATCTCACACTCTCCTACCCTGCACCATTTCAGTAGTCTCCTAAGGTTTTTGCCCTTTGTAAATTGCATTCAATCAAATGATTTACTTCAGAAGAATGAGTACAAAAGTCACACACACATACAAACACACACATGGCACAAAATTATTTACTGACACAGAGAAAGGAGATGACCTGATGCAGGATACCTTGGATAAAAAGAACTTTGGTAAAGCTGGGGAACTACCAAATGGACCAGACCAAGCCCTCTGAATGTGGATGTTAGCTAGGAGGCCTGGGCAATCTATGGTACTTCTTGCAGTGGAGCTAGTGTTTATCCCTAGTGTACAAATGGATTTGGGGAGTCCATTCCCTATGAAAGGAGGCTATTGCAGTCCAGATACACAAAAGAGGATCTAGATCCTTCCTCAAATGTGACAGACTTTGGAGATCTCCCATGGAATGTCTCACTATCTTTGGGGAGTGGATGAGGTTGGGCTAGGTGGTCAGTGGGGAGCAGGGGATGATGGGAGAGTGAGGGAACAGGGAATTGATATGTGAAATAAGATTTTTTCTAAAACAAAAAAACCACAAAAAAAGAATTTTGGTTTTATTAATCTCATGTTTGAGTATGCAGCCAGCCTGGTTGTTTCCTGTTGCTTAAAAGTAATTTCTAATGAAATTGGGGAGTCCTCTCCTTTTTCTCATTTGTAAGCAATTTCTCAGCAAATATTTACAGATTATTGGACACTGAAAATTGTCCACTTTCCCCATTTTATGTTATTTTCTGTTTCTCTCTTAGATCCAAGAACCTCTGACTACTAAACCTTTAACAGTTAGATTTCTACTGTGCAGCTTTGGTTCTCAGATGAAAGAATAGCTTGCTGCTCTCTCCAGGTTTGTTTCTTTCCCTTTGCTCCTTCAACTCAGACTTGTATAAACATCTCCCAGGCATATCTTGAACCTCAGGTTATGACTTCATACTATACCAACTTATAATATTCTGTCCCTCTCTCCCTCTCTGTGCATACATACATAAAATGGCAATATAATATAGCTGTTATTTAATTTTTGTTTCATATTATTATAATTTCTAAATAAAAAACAACTCATAGAATTTTAGGAGATTGTATTTGAACTTTACATATTTTGAATTATCACTCATGAGTACTGTATTCATAGCAATTACTCCCTTTCTGTTTTCAACCCCTCCTGTTCTTCTCCTACTTCCTCAAAATTTTAACTTTCTATTCTCAAATTATTATTGTTAGTATACATGTATATTCATGTAATACAGACTTTCTTAGTCATATAATATTGCTCATATGTACATGAGCTTAAAGCCTGACCACTTGTGATTGTATAACTTACTAGAAACTTGTCCCTGGGGAAGATTAAGTCGATTTCTCAGCAGCCACAGGTTGCCAGTATCTCTTCTTCAATGGGTAGGGCCTGGTGGGATACTGTCAGGTAAACTGGTGTTATGCAGGTTTTGTTTAGCCATGCATACTGTTGTGACATCATAGATGCC
Source organism: Cricetulus griseus (assembly GCF_003668045.3). Lineage (NCBI taxonomy): Eukaryota > Metazoa > Chordata > Mammalia > Rodentia > Cricetidae > Cricetulus > Cricetulus griseus. The sequence goes on along the minus strand of NW_023276807.1, from coordinate 145,614,735 downwards.
TATTTCATCTGGTCCAGCTTCCATTATTCCAGAAAACACTATGCAGCTTGTCAAGAAGGGAAGAAATAGAAATCAAACAACCCTATCCAGATGCAATATCTATGCATCCTGATTAACATGGCAGGGCATTCTTAAGGATACACTTGAATGCAGATGCCAATCAGCCACTACTAATGCTTAAGGCCGACTCAACATGAGGAAAACCTTGTCTTAATCTGGAACCCTAGCCAACTACCCAAGGCTACTGAGGTCGAGGAACTTATAATAGAGTCTATTGTCACCACTTTTCTAGGACAAAATCAATTGTTACTGCACTCTTAACTTTATATGTATAGATAAGTGTAGCTACCACCCCCTCATCAAAAATCTATTCACAGATATTGGAGACCATCAGAAGAATGCAACTGGTCACAACAAAGAGATCTACAGATCACGGGAAGTCTGGTTCCAACTGATTCATCTACATTTCCTTGTTTTCTTTTAAGGCATAGGGAAGAACTACAGAATGGGATATTATAGAAGACAACTGGAAAGATTCTAAGAGACAAAAAATCTATGAAATTGTCTCGGATAGAAAAAGCTTCATAAACAAACCTGGATAGAGAGCAACAAAAATACACATGTTACTGTGGAACTGTGAAAGTTTCAGATTGTCCTACCTCTATGGAAAAAGAACTACAGGAAACTGATGACTGTGGAGAGTCAGTGAATTCCATAGATAAACCCTTTACTTGTTGTCTAATTCAGCATTGTGAGGCATGAAGCCATACATGTATTGTCAAAAAAATGATCTCAGTAGGTTGTATGTGTTTATGGGGGGAGCATATACATACATACAAATGAATGTGTGTGAGATAATAATAATAATAAAAAAATATACTATCAACCGGAGGATGGGAAGGGACATACATAGGAGAGGTGGGAAGAAGGAGAGAGGGAGCATAATGTCTTGTAATTCTATTTAACTTTAAAATGCTTTTTAAAAGAAAAAGAAACAAAGTATGTTTATGTATAACTCATTGTTAAGTGTTCCTCTGTGTGTGCAGGCTCTGTGTGTCGAGGCACAGGTATGTAGATTAGATGACAACTTGGTGTTCATCCTCACATTTGGAACTTGGAGACAGAAAATCTTTGCTACTGTATATGCCAAGCTTGCTTTCTTCTGGGCTTTGGATATTCGCTGGTCTGTCTCCCATTTTCTGTAGCCTGCTAAAGTTACAGATGTGTCTACTGCTATGTCTGGCAGCTTAGTAAGTACATGGGAATCTTACAAGGTAGTGATACTCCCTACTGATCCATCTTCCAGGTCCCAAATAAACTTTGACTACTATCATGTTTAAGCTGCTGTTAGAATTGTCATCAAATACCCAAAGTCATCTCTAACTCAGAGAAAGTTTTTTACACAAGTTGTTTACATGCAACTAGCATTCTATGTGATATGACCCATCATGATGGAATTATGTTGAAACTAAAAAGAGGTAAAAAGTAACTCAAATTATAAGGAAAAACATTTGGGAGAAAGAACTCATGATGTTGTTGCTAAAGTTATTTCCAGTTTGCTTAGTCGTCAGAATGAGCTAAACGTTAATTTTAGGAGAAATTTAGATAATTTCCATAATGAGAACAAATAGTTATTATGTGATATAATTTATACCAAACATGTTTATGAATAAATAGCAGAACAGCATATACAAGGAAGTTTCTCGTAATCAAATTGTTTGCTTAGATTTTAAAATCTGCAAATAGATTAAAAGAGAACTGAATGCAATAGCACCTATTTTGCTTGAGTTCATAATTTCAGGTTTGCTAACAATTTTAACAACCATTAACATAATCAAATTTCTCTATTGTTTCGGTGATACATGATAATGCAAATTGAATTATCTCTTTAGCCTTATAGTTCTTTTTACAACATGCTTACATTTTTTATTTTTTGTAAAATGAACTTCATTTCTACTGCAGACAAATAGAGGTGTCACCAAAGTCTTCATTTTCATCGCTCTTATATTTAACCATTATTTAGGCATCTCCTAAGAACAAAACTAAGCTCTCTGTAGGAAGGCAAGACCACAGGGATGAAGGAGCTGGGAAATCTTAGTCATTTTAACCAAATAAAATATGGACATAATTGTCTTCATATATATATATATATATATATTAATATATATATATATATATGATACTATTTATATTATACAATTATTTGTGGTATTTCATTCAACTGGAAATATTCTGAATATAAAATTAATGAAACACTTTTTCAGATAGACTAACACACTTCTGGAAAATATGAAATGATTTGAATTCATTTAGTTTCTGTTGTATTTTTTATTTTTTTTTCTTAGTTCAAGTTAGGAACAAGCTTGCTTCACATGTCAATCCCTTTTGCCTCCCCTCCCCCCAACCCTCTCCCCGGTCCTCCAGCTGCCTCCCACCCCATCCACCCTCCACTCCCCAGGCATGGTAGGGCCCTCGATGGGGCTCCCCAAAGTCTACCACATCATCCTGGGCCGGGCCTAGGCCCTCCCTCATGTGTTCAGGCCGAGAGTACATCCCTTCACATGGGATGGGCATAATTGAAAGTTAAAGTAGTGGTTATGTTGCATTATTAGTCGGCAACTATAATATCATACTTGGAAACCTTCAATCAATGTTGTAAGATTTTAATGTATTATTCTGGACATATTTCCATATACATGTGGATATATCTTTACTTTTGTTTTGGTTACAAAATGCTATTTAAGTAAGTGTGTATTATGTAATTTTAACCCTGATTTTCAGCAAAACCTGGAGGATGATGAGGGTGAACTAGGCTAATTAGGAAGATACTGTATCAGAAATCCAAAAACTAAAACATGTAAATATAACAACTGAGACTTCTGATAGGCTGCTTGTTAATTTAAAAGTCACTTAGATTAAGGGGAAAAGACTCTAAACTCCAAGACAAATATACATGCTCTACTGAATTACTGAACTAGTTGCTAATGAACTAAAAATTGCTTTTATTAGATATGCAATAACAAGAAACATGCATGAGCATAAAATATGCATGGTAACATCTGCAGAATATGATTTGGTATATACTATGTACTTGAGACATTTTCAGAGTAAGGAACATTGACTAGCACAAGTCTCAACTGTTTGCAAAATCAATATGACAGTTATAAATATACAAGATCAATTATGAGAGAGAACACTAATAAACCAAATCAAAAATAAGTTATTAGAAAACAGATTTTATCTAACTGTGACGTGAGTGGCAAACTAAATACTCATACATAAGAAAATGTGTATTATGTAACTCAACCATTATACATCTTTGAATTCTATTTATTTATTTATTTATTTTTGTTTTTCAGGACAGGGTTCCTCTGTATTGCTTTGAAGACTGTTCTGGAACTTGCTCTGTAGACGAGGATGGCCTCGAACTTACAGAGATCCGCCTGCCTCTGCCTCCCAAGTGCTGGGATTAAAGGCATGTGCCACCAACACCCAGCACATCTGTGAATTTTAAATTAATAGTATTTTTTCTTCATATTATTATAGAAAAGTCACAATTTTATAGTTGTTTTTCTTTTGGTACATTTTAAACCAAAAATTTTCAATGATTTTGGATTCAAGTATATATCTACATATGCATATTTAATTTAATGTTTCCATCTAATTCTAACTTGGGGATCAAATTAAAATAAATTCAGTTAAAAATAAACATAACATCTAGGATATTATACTAAGGACTCTTATATTAATTTCAGTTAATATAAATAAATAACACAATTTTAAATTAATATTTTGAAGATTGGCACGTAAGGCTGAGTTATGATATATGCCAAAGTTACACCTTAGGGGAAATGTAAAATAATCATATAGGAAGACTTGATCTTGTCATTACAATTAACTAACCACTGATTTGGCTGTCAATCAAATATGTAAATGTTCTTCTTATTTACTATAAAATGTATTTAAATTGTATGTGAGTTTAATTTAGTTTTAGATCAGTTCATGACTATATATGATATCTCATAAATGGGCAAATTGCTAAAATATTTTAACAAAATTGTTTAATTGTCATATAACAATAGATGATGAGGTCATTGACAATCATATTTTCTTAAGGATTTTTGGTCATTTGTTGTTTAGATAGTATTCATTATTACATTATGTGAATTTGGAAACTCACAATTGACAAAAGTACTGTGTTATTCAAATTGAATGCTGAATATACAATCTAAAAAATGTATGAAAAATAATCATTACATCAACATAATTCTAGACACATTGTGGTTCTGGTTCTGATGAGAACAGCAAAAGTTACACAAACTCAGAACTTATCAATAGCTTTAAAACAAGCAAAGGGAGACTTTTTTTTTTTTACATTTTTATGGGCTTATATCACAAATCTGCCCCAATTGAAAGCAGGTTAGATAAATTAAATGAATTTTCTTTCTGGATAAACTATTATAGCTGTAAATTTTATGCATCAGAGTTATTTTTCATTATATCCTATGCTTTTTCTTCAATGCTGAAGCATCAATGCAAGTTACATTGCCACTGAGACTTATCTCTGTCCCTAAGGATGGTTCAGATTTCACATTTACTTATACAAAGATGCTAAATTGCAAGCAAGAAAAATGGGAAGAAAAGGTAATAGGCTCCATGAAGACAAGTGCTACTCTATTTTCTCATGATGTTCAATGTGATGTCATTTTGCTGAGATGAAACTAGTTTAATATCCTTGCCTGCATATTAAAAATATTTTGTCTAAAATTCAACATGAATATTTTAAAAGTTATTATAAGAAATAAGCACATTTCCAATTCTTTAAAGCATAAGGTTTACTTCCCAAAGGGATAACCATGGGGTTTGATGATATCTACATCTAAACCAAAATTAATAAATAGTGTTTTGTTCACATGTATTTGTTCAGTCACACTAGACTTATTTCAAGTTCTAACTTGCCTTCTACATCTCAAAACTAAAATATCAAGCTGGCCATATAAAAAAATTACATCTACATGAGAGTGGCTTTGGAAAATAATTTTTTTAGTAATTACATTTTAGAAAAGTCTCATATTTCTCAATTTAAATATTTTCTTTCCATCTTACTGCTCATATATTTTGATATAAATTCAATTTAGGTACTTTCTACAGTAAAAGAATAGGTGAATGTATGAAAATCTGCTTATATATCATTGTGTTTCCCGTTTCCTGTTTATGTATGTCCTATATGTAGATGTTCTTGTGGAATGGATGTATGTGTGAGTGTCTATTTGTTATATTTGTATGTTCTTGAGCATGTGCATGAAAGTGTGTATATGCATGTGTTATATGTGAATGTCACTATGGGTGTTTATGCATGTCTGAGGGTGCATGTGTTATATCAATATTTACTATCTATCAATATATACATATATATTCATCTATTTATCATATATATACATATATATCATCCATCAATATATAATTTTCTGTGTTAGTATGCATGTATGTGTGCAAATATGCATGTGGAAGCTATAAGGTAAAATCAAATATCTTCTACAGTTTTCTCATTATGTTTTGAGACAGGGTCGCTCACAAACCATGAATTTTTTGATTTGCTTATACTGACAGTAAAATATGCTCCAAGCATTCAATTGTCTTTCCTTTACAAGTTCTGGAATTATTAAAATATGCCAGTGAGCTCATCTTTTACAGGGATTTGCATGTTCTCATCTCAGGTCCTCATGCTTACTCAGCATGACTTTATACACTGAACCATTTCTTTAATTCCCATTTTCTTTCATTTTTGATAACAATAAAAATGTGACAGGAAGATTTCAACAAGTAATAAAGATAATTTTTCATTCTGCTGAGAGCTTCTGGTAGCAATGGCTTTATCAGAGGCCACTGAGAATAAATATGCATCAGATGAAATTGATATTCATACATTTAATCCACCAGATGAAAACCAAGGCTTAGGAGACCATTGCCTTTGAATAACTGTTTCCTCTGTCTGTGATATTTCTCATGTGCATACATTCCTTCCCTATAACAACTATGGGTATTTTCCCCCACTGCTTGAATATTTACCATACATCCATATATATATATATATATATGATATATTCCATTCACTGGGCACACTTATAGCTGTGGATGATCAGGAAGATGACTTCTGATTAACAACATATTTCTGATGAATAGAAATAACACTATGATAATTTTAATTACTCAGACTGACATAGGAAAATAAGAATATTCTCAGTCACAAATACAGCTAATTTCAGACTTCAGAATAAATTCAAAGCAATTTGTTGTCATTGAAAATGAAAACACAAGGACAAATTCCCAGGTGTTTAGTGCTGATTCAACATCAGTTGCTGATTCAAGCAACTTTGGAGGAAATAAGCCCCTAAAGTAATGGGTGTTCTTCACTTAATCCTAACTTCAATATTCAGCCAACTAACTTTATTGTTTAAGTCCTGAATTTCAATGTCATGTTCTTTCTGGGAACCCTGACCACTTAGAGCTATGTGGCCAGTCAAGTGTTACTCATGGTTGGGTTAGTGTGACATCCCTAGCCTGAGAGAAACTGTGTGATCAGCATGGCCCTGTTTATTATAGTTTACTCAATAAGAGCTGTGTGGCCCTGAAAATGTAATTCATATTTGTTCAGACACTTTGTGGTAGAAGGAGAGAAATGTGAGACAATTGAGTGTGTGTTCTGAAAGGAAGATATAGTTGAATGTGTAGAAGAATGAGAGATGGAGAGAGAAGTGTTATATAACAGTATTAAAGAGATATAGCTGTGTAGAGACAGATTTTTGAGAAAAAAATTATACAAGAGACAAATTAAAAGAGGTTACCATCAGGAAAGCATATGCTTATTCCTTTTCTCTTAAGTTACCATCAAAAAAGCATGTGTGTTTCCCTATTTAGCCTCAGATAGAAAAGCCTATTGCTCATATAGAGAAGAAATTTTTCATAAGCCGCAACTACTTTGAAGATATTATTGCTGCAACCCTGAGTGCAGACAAGGGGGTTGGCCTTCCAGGATGCAACATCATTCTTTTCTTCAAACACTTTAAAATTTTGAACGTGTTTGTATGTTTAGCCCCTCATTAGGAATTTGACGCTCTACCAAACCAAATCAAGACAAAGATTTAAAACATGTTTAAAAAAAAAAACAAAAAAAACTTCACACACACATTTTGATATCAGGTAAAGAGCTAAGAATTAAATGACCTTGAGGCAAACTTTAGGTTATTAATGGGCAGAATGAGGGTAGATCTTCAGGTTTTACCAAAGCATCCTAAACATCCTCTAAATAGTAATGACTTACCTCTCAGACTTGTTGGGAAATGAATAATTTTAATATAAAAATAAACCAGAAAGGGTACATTAGTTGTAAGCACACTTTGACAGGTGATATACTCCCCCTCCAGAACTGATGCTGCCTGGAGTCTGTATCAGCAAACCTGAAGTGGGTTTTGTTCCCTGTGGCTGACAACCATTCTTCCTTCCCAGAGGAGAGCTACAGGAATTTCTGGAGGTAAATAAAAAGTCACTAAGACCTAGTCTTTAGAATGAGACCCATGACAGTAATGCAGTATGGCTGAGAGAACACAATAGTGTACTACATGGTAGGCAGTCACTGCAAAGCTGTGGGTTTTATCTCAGTCTTGCCAAAGACAACTCATCTCTCCAATCTGAAAAGAGAGAGAAATAAAATTCTGACTGAACATGGCCAGTTTTCCTAAATTTCTAAGCCACCATCCATGTGCACCAAATGACACACAGGGTAATCAAAACTTGTGATACAGGATGTCTGGAAAGGTGAGGAATCAGACAGTCTTATTTAAATTACTGACTTTAATGGCTTTAAATATTGTTCATGGATACATTATAATGTAATCATGGATAACATTAAATTGTTCAATATTAAGTCTACTATGCATCTACTGATGAAATAATTCAGCACTACATAAATATATCTAAAATATTTTAATAACAAAAGATAATAATGAAACATATAGTATTTATAAATAATTTATAACATAAAAGGTTACTCCACCTGAGGCTTGGATGATGGCCAAATGGGACGAGGGCTTTCTGTGCACACATAAGGATATGAATGGGAATCCCCAAAATCAGAGTATAATTCTTTGTTTGCCTATATCTAAGCTATATGCCTGTAAAACCAGCAATGAGAGAGAGAAAGCAATAGACTCACTTGGATTTAATGGGTGACAACCTGGATACAGGCTCAGTCAGATTCTATCTCAAGAGCCTATAGCGTAGAGAGAAATAGAAGTCCACCTGACATTCTACTCTAGACCATGTATATGTGCCTCATTTGGTACTCACCTACACATGGACACACAATAAAACAAACACAAACAAATATAAACAGCAACAGTAGCAAACAAACACATGTACCAAAAATAGTAGAATAATTTGTTAAGTTCATTGTTCCAGGTAGTATATCACTGTTAAGTAAAACTAGTACAACAAACTGAGGTACCTGTATTAGAAACATACAAAATAATAATTGCAAATAACTATTTCTAAAAACTAAGTATTAAACGATATCTTCCTAAATGTCTTTGATATGCTTTTGTGTATTTATTGCTAATATTTTCTTTCCACTTGTTACTGGAAGAGAAAAATAATTTTAGAAAGAAATAAAATAAACAAAAATTAAAATAAAAAATTTAATATGCTACAGGAGAATATATTGAAAGTTCATAATTTTCATATTTCTCTGAACAACATGAGAGATGAAAGCTGTTGTTTTGATAAATGATGAGTACCCTGGGAAGCAGATATTCTTCAATTAGAAATTCTTGCTATTAATTTATACATCACATTTATGTGCAAACTACATTGTATTGTCACAGAAGAAGCCATGGATTGTCCCTGGCCCAGATGACACACCTAATTAGATTTGTAATCAGAAATGAAATGCTGTTAAGAGTGATTCTTTCAGGGCCCTTTTGCTAATGTAATTCACATAGTTGTCTTGCACAGAGATCATTTACATGAGTTCCTTCACTTATTATTGAGAATTAAACTTATTCCTTGTAACCTTTACATCCCAACTTCCTTAACTTGCCTGCACCACAAAACATTCCATAAAGAGCAAAATATTCATTGAATAGCTATTTAAACAATGTTATTGGAAAGCAGGAGAGAAACGTATGAAAAGAAACTAAATAAGCAGGAAAGGTAAACATCTGGATTCATGTGATGTGCTATTCTAGTACAAACTGGTGAAATGGGCATTGGTTTTAGCAGAACAAAATTTAAGAAACCAGTGCCAGTTAAAGACCATCCATAATTTAGACTCTACCCAGGTGATGTAGGTTCTGTTGAGCTGACAGTTAAAGCTAAACATCACAAAGTTCCACATTAAATTGTTATTTGCTAATAACTAAGTTTATATGTAATCATACTGTATAAATACAGTTGTTTTCCTATTGAAGTACTTGCCTACTACTTTGTATATGATAGACAATGAGAATCCCAAAGGCAGAATTGGTATAGCCTGAAGAAAATATTTAAGTCTGCTCAAAGTATTATTGAAAGGTGGAGACAAAAATTCTTCACCAAAGATAATATTTTCTTTTCTTTCTCTCCATTTTTTATTTAAATTAGAAACAAGATTGTTTTACATGTCAATCCCAGTTTCCTCTGGCTCCCCTCTTCCCCTCCACCCCCAACTAATACCCTACATATCCCATACCCTTTCTGCTCCCCAGGGATGGGGAGGTTTTCCATAGGGGGTCTTAAGAGTCTGTCACATCCTTTAGGATAGGGCTTAGGCCCACCACCTTGTGTCTAGGCACAGGGAGTATGCCTCTATGTGGAATGGGCTCCCAAAATCTATTCCTATGATAAGGATAAGTACTGTTCCACTACAAAAGGCCCCATAGATTACCGAGGTCTCTTCATTGACACCAACTTTCATGGGGTCTGGATCAGTCCCATGCTGATTTCCCAGATATTAGTCTGGGAACCAAGAGTTCCCCCTTGTTCAGCTCATCTGTTTCTATAGGTTTCACCAGCCTGGTCTTGACCACGTTTCATTTCACATATTTTACAAAGACTGTCTTTAAAACTGTAGCATGGTGATTATTCACTAGGCTATAAAGAAATGAAACTGTCATATACAGCTGCTGGAAATGTAAAATGATGCATCCAGCTTGAAAAATTCCTCATTATACAACATGATAAACATTGACTTATCATCCAATTCCTGAATTTTACTCTTTTGTATTTATTTGAAATAATATGACTATACAAATCTCTTGAACAAGAAAGTCATTAGTACAATATTGGTAATAGCCAAATCATCAAATAATCCTAAAAGTCATTGATCAGAAAAATAACACAAAACTAGATGTCTCTAAACAATGAGTGTCTTGGTCACTGTGAACAGACACCAAGACCATATTGAGAGCCTGCTTACATTTTCAGAGGTTTAGTCCATTGCCAACATGTGAGGGAATGTGAAGGCATGCAGGCAGTCACGGAATCTGTAGCTGAGAACTACATTCTACATTTTTACCACTAGGCAGAGAGAGAGAGAGAGAGAGAGAGAGAGAGAGAGAGAGAGAGAGAGAGAGAGAGAGAGATTATAGGGCAAATATGAGCTTTTGAAACCTCAAAGCCCACCCCTAGTGAGACACTTTCTCCAACAAACTCAACAGCTCTAATAAGTTCATCATGTCTCCTAATCTTTCTATTCCTATAAAACAAAGCCAATTTCTGGTGACTAAGCAATCAAATTTGTGAGCCTATGTGGACCATTCCTATTCAAGTCCCCACACTATGTATCATTTAGAGCATTCAGCAATCAAAAGGATAGATCTGAAAATATTTATCATGTTTTAGAAAGCTAATCAGAAAGAGGTATGCACTGTGATTTTTATGTTTTTAAATGATGAACTAGGTAGTCAAATTTATCATATGATTAAAATATTATTATCAATAAGTAAATCTTCAAAATAGACATGAATAAGTATATAGACCCAGAACAGTTGCTGTTTATGACTAAAAGAGATGTAGATGGTAAAAGTGATAGTGATGGGGATTTGGATAAGGATTTGGATAGTGATGGGGATAAGGATGGGGATTTGGGGATGCGAAGAAACTTCTTAACTTATACTTGGGGTATCTTACACATCTATATCAACATGAAAAGCATTTAATTGTGTCTTTGAAGTGAGATAATTACATATACCATGAATTATAAATATATTTATAGGATGCACATATGTGACATTTTCTAATTATACTGATGCCAATGAATTTTTGATATTACAAATAATTTTGATGGAAATTCTGGCTTATTATCCTAGATATTACATTTAATTGGTAAAGAACATAAATCTCACATTATATATCAGTTTCTGATATACTAGGCAAAAGTATTTCTAAGGAAATATACAACATATTTTGAGTAAATAGTAATCTAACTATTGGTACAAACACTGTGTTATACCAAGAACATCTAGATAACATGGATAATAATACATGTGTGAAATCCATTTGTTTGCTGTTTGTTGAAATACACTTAAAATGTTTAAGAATGTTGTGTTACACAATGAATGAAGTCATCACAATTAAAAATTAGTTCATTTTAAGCATCTACTGTCTTATAAATGGATATTATGTGATACTATGTATCATTTAATGGTTTCTTCTGGGATATATCTCTGTATTAGTAATCTAGCCAACTATTATATATTTTAAAAACCCTATCATTAACTATAGGTATCACGGTGCAATATAGGTTATATGGTACATGGGAATCCATGCAAGAGACCTCCAAACAGTAATAAATTTTCTATGCTTAGGCTATCAGAAACAGATGACCTGAAAAAGGGGTTGCTCATGAACCCCAGACTGATAGATGGGAAGCCAGCATAGGACTGTTCTAGACCCACTGAAGGAGAAAGTAAGTTTGGAGTTCTGGACAGTCTATGGGGCCACTAGTAGTGAATCAGTATTTACCCCTAGTACACAAATGGAATTTTGGAACCCTCTCCACATAGAGGGAAACTCTCTCAGCCTTGACACATTGGGGAGGGTATAGGCCCTACTCCAAATGATATGACAGACTTTGGTGATACCCTATAGAAGGCCTCACCCTCCCTGGGGAGCAGAAAGGTGTTGGGATTATGGAGCAGGGGATGACAGGAAGGAGAAGGAACTGGAATTGACATGTAAAAGAAGCTTATTTCTCATTTAAAATTAAAAAAAGAATTTTTGCACACTCTTTAGTGGTCTCCAAATATGTACCATTTCTGTTTAAACAGAAGACATTAATAACTTGTTTAAGTCATCTGACCAAATACAAAATTAGTCAATAATTAGAGACCAGTTGATAAGTTATATGCTCCATAAGAATGTGCCCTTAGCACTGCAATAATACTTCAATATTTCTTCATTACTATGTGTTTGAGTTATGATTCCTATTGATCTGAAAAAAAACACCACAAACAAAAGCAACTTAGTGAAAAATAGTTTCTATTTCAGGTTGTACTCAAGTCACACTCATCACTGAGAGAAATCCACTTAAGAACTCCCGTAAGGGAATTGTAGGTAGGATTTCAAGCAAAAACTAGGGAGGAGTTCTCCTTACTGTCTTGTTTCCCTTGGCCAGCTCAGTTTACCTTTCTGTATGCCTGAAGATGACCTGCCTGTAGCTTGGACCTCACATCAATCATCAGCTAAAAAAATGTCCCAAATCTTCATGTTTCCAAAAATCTCCATGTTATCTAGTGGGCTTCCTCTTTCAAGATAACTGCAACTATGAAAAGTTGGCAAAAAATTATCAAATGTAGTAGTTACCTGATAGAAACTTTCTGGTTGCTTATGTACACTATCATATATATATAAAATCTACAAATAGCAATACTTTGACTTCATCCTTTCTCACATTCATCCCCTTAATCTCATTTTGTTGTCTTTTTGCTCCAGCTAGAACTTCAAATATTATATAGAATACACATGAAGACAAAAGTCAGCCTTGTCTTCTTCCTGATTTTAGAACAATCACTTTGAGTTTCTAACCATTTAATTGGACATTGGTTGTTGGCTTTCTACATATTGCTTTTATTGTGTTTAGTTATGTTCCTTATATTCCTGTTCTCTCTGAGACTTTTATCATGAAAGGATATTGAGGTTTGTCAAAGGCTTTCCAGCACCTAATGAGATGATCATGAGATTTTTTTCTTTCAGTTTGTTTATATGGTGGATTACAATGGCAGAATTTCATGTGTTGAATCAACTCGGCATGTCTGGTATGAAGTCTACTTGCTTATACTGAATGATCTTTGATATGTTCTTTGCAAGTATATTATTGAATATGTTTGCATTAATGTCCATGAGAGAAATTGGCATGAAATTTTCTTTAATGTTTGAGTCTGTTTGTGGCTTAAGGATCAGGATGACTATGGTCTCATAAAAAGTATTTGGCAGCAGGGCATTGGTGGGGCATGCCTTTACTCCCAGCACTCAGGAAGCAGAGGCAGGCAGATCTCTGTGAGTTCTAGGCCAGCCTAGTCTCCAGAGCGAGTGCCAGGATAGGCTCCAAAGCTACACAGAGAAACCCTGTCTCGAAAAGCCAAAAAAAGCATTTGGCAATATTCCTTCTGTTTCTATTTTGTGAAATAATTTGATGAGCATGGGTATTAGCTCTTCTTTGAAACTCTGGTAAAATGCTCAGCTGCAAACATTGTCATTAGGCTTTTTTTTTCTTTTTTTGCTTGTGAGACTTTCAATGACTGCCACTATTTCTTAGAGATTATAGATATATTATTTTTATGTGACATTGATTCATGTCCAACATCCTAAGACTTAAAGGAAATACAAATAGAAATGACTCTGAGATTCCAACTTACACTGGTCAGAATGGCTCTGATATAAACATAAATGACAGCTTATGTCTAAAATGATTTGCTGGTGTGAGTGCAAATTTGTACAGTCCCTTTGAAAATCAATATGGTGGTTTTTCAGAAAATTTGTAAATCAATGTACTTAAGACCCAGCTATACCAGTCTATATCAAAGGAAGCTCAGTCATACCACAAGGACATTTCCTCAACACCGTTTATAAAAGCATTGTTTTTAATAGACAGAAACTGGAAACAATGTAGATATCCCTCAACAGATAAATGCATAAAGAAATTTTGGTACATTTACACAGTGCAATATTACTCAGAAGTTAGAAACAATGACATCAAGAAATTGAAGGCAAATGGATGGAACTAGAAAAAAAAATTATCCTGAGTGACATAAACAGAACCAGAAAGACAAAAAAGTTATATACTCACTTATAAGTAGATATTAACTATAATGTAAAGGATAACTATGCTACAATTGACATCCCCATAGAAACTAAATAACAAGGAGGGCCCAAGAGGGGGAATGAACAGATCTCAATGGGTAGGGAAAACAGAAGATATGTTGTGGGTGGATTGGGAATGGGGTGTGGATGGAAACATCAGCTCGGAAAGTGGATGGAGGGGGAGAGTACTAAAAGAAAGGTCAAGTAAGGTGGTCAATCAGGGCCAGATAACTTCGTGCAATATATATTCTCATGATTCTAGACCGATGACCCCATAAATGACACCTTAGCTGACTCCTAGAAACAGTTGAAAAGTAGCCCAAGCTAGCTATCTCCTATAAGACACCCAGTGGAGGGATTGGGACACCAAACTTTGATCTACAGTGTGTACTGCCTATGGGATTTGATGGATTAAGATTGCTTAGAGTGAATGGAGTGGGCAGACAATCACTGGTCCAGCCTAAGACACATGCCACGAGACTGAGCCCACCTCTGACACTGCCTGGAGTGCTACATCCCAGAGGCTTCATGGTTCAAAGATTTAGGATAGAGCTAGACATGATGGGATAAAAAAAAGTGACAATGTAAAGATGCCTAAAGATATTCTGCTGTACTCAAAATTGGTGACTACCCCAGTTGTCATTAGAGAACCTTCATCCAGTAACTGATAGAATCAGATGCAGAGATCCATAGCCAAACCTTAGCCCAAATTCTGGGAATCCTGCTGAAGAAAGGGAAGAAGGATTGTACTAGCCTGTAAAGCCAGGGTAATGCAAGAAACTCTAAGAAAGAACTAACTTGGGTTCATATGGGCTCATAGAGTTTGAACTGACACCCAGCATGGGACCACCTACGTGGTTTTGTAGCTTGGTCTACTTATGGGATTACTAACCGAGGGAGCAACGCTGTTCCCAACAGTTCTACTGGCTTTTGGAACCCTATTCCTCATATTTGTCTAGCCTAAATACAAGGTGAGACACTTAGTCTTCGTGCAACTTGATATGCCATGCTTTGTTGATACCCATGGGAGGTCTGCCCCTCTATGTATAAAAACAGAGTATGAATGGATTAGGGAATAGAAAGGAAGTAGATAGGAGGGAACAGGAGGAGAGGAGAGGGGGGAAACTGTGGTCATGATGCAAAAATAAATAAATAAATTTAATTTAAATAACCTAACCATAACACTGCCAATTGGTGCTCTGACACTCCAAGTAACAAATACCTAAATATACAATATTTTGTGGATAATCCTATTTAGTTACCTTTTATTTCATTAAATATTTAATAAGTACATAATATTATAATAATATTTACAAAATATTTATGTTGATTTTTGCACTTTTCAGCTAATTCTCCTCCAAGGTTTTCCTATGTTGCCTTTTCTCTGCTGGTTTTTGCTTCATCTAATCTGTAGTTAAAACTATAAGTTACATTAAGCAATACAATAATACTCAACTTTAGAGAAAATGTCCATTGTTAAACTCTTTGCTTTGCTTGTTTATAAACTATAAATTATTATAAATCAAAACATCACAGAGTACTGGGATAATTGTTGCCTAACTTATTATATATGATATATTTCCAAAATAAGGATTGCTATTTTAGATATTGATGTTAGAAAATAATTTAGGTAAATCTTTTTTCTTCATAAGATTAAATATTTTGAAAATCTTAGTATTTATTTTTTATAATGTATAATAGCATTTGGTCACATTTCATTATGAATATGTCATAAGGAATTACCATATCTAATGTGGAGAATTTGCATTGAACAGTAATTATGCATATTTCATACTTAATTTACAATAGGATTAGATTGTCAAAACAGGCTAGTACACAGTTCAGAAAACTCTTCTTTATTGAAATGTGTTAACAACTTCAAGCTTGCATGCAATGATGATGAACAGGCACAGCAGTGGGAGGTTAGTAGTAGACCTCCCTCATCTTTTTGCAATTTTAAACATAATCTCTCTGTCTAAATTATCATCCAAGAAACCATGGGGCAAACTATCTCTTTAACCCAATTTACATGACACTCTTCAGGGTTCTGTGCCATAAATCCTTAGCTTCTGTGTTTATTTTCTACATGCAATTCTTAAAATTTAATATCTGTGAAGAATATTCATGGGCTCTCTCTTTCTAGAACAAATTGTCTATTTAGTGAAAACATCCGTTACCCTGATGATAAATGAGAGAATAGCTGACTTTGTTTATTTTTGCTGAGGGTATCTCCTCATGGGAGGAGTATTTGAAGTCCTGCTGTCTCTTTTAGCAGTGTTATCCTTTTTATATTTCAAAAATAATACAATTTTAAAGGTGTATCAAAAAGACATTCCTCAAGATTATTTATCTCAAAGTGTTTTAGGATAGATGACACAGTAACTTCACAGTATGCACACACACACACACACACACACACACACACCACACCACAGAGGCATATCTGCAAGTACATGCACACACCCACATAATTTTTGTTAAACTTCGTTGAAGATTATTTATCCACTTCCCACCATTACAATTTCTACAATGATTCAGAGAACCAGATATCATTTACAATGAGTTTATTCTCAGGAGAACTTGCTAAAGAAAACTTTGAAAAGGAATGAATCTTCAAAAATTTTGCTGACCTGAGTATTGGCAAATTAAGCACCAAGAGCACAATATTTTTATGCTTTAGTATTTTTGCTGTGTATTGTTTTATTGCAGAATACTTTATTGTAATAGCATTCACTTCTGAGAGTGTACTTACATTTATGACGTTCATGTGATTAGAATACATTTCATAAGTAAAACTAAGCTTATTAGTTGAAATATATATGTGTATGAGTATTCCTAAATGTCACATTTCTAGAAGTCTCTATTTTATATAATTGACAGGAATGAATCCCTAAAGTAAAATCTCATGAACTTTCATTTGTGCAAATCTTCTTTTTCAACTGACAATATAATAGGACATCATATCTTTGCAGACTGCACAGTTTTATAATGTTAGAACAAGGAACAAGTAGCTAAAGATGAACAAAAGAGAAAGTAAAAAAACACATACAAGTAAAGTTACCATGTGGAATGCAGAGGGAAAATCAGCTATATAGTGTATTTCAACATCACCAAATCAATAATTATTTATCTCTTTTATTTTATTCATCTTCAGTTTTATGGTTTTAAATTCAGTGCTTTTTAAATTAATCATGAAATTGAAAAACATTTAACTTCTACCTAATTCAAAAACTGTGTCTGTGATTCCTAAGATAAATCTGGACTTATTAGAATGCACTACCTTTTCCTCCTCTCCTTATTTCCTGGTAACCTCTAACTTAGTTTTTATCTCTATGGGATTGCAAAATCTATATTCTTTATGTAAATGGATTCTTCTGTGACTTCATATGAACTTTGCATTGAGATTTCCTCCAAATAAGTAGTTTTCAATGCTTTATGCATTTTTTTAGTTTTAAGTATAATTCTCTGAATTGTATTGGCTGAAATATATTTTATTGTATGTGTCTGCACATTTTATTTATTTTTTCATCATTGTATGATCACTTAGGACATATCTACTCCTCTATTCTGTGTACATATCAGTCATAGCCCATGGTTGTTACCTCTCTTCCTGCACATCATGCTTTCCCATGTCTAGCTGGCAAGTCTGACTTTCTTCTTCCCAGAGTTATCTCTTTGCCTGGACATATCACCTATACCTCCTGTCTAGATATTGACTATTTAGCTTTTGAATACTTTTTGAAATCATTAATTTTACTCATTCCTATGGTCAAATTAAATATAATATATATATAATATCATATATGTAATAAATATAATATAAATATAATATATATAAATAAATATATAGAATAAATATATAATAATATTAAATAAAATATATAATATATATATATGATTTTAATGGAGCAATAGAAGAAACCATGACAGCTCAGTGTTAACAACATATGAAAGGTTCAGAAATCCACTATACAACAGCATTGTTTAAAAGTTGCTATGATTAGTCTTAGAAGATATTCTCCTTACTTAAATCACTCCCCATAATTCAAAAATGAATGAAAGCACTGCCAAGGCCAGAAGTCCTTTGACATCACCAGTTGAAACCATGATTGAGTGAAGGGGAATAAATTTTGCAAGGAAGCACTGATCACTTACTTACTGCACAATAAATTTTAATAGCAACAAAATGAAGGAATAAAAAGAGTTTCAGATAGCTTAACTGCATTTAGGACAAAGCTCAATACTGTGTATTGGAATGAAACATAGAATACCTTGTGTAATGCGTCTCTTTCCCACAAGCCAGTTCCAAAATAATGACAGAGATTTATTAATTATGAAAGCTCAGCCTATAACTTATGCTTGTTCATAACTAGTTCTTGTAACTTAAATTAACCCATATCTATTAATCTATATCCTGACTCATGGCTATTACCTCTCCTCCTGCACATCATACTTTCTCCATGTCTGGCTGGCAAGTCTGACTTTCTTCTTCCCAGAGTTATCTCTTTGTGTGGACATATCACCTATACCTCCTGTCTAGATATTAACTATTTAGCTTTTTATTTCACCTATTACAACAATATATCTTCATATTCACACAGTGTACAAATATCCTACAAAAGTCTTGCATAAAACAACAGTTCAGGTTACATCCAGTGTATTCATTTAGTGAAGTCTAGTAAACTTTGACAGGCACACAAAGATGTAGGAAGATATATTTCATGATTTAGGAAATATCAAATAACACTGACATAGAAATGTCATCAGTACTAAAATATTGGAAAGAATGTTATATTATCATCATTATACAAATTACACTCTACACATTAAAATGATGGACAAGATTGATTAGGCTAGATAAAGAGAAGCAAATGACATTAAAGAGAGTTATATCACACATAGATAAATGTCTCAATATATAGCCTACATGTGTAACATTGAAATAATAGTAGCTGCCATGAATAGTTTAGGTAGTCTAAATGCAAGGATTGGTGAGCTTGACTATATTCTTAGAACCTTTCCAAATGAAACACTCAAAAAGGCTGAAAGAAACAACTGAGCTGAGATGAAATTGAGTCTTTGTAATATTGCAAAAGCTGAAAGAATTAATTACCAGGAAACCTTTATTTTAAGTCACTTCAAAAGAATTCATCAGCAGAAATAAAATAGTACCATAAAATTTGATTCTAAATAAGGTAATGAAGATTAATGTTAAAAAATTATTTTTAGTTATCCACTGAAAACAAGTACAACATTTCATTATGGAGTTAAATACATAAAAATAAAAAATCAACCTCCTCCCCCAAACCAAAAAAGAATAAGAAGTAAAAGGAATAACTCCACAGACTAATTCAGTTTCCCATGGTATTCCATAGCCCAAGATCAAGTGAAACCTGATATAAAAAACTCCTTACTGATGTTTGTTGCTACATACAATTTTGTGCTATTATATTGGAAGTTTCAAAGCCATAATACACATATGTGTTAGCCTGCTCCAACATTCATCTCATCTATGAACTGTTAGAATATATGAAGGGGCTGGACCTGCATATCCAAAGCTACAGGATCTCTATGACACAGGACAACAGACTATCCAAGAGGAGTCTATTGAAGACTCAGTATTGATAGGGTAGTAGAAGCCTGAGGCCTTGAACTAGACCAATGTTTCAATGAATACTTAAAGTAAAGAAATATGG
The DNA here is from genome assembly GCF_003668045.3 of Cricetulus griseus. NCBI lineage: Eukaryota > Metazoa > Chordata > Mammalia > Rodentia > Cricetidae > Cricetulus > Cricetulus griseus. The sequence continues at coordinate 145,594,705 of NW_023276807.1, read as the reverse complement.
ACAAAAGTGTATACCAAAGAACTCACTGGGCTACATTAAAGATTCAGTGTCATTTGTTTGTTTGTTTTTATTTTTTATTTTTGTTTTGTTTGTTGCAGGAAGGGTGTGAAGGAAGAGGGCAGAAACAAGGGGATGGGGAAATAACTGGGATTGGGATACATGATGTGAAATCAACAGAGAATCAATAAAATATTAAAATGGTTTAAAATGCTTTAATTTATTATTCCAAAGTGACTTTTTTGTCACTGAACCACTGTATTATCATGTTAAAGCTGTTAGCACTGCAGGGAATGCATCAAAGCAAATTTTAAACTTTGTTGTTTTATAATTTTATATACTTACTGAATTATTATTGTCCTCACTTGCAATCCAGTGTGCAACATTAGAACAGCATGAGCTTTGGTTTTAAGAGATTATAATCTGGATGTTTGGATATTCAAATTCTTCTTTGTAGAATTTTAGGCAACATATTACAATCTGTGCAAGATATGCTTTCATGACAGTATGGATCTGTGCTTCCACCATGAAACTATGATCCATTGACCAAGTCAGCAGCCCTCAGCCCACACACAGCACCAAAAAGTTTCATAAGAACAAAGACAATGTTAAAAGGTTTCTGATAAAATCCAAGCATCTCAAATAGAAGAACAAAATATATGATTTTCATTATCTCTTTTAATTTCAAGGCTCTCAAATTCTTTCTTATTTTTAAATTTTTTTATCTCTTTTTCCCTTGATCCATCTCTTTCTTTCTTTTGATGTTTCTCATATGTTTTTGTTTTTGTTTTAAAAAACAGGGTGTTTTGCTTTTTTACTTTTCCCAATGCTTCTTTTACTTATATTTCAGTATTTTATTGTTTTCCCTCTATTAAATATTAATCCCCCATGAATTCTATATGTACCTTTGCTCTGTTCTATGTTCAATAGTGCAGTGGAGTGTTTACTGTTAACTGCACTTTACTGTATTTCTCAAATGATCTGATTTGATGGTGTTGCTGTGGTTTGTTCTCTCCCCAAGAGTGGTCCTGGGGCTAGAGCTCTAGAAACAAGCCTTCTGACTAAGAAAATCCTTGTCTAAATGTTTTAAGGGGAGCTGTAGAGAAGAGTCAGTGGTTAAGAATACTGGATGCTCTTCTTGAAGTCCTGGGTTCAAATCTCAGCAACCACATACAGTTCAGTTCACAACTGTCTCTAACTTCAGACCAAGGGCACCTTCTGTTATCCTCAAGCATCAGTCACACACATGGTCCACAGACATACATGTGGGCAAATAATCCATACACATTAAAACAAATAATATAATACAATAAAACAATTATTTTAAGTGGAAGAGTTAGCCATCCCAGTAGATGCACAAATCTCAACATAGAAACACAAGGAATACCAAAGGTAAGATGTCATGACTCTTCTTAAAGTTCATAACCCTTCAGAAGCTGGATTCATTGATGCCAAAGTAGACAGAATGACAGGTGTCCTGGATAATTTTCTATCAACTTGACACAAGATAGAGTCATCTAAAAGGAGAGAACAAATGTGTCCATAAGTTTTAACTGCAGGGGATTTTTTTAATTAGTGACTGATAGTGGAAGACCCAACCCATTATTCAGAAAGATTCAACAATGTAAGCCAAATTGGCATATGACAGCTTCCATTTTGCCCATATAGTATTCTATACTAGGTACACTCTGAGATCTTTACACTTCTTGTAGGAACTTTATTCCATCTCCTCAAATCATCACCCCATGTCTTCTTTGGCACTGAGACAGATGATCCAGCCTCCTTGTAGCCCCTCCTATATGTTGGCACAGGATTTGCCTCAGGATCCTTGTAATTGCTGCTCCATATGACCTCTCCTCAGATATCCTCTCCCTAGCAACTGATGCTTTTTCTCATCATGTACCAATGGGCATATTTTACCAGTGTGGTAATTTCTTTCTTACCAGTGTGCTTCCAGATGCTCCCTTAGTGAGTTACCTGCTGGAGTGAATATGAGGGAAAACTGAGTACAGGCCTTTCCTGGAAGAGTGGACAGAGGATGCAAGGGCATTGACTTATTGGCCTATGCTAGATAGACTGGCATGTGTTCCATACACAGCTGCTGGTCAGCAGCTTTGAGTTATAAGCAGCATGGCACTTTGAATATGGAAGCCCATTGCAAAGAAATTAGAGAGTTAAGGATAGTGTTCTCCAGGGAAAGCAGGGCATGGTGGTGGGAAAGAAAAGGTGAGGGTTCTAAAAGCCTTGAGTTTCCCCTGTGTGTGATGGACAAATAGGCATCTGTTAACCTGGACACCAGTGGCATTGGCCAGCTCTCAGTGTCATATGGAAGTAAGTTTTACTGGTCACTCTGAGTCAATTACTAGCAAGGAGAAGACTAGTATTGATAATCACAGTAAAACCACAATTGTCTATCTCAATGACCTTTACAATGACCACCATGACCAACCATCACAGGCAACATTACAACTGACCGCTACAGAGAGCATTATGCGTAACCAGCCCAATGAGTACTACAACTGACCACCTCTATGGTCACCATGGTCACCACCATAGTGACCAACTTGGCTGACCAACAAAGTAAACACAACTGACCTCTACAGTGACCATTACAGGTGACCAGTGCAATTTAACAAATTAGTGACTACTTCAGCTCACTACAGCTGGCCATTACAAATAACTATAGTGGCCACATGCATATGGCCCATTCTGGAGCTACCCATCACCTTCCTGGAGTGAAACACACCAAAGTTTCCCTTCAGGTGAATTCCTGTTTCTGCATCCACTATCTTTGTCCTTTACTGGTAGGAAATTTTTGGCTTTTGTTATTATACTGTTGCTTTTGTTTGTTTTATTTTATTTTTTGTTACTATAGATGGAACACAGGGCTTCATACATCCTATGAAAAGGCTCTGCTGTGGAGTCACACCCACAGCTCTCTTTGTTCTTTAGTGACACTAAGTTACCCATGCTCTCATGAGTTTTTCATTTTCCTATTCAACCTCTCGTTTAGCTGGGATGACAGACCCATGCCAGCCCATTTACCACACCAATAGCTCTAGATTTTAAAGTCTATAATGTCAAGCCAGCTCACGGTGTGCCTGAGATAAGTTCACCTCTCTGCTACAGAGGACATGGCTGAGATCCCTCTCCTCCAAACCAATGGAAGTCTTTGGCACTGATGGTGGCCTCTCCAACAGCTCTGCTCCCCTTGAGCTATAAATAGCTGCTGTCCATGTTGTGGCCATCTGTGATCCTACCACCCAGGAGACTGACATAGTTGGATCATAAGTCATGTCTACTCTGGGCAACAACACAAGATTCTATCTTTTAAAAAAATGAAGAAGGAACTTGCTGTTAAAATCAGATTACTAGAATCCTCCTTGCCCTGCTACATTAGCACCCACTGTTTTCTATGTTTATGACCCTTGAAGCTCCTGTCTTTCCACATAAACCACAACTCCATCATTGCATCTTCAGTAATTTTCCTTAGCAAATATGGAGCCCTATTCTCCTTGACACTGTAAACCTTATCATTTTTGCTCCAAAACTGAGATTTGTTTGGAACTCACCTTTTTGGGACTGTGTCTTGTCATTCCACCCTCTTCCTCTGAACATTGGGTCCCTCATAGATATTTATGGCAACTGTGTTCCCTTGTGGAATCCAGGGATATAGCAGAAGGCCTAGATGAAGCCGATGCTCAGTAAAGGCTTAATAGACAGTTGGAGAATACAGGAGATATGCAAAACTTCAGTTACAGCTTCAGTAATTCAACTCTTTTTCTCAGGAATCTTCCTAGGCTCCCAATGGCTTAGAGAAAAACAAGAAAATGCCTTTGAGGGACATTTAAAACTTTCTGAACTGTTCCCAAGAAGGGTGCTCACAGCATCCCAGAATGTAAGCAAGTAATTCACAGATGTATTAGGAAAGGCACCATAGGAAGTGGGATAAACAAGTGACCATCTGACTTTGCTTTTCCTTATGATGATAAATAAATACTGAGACCAAAAACTGGAGGGGACACTGTAAGCCACGCCTGCTAGAAGCTGGCTACAAGTGTGCCTGATCACGCCCATCAGGTCAAGGTGATGTCAGGGTGACACAGGATAGGGTTTAAAGGGACAGACAAGGCACAGGGGGGCCCTTCTCACTGGCATCCCTTGCCTTTCTGCCCCTGGCACACTCTGGCTTGTGTTTGGCTGGCGTTTATCTAATAAAAGATATCTCAGCCTCACAGATTACGTATCTTCTCTTAATAAAAAACAGATAAGAGGGAAGCAAATTTTAGTTCGTCATCATTGGAAGTCAGGATAGAAACTCAAGCAGGAAGCTGGAGGCAGAAACTGAAGACATGAGAAACACTGATCACTGTCTTGCTCCTCATGTCTCTCTACGTCAGGTTGCTTATATACTCTGGGATCATTTGCTTAAAGATGGCACCATCCACAATGGGCCAGGCTCCCTCACATCAATAAATAATCAATAAATAATCAAGATAATTCCCATAGGGGAATTTGATGGAGACATTCTTTTTCTATTGTTTTTTTCTTACCAAGTGACTCTACTTTTATCAAGTTAACATAATAACAAACCATCAGAGTGGGTCAAGGTACCAAGTCTGATAGCCTTACTACAATGTCCCCAAACCCATGATGGAAGGAGAGAATGAACTCATATAAGGAAAGTGGTCATTTAGTAATGTATCTCCCAGCATAATCCTGAATATCCAACACAAGACATCTTCATGTAACTCAACATTTGACCCCTGTTCAGTCACATCAGTGAAGACTGATGGATCTGTGTGTGTGTGTGTGTGTATGTGTGTGTGTGTGTGTGTGAGAGAGAGAGAGAGAGAGAGAGAGAGAGAGAGAGAGAGAGAGAGAGAGGAGAGACAGAGACAGAGAGAGAGACAGAGAGAGACAGACACACACACACACACACACACACAGAGAGAGAGAGAGAGAGAGAGAGAGAGAGAGAGAGAGAGAGAGAGAGAGAATGGACACTGTTAGTGTGTGGATGAGTCTGGCAGTGGGTGAGAAAACTTGACTTTGAGCTGAATGACAGGCACAGCTCTGAGAATGAACAGAATGAACAGAATGAACAGAAATGCAGGTCGGGGAAGGTGTGCCAGTTTACCATGTGTTAGTACACAGTATTTGTATTCCCCTGCATTTAATAGCATTTAAAACTCTCCACAGATAGGGAAATGTACATACGGTTTGCAATGCTAGATTTTTTAAGTCACTTAGAAACTAAAGAATAATGGTATAGCATCTACATTAGTTTGCACAAATGTGAGAATCTTTCATCTCTGTGAACTGAGTTTGATTTACTTACATATGGGCATGACATTGAAGGTTTTAATAGACACTGAGACATTTCTGACTCATCTTTCAGAGTGAAAAAATATGCTGCCCTGTGATGTTGGAGGTAGTTGTTATAGTGAATTGTTCTCTAGAGTATTGAGCATAACAGCTAACAGTGTAGTAACTATTCTTTTTGCTTTCAATGTTCTAATAATTTTTAGATGATCAATCCTCAATTTTAATGACATTAAGGAAGTAGTTATTTACTGGAAAAATAAGACCACCACTTTTACATGAAATACAATGTGAAAACATTTGTTCAAGGTGTGTTTTCAGGGGTTCTTTTGTAGTTGCTATTTTTTTACCCCCAAATATGATGATAGCTAAGACATAACAGAAAAGAATTAAGAGTAACTAATAGAACTTTTGCAACTTAAATATTGTTGTTGTTTGAAAGAAAATGGCCCCCAAACAGAGTGGCACTATGAGGAAGTGTGGCCTTGTTGGAGGAAATGTGTCACTGGAGAGGCAGGCTTTGAGTTATCAGGTATATTCAAGCCATGCTCAGTATGACACTCAGACCACTTTCTGTTGCTTCTATGTCAGGATGTAAGGAGTCCCAGTTCCAGCACCATGTCTGCTTGCATGTTGCCATATCTTACAATGATGACAATAATGAACTGAAACTCTGAAAATGTAAGTCACCTCACTGAAATGTTTTCCATTATAAGAGTGGCCATAGTCAAAAGTCTTTTCACAAAATCAAAAACCCTAACTAAGATATAGGGGCATTTTAAAATGTAGTACTTATGGATTGTATTCATCTTAAAAATGACTGGAATCATGAAATCTTTAGGTAAATTAATGATACATTGAGTTTGGTAACTCAGAAAGACAAATAGTACAAAATCTACTTTTTTCCATTTTTTAGTTTTGATTTCATTTTACATTGTAACCACAGTTCTCCCTACCACCCTTCCTCTCAGTCCTCTCAGCTTCTTACCCTCTTCCTCATCTCTCCCCTAGATTACTCCCAGTCCACTCCTCCTCATGGTAAGATCTAACATGAATGTATCTGAAATTCTTTAGATTTGAAGATATAGAGTGTGTACATACAAAGCAAGGAAAGCAAAAAGGACTATGGGGGAAGGAAGTGAGAATGACAGCTAAGGAGGATATAATCATATATGCATGTTACAAAGAGGTAAATGAAATAAACAAGGGGAAATACTACTGGAGAAGGAGAAGGAAAAGGAAGTGAAATACAGAGGAAGAAGTAAAAGAAAAGGAATTTTCTCTAATGTTATTTAAAACAACCACAGGAAACAAAATTTAAAGTTTTATAAAATGTATAGGAATATACATATTTCCAGTTTAAAGGCATTCATATATTAATAATATATAATAACATTAGGTTAATAATATGTAATATGTTACTTGTCCTGTCAATACTCTTTCCAGAAGCCATGGACTATCACACAAAAAGCTTATTGTCTGCAAGGGAAATGTCCATTTAAGTTGTTCTTTGGAGGCAGGGTTTTCCTCGATTATAAACTATTGCCATTTCACTTGGTTGTCTCCAAGACTTGAAGGGAAGGCACTATTCCAAAAGAAAACACATATTTCAGATACAAGACCATAAGGAATGCAGCTGGAGCTGGAAATGACCAAGAAACCTGTTTCTTGAGTAGTAACTCTCATAGTATCAGTAGGTGCTATTCAATCTACCCAAGAGTATACCCTGAAAATAATGACAGTGACTGTCTTCAGAAGATATTCCCAATAATACAATAGTGGCATTTTATTTTGATGGTAACTAACCACTGAATTATTGTTCTTAAGGCCCCCTAATTGGCAGGAATCCATGCCTGGTAGTGTAAGTAAATCACCCATGATTTAAGGAGTTATAGATCCCAAAGGAGAATATAAATGAGTGCAATTTCTAACACTATTTTAAGTATCATCCTTACATGCACAAATAAGTTGTAACCCTAGTTCTCACCAAAGAAAGTGATTTTTGGTTGTTTGCTTTTTGTTACTGTAGTGGATGGAGCTGTTACAGAGATTCACACACCTGGTCAAAATTCAGAGAATATATGTCTGTGTGAAGGTTCTCCTCAATTGCTAGAACTACACTTAAGACTCAGGGACCATCATGGAAAAGGTCACAGAGATATTGTGAGAGTCACAGAATAAAGACGACAGCTATGAGATGATGTGTACTATACATTACAGGGATGCTATTTTTAAGGAACTTCAGTAATCTGGCCTCATAAATATGACTTTTGGAAGCACTATGACAATTGTTATGCAGACTTGGATATATATGTCCAAAAACGCTTGCATTTGTATTTCCATGGTACCTTTGTATTTTTTTATTTGAATAATAATTGATTATTCCAGTGACAAACAATTTTAATTAGTTAGTTTACCTAAGCAGAACATTCAAGTACTGTTCAATCCATAAAATTTCAGTTATGCACAGTGAAAACTTTTCTTTCATTAGGCCATTGACTCTGTTATCACTAGTAAAGCACAATGTCAGGGTAAAAAGAGGCAGAATCTATGATCATGAAGGAATATTATTGTCTCCCAATAAATAAATTCATGAAAAGAGTATTCACAGGTCCATGAGGAAGTCACATGAAATGATAAAAGTGTTTTCATACAGAAGAATCTCACAAGTAAAATTCTATTAATAGACATACTGGTAATTTGCATTTATTAATACTTGTTGCATTATTGAAATATCTGATTGAAAATATTTTCCTATTATTTTTATTTTATATGTTTGTATATTGTGCTTTCATATATATCTGTGTAGGCAGTGTGTGCTGTGATCTTGAAGGTGTCTGACCCCTTCAACTTGAACTAGTGATGGTTGTAAGCTACCAGGAGGATGCTGGAAATTGAATAGGGTCCTATTCAGGACCATCCAGTGCTCTCAACTGCTGATCCCTCTATCTAGTTCCAGGATTTTTATTTTTTCAACTCTAATACAGGCAGCATTGTGGTGTCATGATTTCCTGTTTTGAATATTGAGTTAAAAAAACTAAGCATATGGATTTAGAAGCTGCAAGTTTCAACTTGAACTTCAAATTTAACTTCACTCCCTAAAACATGAATGATTTCATCTTGTGTGATCAAATGCATAATTACATTCAAAGTCAGATTTTTCCATAGATACTTTTTAAAACTTGTCACATAAATGTAGTTTGTATAATCATAAAAATGTATGCATGTATTTAATCGACATTTCTGATAGCTGCCAACCTGAAATCGTCATGGTGATGTGGAAGCATTCTCTTATCATAAAGCATAAATCATAATATTTGCAGTAATTACCCAGGAAATATTTATAGTGGTCTTGTATAAAATGACAAGATGTAATTCTTATGAATTATACTTTATCCTGCATAGTCTTGAGATAAGAAAATGCTGTGTATATGTGTGTACACACATGTATGTATGAAAGCAAAGGAGGCAATTTATACTTAACAATATCACAGAAATGCAATGTTATAAAACATTTCCATGAATTCTTAGATGGCGGCGTAATTACCTGAGTTACTGGTTCTCCCATTTATACCAAGTAAAGAGTTTTATAGTGCAATTCTCAGGAATCATGAATATTACAAATATATAAAAGGAAATTATATTAAATAAAAGTACATGAAAATTAACATCAAAAGCTGCCATATATTTACTAAGATTATGGATTCCTCAGATGGGTTGAATTTTAGGAAAAGAAAACAGTGATTCATATAAAATATTTTCAATAACACTTTTTCAAAAACCTATGTATAGAATTTGCTAATTTTTGATGTTATTTATTCCATATATTTTATATTTTTGTAAATGTATAGGAGAAAAACAACATAACATGAGAATAAAATAAAAAAGTATATTTTTAATATAATTGAGTGTAGGCCATAGAACTTAAGAGAATGATTGCTTTCAATGTATAATTTTAATATTACTTTGAACACAAATTTTTATATATAACATTCTAATTTACTTTATCTTAGTCTTTTATGTTTGAAAGTAATTAATACTTAATTCACTTAAATTCTTCTGTGATTTGAAGACACACCTAACTTTTCTCTATCACAGGTCTGAAGTGTGATCCTTATTAGTCTTAATAATAAAAAACCCAGAGTCGGATATCAGGATAAACACAGTTACATCTTACTTCTCCAACTTCTAAGAAAAGGGATAAGCTCCTGTCTTCACCCTTCTTAATCACTTCCTCTCTCTGCCCAGCCATATCACTTCCTGTCTCCTGTCTGTATAGACCACCAGACCTTTATTAACTAGTGGCTAGCTCCACCCTCTGATCTTCAGGCAAGCTTTATTTGTCAGAACACAAAGTGTCATAACACTGCTTCAAGCAATTCATTCTTGTGGTTTTAATTAGATTAATTATTTAAAAAAACTTAGATTAAATGTGTTTTGAAGACTTACTGTGATGATTTATTATTTATGATTTAATAAAGTTTTCTTGAGGGTTCAGGATGAAAAACCAGCTATAGACATCAAGCAATGGTGATACACAGCTTTAATCCCAGCAGCCACAGTAGTTAGCTATAGAAGCTGGGCAGTAGTGGTACACACCTTTAATCGCAGGACTCAAGAGACAAATGTAGATGCATGGCTCTGTGAGACCTAGGCCACCCAGATCTGCAAAAGATTCAATGAATTAGCCTAAAATAGCATTAGAGTTCACATCTTTAATAACAGACCTCGAGAGGTATATAAAAGACTGGAGCCCAGTGTCTCAGTTTACTTTCTTAGATTCAGTCTCCAACCAAGATGAGGAGAGGCAGCAATCAGAGGCTTGGAGGAGAGCTTATGGAGACAGGATCAACCATTTTAGTATGAGGAATGGCTGCCTTGCTTTTTTGATCTTCAGCTTGAAGCTTGATCATCAATATCTGTCTCTGGGTTTATTTTTTTCTGGTGTTACAATTTATTATTGTGCATTTGTTGTGCCTACATATGTGTAGAATATGCTTATGCATATTGGCCAGAAAGCGGCCTCAAATCCCCTATTTGTATGCTGGGAAACAAACCCTGGTCCTCTCCAAGAGCAGTCAGCTCACTTGGCAACTATGACATCTCTCCAGTATAGGGAATGAATTTTTACATAGTACCTCCTATAGCCTGGATGTACTACATAATGTTTTACTACATAATGTACTACATAATGTTTTACTGAGTGAGAATTACTTGCAAATTTTGGTTGTTTCCATGGTTTCAGAAAATACTGGGGTTTTAGTATGTATACAAATGTATGTGAATGACAAATGTACATTATAAATATATGTAGCTCAGCAGATGAGGAAGAAATTAATAAGGTGAGTGATAGATTAACTGAAATATGACATGCAATAAATATTTGCTGAATAGCTCAGTTCAGAATGTACTTTTGCTTTAAAATATGAATAGTCAAGTTAAACTGAGACCATCTATTCAGGTCAGGTAGCAATTTGAAACCCTGAATTCACCCATAAGTTCATCTGTGTAGACATTTGGTCACTGTTGGTGGTGATGCTTAAGTAAGTAATGGAAACTTTAGGATATGGAGCCTTATTGGGGAATGTAGTCAATATGGACTGGGATTTGAGAGTCTATAATCTTTCTCTACTTCCAGTTCATACTCCTAGCTTTATGTGTGGGTTTGCAAAGGAAGTCTCTCTGCTTCCTGCTTCAGGTACATGCTATCATGCCTCCCCCACAGTTATGGATCATACATTTAGAACTATAAGCCAAAATTAACTATTTCATAAAAATATTATACTAGGTTTTAAAGGGAAACTATTAAAACACAAGGATACCAGATATATATTGTGAACAATTCATAATTGTGAGTCTGATGAACATCTGAATGAGAATATTTCATAATGTGGATAGAAAATGCTATCTACATATTACCAACCCCTTGTCATGCATAGATAAGGAAAATATATTCAAGAAACAATTATCTTGAAAGAACATATTTAATGGGCTAAGAACAAGAAGGGTGGATAGTTAAATCTTTAATCACACAATAAATTAATTATACTCCATAAATTACACAATAGAAATACTCTACCACGAGAAGATATTTGAGCCTCATGGAAAGCATGGAATTGCAAAACCACAATAATCATTGAAATAGTGTTGTGTTCAAAAAGGATAAAGAGGCAAATAGCAGAGCTGAGCAGTTCAGTTGAAATGAGGTCTTGTCAGTTCTTAAAAACAAGAGTAGTGATAAAATAGCTCCATGACTCTGTCTCTTTAAGATATTTGGCTATATTCATAGATCAATGACTTAGTCAGATATCATCAGAGAAACTTCCTTCTGCAGCAGATGGGAAAAATAAAGGGACCAACAACCTGACATTATGCAGAAAGGGGGGTTGGAGGGAAGGGAACACATATCTCCAAGAGCTACAGGGAATGGAGGACATCAGAGAAAAAGGTTCTGTTGATTAACTAAGCAAGGCACATATAAGCACACAGGGACTGGAAGAGCAAGCACGGGGCCTACCTGGGTCAGTGCCAGATCTTTTCCATATATATTACAGCTACTAGGTTAGCATTTTTATGAGACTCCTGAATATGTGAACCAGTGAATCTTTGATTCCTGTGCCTTCTCTTAGGCTCTTTTCTTTCTGTTGGTTTGAATTATACATCTTTTATGTGAAGTTCATTACTTTTTTAGTATATTTTATTTCTTATACTTTTCTTTCATCTTAGAATTCTATTCTTTTCTAATGGGAGACAGAAAGGGCATGGATCTCAATAGTAGTGGAGGTGAGGAGCAGCAGGGAGGAGTAAAGGGAGGGTAAACCATAATCAGGATATATTATATGAAAAGTGGACTAAAAAAGAAAGAAAGTGAAAGATGGAAGAAAATATGGAAAACTCCAAGTAGACTCAGAAGAAGGGATGTCTTGAATGTCAAAATACTCTTTGAAACTTTACTCTTTTATCAACAACCTGGTATGTTAATAGACAAATCAAAATTTAGATTGCAATGATCATGGAATGTTTGCAAATTACATATGAAATGCTAACATTTAATAACCAGAGCATATGGAATTGGCATTATCCAAAATACAAATGGTTGTAGTCATATATTAGGTATACAATTCAAGAAACATTCTTCCTCTAAAAGATAATTTTGGTAACATCTGATTGTCGGGTGTAGTTCATATAAGAAACATGCACAAAAAAACATGATCCACAAAGATTAACCTTACAAAATGTAAAATGATTTTAAGATTTCTGTTGATTCGCCTGAAAGAGAATGTGTATCATTATAGAGAGATTTCAACCTTTCTGGCTCTCATTGAGGAGAAACAGGACTATTAATCAGTAAAGGTCCAGTGTTAAAGTTAGAGTATCACATCTTGTATTTTAAAATAATGTGAAATGGAATTAGTTAATTGCAGAAACAGAAAGGAAAAACGTGCTCATATATTTGCCTACTATGGAAAAACAAATGTAGTAAAGGAAGCAACCAAATACAGTATTTAATCCATCCTTAGTTACAATATGCATTTACTTCCATACTTGTACCCAATCATCAATAATCTATAAATGAAATGTGATTTTATAAAAGTAAAACTTGTGAGCAATGTTGCAATATGACATATTCCACAGTGGATTCTAATTATATATTGTGTTCCAATAGAATCATATCATTTTTTCATGTTCAATGTGAGTTTTCACTGTCAGTCTTTAGAAACAGGTATTGTCATGTAATTCAATCTTGTTTGTAACTCAAATAAAACAAAAAAATAAAAAAGCACCAACAATATATTTGTGTAATTCTATACTTTGTCAGAAATAAATTTTATAATATTTAAAGAAAAAGAAACAGTACAGAAAGACGATGTAGTATTTATTATACATGATACTATGAAATCACATAGTATGGTCTTGATGAACTTTCACTAATTTCATTTTTCCTTGGTAAATTGTAATATCCTGAACAAGTTATAAGTTAAGAAATGATATTTATCAAAGCATTTTGTTATCTCCCAGATCATACCAAGTCTCCTTTTATTTGTACATTAGTGATATAAGAAACTATCCAAAGACAATGATAATGCCACACACCCATCTTAATTAAAATACTCAAAACTAACATAGGGAAGTATATTTTGGATCCTCGTTTATAATAAAAATGGTGTGATTTACAGGGCAGCAAGAGGTATATTTAAATGACATTTGCTTCTGGTAATTGACAAGAATTCTTCTAAAATTATAACTCTTTGATTCTTCCTAACAATATCATATATTCTGGTATTAAGTACATTAGATGTTAACACAAGTAGTCAGAATTGGTTTATAAAATATAAATTGATCCTGTAGCTTAATTTTTTAAATACAACACAACTCTAGCTGTTACCTCACTAGATAAACTTTGTGATCACATGGAAACTTGCAAAGTATGCTTGAGTGAATGACCAGTCATGTGTAATGCTTTTCTTCTTACATGAGAAGATGCATTCTGGGATACTAATGTGAATCTTTACAGTTTCAAAGCTTATATTTAGCTATAAACCAAACTCTCTTTTAAAATAAAAATGCAGTTGAAGATCTTGAGGAGAGTTAGAGATCAACAGAGTTGTTTAATTAAAAAAATTGTAATCAGGAAAATGAAATGTAAGGGGGGTGTTGCTATATTTGTCATGTGTTGTAAATGGCAGTTGCAAATTAGCTCTCTTCAGCAAATTATCTACTTTCACAATGTTAATGAAAAAAAGGATTTTAATTTTTTAAAAGGACTAAAAGGAATAATTAGCCAGACACCACATCTTTGCAACTTAGTATTGAAAGTAATAACATTGTCATTAAGCTGTTTAGTTTACTTTCCTCCTTAAGTTGGGCAATGAAGTATGCTTAGTTAGTTGTGTAATGGGAAAGGGCTATTGTGCTGAGGAACTTTCCACTGTATTTTGTTAGTTTCTACTGCAATTGCCTTGAAAGTATCAAGAACTCAGATTCAGAATTCCAATTTCCTGTGTTCTATTGAGAGTCCTATGGTGGTACTACTTTAATAATACCAATTTAGTGTGTTGGATAAAAGCAGCAAGTTATTTGCTTCTAAGAAATATTCATGTTGTTTAATTCATTCTAATCTTAGGCCTCCAATGAATACCTTGATGTAACATTTTTAAATACCTATGCCAAAAGCTCATCTAAGCTGGAAGAATGAGTGGAGCTGCGAGGTGTCAGTGTCCCTAATTACAGTAACTACCCAAAAATTAAACAGTTTTATCTTCAATAATCTATAATCACCATGGCATAAACATAGTCTCAAACGAGGGGATGCAAAACTCCCTATGGTCCCTTTCCCAAATGAAACTGAGAAACGACTGGGTGATTAAATTTTGCCTCAGGCATAGAGAACTACTAAGCACTCTTAGGACTGTTAAAAAAAACACAATTGGCATTAATGGTAAATTTCATATTTTCTTATTGCAGGAATTCACTCTTATGTCCATATATCTAAAAATAAGCATAGACAGTGTGGAATGTGGCAACTGGCAAGAGATGAACTCTCCACATTTGTTGTAGCTTTCTTGAGAAAAAGGAATCTAAGTCAAGTAGCAAATTGGACTATAGTTATGCCAGCATTGGTATTAGGAACAACCTGCAGAGACCTTCAAAAGAACTACATGAGGATTGCAAAGGATTGCCCCAGATCCTGAAGACACACCCATAGCCAATGCTCTTTATAATAATTTGAACTGGAAAATTTGTTATCATAAATCTGGATGAATTCTAGATGTCCCCATTGCTATTTTCAGGTATGTCAGTAGAAGAGAATTTCCACTGGAGGAGTAGATTGATTGGAGGTAAACTGGTCAGACTTTAATTTGTCAAAATACTTCAGTTTAGTCTATAGAGGGAGATTCCACACTCTCATCAGTGAATGTAAAGGGAGAAATACACCTATTTTTTCTCTCCTAAAAATGTAGCATCAGGATCAATGAGATTCAAGAAAAAAACAAAATCAAAATACAAAACAAGTTAAAATATAGCTACTGGTATATGAAGAAACAAAGAAACCACCCAATTCACTATAATAGAAAATATCAGTGAAAATTTTAGGAATAAACCTAACACAAAAGAAAAAGCTGTCAACAAAATATTTTAGAAAGAAGTAGAGAATAAAGACTCATTTGTTTTTCAGAATTTTTATTTGAATTAGAAACAGGATTGTTATACATGGTCATCCTAGTTACCTTCTCCCTTCCATCCTCCCCTACCAGCGCCCCCAACTAAAACCCTACCTATTACATATCCTTTCTGTTCCACCTTGATGGTGAGGCCTTCCATAGGGTGTCATCAGAGTCTATCATATACTTATATGTGGAATTGGCTCCCAAAGTCCACACATATGCTAGGGATAAGTACTGGACTACTACAGGATGTCCTGTAGATTTCCGAGGTTTCCTTACTGAAACCTAAGTTCCTGGGGTCTGGATCAGTCCCAAGCTGGTATCCCACCTATCATTCTGGTGAGCAAGAATTCTCCGATGTTCAGGTCAAGAGTTTCTGGAGGTTTCACCAGCCTGGTCTGGACCTCTTTGCTCTTCACTCATCCTTCTCTGCATCTGAATTCCAGGTCAGTTCCGTGATTAGTTGTGGGTGTCTGCTTCTACTTCCACCAGCTGCTGGATAAGGGCTAAGAGGTGGCATATAAATTTCATCAATCTCATTTTAAGGGGAGGGCATTTAAGGTAGCCTCTTCTCTGTTGCTTAGATTGATAGCTGGTATCATTTTTGTAGTTCCAGACATTTCCCTAGTGCCTGATTTCTCTGTAAACTTAAATGCCTCCCTCTATTACAGTATCTCCATTCTTGTTATCTTCTATTCTCCTCCTGACTCAAACTTTCTGCTCCCTCATGACATCTGTATCCCGCCTCTTCTCCCCTTCACATTCTCCTAGCTCCCTCCCCTCTCTTCCCATACTCCCAAATTGCTCAGGGGATCTTGACCCTTTCAACTTCTCCAGAGGACCTTGTATGTCTCTCTTCGGGTCCTCCTTGCTTACTAACTTCTCTGACAGTGTGGATTGTACCCTGGTAATCCTTTACTCTATGTCTAAAATTCTCATGTGAGTAAGTACATACCATGTTTGTCTTTTTGTGATGGGATTACCTTGCTCAGAACGGTTTCTTCTAGTTCTATCCATTTTCCTGCAAATTTTAAGATTCGATTGCTTTTTTCTGCTGAGTAGTACTCCATTGTGTAAATGTACCACATTTTCTCTATCAATTCTTCAGCTGAGGGACATCTAGGCTGCTTCCAGTTTCTGGCTATTACAAATAGTGCTGCTATGAACATCGTTGAACAGTTATCCTTGTTGTATGAATGTGCTTCTTTGGGGTATATACCTAAGAGTGGAATTGCTGGATCTTGTGGTAGACTGATTCCCATTTTCTTGAGGAGTCACCATACTGATTTCCAAAGTGGCTGCACAAGTTGGCACTCCCACCAGAAGTGGAGGAATTCTCCTCTATCTCCACATCCTCTCCAGCATAAAATGTCATTGGTGTTTTTGACTTTGGTCATTCTGACAGGAGTAGGATGGTATCTCAGATTTGTTTTGATTAGCATTTTCCTGATGGCTAAGGATGTTGAAAACTTTCTTATATGTATTTCAGCCATTTTAGATTCCTCTGTTGAGAATTGGATTGTTTGGTGTTTTGGAGACTACCTTCTTGTGTTCTTTGTATATTTTAGAGATCAGCCCGCTGTCAGACATGGGGTTGGTGAATATCTTTTCACACTCTATGGGCTGCTGTTTTGTATTGCTGACTGTGTCCTTTGCCTTACAGAAGCTTCTCAGTGTCAGCAGGTCCCATTTATCAATTGTTGATCTCAGTGTCTGTGCTACTAGTGTAATGGGAAGGAAGCAGTCTCCTGTACCAATTAATTCAACGGTATTTCCCACTTTGTCTTCTAATAGTTTCATTGTGGCTGGATTTCTGTTGAGGTCTTTGATACATTTTGACTTAAATTTTGTGTAAGGTGATAGGCTTGGTTCTAACTGCAGTCTTCTACCTTCCAGCATCCAGTTATGCCAGAATCATTTGTTGAAGATGTTCTCTTTGTTCCATCATATAAATTTGAATTGTTTGTCAAAAATCATGTGTTCATACTTGTGTGGGTTAATATCAGGGATTTCAACTTTATTCCATTGATCTACCTGTCTATTTTTGTGTCAATACCAAGCTGTTTTCAGGACTATAGCTCTATAATAGAGGTTGAAATCAGGGACGGTGATGCCTCTGGAAGTTCATTTACTGTACATTGTTGTTTTGGCTATTCTGGGTCTTTTGTTTTTCCGTATAAAATTGAGAATTGTTCTTTCAAGATCTGTGAAGAATTCTGCTGGTATTTTGATGGGGATTGAATTTAATCTGTAGATTGCTTTTGGCAATATTGCCTTTTTTTACTATGTTGATACTACCTATCTAAGACCATGGGAGATCTTTTGATTTTCTGGTATCTTCTTTAATGTCTTTCTTTAGAGACTCAAAATTCTTATGGTACAGGTATTACGATAAATCTTTCCACCACCCGCTTGAGTTCTTCCCCCCATGTGGATGGCCAAAATAATAACCAGAGACTTATATTAGGTACAAATGCTGCTTGGCCAATGACTAGGATTTCTCATCTTCTTCCTCAGACTTAATTATCATAAATATATTTATTCTATAAGACTTATCTTTTTTAGTTGGTGTCCTCATCCCCGGGAACACATGATGGCTCATAGCATAGAGCAGGAGGAAGTGTGAAGAGGAAAAGTCACCACTTCCTGCTTGTTGTTGCTTAAACATGAATCTCCCTGCTATGACACTCCCTGTCTGGATCACCACTTCTTTACTACATTCCCCAGAATTCTCCTTGACTCCTAGTGCTATCTAGTTTGCTGCCTCATTGGTCACATAGTACTTTATTCAACAATCAATAAGATGAACATACAAAGAAGTACATTCCCCGTCATCTCCTCTTTTCTGTCTAAATTAAAAGAGAACATATCTTTTATAATAACTGAAGAAAACTATAACCATAACTATCTGTCTTCAACTCTATCAAAGCCCACAGAAGGATAATATATAAACTCTAGAATTGACAGAGATATCTTTCTAACTGATAGTCACCCAAAGTTCCTCTGTAACATTGGGGCATCCATATTCAGCCCATAGGCCACAGTGTGTCTGGCACACTTCTCCATTTCAACAAGAACCCTTCAGTACTGTCTTGTTTAATATGTTCAACATTCACTTTCTTGTGGGACCTGCATGTCCAGTTTATACAGCAACAAACAGTCCAGGCAAGAGCAGTTTCTTGCTCAAGTGGCTAAACTTGACATGTTGAAGGCAAACTCGATAATGAGTTTCTTCGATGCCCATCCTCCTTTCTGATGTAATTGGTGTGCCAGGAGCAGTTGTGTTTCAGTGCCAAGAAAAACATTAAACCATTTAAATCTCATATATTCTATAAGTCTTTGAATGGTTTGAAGAATACCTATCTATCTCAAATATGTCTCTGTATATCTAGAAAACCTATCTAACATAATACATTTTAATAAATTTTTAGCCTAAATGGTACTAAGGGAACCAGTAAATAACACAGCGTTTGCCAAGGGTTGAATAGTGGCATAGATATTCAGAGAGTAACCAACCACTCTCTGGTAAAATTGAAGGCTCACACCATATGATGAAGCAAACACTAGACTGGTAACATAAACTGAACCAAACAGCTTAACTTTCCGCCGACCGATCTACAAAGAGGCGAATGAACCCCCGCTCTTACCCAACTCCAGTCCAAAGCATCATTCACCCAGATCTCCCCAGGCTTATGCCTGCTTGGAATAGACACGCCCAGGCAGAGAGGAGCTCCCTGAATCTGGGAAAAGGCCACTCTACCTCCCCTTTCCACCAACTGATCTGCAATGAGGTGAGTGATCCTCTGCCTTTCCCAACTACCTTCCAAATCCCCATCCACCCCTATATCCCCAGGCCTGCTCCTTCTTGGGGTAGTCCTGCCCAGGCAGTGAGCAGTTTCCCTGAGCCTGGAAACACCCCACTCTTCCTTCCCTTTCCCCACAAACATACCTGACCCCTACAGAGGCCTAACTCCTTCAGAGTGAGGAGACTACCAGGAGAGGCAAGATCATCCAGAACTGCAGACATTGAATTCCTGACCCACACACACCACTAGGTAACAAGAAGTGATAGAGAGACCCCTCCAGCACTCACTGGAAGAAGATATGGGAAGAAGACAGAATAAGAACTCATTCAACAACAGAAAGACCAATATGAAACCATTAGAATCTAGGGACTCCATACCAGCAAGATCTGAAAAGCCCAACATGAAGTGCATGAAGAAGAGATAGAACTCAAAACTTATCTCAGCAAGATGATAGAGACCTTTAAAGAGGAAGCAAGAAAATCCCTTAAAGAAATAGAAGAAAAAGCAAGCAAAAAATTACATGAAATGGAGGAAAAGACAAACAAAAAAATTCAAGAAATAAACAAATCTCTTAAAGAATCTAAAGGAGCCCAAGTAAAAACAACCAAACAAGTGAAGGAAGCTCTTGAAACAGTTCAAAGCATGAAAGTTGAAATAGACACAATGAAGAAAATACAGAATGAGGCGATTCTGGAAATGGAGAGACTGGATAAATGATCAGGAACTAAAGACATGAGTATAAGTAAGAGAATCCAAGAGACAGAAGAGAGAATCTCAGCTATTGAAGACTCGCTAGAGCACATACATCCATCAACCAAAGAAAACCTCAAGTCCAACAAATCTCTAACACAAAATATCCAAGAAATATGGGACACCGTGAAAAGACCAAACCTAAGAATAATAGGTATAGAAGAAGGTGAAGAAATACTGCTCAAAAGTACAGAAAACATATTCAACAAAATAATAGAAGAAAACTTCCCCAACCTACGGAAGAATATGCCTATGAATGTACAAGAAGCTTACAGGACACCAAACAGACTGGACCACAAAAAGAAGTGTCCCCCCCCCGACACATAATAATCAAAACACCAAATCTATAGAATAAAGAGAAAATATTAAGAGCAGCAAAGGAAAAAGGCCAAGTAACATATAAAGGCAAATCAATCAGAATCACACCTGACTTCTCAATGGAAACTCGGAAAGCCAAAAGGTCTTGGATAGATACCATACAAGCACTAAGAGAGCATGGATATCATCCCAGACTACTGTACCCAGCAAAACTTTCAATCATTATAGATGGAGAAAATAAGATATTCCATGACAAAAACAGATTTAAACAATATCCACAAATCCAGCACTACAGAAGTTTCTGGAAGGAAAACTCAAACACAACGAACATAACTACACTCACAAAAACACAGGCAATAGATAATCTAATTTTATCAAACACAAAAAGAAGCAGGAGGGCAAAATCCACACACAATTACACCACCAACAATAAATCCAAAACAAACAAGACCAACCCAATGAACAATGGACATTAATATCCCTAAATGTCAATGGTCTTAACTTACCCATAAAATATATAGGCTAACAGAATGGATACAAAGACAGAATCCATCCTTCTGCTGTTTACAAGAAACACACTTCAACTTCAAAGACAGGCGATACCTCAGAGCAAAAGGATGGGAAAAGATTTTCCAATCAATGGGCTCAAGAAACAAGCTGGTGTATCAATCCTAATATTTAACAAATTAGACTTTAAACTAAAATCAATCAGAAGAGATGAAGAAGGGCATTTCATAGTCATCACAGGAAAAGTCCATCAAGATGAAGTATCGATCCTGAACAATTATGCCCCAAATACAAAGGCACCCACATTTGTAAAAGAAACATTATTGGGCTGGAGAGAGGGGTAGGCTCATAACCAAAAATATAGGAAACATTACTAAAGCTCAACCCACACATAAAACCACATACACTTATAGTAGGAGACTTCAACACTCCCATTACGCCACTAGACAGGACCACCAGACAGAAAATTAACAAAGAAACAAAGGATTTGAAAGAAATTATGACTCCACTGGGGTTAACAGATATCTATAGAGCATTCCAACCAAACTCAAAAGAATATACCTTCTTCTCAGCGCCACATGGCACCTTCTCTAAAATTGACCACATAGTAAGCAGCAAAGCAAAACTCCATAGTTACAAAAGAATTGAGATAACCCCTCTATCGTATCAGATCACCATGTATTAAAGCTGGAATTCAAAAGCAATACAAATGGCAGAAAACCTACATACTCATGGAAAATGAATAACACCCAATTGTACCATTCCTGGGTTGAGGAAGAAATAAAAAAGAAATTAAAGTCTTCCTAGAATTTAATGAGAATGTAGACACAACATACCCAAGGGAAGTTCATAGCACTAAGTGCCCAAATGAAGAAACTGGAGAAAAGTCACATTAGAGAATTGATAGAACAACTGAAAGCATTAGAGCAAAAAGAAGCAAACTCACAAAGGAGGAGTAGATGTCGGGGAAAAAATCAACCTGAGAGCTGAAATCAATAAAGTAGAAACTAGGAAAACATTACATAGAATCAATGAAACAAAGAGTTGGTTCTTTGAGAATATCAACAAGATAGACAAACCTCTAGCCAAACTAAACAAAAGGCAGAGAGATAGCATGGTACTTAACAAAATCAGAAATGAAAAGGGGAATATAACAATGGACACTGAGGAAATCCAGAGAATCTTCAGGTCCACAAAATTTTGTACTCCACAAAATTCGGAAATCTAAAGGAAATGGACAGTTTTCTGGATAAATATCACTTATCAAAATTAAACCAAGATCAGATAAACAGTATAAATCGACCCATAACCCCTAATGAAATAGAAGCAGTCATCAAAAGCCCAATTCTACCAGAAATTCATACAAGAGCTGATACCAATACTCCTCAATCTGTTCCACACAATAGAAGCAGATGGGATATTGCCAAACTCTTTCTACAAGGGTACAATCACTTTGATACCCAAGCCACACAATGATATGACTAAGAAAGAGAACTACAGACCAATATCCCTCATGAACATCGATGCTAAAATACTCAATTAAATATTGGTGAACCGAATCCAAGAACATATAAGAAAAATCATCCACCATGATCAAGTAGGCTTCATTCCAGGGATGCAAGGATGGTTCAACAGGTCTAGCACAGGAATATTTTGTGGACTTTGAAGAGCCCCAATTGAGGGCCCTACTCTGCCTGGGGAGTGGTGGGTGGTTGGGGTGGGGGGGTAGGTTGGAGGTGGGGGAGAAGGGATGGGGGTGAGGGGAGGGAGAGGAAGAAGGGACTTACATGTGAAACAAGCTTGAATTAATGAAAAAAAGAACACATAGACATGTGTATAGATAAAAAAATATTCTGCTCAGTGAATGTAGTATTAACCTGTTCCCTAAAATATTATCTTTATACCCACAAATTAGTGTATCTCTCAACCTTCATAAAATACTTTTTTTACAATAGATGCTGAACACAGAGATCCACAACTGATCAATACATGACAAGAAGAATGTGAACTCCTCAGCTCTAAATGGGATATATATTTCATGTCTCTCATCCACAATCATTTAGAAATTTTAATTTGTTCAATTTTTACTCAATCTGTAGATTAATTTATTTTCTAAGTTTGTAGATATTCAATTAATGTCTCCAAGATGTAAAATGATATGATAAGCTTTTAAAAGTAGACAAGTCACAATTACAACAATATTCTTTGACTCCTGGGAAAATCTGAAAACAGGTTACATATGAGTAAAATGAGAAAGAGAAAACACTATATATACTGTTTCTGTGTGTATATGTTTAAATGTTTCATGATATGATAGGCAGAGTAATTTTTCTTTTCTTTGTTGAATTCCAAGCTATAGTCATTTTACATTAACATGCTACTCTAGAACTAACATTATGGTGTCATTTCATAAGGAATCATATGTTAACGCATAGCTTATGCTTAAGATCAGAAAAGGGGAAATTACATAAGAACATTTTTATAAAATATTGCTATACATACATTATCAAATATGCTAGCACATGCCATCCTAGAAATGGACACAGCCCACACTATTTTACATAGAGAATAATGCATCTAAAGCTTCTGAGACAAGAACCTAACTGAACAACTATTATATGAAACAGAAGTATACATTACTATTGCTTCCTGAAGCATTTTTCATGATCTTGAATTTTCTTAATTTTTACATACTTGGAAAAATAATCCTATGGGAAGGAATAAAAAATCAAATAGCCATTATGTGTTTTTGATGAAAACAGACCAAAGGGAAAGACTGTTACATATTTTCCATGATGATTATTCCTCGGCCTGAGAGTGAGAAAAATTATATTCTGGTGGTAAATGAGATGATGGTGTTTGGCAGTACATCATACTATAAGGACAAATTCATTAAGTTCTAAAAGCAAAGACTTGTATCAAACTTTATGAAGAGAAACAAAACTGAATTCATATTAAGTGAATGCTGTAAAAAGCTTTCATTATTTGATGGAACTACTGATTATTTTAAATCTTAATTAAGTCATAGGACTCATTAAATTTTGTTAATGTATGTAACAATAAGGTGTTATCTATATATTTGGTGCTGAGAAAATATTATGGTAAAGAAATATACTTTAAGTAAATCTGAGTCAGGAACATCACAGGAAAGGTGGCTCAAATTTTAAGGATCTATCAGTAATTTTCTTTATTTTTAAAAACATATACATTTGACTGTTCCTAACAAAACTGATAAATATCTTTGTTTAATTTTTAAAAACCTTATTGTTTTCTGTGGTAGTCTTCATTATTATTTTAGCTAACTATGGCAGAAATATTGTATGAGTACTTCAATATAACAAAATATTTTAAACTGTAGCTTTATAACCTATGATACTCAAGGATATTCAGAGTTATCACCCATGCTGCAATCCTGCTCTAAAGCACAACTTTGATGCCTTTTTGCCCCTAAAAATAGAAAAACATTGCACAACATTAAAAGCAAATAATTAGCATTTATGAAGATTCACTTTTTTATTTGTGTGTGTGTATGTGTGTGTGTGTTTGTGTGTGTATATAAAAATGGTGCCTGGAGACATTAGAACATGACATTAGGTCTCCTGAAGCTGTAATTGTGGGTAGTTGTATTTTACCAGTGTTATTGTTGGATACCTAACTTAGGTGTCCTGGAAAAGCAACAAGGACACTTAACTATAACTTCAAGAATGATTTTTCATTACTTAACTAAATTTAAATTATGTTTCTCAGGTCTAACTATTAGCAAACTGGGTGTGGGTATCCACTGGTCTGTACTAGAGCTAGCAGGTGAGCTAAAACTCATCAGACCCATGAGGCACTCAGAAAATGTATGGGTGGCTAAGAACAAATAAAATCAAGCTAATATCCTTTACCCATGAAAGTAAAACTCAACTGTTAAAAAATAAATGAAAACAAGGATTTTAGTAAAAATTTACAATAAGTATGTCAGTGTTTAAATAAGTAGTTTCAAATTTATGTTAAAATACCTAATATCCAAAATTTGTGTTTAGTTTATAATAAATGTTCTCATATAACTATCCTTAACTTCTTAAGGTCTTCATACATTGTGTCTCAATGAATCTATTACCTGTAACCTTGGTGAATCACTTATTTACTTTTCTAGTTTTTTGTTGCTATATTAACTGTTTGATTAATGTCTGGCCAACAGAATGTGGCAAAATGTGTGATGTATATCACCTCCAAATCTACCTCATCCTCTTTTGTGCTCTGTAGTTTCAGGGTTGGCCTGGGGCACAGGGGAAGTGAGTAGAAGGATGAGAGAAGAGGATGAGGGGAAACTGTAGTTGGGATGTAAAATAAATGAAAAAAATAATTAATAAATATGACCAATAAATCATTCATTAATCCCGTTTCAAACTCATAGTTGTCCTCAGTTTGAATTAATGTGAAAAACTGTTTAATTTCAACTCTGGTCTATGGGAGTGAGTGACTTTGAAGGATACATTAAAATGAAATGAAGACATTAATTAATGCATAAGCTGCTGGTGAACTTCTGCCAAAGAAGTGATTCAAAAGAGAGTGATGACTCCATTTAACAATCAATCTACTAACATAAATCTGAATTCAGCACCTAAAATGGAAAGTAAGTATATGAGGAGGAAGATATCTTGGGCATAATGCTGATAAGCGCCAGAGTCATTTCATTCATTTTTAAAAGATCAGATGCCAGAGAGTCTAAATTTCTATTTAAAATATTCACTCTTTCTGAATTTAACTAAATTTTCTTTTATTCTCAAAGTGTTTGTAGAGTTGTATGGCAGTATCCTATATGACAGAAACATTTGAGCCTGCAGGTAAGCTCGTTCAGGAATATAGAAGTAAACAACTCAAAGTAACCCAAGCAGTAGTTGAAACTGACCAGATTCAGTAGTCCCTTCTCTTGCAAGTGTAACATAAAAATTGCTGACTGTCACTCTCATAAAGGTGAATTGTTAATACACTGAGACCAGGCAGCCAAGCGGACTGAAAAAAGCAGGAACCAGGAGAGTGTCTTGGCAAAGGAATAGACCAAATGAGTCCCATGGTAAGTGTAATCTCCAACCTGTTGAGGGGCATGCTGACTGTTCTTTGTGTTCCAGGATTCTTGATTTGATGAGTTGTCTCCCGTGCTGGGGTGGTAATACCACTGTCTTACAGTTATTTTTGCTCCTGTAAGTAACTCCTCATCCATATTTCTGTAAATAACCTAAATAAGACTCATTGGTTCACCAAGTTCAACTATAGTGTATCTAAACTTTCATCTGAAATTGACTCCCTATGTAGGGTGTGTGTGTGTGTGTGTGTGTATACTTGTTGGTTTCCCTTTGATGTTACCCACCTTACAGACTGCTATTGTGAACCTTTCTAGCCACTGAATTCATGTTCCTACCTATAAATTCTCTCCTACAAATGTACATATGTTCTATTAGAATATTTGAACCTAAATATAATTCTTTCCATATAACAAAATTTAGCTCAAATTACCAAAACAAATTTTATGAAATATTCTGATGTTTATATTATGTTTCCAACTGAAAACAGACCTGTAATAGAATTAAAATGGGTGGGCTATAGAAATAGTGAAGAGACAATTTTTCTTAGTTTTATTAAAGAAATTCAATCTGGTACATTCAGATTTCTATGGCTTCTCCACTAGAAATTCTCATTTCACATTAGAGCTATTTATGGAAAGAGACATAAACCAACAATAAAGTTCAGACTTGCCTTCAGAACTCTTGATTATCAAACACCCTTGAACTGAATGTCAGTCACATCAAAGATCTCTTTATGTGTCATGTGTTTACTGTCATACATGAAAATATCAATAAATATTGTGGAGAAATATTTGGTCTCTTCATGTATTAGCATTTCATTTCAATAAATATTTGTCAAAATATGATTGTGGTCCTAAATGAGATACCTCTGTGTATATTTTTCATATTATGTGTTCTCTAATTTTCAAGGTGCCTTTTTTATATATTTTTCTCAATAAAATTCTAGGGAAAGAAGACACTGTGATACCTTATTTTCACTGGCTCTTTTATTTTTATCATTTTTTTAGAATTTTCTATAATGTATTTTGCTTATATTCACCATTCCTTCTACTCCCAGATTCTCCCCCTTTCCCAACCACTTAACTTTGTGTTTCCATTGAAAAATATTAAGTAGATTGGCAATGACCCTTCTGCTTCTATTGTGTGGAACAATATGAGGCATATTGGTGTTAGCTTTTCTTTGAAATTCTGGTCGAATTCTACACTGAATCCAACTGATCCTGAACTTTTTTGATTGGGAAACTTTTGATGACTGCTTCTATTTCATTAGTGGTTATGGGTCAATTTAAATTGCTTATCTGTTTTGATCTAATCTTGGTAAGTGATCCCTTTCCAGAAAATTGTTCATTTCCTTTAAATTTCTGATTTTGTGGATTACAGGTTTTCAAATTATGACCTGATGATGCTCTGATTTACCCAGTGTCTGTTTTTATATTCTCCTTTTCATTTCTGATTTAATTAATTTTTATATTCTCTATCTGCCTTTTGGTTAGTTTGGATAAAGATTTGTCTCTCTTGTTGATTTTCTCAAAGAACCAACTCCTTGTTTCATTGATTGTTTGTATTGTTTCTACTTTATTGATTTCAGCCCCCAATTTAATTAACTCCTAGCATCTACTCCTCCTGGGTGAGTTTTCTTCTTTTAGTTCTAGAGCTTTCAGTTGTGCTATTAATTCTCTATTGTGACTATTTTACATTTTCTTCATGTGGGCACTTAGTGCTATGAAATTTCTTTTTAGCACAAATTTCAATGTGTTCCATAAGTTTGAGTATGTTGTACCTTCATTTTCATTGAATTCTAGGAAATCTTTAATAGACAAACCTTTACGTACCTCTATCATCTTCATAAAGTTATTTTTAATGATATTGTTTTCTGCTTCATCTGTGTTGGGATATTCAGGCCTTGCTGGTGTAGAATCCTGGTCTCTAATGGTATCATATTATTCTTTGTGTTGTTGAACATGTTCTTATAATATTTTCTACCCATGTCTTCCACCAGTGGATGCAGGTGGGGCCTGTAATTCATGGAAAATCTCTTTTCCTCCAATTTGTGTAGGTGGATCCTTGGCTTAGGTGGTTGATTCCCTCCCTGTGGGGGTGGGGCCAAGGCTGAAATAGTGGAAGATCCAGCCTTGAATGGTTTGGGACTGTCCCCAAACCACTTGAAAGATTTCACAGAACACAAAACACATAAAGCTAATCTTTTCAAAGCAGTGCTTTCATTTATTGTCTGAAAATTTATACATGTATACAATGCATTTTGAACATATCTAACTCTCCTAAGACCAACCAAGCCATCCCAAATTAATGTTTTTTTTAATAGTTGTGATTGTCAATAGCTCCTGTTCCAGACAAATTAGCTCCTACAATATGAATCTAAGTATGAAGCTACCTCTTAATGAAACTCAAACATGGAGGCTTATTCTTGCTTATAAATGCCGGGTCTGAGTTTGGTTTCTTTCTTGCTAGCTTTTCCTAAATTATCACTGTCTACCTTTTGTATCTGGGTTTTCACCGTTCTCTGTATCTGTTTATCCTTTCTTTCCTTCTTATTCCATGTCTGACTGTGTGGCTGGCCCATTTTCTCACTCCTTGATCTCTCTGCTTCCTTACCAGATTTCTCCTTCTATTTATTGTGTCTCCCTAACAGCCATGCCTTTGCTTTTCCTGCCTTGCTATTGGCCATTCAGGTCTTTATTAGATCAGGAGGTGTTTTACACAAACAAAGTAACACAGTTTCACAGAGTTAAACAAATTTAACATAAAAGAATACCACACATCTTTGCATTATTAAATCAATTGTCCAGAGCATAAACAAATGTAACATATATTAAAATAGTATTCCACACAGTAATATATGTTCTGATGTATTATATGTATATGTAGATTGTACAGATCTAGTCTACACAGGGAGATACATCTACACGTACATACATACAAACACATACACACACACACACACACACACACACAAAAACACACACACATGCATAGTGAGTATGAATCTTCTGGAAGAGCTATGATTTCTTTTGAGCTCTATTTAACTTGGTCTTCCTTACCACAAGACTCAGATAAGCTTGTAATGAAAAAAAATCCTTTGTACCTAAACCAGTTCAGTGTCTGCACTATAGAAAAAAGAACCGCTAAGGTGAGAAAACAAAAGATGTTGTCTCTTTCTAGTGTTGATTATTTATAAAATGCTGTAACACATGTTCTAAATTCTCAAAGTTAAAGTGGAAGTGTAACTGAATCTTATTCTGATTAAACAGATCATTCAACTTAAACTTTGCTTTATTTTCAACCACACCTCCCCCCTCACACAAACCTAATAAATCATACAACACATTATCCAACTCTCTCTGAAATATTAGTCATCTCTTCCTAAAAGACACTTGCTAATTTGGCAATCTTGTTTCTTTTATGCAATGTTTATATTACACATTAAAATGTTGGCCATGATCTAGATTAAATAATTAAACTGCAAAGATATGTTTTTAAATTAGGCCTATCAGCACCAAATTTTTTTTGTCTTTAGACAAAGTCATACTGTGTGAACCAAGCTTTCCTAGAACTTAATAACCTCCTGACTGAATATACATAATGTCATAATTATAGAGTCACTCCAACATATAATGCAGATAATTTTTGAATTAAATAATTTTATTAAATAGTGCTCATTGAAACTACACAATTATTAAAGCAAAACTAAGCTCTGAATTTAGAGTACAGATTATTAACAATTCCTTTTACTCTTATAATTTTTTTGAAATTAATCAAACTGTTTCTATTACAAAGTCAGAATTAATACTTGTATTGTTTACAGGCAAGTCTAAACTAAGAGCATAGCCTTCATGGTATTTTATAGCCAATTTATAAAACCCAAAAGTGAAGGTTAAAACGATCATAGGTAACTTTGGAAGAACAAGTTAAATACAGTTAATGTGCTTAAAAATAGGCTGAAGAGACGACTCAATACTCGTCTTTGAAAAGACGAAAGAGTTTATTTTTCTATATCCGTGTGTGATGATTCACAATCCCTATAACTACAGCTGCAGGGCATCAGACACCTGTTTCTGGCAACAGGAAACAGAAAACCTGTGCACATACGACCACAAATATACACCAGCAAATCTATAACTATTAGCAAATTTAATATTAAGATATTGTTGATAGTTTATAATTTTTAAAGATGATTTTTAAAGATGAACACAGATAAAACTGAAGTAATGTCTTTCAAAGTATATGCAAACAGGCATTTATAAACACTTTCTTCTATCAACTAGTACATGATCAAGCAACTTTAAATGACTGTTCTTTCTTGGACTATATTTTCTCTGTTTTTTGTTTTTTAAATCATGACCTGAGATTCCTTTTCCTTGCGACAAGGAGAATTTTATTTGAATGTTCTACTGAGAATGTAAGTCCTATCTATTCATCTGATTTAATTTATCATTTAACTGTCAAAATATTATTAATTTCACAATTCCTTACTTGTAAATTTTTATGAAAAATACATTTCATTTCTTTTAAATAGAAGCAACATTACGTTAAGTGGAATACAGAATGCAAATAAGTATATCCAAGGTCTCCATGTAGATATGATTTCTTTAATTTTCCTGTGTTCTCATATGAAATCAGTTAATTCAGATTAAATACTTTTTATGGTTCTGTGAACTATTATATAAGGATATAGATGCTTCAAATTTGCCTTGGTTATCTATTTTATCTTTTATTAATTAAAAATATAAATCATTATTGGAATGAAATAATCAACTTTAAGTTGGAACTTTGCCTTAATGAGTTACCAATTAAACTAAAAATATTCACTAGATCATTTGAAAGTAAAATATAATTATGAGATTCTTTAGAATCACATGAATTAAAAAACAACCATTCTAAAAATAGTGTGCCTATTGATTTGATGAATTTTAAATTTTGAAAACTTTTAAAATGCACATAGATTTTTATCCTAAGTTGCCAAATGTTTCTGAACAATTAAGGAAAATTCAATGAATGTCTGATGAAGTACAAAATATAAAGGCATCAATATGATATCATCAATGAACACAAATATATTCACATATTTGAATTACCTTAGTGAATTCTTTAAACTCTATTCAACTGAGTCAGCCAAATGAATGCATAATAACTCTCTGAAAAAGCAGATAATGGGTAGGCATTGGGTTTAGTGCTTCTTGTGCAAGCATAAGCATCTGAATTTGTATCACTCTCAAACCAAATAAAAGCCAGCACTGGTGGGAAAGATAGATTGATGCATGTTTTCTGGTGTCTAGTAAAACACCCTATTAGAAAAAAATAAAGAAATGGAGGAGCACACCCAAAATTAATTTAGAACCTTCCCATACATGTTTATACATGTGTTCATGAATTGTGTACAGCATATGCATTCATGTATGTATGCTACATTTTTACAAAAATCTTTACTATTAACAGAAATATGTTTCTAATCTAAATAGAAGAATTAAATAGTATAATTGAATGAGGTAGTTTTCATGAATTTCCGAGAAAATTTTGAGAGAGGGAATAAAACATAGGGAAAAAGGAAAACATATAATTTCATCTTCATGTGTAACTAATTTAATGTATCTAATTAATTTATCTAACTTAATTTACTATCAAGGCTGAAACTAAAATACATGGTCAGGTGTAGGAAACAAAGAGAGCTAAAAGAAAACTCCTAAAAAATGCAAAGAACAATGTAAATGCCTTGCATATGTACATATATAATTATATATATATGTGTGTATGTGTGTTTATATATGCAGATATAAACAATATGAATAAGTTACATCTCATTCCTTACATAGCATAGCATTTCTTCATAAAACTGTAATGATATTCATCTATATCAAAATTATTTGAAAATAATTGGAAAAGGAAATAAAAATTTCTTAATATGTTTGGTGCTTTAGATGGCCAATTTCATCTACATTCAGAGTAATCCATACTTCTACCTTTGTGACTTTATTATTATTTTTCCCTTTTAAAACCTGTTTCATTACAAAAATGTATTGTTTGCTTGCTAGACATTTTAATATCTTTGCCATAGTAGAATAGACAAGATGATTTTTCACTTCTCAGAATTTTACAGACCAATTTCCAAAATACTGTATCAGTGTCATTTGAAGGAAAGCACATAAACTGTTCCTCCTGATGCATTGGTTTGAAAAAAAATGGTAAGAACTATGAAATAATTAACTGAAGATGAAGTAGACCAGCAGTCATTTACAGGCCGATAAACCTTACTGAAGATATAAATTTATTTACATTGGATTATTTGCTTTAATGTATAAGTGAGAGATGGCAAATAAAAACCATTACTTGCATCAACTCAGATCTAATGATTTTTTTCTTTCATTTATTGCTGATATGTCTCTTTTATTTATCATTCTGGTCAATGGAAACAAATTATTTTGAAACATACATCAACCACCTTTCTGTTTTACTGACAACTACTCAAAGTTATGTCATTAAAGGTCCTTTGTGAATTTGAACATGAACATTTGTGCAAACTAAATTTCAATGGAAGGTAAATTATTCAGACCACACACTGAGATTTTTAGAAAATGTTTATGTGTTCTCTCTCTCTCTCTCTCTCTCTCTCTCTCTCTTTCCACTGTGTATCTGTGGATATGCATACATGTAGGTGATATGTGTTGAAGCCAGTAAACAATCTCAGCTGTAGTTCCTCAATAGCCAGAGTCCCTCAATGGAATTTGCCTCTTGCTAATTAGGCTAGTTTGGCTGGCAAAAGCACAAGAACCTACTTGTCTCTTCTTGCTTGTGCTAGGATTGCAATTGCTTCCATCTATCATGTCTGGCTTTTTACAGTGGTATTGGGGATCCCAACTCAGGTCTTCATGTTTTCATGTGTGGTGATATATTGTGATTTAATAAAGTGTGCCTGAGGGTTCAGAATACCAAGCTAGAAATAATCCATAGAGGCCAGGCAGTGGTGGTACACATCTAAATCCAAGGACTTGGAAGACAGAGGCACAGGGATCTCTCTTAGTTCAAGGCCACACTAGACAACATAAAATTGATCCAGTCTAAAAGAGTAACAGCTCACACAAAGGCAATCTCACTTGGGATGACAAGGCTTTAATCCCAGCATAAGTGAGGTGGTGATGGGAGTGATATGGCTGGGAAGGAAAAGGAATACAAGGTGGGCAGAGACAGAAACTCAGGGATTGCAGTCTGAGCCTCCGTGGAGAATAGTGTAGTCAGCATTGTACTCTGAGCATTCATGGAGACAGGATCACCCAATTCAGACTGAGGTATAGGTAAGAGCTAATGGCCATGTGCTTTGCTTCTCTGATTTTCAACTTGAACCCCAATGCCTGTTTCTAGGTTTTGTTATTCATATTATATTCATGTCCATCTCTACCAATTATTCTGTTCTTCCCATCCCCAGAATATGAATTTTTAGAGAAACAAATTTGTTATTGGTGGTAAAAGTCTCTATAATGTACACTATGTAAGCTGTGATCAGAAAATATCAAGCCAATGCCATCCTGGGAATTTATTTTAAAGATTTTTTTTTTATATACAGAATTCTGCCTGCTTGTATGAAAAAGAGTGTACCACATCTCCTTACAGATGGTTGTGAGCCACCATATGTTTGCTGGGAATTGAACTCAGGACCTCTGGAAGAGAAGCTACTACTCTTAACCTCTGAGTCACCTCTCCAGCCACTCCCCAACCTGGGAATTTTAATAAGAATCTATCTCAAATAATGAAGTGCCTGGAACTTAACAAACGTTTCCTCATGACAGTGCTCACCTAGCATTTAGAAGACTCTAAGGTCAGTTCTTGATATGATAAAAGTTAAATTTATCATAAAAGAAATTAACCTAATGGAGGCATGATAAAATAATGATTATATTTACATGTTACTGTATTATGTATAAGAAGACATGTAATGGGTCCTAAAACATTTACACTTAAACACCTTAAATAATAATTTGGCATTTATGCAAAAAATTGTACCACTTATATGAATTTAAGTATTTAAAATTTTCTGGTAGTTTTACAAACTCCAAGATTTTAGAGACCTAGTCAATTTATTCTATTAATTTCATTTCCCCATAAATTTCAAACTGTTTATTTCCTCTCATGTGTATTTCAGGTAGATATTTTTCTAATTATTTAATTAGACTAGTAATTGCTTTCCTGTCTTGGCCATTTAATATTTAGTTCTGATGATACATAGCATATAAATAGAAGTCAATATGTATCTTTGTGTGTGTTAATGACAAATAGTATTGACTGAACTGAGAAAAGAAGAGTTGGTCAGCAAAATAGAAATAATTATTCTTCCCCTATATAGTAATATTTTAATGAGGGAAGGAAGTGGTAAAAAAAAACAGTATAGATTTTCTATAATTCAATGTAGACAGCAAAATCTGGGATTGGCTTCAGGCCTGGCTATACAGCTTTCTGATTTATACTGTTTGAATATATCTTAAAAAGATGAGCTATAGTTACATCAATTAAACATAGATAGGAAGTATTTTAATGCCTAATAACTCACTATAATGTGACATGTCTCTCTTGACCAGTTGCAATAATTTTCTTTTCACTGAGTCTTATAATTAAAGAACAAATATGATGATGCAAAAAGAAGTAGGTTTTCCCATTACATTTGAAGAAAGTGGAAAGTGGATATAAGGAAAATATTACGGAGTTATTTCTGGTCTAAGAAGTAAGAGAGACAAAGCATTGAACTAATGATGGCACTGGAACTTGCCTCACGAATAACTGGTAGCTCTATAAGTGTGTAGAGAGGATATTTTGTACTCATTACTAGGGGTTTCCCCAAGAAATAAGAAAACACAACTTGTCTATCTTAAATATTTATTTTAAGGATAAGTTTAAAAGTCTTTCCTTCCTGATTCACCAATGTGACTCACATGCCATATCATCCCAGTTTCTCTGTTTTATCATCAGTGATGGTAAAACCTCTGGAATTCCCTTTATTGCACAGAATCATTTTAGCTATCCTCGGTTTTTGTTTTTCCATATGAAGTTGATTCTTGTTCTTTCAAGGTTTGCAAGAATTGTGTTGGGATTTTGATGACGATTGCATTTAATCTGTAGCTTGCTTTTGGTAAAATGGCCATTTTGACTGTTAATCCTACTGTCCATGAATGTGGGAGTTCTTTCCATCTTCTGATATCTTCTGGAATTTCTTTCTTCAAAGACTTGAAGTGTTTGTCATATGGGTTTTTCAATTATTTGGTTAGAATTACCCCAAGATATTTTATATTGTTTGCAGCTATTGTGAAGGTTGTTGCTTCCCTAATTTCTTTCTCAGTTCATTTGTCATTTGTATATAGGACTTTGATTTTTTTGAGGTAGTATCATATCTAGCCCTTTCATGGAAAACGTGAATAAGCTGTAAGAGTTCCCTGGTAAAATTTTTGGTTCACATGTATATTCTCATATCATTTTTGCTTAGTAATATTTTGACTTCTCCTTTTCCTTATTTTATTCACTTAATCTCTGTCAGTTGTCTTAGTGTTCTAGTTAGAACTTCAATTACTATATTGAATAAGTATGGGAAGAATGGACAACATTATCTTGTTCCTGATTTTAGTGAAGTTGCTTTCAGTTTCTTGATATTTAATTTGATGTTGACTATAAGCCTGTTGCAAATTGGCTGTATTATATTGTTGTGTGTTCCTTATCAGTATTGTTTCTAAGACTTTTATCATTAAGGGGTGTTGGATTTTGTCAAAGTGTTATTAGCATACAATGAGATGGATCCTGATTGTTTTATTTGTTCATAAGGTGGTTTACATGGACTATGATTTTCATATATTATGCCATGCTTACAGGGGCATTCATTGTATAGATCAGTGGTTCTCAACCTTTCTAATGCTGTGACCATTTATTACATTTCTTTATGTTGTGGTGACACCCAAACATAAAATTATTTTCATTGTTATTTCAAAGCTGTAATTTTATTACTGTTATGGTTTCATGATATAAGTATTTCATATTGAGGCTATCTGATATGCAACCTCTATGGGGTTTTCCACATATAGAGAATAAGAAAGCTGACAAATTGTATTGCAGTTATAACTGTAAAAATCTTGAAAAGGATCAAAATTTTCCCATGTGCTTTCTTTACTAAGTGGGAAAAATCTGTTAAATCTGGTTGTTGTAAGGAAATTTTTTTCATTTGATAGCTTGTTTTCTGATATTGTGTTTTTGAGTGTGTTTCCTTTGTGTTTTTCTTTCATTTTTTCCATTCTATTTTGCTTGGTTATTGATTGTCTACTCTTTGCTTTCTGAACTGAAAGAGAAAAAAAGGACATGGAGATGGGGAGGTGGAAAGAATTTAGAAGGAAAGGGGAGGGAAAACTATAATCAGAATATACCAGCTAATTTTTTTCAATAAAAACAATTAAGAAAATAATTCAAGTAAAACAAGTAATTTGAGAAAACTATTGAAATCAGTATTACTGCATGATTTGCCATTTAGTTAAGTATATTGTAGACATTTTCCTTTATTGAAGACAATGTATTTTAAATTAGTAATCTCTGAAAAGGCCAGAAATTCATCCCAGAAATAAAAGGAATATGTTTTGAGATTTATTTACAAAAGCAAATATTATTTTTAAAATATTGTCACTTCAACCTACGCCTTTCATTCCATAACTTTACCATTCTTAGTTATGATAAATTATGAGGTCTTAAATTATGTTTGACAATATTACTTTTCACTAATTCTTCACTTGACTTGGGGATTCTTTCCTTAACTTGAATTATGTAATTTGTTTTTATTTATTTTCCATGTAAAAATAATTACTATTTAATATTTGTCAAGAATAGCATGAATTTTCAATCTGAAACAACCAAAGGTGAACTTCTCAATAGGATATTGGCAGTGTCTATATGAACTGCAAAAATAAAGCAGATATTCATGATATATTAAAATAAATTCCAGAGGGAACATCTGGTTATCTATTTATGAACAATAGAGTATCTCCTTAAATTCAGTATAGAAATGAAAGCTGGTCTTGTTATTTCATTTTATAATTATGACCTATGGTTTCAAGTGATGACAGTGTCGTCTTTCCAAATCGATTGAGAAAAAAAGAAAAAATGTAGGATACATTAATTATAGGCATATGCTAGTATAGTATTGTGCTATGTAGGGTATTTTAATCATAGACATATGCTAGTGTAGTCTTGTGCTGAAGGTCATGAATATCAAATGTTTTCAGTAAATGGAATAGTCCCGTAAATGGTTGCTTTATCCCATAACACCTAAGCTACTACTAAGAAATGCTAGATCATAGTAGGTTTTTAATTTTTTGTGAAAATTTAATTGTTGTGGAAATGGTGGTCAAAAATATTTAATATTTTTTGGAATTTTTATTTTTCATTTTTAAATTTAAATTACAAACAAATTTGTTTTACATGTCAAACCCAGTTCCCTCTTCCTCCCCTCCTCCCCTCCCCTGAATCCAACTCCCTATCCCATGACCTTTCTGCTCCCCTGGTAAGGTGAGGCCTCGAATGGGGGATCTCAAAAGTCATATCATTTGGAGCAGGGCCTAGACCCAGCCTCATGTGTCTAGGCTGAGAGAGTATCCCACTATGTGGAGTAGGCTCCCAAAGTCCATTCCTTTACTAGGGATAAATACAACCAGAGGCCCCATGTTGAGGGGGTCTGGGTCAGTCTTATGCTGGTTTCCCATCTATCACTCTGGGGTCCATGAGCTCTCCCTTGTTCAGGTCATCGGTTTCTGTGGATCTCTCCAGACTGGTCTTGACCCCAATGCTCATCATTCTTCTCTCTCTGCAACTATATACCAGGAGTTCGGCTCAGGTTTTAGCTGTGGGTGTCTGCTTCTGCTTCCATTAGGTACTGAAGGAAGGCTCCAGGATGGAATATGAAGTCGTCATCAATCTCATTATCAGAAAAGGGCATTTAAGGTAGCCTCTCCACTAT
Organism: Cricetulus griseus; assembly: GCF_003668045.3. Classification (NCBI taxonomy): domain Eukaryota; kingdom Metazoa; phylum Chordata; class Mammalia; order Rodentia; family Cricetidae; genus Cricetulus; species Cricetulus griseus. The sequence goes on along the minus strand of NW_023276807.1, from coordinate 145,556,778 downwards.
TGATTAGATTGTTAATTGGGGTTTATTCATGTAGATCTCTGGACATTTCCTTAGTGCCAGATTTCTCTTTAAAACTATAATGGCCCCCTCTATTCTAGTATCTCTTTTTTTGCTTTCCTCTATGCTTCCCCTAACTCAAAGTTTCTGCTCCCTTATGTCCTCCTCATCTCTCCTTTTCTCCCCTTCTCTTTCTTCTAAATCCATCTTCCCTCCTCCCATACCCCCAATTAGTTCAGGAGATCTTGTCCCTTTACCCTTCTCCGGGGAAACATGTATGTCTGTCTTAGGGTACTCCTTGTTTCCTAGCTTCTCTGGTGGTGTGGAATGTGGGCCAGAAATCCTTTGCTCTATGTCTAAAATCCATATATGAGTGGGCACATACCATGTTTGTCTCTTTGTGACTGGGTTACCTCACTCGCGATGGTTTTATTCTAGTTCCATCCATTTGCCTACAAATTTCAAGATTCCGTTGTTTTGTTTTGTTTTGTTTTGTTTTTCCACTAAGTACTCCAGTGTGTAAATGTACAACATTTTCTTTATCCATTCTTCAGTTAAGGGGCAGAAAGTTTGGTTCCATGTTCTAGCTATTACAAATAATGATGTTTTGAGTATAGTTTAACAGACATCCTTGTTGTATGAATGTGCATCCTTTGGGTATGTATTTAAGAGTGAAACTGCTGGATCTTGAGGGAGACTGATTCCTATTTTCCTGAAGAACCACCATACTGATTTCCAAAATGGCTGTACAAGTTTTTATTCCCATCAGTAATGGAGGAGTGTTCCCCTCTCTCCACATCCTCTCCATCATAAACTGTCATTGTTTCTTCTTGTTGTTATTTTAGCCATTCTGACACGAGCAAGATGATATCTCAGAGTTGTTTTGATTTGCAATTCCCTCATGACTAAGGATGTTGACACTTTCTTAAGTGTCTTTCAGCCATTTTAGATTTCTTTTTTGAGAATTCTGTATTCCACTTTTTAATTGGATTATTTGGTATTTTGGTGATCAGCTTCCTGAGTTCTTTGAATATTTTAGAAATCAGCACTCTGTCAGATGTGGGGTTGATGAAGGTTTTCTCCGATTCTGTGGGTTGCTGCTTTGTCTTGTTGACAGTGTACTTTGACTTACAAAAGCTTCTCAATTTAAAGAGGTCCAATTAATTAATTGTTGATCACAGTGTCTGTGCTACTGGTGTTATGTTCAGGAAATGGTCTCCTGTACCAATACTTATGAGGTTACCTCCTACTTTCTTTTCTAAGTGGTTCATTTTGGCTGGATATATGTTGGGATCTTTGATCCACTTGGACTTAAAGTTTTGTGTATGGTGATAGATATGAAACTATCTTCAGTCTTCTATGTGCTGGCATCCAGTTATGCCAGCACAATTTGTAGAAGATGCTTTCTTTTTCCATTGCATAAGTTTAGCTTCTTTGTCAAAATCAGGTGTTCATAGGTGTGTGGTTGAATATGAGGGTTTTCAATTCTACTCCATTGGTCCAACTGTCTATGTTTATGCCAATACTAAGCTGTTTTCAGGACTACAGCTCTATAATAGAGCTTGAAGTCAGGGATGGTGATGCCTCCTGATGTTCCTTAGTTATACAGGCTTGTTGAGTATTGTTCTTTCAATGTCTGTGTAGAACTGTGCTGTGATTTTGATGGGGATTTTATTGAATTTGTAGATTGCTTTTGGCAAGATTGCATTTTTACTACATTGATCTTATCTATCCAAGACCTTGGGAGATCTTTTCATTTTCTGATATATTCTTTAATTTCTTTCTTTATAGACTCAAATTTCTTGCTATACAGGTCTTCCTTGTTTGGTTAACATTACCCCAATTGTAAATTGTGATGTTTCTCTGATTTCTTTCTCATACAATTTATCCTCTGTATATGATAGGGCTACTGATTTTTTTGAGTTAATCTTATATCCTGCTATTTGATGAAGATGTTTATCAACTGTAGGAGTTACCTGGTAGAATTTTTGGGGGTACTTAGGTAAATATGATAATATTATCTGCAAATAGTGAAAGTTTGAGATCCTTTCCAATTTGTACCTACTTGAGCTCCATTTGTTGTCTTATGACCCTAGCTAGAACATCAAGTGCAATACTGAAGACATATGGAGGAATTGGACAGCCTTGTCTTGTTCCTGATTTCAGAGGAATTAGGTTGAGTTTCTCTACATTTAGTTTGATGTTGGCTATTGTTTTGCTGTATATTGTTTTTATTATGTTAAGGTATGCTCTTGTTATCCCTGATCTCATGTAAGACCTTTATCATGTAGAGGTGCTAGATTTTTCAAAGGCTTTCTCAGAATCTAGTGAGATGATCATGTGATTTTTTTCTTTTTCGGTTTATATGGTGGATTACATTGATGGATTTTCATATGTTGAACCAATGCTGCATCCTTCACTGTTTCAAACATTGATTCTAATGTTCCTTAATCAGAATCTGATAAAAAATATCATCCATATAATGATAAAGAATGGATTGTGGAAATTTCTTATGAATTATCTCAAGAGGTTTTTGCATAAAGTGCTGGCAGAAGGTAGGACTATTCAACATTCCTTGTGGCAAAACCATTGAAATATCTTAACTGGATGTGAGTTACTAAGAGTTGGTACAGTAAATGCAAATTTTTCTCTATCACTTTCTTGTAATGATATTGTAAAAAAAAAAATCTTTCAGATCAATGACTATATGATACATTTTTGGAATGTCCTTGCCTACAATTCCTCTTAGTATGTCCTATTCTGCCACATTTGAAACATCTAGGTTTCTGGTACCTTCTTGGCCCTCTGGGGATTGCTCTTCCTACCCAAGTTCCTGATCCATTACTGTGATAGTATCTGGCCTCTTGTTACCTATTTTGACCTCTGTGAGTTATTTCTCCTTCCCAGCCTCCTGTGTCATTACCTTGAAAACATTCAACCTCTTGATGTCTCTTTAAAACTTTTGAGATTGCCTCTCCTACACAAGCTCCTTTATTTTGTACATTATAGTCGAGGTTAGCTCTTTGCAAAACCCATTCGTCCCGTGAAGGTAATCTGATTTTTAAAGGGAAAATTATTCATTTTTATATTGGGTTTGCATTTTCATAGGATACATAGTCTATGATTGCTTTTCTAGCTTCTGGATCTGTTGCCTGTAATTCTACTGCTCTGGTTATTCTTTGTAAAAAGTCATGAATCTGTTCTGTCAGTCCCTGTTCTATCTTCGTATAGGCTTCTACTCTTTCTCCTTGTTCACAAATCTTGTCCCAGGCATTTAAGACTGCTGTCCTGCATAAGGACAATGTATGCTCTTCATATCCAGCCTGAATCTGTGGGTTAGCATAAAGACACTCACCTAGAATCTTATCTAGGGGAGTTCCATAACCACTTTTTATGCCTTGAAGCTTGAGGGTGCTTCCTCCCTCCACAGAGCTCTCCACTCTATCTGTGATGAATTTTCAAACAGAGCTGAAACCAGGTGATACCAATCTGTGGACATCACCCTATGAAAGGTTGCTCATGAATTTAATAATTCCTTCGCATAAGGACTCTGAAGACCATATGAAACAACTGACTCCTTAATTCCCTTAAGGTCTTTCATTTGTAAGGGTTCCCATGGATATGCCATCTGACGATGTAGATGCTTTTTGAATGGCATTTTTTCTGTCATAATTGCTGGAAACATCACTGGTGTACTCATAACAAACTTAGGAAAGTTTTGTGATGTTTGAATGGAGTAGGTTCATCGGATTGGGAGTAATTTGATTCTGGGTCATCCATAGCTTGTAACCTGGCAACCATAGTCTCATATAGAGATTGTATTTCATGAATCATGTTAGATTCTAAGAGTTTCACAGAATCAGCAAGTTTCTTTATTGTTACATCTACACGTGCTTCTAAATCTTTAATGTTCTTATCCTTAGACAGTATCTGAATTGCTTGTAAACTGCCTTTCAAATATGCAGTCCTAGACTCCAGCTTTTCCTCTGTGGCATTAGATTCCTCAGACATGGAGCGAACCGCCAGTGCTAGTTTGCCAATCCTGTCTCGATTCTTAGCTGTTTTAATATTCAAATCATCAGACATTGAACAAAGTTTGGTTTCTATTTGGCCATTTGTCTTTTCTACTTGTGTTAGTAATGTATTATGGCTATTCCTAACTTCCTTTAGTAAACATTCCATGTCTTCTATTTTAGAAATCAAATTTTCCTGGCTGGCTTTAATATACTGCATCCAATTAGCTTAACTGTCCATTTTCCTGTGTCTCAATTCTCTGATTAGAGATGTCAAATGAACTATAAAGCTGATTGCTAACATAGCATATAGGTACATCGCTGGCAATTCATAAGCCTCCTATTGAGGGGAATAACTGATATTAAATCTGTAAGGTTAGGATAACTCTAAATAGATAAACGCCAGACAACAGCAAGCCAGAGGGTGCCAAAGCAGAAAGGCAAGAGAGCGTCCATGTGCCTTGTCTGTCCCTTTAAACCTCTCCCATGTCACGGTGACATCACCTTGACCACACCCTGATGAGCATGGTCAGGCACACCTGTAGCCACTTCTTAGGAGGTGTGGTTACAGTGTCTTCCTACAGACTCGTGTAACATTGAATTCATATAAGTAGAGAGAATATTCCCAATTTTCTGCATGGTCATATATTTTGTCATTCTGGCAGTTTACCTGTACCACAGTTGCGGTCCAGATGCAGTAACTGTGGTGGGCCAGCAGGTGGCGCAGGTGCCTGTGTGTGATGGCGCAGTGGCTGGGTGGTGGTGGCTCAGTGTAGCTGGAGTCCAGGGGATGAGCAGGTAACAGCCTTGAGCAGTAGGAACTGGAAATGATGTTCGTCCATCTCAAGACTACTTTCAAAAAGTACTGGTTCAGGGACAGATGAGGGTGTGCTGCTGGGTGATGGCTTCTGCAGGCTTCGGCAGCACCGACTGGACACGGGGCAAGGCCAGGGGTGGGCAGTTGTGAGCAGTCCCTGCAAAGGATGCAAGGCTGCTGTGGGTGTCTGCAGGCTGTGGAAACTGCAGTGATAGCACTTTGCGGCGGGTTAAAGGCCTGCAGAGAAAAAGAAACTCTTCTGGCGTGACCCACTTTGCTGCACGGCATGCAGTATGTACAGTGGTTGTGAAGGGTAACACAGAAGAGAAGGAGACCCACAGAAAGCACCCTTGGCCTGGCTTGTCTCACTTGCAAGTCACAGAAACCACGAGGCAGAAACTCTAGTAGGGCCAAATGGTTGAAGGTGCCAAGCAGGTTCTTAGGCCCTGCTGAAATGGGCTCGGAGGTGCAGCATGAAGCCTGCACTAGAGCTGGGAGACTTACTGGAGGAATGAAATCTCTAGGTGGCCAGGAGGATGGTGTGGGCTCCTCTCAGCGCAAATGGTGCCAGAGACACTTTGTGGTAGTTAGTGCCATGGGCGAAGATGAAAGGTTACCCGGGTGCCAATGCATCAGGGAATAAATCCTGCCAAAAGCCAGAACCCACCCATGGATTCAGAATCAAAACCCCTCTGACAGCAGGTAAATTGAATCCCAATTAGTGTGGATCAAAATGGAGTCAGAGCTAGTTTGATATGCAGATGGTTTATTAGGAAATTACTCACGCTATGGAATCAGTCCTGTACAACCAGGCGGGTCAGGGAACAGAGAATCAAATGTGTGCGACCCTCATATATAAAGTTCTACATCACTCTGACCATGCCCAAGTGTGCATGATCGGCGTCAACTGTGACAGCCCCCAAGCAGGCATGGCCAGCATTTCCCCCTACAGTATGTCTGTCTTATTTATTTTCTCAAAGAACCAACTCTTTGTTTCATTGATTGTATTGTTTTCCTAGTTTCCACTTTACTGATTTCAGCCCTCAATTTGATTTTTCCTGGAGTCTACTCCTCTGTGGTAAATTTGCTTCATTTTGTTCTAGAGCTTTCAGTTGTGCTGTTAATTCTATATTGTGACTATTCTCCAGTTTCTTCATGTGAGCACTTAGTGCTATGAACTTTCCTCTTACCACTGCTTTCAAAGTGTCCCATAACTTTGTGTATTTGTCACCTCATTGTCATTGAATTCCAGGAAGCCTTTATTTATTCTTTTATTTCTTTCTTGGTGTTTTGTAAGCTTGTTATACTTTCATTGGTATGTCTTTCTTTAGGTTGGGGAAGTTTTTTCCTATGATTTTGTTGGGTATATTTTCTGCACCTTTGAGTTGGGATTCTTTACCTTTTTCTATACCCATTATTCTTAGGTTTGATCTTTTCATGGTGTCCCATATTTCCTGGATATTTTGTATTATGCTATTTTTGGACTTATGATTTTCTTTGGTCGACAAAACTATTTTTCTTAGCATATCTTCAAAGCCTGAGATTCTCTCTTCCATGTCTTGTATTCTGTTGGTTATGTTTGCATCTGTAGTTCCTGATTGATTACACAGCTTTTCTATTTCCAGCATTGCCTCAGTTTGTGTTTTCTGTATTATTGCTATTTCAGTTTTAAGGCATTGAACTGTTTCCTTCATCTGTTTTATTGTTTTTTCTTGTCTTTCCTTGCTTTTTAAGAGATTTGTTGATTTCTTTCAATTTTTGGTTTGTTTTTTCATGCATTTCCTTAAGTGATTTTCTCATATCCTCTTTGAGGGCCTCTATCACTTTCATGAAGTTGTTTTTAAGGTCATTTTCTTCTGCTTCATCTGTGTTGAGATGTCTAGGTCTTGCTGGTGTAGAATCCCTAAACTCATATTGTTTTTTCTGTTATTAAATGTGTTTTTCTATTGTCTTCTTCCCATCCCTTCTTGCAGTAGGTGTAGGTGGAGTTTCTTCCTCTCCTGGTGGGTGTGGGTCTAAGGTTCCCTTCTGGTATGTGCAAGAAGGTTGAATACTCTGATGGCTTTCCTCTTTCAGTGGGTGGAGACAGTACTAGTATCAGGACAGTGGATGGGCTGTTTTGCTATAATGATTTCATGGAAGACCCTCAAGAGGCTCTGATTAGGGCACTAGAGGTGGGCTGGAAACAGGCCCAGGCTTACTTCCTCCCATGGGTAGTGGAGACAGCACCAGAACACTGGAATTCTCTGGATGGACTGGCCAGCTGGAATGGGTTTCCCAATGTGCAGTCCCAAGGCCTCAGGAGGCTTCGAGCAGGGCAATCATATTTAATTTAAAACGCTGAATAAAGTAGGTGACAGTATGTAGAACAACATAAAAATGTTTGTAGAATTAAAAACTAAGAACATGTCATAATATGTAAAAATAACAGATAAGGACTGAAAATTATCAATTAGTAGTAGACACTAAGGGGTTCAATTTTGCTTTATGATGTGATGAATGTCAAAATCACGTGGGTGAGGAAATGATTTCTTTGGCTCATAATTTTTACAGTCTATTACTGAAGGAAGTCAGGGCATGAACTCAAACAGCAGTCTGAAGGCAGGTACAAAATAGAGTAGTGAAGATCATGGCTTACTGGTTTGTGCCCAGGATCACATTCAATTACATTTCTTATGTATCCCCCACCCCTCCTTTCACAGGAAAAGAATACCACAGTAGTTTGGACCCTCCCACATCAACTAGAAATCATGAAAATGTCACAGGATAATCTGATAAAGGCATTTTCCTGATGAGTTTCCTCTTCCCAGGTGTCCAGTTGACAAGCAAGTTTAATCATCACAAGTCCACTCTTTGACTTCCTGACCAAAATCACAAATTTTCTAAGCCATAATTTCAATTTCCTAGTCTCCAAATTCATTTTTTATCATTTTTATATTTTTAAAACAGTCTTTTCTCATTTTACATATAAATCCCAGTTCCTACTCCCTCCCCTCCTACTGATTCTCCTATCTCCAGCTCACCTCCTCCACTCCTCAGAGAGGGTAAGGTTTCCCATGTGTAGTCAACAACATCTGGCACATCACCTTGTTCCTAGACCAAGGCCCTCCTTCCATATCTAGGCTGAGCAAGGTATCCCTCCAAAGAAAATGAGCCCTTAAAAGCCAGTTCAAGCACTACGGATAAAATTGATCCCACTGCCAGTGGCTCCACAGACCACCCAAGCCACACAAATGTCACCCATATTCAGAGGGCCTCCTTTGGTCCTTTACAGGCTCCCCTACTGTCATCTCAGAGTCAGTGAGCTCCCACTAGCTCAAGTCAGCCATTTCTGTGGGTAACTCCAAAATGATCTTGCTCTCTTTGCTCATATTATCATTCTCCCTTCTCTATGACTAGACTCTGAGCGCTGGGCCCAGTGCTTAGTTGTGGATCTCTGTATCTGTTTTCATCAGTTGCTGGATGGAGAGTCTATGATGATAATTAAGATAGTCATCAATCTGATTACAGGGGAAGGCCAATTTATCCATCTTCAATAATGCTTAGGGACTTTGCTGGGGTCACCCTTGTGCATTCCTGAGAATTTCCCTATTGTAAAGTTTCTTGCTAGACCTATAATGCCCCCCTCAAACAAGATATCTTTTCCTGGCTTTTCCCTCTCTGCCCTTTCCCCATCTCTACCATCCTGTTTCCTCATGTTCTCCTTCCTACCCCCCTTCTCTTCTCCACCTTTCCTCTCACTCACCCTCCATGCTTTACCTCTAATATTTACTTATGAGTGAATACATACCATGTTTGTCTTTCAGGTGCTGAATTACCTTAAGATGTTTTTTTTTTTTCTAGTTCCTTCCAAGATGGTTTATTTGCCTTACAACTTTCAGGCTTATACTTTCCATCACTGAGGAAAATCAGGGCAAAAACTCAAATAGAACGTGGAGGAGCCACCTAAGCAGAGAACATTAAAAGAACAGTGCTGAGTATTTTCCAGTGTCACATTCAGCTACCCTTCTTACACTGTGCAGGCTCACCTACGTGGGTATCTAATTACATGCAATAGGTCCTTCTACATCAATTACCATAGCTCAGCCTTAACGTAGAGTGGAGGAGTTTGGTCCTGACTCAACTTGATATGCCAAGCTTTGTTGCCTCCTATGGAAGGCCTTACCCTCCTGAGGAGTGGATGGGGGTTGGTATAAAGTAGTTGGTGGGATGGAACAGGAGGAGATGGAGGGGGAAATGTGGTTGGCATGTAAAATGAATTTAAAAATATAATTAAAAATGCCCAACAGGTAGGCCCACAAGCCTGTATGATGGAGAAAATTCTTCAAATAACATAGTCTTTTCAAGGTATGCGAAGTTGACAATTATTTTTGAAGTACTCTTTTTCATTGGCTGTCATAAAATTTGAAACTTAATGGTACTGCAATATATGGAATATATCTAACTTTATAGTTTAAAATCCTACACTGTGTGCAATTCTGAAGATTAGTGTGAAGGAAATAACCTATGAAATAAATTGGAATGAATGAATACAATACTCTAATCTACCACATCTTTAAAACTATACAACACATACACATAATAGTTTGAATTGACTTAGATTTTTAAATGTAATAAAATATTACCTACCTGTGGCAATTAATCTTTGTCTCAAACACAATTTCTTAGTTTTATATGTGTGGGTGAATTCCATTCAATGCAGACAGGGCTTGTCTGTACTATTGAGCATAGGCCCACATATACGATACATAACACTGGAAAATCTAATCTCAATATAAATTACTATATATGATTAATGTAAAAATATGAGCAACATTTGCAAAAAAATCCACTAAAATCACAGATGTAACCTGGTAATGTCAAACATACTATTGCTAAAAAAAACCCACTCTGTGGTTATTTTTCAGTGGATTGTCAATGAGTATTCAAATTTCACTTTTTAAATTCAAAACCAATAGAGTAGTAGAAAAGTATCTGCAGAATATGTATGCAAGTACCAGTTTTAGTATGGATTGATGATGATATCGAGGTATTTGATAAGGATAGAAGAAATTGTTAAATAGTAAAACACATTAAAATGTAGTCATGCAAGTGGCAAAGACTTAAACTTGAGTTATGTTATAGAACAGCAAGAAAATCTGAGCAGAGATACCATGGAAACAAGTTTGCACAATGAGAAAGAAGATACATGCAAATTTTCTGTGAATAACAAATAACTTAAAACTGTAGAAGGGAAATTTTATGTTGTACTTTATACTTCATTAAAATAAGTATGTTTGGGGTTTGTAATTTGGTTTATTTGCCAAAGCTGCTTTCTGCCAAGCCTAGCGTCTTGAGTTTTATCCTCAGAAGACAAATGCACAGAAAGATGAGATACACAAAAATTTTCTTCTGATGTTAGTAGTCATGCAACACTTGGGAGTCATAGGCCCATGCATACACATATGTACAGATAGACACACACATGCACACACACACACAAACAAAAAATTAAATATGATTATTCTCTTGGCAATGTGTAACAGAAGTACAAGAATGGAAGCAGGAAGAAAACTAGTTGACCACTACAATCATGTAACCCTGAGCACAATGTAAGCAACAGAGGTGAGCAAAAGCAGACACAGTCAGACTGTAGGGCAACAGCACTAACTGTTACTAAAAGAAAGAGGAAAGCAAACCAAGTCTACATTGTTAACTGAAAATATAAACTTCTATTCATGAAATACAGGTAGAATAGAATAATTAGGAGGTTATTGGGTCAACAAAGAAGGGTACAGTGAAAATCCAAATTTAGGATCACACTAGACAATACTGTGAAAATGTTGTGGTTTATTATATATATATATTTCCTAATTTCTGATCACATACAAGTCCGGGAAATACAAATTTCAGCATCCTCAATATACATACATACATACATACATACATACATACATACATACATACATCTAAATAATATGTTATTATTTTAATAAACTAAATAATATATATACACATAATATATGTTTATATTATTTAGTTTTTATTTATGTAAAGTTAATTTTATAGAATTATTTATATAAATTTAATTAAATGTATAAATAAATGACAACTTTGTGTATTTAGCATGTAAAAATTAAAAATCAAGTCAAGAATGAAATTAGTGGATATTTTAGTGGAAATAGAATGAATAGGTTAAAATTACCCTGCAGGTAATTGTGTGGTTCATTGGTGTTGCAGTTGGGTAAGAATAGTTAAGTGGTTCCCTGTCATGGAAAGTAGCATAGCTGCTTTTTTTCCTGTAATGATAGAAGCCAGAACACAGGAAAACAGGTTTCACGTCAAATTGATCTTCATTCATAAGTGTCAAGTGTCTTAAGTGTCTTTAGCAATGAAGACTTATCCTCAATCTCTGAGCTGCATCCAAGAACTACATCAATAATCTACACTGATTTATGAGTCTCATGGACTACCCTGAGTAACCCATATAAAGGAGGTTTCTTCCTTTGCCAAATTCTTGGGTACTTGGGTTTTTGTTTGTTTATGTCTGTGATGCTTGCATACACACACACACACACACACACACACACACACACACACACACACACACACACACAAACACACACACACACAAACACACACATATGTATATAGACATGTGTATAAATATAAAAATGGATTCATATATCCATGTGTGTAATACATCAGTTAAGGTAAATATAAAAATATTATTCCTTATGGATTTATCAAACAACTTGGTATTATTTGTTGTTAATCCACTCTCTTCTGTTTTGAAGTCCCTCCCTCAAATCCATTTGGTGTCCCCTCCCAGCTCTTCCCTTTTCCATTTCATTTGTACTACTTCCTGCTAATCTCTTCCTAATCCTGTGCTATCTATAAACAATTTATAGGTTTGTGGTTTCTATGGTTACACCATATTGTATACTCACATCTGAAAATTCAGAGATATGGATCTCACAAGAGAAAGAACTCATTTAGTTTGTATTTCTATGTCAGGTACCCTCACTCAAAATGATCTTTCCTATGTCCATCAACTTGCCTGAAAATTTTATGATTTGATTTTTCATTACAGTTGGATTTCTTTCTATTATATGTATGTACATTTTCTTTATCAATTCATCTGTTGAAGTATATTTATATTATTTCTATTTCTTGGCTATTTTGAATAGGTCTTCAATGATCATGGCTGAGAAAATATCTTTGGAGTATGATATCAAGATCTTTGTACCTAAGGCAAAGAGTTACATAGCTAGGCCCATATGTTGTTTGTTTCTGATGATTCTCCATATTTATTTCCACAGTAGCTGTATGAGTTGCATTCTCACCAACAGTGAATGAGCGATCTTCCTTTATACAACCTTATTACCATTTTTTTTTGTCAGTGGTTTGGTTCATCTTAGAGTAAGTGGGGTGATACGAAATCTCAAGGTTTTTTCAATTTGCATGTTCTCTATTGTTAAGGCTACTGCACAGTTTTTGAGGCATATCTTAACCTTTTCTGTCTCCTATTGAGAACTGTCTGTCTGTATTATGGTACAATGCCATACTCAACTTGCCATGTAAGGTCTGATTCAGGAAGCCACCTAAATTCAGGAAAAATTTCCACAATCACTTTAAAGGAAGTGTGTTGACTATTAGTCTCATTTAAAGGAAGTGTGCTGACTTTTAGTCTCATGTATGCAAGATAACTTAAATGAACATTTTCAAGCCTAATGTTGCTTGCTATCCATTTTATATCAAGTCTGTTTGAATTAAAGCTGTGTCTTTAATATATATTCTGTCATGTCTCCGGAAATGTGGATATATAGTAAATTTTACATAATTGTAATAACAAGCACATTTATTAGTAAGAGGAAAAAATTAAATAAAATAATCCTCATGGTGGCATTTCTAAGTGTTCCTTCTGGAAAAATGTGAAAATGTGCAGTTCAACAGATTGAATAAAATGAGCAATGTGATGTTTTCCACACAACAGATTTTATCAGATTTTCAATTTCATTTTTCATGAGAATGGCACTAATAGGGGCTTTTAAACATTTATGACAAGTACAATTGGTCTTTAAACTCTTGTCATCAAACTGTCACTAATACTAAAATTTGCATATAAATTCCAGTTCCCCATTCTACACTGTGTGCACAAAAAGAATAATTATTTGTTTTTTTCTGGACAGGCATAAAGCATTTGAGGCAAACAGAATATGCTCTGTTGACAGGAAAATGCATAAGTGGAGTTGCTAGAGAGGACAGTCCCCACAAAGCCCCTTTAGGAATACTTTGAAAACTCATTTTCAAGGGTGGCTCATCCCTGTAACTGAGTCATCACCAGAAATCATGTACTTGCACATCCCAGAAAGCACATTTTTTAAATTACCGGTTTACCATGCACTTCTCCCATTAGCCCCACCAGCTCTTGCTGTTCACACCAATGTAACGATCACTTGTGAGGCATTTATATGGTAGGCCTGACTAGATGGTTACCTCTTACAATGTGGAAAGATTATTGATTCCTGATGTTTATTAAGCAAGTATGAAGCAATAAGCCATGAGAGCTGTTGATAATTCGAAAAGTAGAACTGGTAATTATCTAAGGATCAGAAGGCTTATTACATATATGGCCTTGGTAAATATGCCTGATTGCTATTGCAGTGCTGCAATGACTGTGTGAATTTCAATGCACTATTATTGAATTTTTTTAGCACATTTTAAATTGATATATTTTTCAATTCAAATATCCATTCTACCCATGCCAAATGCAGTTACAGTTACACGAGAATTTCTGGATTGTGGAACAGTGAACTTAGAATGCAGAAATTCAATTCAGGGCAAAAAAAAAAAATCCACACAGTACTCTTATATACTCCATCCCATTTGCACTCCTTTCTTTACTCTGAAGATAGAACACACACTGGCATCAGAATCCCAGAGAAAGTGCTTTGAGTTATGTTGGTGCTGCTAGGGTGCTTATTAAGATTCTAGTGAAATCATTTACGTATATAGATGATTCTTCCAGAATGAGCTGAAATACCACAGTGACTTACTCTTCTTTCTTTTGTAAGTAAAATCTGTTATGAAGACAACAATCTTAACAGTCAAAATATGATATACATTAAAGGAATACTGGAAAGTGTAAAAAATAAGAAATGCGACTTTATTAAAGTGAGCATATACACATCATACATACATACATACATACATACATACATACATACATACATACATAGCACATAATATCTTATTTTAAATGGTCAGTATTTTCTCAAACATGTTAAACTGAGAAGCAATACTTTTGTTTGCTTTTTAAATAGTTGTCTAGCCAAATGCAGAGACTGCAATATCCTGGAACACTCTGCTCTAAGAAGGATGTCTCCATCAAATCCCTCCAATCCAAGCTAAGACACCCTTGTGGAAGAGGAGAAGGAAAGATTGAAAGAACCATAGGGGATGGAGGATACCAAGAAAAAAAGTTCTTCTAAACGTAGATGAACCCCCAGCACACATGTGGACTCAGAGAGACTATGGCAACATGCATAGAGCCAGCACCAGTCTGAGCCAAATAGGGCTCAACAGTAGATATCAACTCCAACCAAGCTCAGTACTATTTTTGGAGGATCTTTGTCTCACAATGCTTTCTCTGAGCTTTTGTTTTTCTTGGTATCTTAGAGGTCTCTGTGTAAATATTATAGCTTCCAACTTCATATGTAAGAACTTATGTCTTTGCATGTTTCTTGTGCTTTTCTGCAACATTTTTACTATTGTTTGTTTTCTCTCTTAATCATTTGTTATTGTTTTACTTTTATTTTAATATTATATTTTTAGATGCCTGTATGCTAAGAGAGAGTAATAAAGGGTATGTATTTGTATAGAAGATCTAGTAGGATTTGGCGAAGGAGAACTGTAATTGGAAGATATTGTATGAAAACAAAAACCATCTGCTTTCAGTAAAAGAAAAATGGGAAATAACATAGCTCTGTAAGATTCTGGATAAGAGGAAGAATAGTCAAGGTCTATTAGATGCATATTTAAAATATATTCTTGATTTCAAATGTATGCTAGATATATTCACATTTTACTGAAAACTGAGATCAAAACTCTGTTCTATGAAGCATTTAAAAATACAAGAAACAATGCTAAAATGAACATTACATAAAAATTAAACTTGATACCGCAATTATTGCTATTTTGTTCATACAAATGTCAACATTTCCTAACTAGATGACACAAAAAGGTGTATATCATTCCACATCTAAAATAACTTTGTGCAACATTTTTGAAGTCTGTCTTATGAATGAAACTGAGGTTAATTCAGCATCTTTTCTAAAGATGGATTTCTCAAAAATGATAAATTTCATTCAATGTGTCTAGTTTCTAATTAGCTGCTCTAGCTCTACTGTTTGGTATGCCTCCAGAAATGTGGTGGTGGTTCTTTAACAATTCACTTTTTCAGCTGTTCATGTAATATTCCAATGTAATAAAAACATGCTAGGCTTGTAGACTAAAGAATGTAAAGGTAAGATCCTCCAATCTTCTCTGTCTTATGTGTATATGTGGGTTATAAGATAAAAATAGATCAGCACTCCATACAGTTAAAGCATCTATAAAATTGGAGGAGCCATTTGGAATGAAAGCAGTGGGGCTTCACTTGGACCTTATACATTCATTATGAAATATTTTTGTATGCACTTATTCACCACAAAAATGAATAGCTCTATGACTGTCAGGACTAGAAGAACAATTAGCTTCATATCCACTTTCATAACTTAGGCTCATTACTTTCACTCACTTCTTCCTCATCTGCTAGTACTTTCCTTTTCTTGTTCTCCATTGTGCATTTTAAGCTCCACACCCATTTACATTTGTTTACATATATGCACATATAATTACAGGTATTCAATATTTAAGGGAAAATATTTTCCTGAAAATTTTGTGATTATATTTTGATTAGACAAGTATTCCTACACACAGATAGATAGATAGATAGAAACATAGATACAAATATATATATATATATTTATATAGATACAGATATAGATAGTCCGTTTACTATTAATGGTTTACTAGTAGATTCCAAAACATTGCTACAGTGAAATAAGTGGTAATGAAAAAGTAGTGCAAGGACCTCTATTTTAGAATATGGGATTCTCTGGATTATATGGTAGTTTTATTTTTAATTTTTTTGAGAAATCTCCAAGCTGGTTTCCACAATAAATATATTAATTTGCACCCTCAAAAACAGATAATAAGATTTTATTTCTCTCAGCATTTTTTCATGTGGCATAGTTTGATGTCAGTGATGTTTACTAATATTTCCTTTTGCAAACTATGAATGCATGTATGCATATCTTTATGTTTAGATGGCTCTGAATGTACTCACCAAATAGTAGTAAGATAGGCTTCCTCTCAGGTCTCTTTCATATAACAATCTTATTTTTTATGCATGTAATTGGCATTATATTATTATTATTGAATTTAACTAAATTATAAGTGTGTACAAAATTGACTTTAATATGGAAATGATTTATAAATAGTTTTTTATCTGAAAAATTAATGACTTGAATATAAATACTCATCACAGACTTATTATTTTTTTGAAATTAGATTCTTCTCTCATACAACACGTCCAGACCAGTGTTTCCCCTCCCTCCGCTCCTTCCAGAAGGCTCACACTTCTACTCTCTCACAGGTTCAATCCCACTCCATTTCCATTCAGAAAAGATAAGACCTCCAAGAAACAAAATCCCAGCATGACAAAAGAAGATACATTAAGACATGACAAAAGCCCTCATATTGAGACTGCATAAGGCAACCCCACAGGAAGAAAAGTTTTCTAAGAGCAGGAGGCTTTATATTTATTTATGGATATATATATATATATATATATGTATATATATGTATTTATATATATACATATATATATATATATTAAGGTACTTATTTAACTATGAAATGAAGAACTTTGAAAATAAACATGAATTTTATACAGACATTTATGAACAAATATATATTTACTTAAACTATGAAATAACATTATTATAAAAGTGAAATACAATCATTATTACCAGACATGTATATGTACATTGTGATATGTTTCAATTTAATATTTATATATTAAATATAAATTCAGATAACATTTTCATCTCATAGTATTGAAATTATTTTGATTAAAAACTCTTAGCTTTATTTGTCAATGTACAAGACACAAAATATCATATATAAGAACAATGTAAACATTTACCTTACTTTAAATTAGAACAGTAAGTACACAGACATAATTCTCTCCTCCCTGTGCCCTTCTCTATCTCTCTGTCTCTGTCTCTCTCCCTCTTTCTGCGTATGTGTTAGTCTCACAAACACAAATACATTGGGTGTAAATGTAATGATTATAATGACTAAAAGATATTTTTCTCTATTCCAATACAAGAACTTATGAAAATTAGAGAGTCTTATAAGAAAAAGATATATTTTTACATGATTCCATATGCTGAAATTTCAAAAATGCGTTTGTTTAAATATACATGACAGATACCGTCATGAGGTCTCCTGAGGCTGCTCTTTTATAGTGCTAAACCTCTTCATTGTCTTATGATTTAATTACCATCCTAAGGCCATTATTTTGGTGGTGTGGATTTGAAATATAAGTAAGGAGGCATGGGGTACAAACATTCAAGTCTCAGCATATATCAAAATGGAAATATATTACATAGTAATCACCTTTGACAATGTCCTTAGACATTGAATGTTATTATGTTACTGTTATAACCAGAAAAAAATATTGTAGTGGGTTAGTAAGATTGTTCCAACCAAATTTCTAGTAGCCAAACAGTTTTTATTATAATTATTATATTCATTATAATTTATTATAATAAATTTATTATTTATAAATAAATTTATTATTAAAATTTATTATAATTATTACAATAGAAATAGAATATTTCTATTAGTCACCTGCTATTATGTACAATGTTATGTTTTTGTATTATAGTATATTTAGTGGACAAAACATGAGAGGTTGTGTATGTCACAAATTCATAAAAGGAATATTATGTATTTTAGTCATCTAAATGCAATCATCTGCTAAACAAAATTGAAAAAGCAGATAAATTAAATGACATGTGGCATAGATTTTTCTTGAATAGCCTAAATTGCATTCCTTTAAATAAAAATAGCATCCAGAATGAGAGACATGACACGATCTCTTGTTTACAGTCATCAATTACTGAATTACTGTATTGTGTTTGTAAATATTCTTGTGTGTATAACTGACAGAAGCTCTGAAAGAAGACATATTTTGGTATGCTGAACAAACAAACAAACTCAAGTACAGAAAACATACAACCATACAAATATAGATAACAAGTTTAATGAGTGGCAGTTTATCAAATGTCAGTAAAATCAAATACTGAAGGAACAATTTGCACCATAAGCAATTGCTCATAAAACCTTGGCTTCACAGTTCCCTGGACAGCAGAGAGTATACTTTGTAGTATTCTTATTGTGATAGCTGGCTATAAGTTTCTCATTTAGAATTAGCTATTTCAGATATACATGTTGTTGCTTTTGTTTGCTAAGTTTTCCTTTTGCAAAATGTGTAAGCATGTACACATATCTTTATGTTTACATGGCCCAGAAGGTAGCCAAAGTTCATATTTCTAATTGATCAATCTCTAGGATGTGAGACTATTCTGGTTTTGACCAAGACTCCATCACTGCCAGATCACTTTGGCATTTTATTGTTTTTTATATTAATAGAGAATCTGGACAATTATCAGAATCTGCCTTTATTTCGTTGCTCTTTTGCTTCTCTTCCTGGTTATCCTTCTTCTAATGATAACTAGCCTCCAGTGAACAAGATTTTATTCTAAGCATTGCCGAAAATATAGCATATGCTCTTTCATGTCATCCTAGTATTATAAATCGTTGTAGTATTTTTTTAAGAATTAAAGAAGGAAATTATCATGCTACCTAGATTTGCACGAAGAGAAATTAGGAGGTTTGAGGATTTTTACTCAAGTTTATTTTCTCACAACTTCTCTATAATAAAATAATGAAATCATGAAATTCTGATTCTGATCTAAATTTAAGAAGTGCTACTTCCTGGAACAACCAAACATGTTACAAAATTTTGGTATCTATTATAGACCTAATTTCATATTTACATTTACCATCTGGTCTGCCTTTCAATATTAAATTCTTGGAAAATGTTGGGTTTTTAACCTACTTAGACCTCTTGTATCAATGGATCTATAAGAAACCCAATTGTATTCTTCTCAGCTATATATGGTAAACACCATATCTGTTACACCCATGATGGAATTTCTTCCCAAATATTTATTCTGATCTGATTTTATTTATTTAATCATTTAAGATGTGATTTTCAAACCCTTACTGTAAGCAAAGTAGTATTCTCAAAGAAGAAATACAATAAATAGAATAATAAATAAATTAACAGAAATAACAGGTAGCAGCTTTTATTCTAGTATTGTTCCTTTGAAAGACCTAGATCATAATGAATACCAAAACTTGTGTATTACCTTCTTAATGGCAGATTACTTTGTCCAGGATTAACTTGTTATCCCTTATAAATCTGATCACAAATCAGACTTTGCTTCACTTTCACTTTCTTGGCCTTTCCTTTCACATAAGGATACATATTCTTTCAACTCTGTTTTCAAAATATCAAATTGCTCTCAGGAGTATCCTAGGATTGCATTATAATTAAACATTTTTTTAAAATTTAATGTCCACTTAGAGTCATGACTGTTTATCTTTGGTTATTAAAATACACCCACATGTGCACACACACATACATACACTGTATGCAGCCCATTTAGTACTTATATATACTTGTATTTACAAATGACTGATAAGATATATCAAGGCACTCATCCTTGGATAAAAATGAGTATTCCATTCTCAGGAGTCATTTAAACCAATAATTATTCATCTATGTGTGAGACCTTGGGAAATTTCGTCAATCTTTTGTCAATATCAATAAGCATTGTAATTTGGCAAGTATCCTTGACAAATGATTTCAATGGGGTCACTTACTTTTCATGTCTAGAAAACATTATAATGCTTTATTTATAAAACATTATTAGTTTCTTAAAATATTCTGCTTTTTTCCCTGATCTTGTAGTTTACAGACTGAATTGTATGTAGATGTATCAGTTGGGCCTTAGTACCCTATAATCAATTATTCTCTGTATATTAACCAGGTAGAAATCTCTGTAATTTTCTCTATCTGCTGGAACAGAAAATTCCTTGATGAGGAATTACAGATATGTGTATATCTGTATTTCTATTTTCTTTTCTACCACGTATGGATGGCTTTATTCTTTTCAACAGGTCAATATATTGTGTGTGTTCATATTATATTTCAGATTTGAAAATTTCCTTGAAAGAAATATTTCTATATACTACATATTCCCCAATAAAAATTACTTTCCCAGCTTAAGCAGCTAATGATCCAGTGTACTTACTTAGGTACATTTCAATCCTGAATTAGTTTGAAGAAAAAAAGCATAGCTAATGTCTATGAAGATATGTGACAATCCCATAAATATACTATTACTTTTTTATATTTTCTCAGAACAATTTAAATAAAAACTATATAAGAAAAGGTAAACTTTGAATATTTACTTAAATACTTAAATTATAAAGAACTTTTCAAAACAATCCAAATTTCCTGAAATGTAGTACCTCAAATATATTTTACTAAGATATATTTTGCAAAATATTATTCACAGAATATTCCCAATACTTTCAAATTATTAATATTCAATTATCATAATATTTTCAACTTGTGGAATAATTTACAGGTATTTATGGAATTGTTTTGTTTCAATATGTTAAATAAATATATTACTTAATTATTCCTAATTTTGAAAATATATTGTATATCAATCTCTTAAACAAGTCATTATATTTCTTAATATATTTCTTACCTGTGACATTTTACAATGCTGGGGGTACTAGTATTGTTATTAAATAGAAGTTTTGTTTCTCTTATTAAAACACTAGGTTATTAGTCTAAGTTACTCTTATAAGACATATAACTCTGAATCTCTTTTGACACTTTATGTGATGCTAAATCATGCATTATATGCAAATTTCCTTTCCTGCTCTCAAAATGAAAATTAGCTAGTGCTAATAGGCATTCCACAAATAGTGCACCAATGATATCCCAATTATAATTTAATATGTGAAAACCTGTCAAATTCTATTGTCATTCTGGAATTTTTAATTGAAATGTGAATACAGTTTCTATTTATACAAATCATGTTTAACTTTTGGTCTGTTCTACTCATTGCAATCAGTTAAAGGAAATAAGAAGTACTGATGGTAAAGGAACCAATATACAATGTTTATTGGTGATTTGTAGAAATAAGAAGACACAAGAAACTAATCAAGTTATCTTACTTACCAATCGGTCTTAATAGATGACATGTAGCTTTAATTTAAAGAAAGTCAAATATGACTGCATAACTGAATGGAATTTGGTAACAATCCTCTATTCAAGGGAACAATGCTTTTGGTTTGTTTGCTTTGTGAGAGAGTTAGCTATACTGATTTATCCAACAGGAGATGACTTTTCTAGTTCTAAACAAGATTTGCAGAAAACATTAAATCTACATAATATAAAACACTAATACAGAAATCATACCACTAAAGTGTTTCATTTTTGATATTTAATAGTGCTTTTAACTGATTGTTTTATAACTTTAAGCTTATTCAGCTTGTTAAATTTCTCCTAGTTCCCTCTACTAAAAGTAACACTTAGTGGGAATCGTTTATATAATCAGCTGTATTTCAATGCCTAGGATTTATTAGTTTATATATTTCTTTTGAACAGGAGACATGATGATGTCCATGGCTGTGGTTACTACTGAGGGTCACATAGATACCCAGGTTTTAGGTCACAGCTAGTGCCATGGTGGGGAATCGAGATGAGGTATTTCTGGGCCCATTTTGATACGGGTGGCTTGCACTGCCACCAGTGACCATGTGTCAACTGGGTCTGAGTTGCTTTCAGAGACCATGCCTGGGTCCATGGCCATGCTGTAGCCAGAGTCTGCACTGATGTCAGTGGCTCTTTTTACCCACTGAGTGTTGTACAGGTGCCTGGGGATGTGCTGACACCTGAGGCCATATGTGGTTTCCATGTGTCATGTTGCCACCAAAGCCATACATATAGGAGTATTGGGGCCATGGTGACATCCAGTGCCATGGTGACATCCTGTAAACACATCTGGGTGTGTGGTCCTGTAGCTTGGGGCTGTGTGGATGTCCATTGCCTATGTTACCATAGGGGCCCATACAAACCCTGTGCTGAACCATATGTTGAACCATGCATGTGTTGAAGTATGAGGGCCCCACTGGTTGGCATACCCCTCACTGGCCCGGAGTGATCTGTCCCCTTACTCCCACAGGAGGGCTGACTGTGAACCTCCCAAGACCTGGCACAATGAACTTTCATGAGCCTGGCACTGGAGGGCTAGCCTCGCCTTGTGGATGAGCTTGCCTCCTAGACATGGAAAAGCTTGCCCTGTGCCTCATCACTGGCCTGGGAAAGCTGTCTCTGACCCACACATGAGAAGATGGTCCTGTCAGTATGGAATGATTAACTAACCTGCTGCCAGGCACACAGGCAGGGGTAGGAGTTGGTACACCTCAACATCTACACCATCTATGACAGGCTGGAGTGTGTGTAGGTGTTGATCCTGGAGAACCATGGCCACAGGACTTCCATGATTAAGGGAAGTTGCAGGATACCTGAGAAGAATGTCTGTGGGGAACCAGTGTCAATAGTGTACCAAAACAGAAGCCTTGAACCTGACCAAAAATTTTACACAATGAACATTTGCAAGTAAATCTATTTGGACAAGAGAGTATACTGAGTTATCCACTGCATCTCCTGGTGTCACTAACGTGGAGAAAGAGGTAATGGAGAAGTGGTAAAAATGAAGGAGCAAAGTGCTTTTCTGTTCTTTTAAAAATTTATTATTGTTACTTTTAATTTCTTTCATCTTATCTTTTAGACATTATTTTGTGGGGAACACTACAAGATTAAAGGAAAGATATGAAGTGTCTAGAAGAGGATTGTGATGGGAAACTCTCAAAGAATCAATAAAATGAAAATGAGAGAAGAGAAAATTTTATAATAAAACACATATTTTATAGCATTTGCTCAATATATGGTTGTTAAGTAGAGGAACAAATATGATAAATAAATCAATTCACTGTGGAAATCAGCTTGCTAGTAAAACCTGAGTATTACTAGAAACACGTTTTAAGACTTCCTATTATTTACAAGCATAAAGGTATAATAATTGATCCTGATTTGTAGTTACAGCTGTTTGTAAGCTGCCCTATGTGGGTGTGAGAAACTAAAGAAATTATATATGAAAAAGTTAATGAATTTATCTGAATACTTATATTTACTACATGTTAATATTACTGGTATTATTTTTATCTTATTTGCTGATATTTTAGAATATATATAATTTGTATCTGTTTATCATACAAATTTTGCCAACTATAAAATAAAAACCTTCATAACAGACAAGTTATAAACTCATACATTAAAACATAACCCTTATAAGTCTATTGTTTACTCTATCAAACTCCATGTAGCCTTGTTCTTCATTTAAAAAGCAAACTCTAAAAGCCTAAGGTAGTTATCACAGTCCTAATTTATATAAAGCCTCAGCACTTTCTCAGTGCAAGTTTGGAGTTAAAGTAAATGTTCTCACTAGTTCTCCAAATATACATGAGATTACAGGTCTTGCATTGTATCTGTCCAGAAGGCTTTCCTCTGTATTTGATAATATGCAAGCTGAAATGATAGCAAAAATTCCTCACTTCTAATGGAGTCCAATGTAAAAGAAACAAGCCAAAGTCAAATGCTAGAGACAGGACTACTCTTGTGATTCAGACAGATGCTTAACTATCTTAAGGTGCATAGTGTTTTAAAATAAGTACCAACAGTATCCAGGGACAACAGGAGTGATATGAAATGTTAATGTTTTCCTTTAATTATCTAGACAACCAATTTTATTTCTTTCAAATAGAGGAGTATGACTCTGAAAATGAAGTTTGTTGCAAAAAATACTACTTCAAAAATGGAAAAATGAGGTAAGTTGATGAACAAGATTCACTTGAAATGAAATACACAAATTTCTTAGAATACTGTAAACCAATGTGTACGTTCACAGATAAACAAAAAGAGTCTATAATCCTCATGATGATGAGGTTAAAGCAGAAAGCATGTAGACCTAAATATTTTCAAGCTATTTTTGAAGTGGATCATCCTCACAAAACCTTAATATACCTATGAATTAGGATATACAAACAGCCTAATGAGTATTATATATGTGTGTACATTACATTATATATATTCAAAATTATTGTACTTTATTCCTTATACGATATTAATCTGCCAAATATTTTTTGAATACTGTCCAACCAAATATTGATGATAATTCAACATCTAAGTAACTGCCTCTAATATAAAGCACATGTTAGTGTTTATGGAATGTTGTGCCTTTGGCCTAGGTTCCTGTGCATGTTAGGAAATTGCCCTGCCCTTTGGTGCAGCCCAGCACTTGCTGATATGAGACAGGGCTGTTCATCTATCCCTATCTTGCCTATAAAATTTTAACTTCTTTTACTTCTTGGGTGTCTCAATTATATGGAAGTTCTATGAGGCCATAATAAAAAGTAGAGTGAAATGTTTATACTAAATATCCCTTATATATTTTTTTAATATTTTCTTTATTTCTTATTTTACATCCTAACCTGAATGTCTATATAAGTTAATGGAAGTTGTTTATTATGGATATGAATATATTTATATAAATTAAAATTATTAATATTTGACAAAATAATTAGCATGCATTTTAGATAA
This sequence comes from Cricetulus griseus, assembly GCF_003668045.3. Lineage (NCBI taxonomy): Eukaryota > Metazoa > Chordata > Mammalia > Rodentia > Cricetidae > Cricetulus > Cricetulus griseus. Next base: position 145,532,048 of record NW_023276807.1, on the reverse strand, counting down.
GGTGAAATGATGAAAATTAAAATCAAATGATTCACTGGAATACTGTCATTTGTATTTTTTGTATTTGTATTTGTATTTGCATTTGTCCTTGGGTATGTGATGAACATGGCCAATATGAGCTTTAACACATAATGCAATGGAATGCCTCAAGAATTTTCTCGTTAAATAGTTATTAAACTATTATTTGAGTAAATTGACTTTTTCTCCTTTTTAGCAAGATCCAGACTTAAACTCACTAGTTTGAGGCCTAATCAATACTCCGCTAACTGCTCCATTAATCCTCTCCCACTGCTCTTCTCTCTCATCCTTCCAGAAAGTAGTTCACTGTTGTTACCTCACAGCAGATAATTGATTTTCCAAGGTAATAACTTCAGAGGCTTATCACAGGTTTCTTCCTTTCCTTCAACTGTAGGATCCAATCAAGTTTTGACACAACTTTTATTTCTGACCATCTAAAACAGGTCATTTAGCAGTTCAAACTAATGGAAAACAAAACAGAAAGATAAAATGAAAAAAATGGGGAAAGAAAAAAGAGAAACAGACTGCAATTCTACATTTTCAAAGCAGAATCATTAACTAACTATGAAAAATTGGTACTGTAGTTTGAATTAATTCAGTGATTTCTGGAACAGAGATATTCATCAGGGAAATGGAAGGATTTCCCTTGTACATAGTTGCATGAAACTAGAAAATGCACACAGATACCTAGCATACTTAAAATTATACTAGGAAAAAACAAATAAAGCATAGCTTATGGGACCTGGGATGAAAGTTTCAATATTAGCACCCCCTCACATATGTTGGGGTCTATACCATGCCTTCATAAATGGAACTCTCATGTCCTAAATGATGACTCATTTCTGCTGGTATTGATGTATATATCAATGATGTTTCTGCTGATATGAATGTATGTAACAACAATGAGCTGTCAGTTGGCTTCTTTTATTGATGCCTAATTAGTAATGATCTTTTTAAATTAAGTAATTTAAGAAGTATGTGACTCACTTGCATAAATACTATTTTCAGCTTAAGAAAGGTTTTATAAGGTATTGGATTCATGACAGTAACAGGTTATAAATACTAAATTCTGGATTCTATTTTTTAAAATAAAACTGTAATATTACATAGGAGAATAAATATTATGCTGGAAAGATGTGTAATGTCTGGTGGAAAGATAATTTAACTGTAGCCGAATCTTGTCTGTGAACCTGTAAGACTGGCCACACCCCTTTGGGCATGGCTTCAGTTTCGGACAGAAGTGGAAAGAGGAAAGTGTGAGGCATGATCTCTCTCTCTCTCTCTCTCTCTCTCTCTCTCTCTCTCTCTCTCTCTCTCTCTCTCTCTCTCTCTCTGGTCACAGATCAGATCTGAAGGGCAGAGACAGGCTGCAGCGGTTCTTTCTTGTTCTGTGTAAGTTGTTTTTCAGTAAAACACTCATTTATCATTTAGCTTGTGTCTAGTGAAATCATTACACTCACACCATTTGATTGTGTAATTTGTCTACATATATAGCAAGGTAACTTGAATCAACAAGTTTTGAAGCAAACAGGACAAAGAATTAAGTTGCAGTATTTCCTCCTGGCATTAAGCACACACAAACAATTCTATACCACACTTAGTTTTTGTTTTTAATAAGCAGACATTCCTAGTACCAATAACACCTGGTTGGTCAATCAATGTGACAAAGGGAGCAATTATCCATCATGATACTGATAACAGAAACACTGAGGGAAAGAGTGAGGAGTTTAGTAACAAAATTAAATGAATACCATTCTTGTCTCTGCTCATTATGCTCAATTTTAAGATACCAACAATTTAGAAATGAAGTCATAAATTCTTAAAAATTTTATATATTTTCAAGCAACTTATAAATAGTTCCAGCACAACACTAAGAATTATCATGCATTGTTGTTATCCTTCAAAGTAAAAATATAAATTGGATTCAGTAATGAATTTTGAACATCCTAATCTACTTCTCCATAGAACTTTATCATTCCTATGTACATATATGCACATACAAACATGTAAATATATGAACCTTGCTTTGCCTGATTTCTTCAGTTCTATCAATAAAGAAGATCTGAAACAATCATGTATACTCTCACACTAACCTGATTAAAACAAAACACATAATAACTATCTTTTTCAATCATTATGCTTTGATTCTGAAATATCCTTTAACAGACTCAAGGTTTAAATATTTCTTTTTATCATTTTGGTTGGTAATGTTTTGGGTTTTGTGAAAGCTCCAGTAGGTGAGGTCTTGCTATCATTAGGTCACTAGCCATAAATGTCTGGAGTTTTGCTTTGCCCAAATCTCAGAGTCCCTCTGTTTCTTGGTCTGCTGCCATGATCAGCTATGACCTGATACTCTTTTCTGTAGGTACTGACTCACATTGCTTGATCTCTGCAATCATCTGGAACTCAGTGCACAAATACAGTTCTTATATTTTCTTTCTACCAGAAGATTTGGTCACATTGACATAAAAGTAATCAGTAATATAGTCTTTTGTCAAGTTACCAACAAAGTACTAAAGATGTGTCCACCCTTTGATGTCACTTCTCATTTGCACATATGAAATATTAGCAGTATTTACATTTCTAATATTCTTTCCATACTGACTGCATTGCTAGTAATAATTAATGGACTAGTGTTACACATTTTAAATGCTGAGTAGATTAATGAATGCATTCATTATCAGCATTCCTTAATTAATATGATAAGAATGCAAGTAGTAAAATGAAAAGTGTGCTAAAATTTCAAGATGTATTTTCCAACTCTTAATTTCAGTATCAGAATTTTACTTCATGTGAAAAGGCACTGTTCTTCCTTGGATGTTTCCCATCATGAGGTTAAGAACAGACTTTGTATAGAGTTTGTAACTATTGCTAATTTTGAATATAAAATAACAAGTACATAAAGGACATATTTACACTTAGGTTTCTCTAGCATCATAAGTACAGAGAAAATTGATATGTGATTTTTCAATTCTCTGTGACACCGTTTTTAAAATATTATAGCACAGTAGAAGTTTGAATGTGAACATGCCCTGTTTAGCTTTATGTGATAAGTTTCTACTCTGTAGTAAAGATTGCAATGAATTCCCTGAGTAAGAAAGAAGAACCTTATGGAATATCGACACATTGTCACCTTTGCTTCTACAAAATGTTTTAAGGTACATTGTGTCCATTACTATTACAGACCAAGAAACCCATTTAACATAAAACATGATATCCATATGGCTATGCTTTCCCCAACTTTCTGAAATGATTCCTTTCTTTATCAGTATACTCCAACACTGAATTCTTCATTTTCTAAAACAAATGATTTCTTCTTCTGAGATTTTGCATATAGCTGTGGCAATGTAAAATAATTTGACTGCCTGATAACTTTTCACATTTAATTTATTTCTGAATCTGTGTCTTAAAACAATGTCATGCTTCCTGAAAATCCAAAATAGAAATTACACTTCAATTTATCTTTTATTTTCCATTTATTTTCTTTATGTTGTCCAAATACTTTGTGTCATTCAAATCTCCTCAAATTATTTGCTTCTATGTTGAATATTTACTTTTAGTTTATTTATGTATGACCTATCTGACTTCTAGGATCACCAATATTTATATTATTTTAGTTCAACAGAATTGAGCACTAGTCAAGAAATTGATAAATGAATGAGAAGTAGAAAGCTTATAGTCATATATCATATTATTGTTATTTAGTAAAATATATCCAGAAACTTCTTTTTCTGGTGGGATTAGTACCAATACATATAATTCCTAAAATGTGGAAGCTGAGGCAGGAGAATTCTGTGTTCCATGCCAGCTTTTGCTATATCATGACACCCTGTATCAAAAAAGCAAACCTGAAAGTTTCCCAGAATAAACTTTTGTTGGTAGTTTACCACTGGTAGATGACTTCTCTCCCTTATGTCTATCTGAACATTATGATTAGACCAACCAGCATGCATGCTGAACTCCAAATCCTTGTAACTAAACCAAGGTCTAAGTGCTTATGCTAATAAATATGTGGTCACTAAATATTTTCAAAATTTACTTGCTTAGTTATAGTAGTTCAAATTCCTTTCCTCCTATATAAAAGGGAAATGTTCAAATATCAATGAAAAAAGGAGAAGAAAACACGTTGAAAATAGTCAAACAGTTGGAACTTCCAGTTAGATTCTCATTTTTGTGTTTTCTTTAGGTCTGTTTGGAGCCACAAATGTCACTGAGTGATTACTTGACTCTTTCCATGAAATTACTTTGTACATTCACCATGAAAACCCAGCTGAGAAATAGATGTTAAAATGGGAATTTCTATCCACCAACATATTTTCTCCTCAGTGAACCTGGATCTCAAATACCACCGTTTGCAGAGAAATCTATCCTGCCTGTGACAGGACGGCTCTGAGAATTCTATTCATCACGTCATTCCTTAACCCTCAGTGAAGCAGCCTTTATTTCCATTGTGACAAAATACATGTTGCTAGGATCTATGGGAAATTGTGTCAGTAAATCAAGAAACATAATCTGTTTAAAACAAAGATCAACTTTTAGTTCTTTTAGTCCTTTTCACTCCTTAGGCCAAAATGTGTAAATCATAGTTGAGAATGAAGGAAAAAGACTGATGACGTTTTTCATTGTTGGTACCTTTAGTCCTCTTATCTCATTCTCTGGATGGCTTAGAAAGTAGAAAGTGGAAAAATTTTCCATATAGTGCCACTTACTAACTGCCAGAATGTATTAGTCAACAGTCTCTCTCTCTCTCTCTCTCTCTCTCTCTCTCTTTCTCTCTCTCTCTCTCTCTCTCTCTCTCTCTCTCTCTCTCTCTCTCTCTCTCTCTCCCTTGGTTTCTATACTATATGTGGCTAGGGACTTTGAAGATTCCCCCCATTAAAGGCTTCACCCTCCCTGGGGACCAAAAAGAGGAAGGGATAAGGAATCCATGGGAGACAGGGGAGGAGGGGAGGAGAGGTAACTTGGATTGACATGTAAAAGAAGGTGGTTTCCAAGTTAAATTAAAAACAAAAAACAAAATCCCAGAGGCATTTGCATTTCTTGCATTTGGCAAACTGGAAAGATTTGAGTGAGAAATATGCATAGTTTCTGTCCAGATCAAGGTCAAGTCTAGTGTGGAGCAAGAAGAGTACATCCTAAATTCAGATTCCTGTCCAACAGAAGACTAGAGTTTCCTGCTAAAAGACCATAGGGAAGTGACTTCTTCCTAACTAAGCCTTTTCTATCTGTTAAAATTTTCTACACAGTGTACATACACCATCATCATCCAAACGTTAATTCTGTAATGGAAGGTTTATTTATTTACTTTATTTTTAATAGATTTTATTTAAATTAGAAATATTATTTTACATGTCAATCCCAGTCCCAATTGAAGGTTTATAATCACTGTTTTGAGTGTTTACATAGGAACCTAAAGTTTGAGTGTTACTAATGATATCTATAGTGTTTTCTTCAAAATACATCTTTGTAGCACGTAAGAGTACTTCCATTTTAATTGTTGCCCAGTGATGGATAATTACGATATACATTTTCTGTTGATTCAGATCTTATTTGTGACAACTGAAATGATTATAAGCATGTGGCTTAAGATCAATGAAATCAGGAATGCTGACAAGAAGGCAAAATTGCATTTTGGGAGATTTTGATTGATAATTTTCATTAATTTTATTAATGTTATTAAGTTTATTTTGTACATACACATAATATGTTTTGATTAACTCCTCCACATTTCTACCCTTTAATTCCTGACTATTTGAATTCACAACCTCTGCTCTCTCCTAATTCTGTGTGTATACCTGTTTTGGTCTCTTTCATCAACTAAATACTATCAGCATGTACATGAGTGTAGGGTCATATTCTGCAATATTCTCAGAGGCCTCATACTTGACCAAAAATGACACTCCCTCAACTAGCACCCATCACATACCAGCAAACAGTAGGATGTCTATATTTTTATAAATTTGACATGTGTGGTTTCAGTTTTGTTACCAAAATTTAAACCACTACATTGATTTACTTCACTTCAGAACAATAACTATGCTTTCTTTAATAGTCATAAGAGCATTCTTATTTCACTTACTTCTCAACATAAAAATCAAATAAGCTTCATTTCTACTTCCATTTATTCACTAAACAATCTGTACCACATGTTCTTCCACTAATAGGATTTAGTTCATGAGAAATTCATCAATTTGCTTATAATCCTAACCAAAGCGTCTTCTTTTTATCTTTCTACATTTGTCTCTTATATTGAAACCAAGTCCATTACTTAGAGCTTTAGTGCTTGCACTTTGCTGTGACTTTTATCCAATCTGTTTCTCCTGGCATGTCTTAACACTCCACTCTTCTCAATAACTCTTGACTCTGCAGGAATCATTAAATTATATTTTGTAGCATGCCCTAAGGTATTTTGATAGTTCAAATCATTAGACACAATGTGAACACCGTGTTTATTATATAAATGTTATGGCACTGATATCACTTTATTATATCAATATAGGTGCCTTAACTTTTGTTTTCTTTCCAATAATTTGAATGATGTCACATTCATTTGATAAGTAAATATTTTAGAATCAGCAATTAAATGAACATTAGAATGAAAAAAACACCTGATAAGCCTTAAGATATTTGAAGACAGGAAAGTCTTAAAGAGTTTCTGGGAAATCCCTACTCTAGCATTCTATAGATATAACATAAGGTAATGGTCTAAATGATTTAAGAATAATATACAAATTTTAAATATTCATATTACTAATTATTATAATTTATTTCATGCTATTTCACACTTGATACATTTCTATATTTTTGTATTGACTTTTATTTTGTAAACTTTAAATTTGTCAGCTCCAGAGGATCTGATACCTCTGGCCTCCAGAGGCACCTGCAGTCAATGTACAACCATAATGTCCCCCATCCCACAACACATAAACACACGCACGCACGCACGCACGTACGCTCGCACACACACACACACACAGGCACTGACACACGCACACATACACACATAAAATACTTGTTTTATGTATATAGACCACATAGATATCCTCCTAATTCTTAAACTTTGTCATGGTTCAAATTCCAAATTTTCAATTTTTCTCTTACTAAAATACATCTTTTTCATAGAATACATTCTGATAAGTTTTCCTCTCACCCAGCTCCTCCAAGGTCTTCTACACTTCCCTTTAAGTCTGAATATACACCTTTTTGGTCTCTCCTTAGAAAACAATCAGGTGTCTGATAGAGTAGAAAATAAAATGAAATACAAATAAGCAAACTAGAATACTACATACAAACAAACAGAAGTAAAACCTCAAAAGAAACAGATGCAGCAGGATCATTCCACATATGAACTCACGGCATGCACAGGGCCCTCTCAGGTCTATGTCAGATGGGGTCCTAGCACTGTGAAAAGAAGTACACATAGGCCTGACCAATAACACAGAATCTGGCTCTAACTTAGAGACACTCACAAATGAAAATTTCTAGTTTTTATAGAAAATTTTCTTAACGTCACAAAATTAAATGATTTGACAGCCCAAGCTTCAATGTTCTAACTATGTAATCTTAAGTCTTTACCTAGCATATGCCCATGCATATTTATAATTTAGTAGATATAATTTTATGCATTCCTAGTTTTCAAGTGAAGTAAAAATGTTATAAATACTCAACGCATTTACCTTGTTGTAGTATTATTATTTAATACTGTTATATAATGGGAAATATATATATTTACTTAGATTTGCTTAGGTATTTGATTTTGCGATTCTGTTCTTATGTGAAATGTTAATGGTTTTAGTACAAGTCAATAAATATGCATATGTGTGTGGTTGGAGGCTCCCTATTATTATCTATAATATTTTTCACAAAAATACTTTGGGAATTTGTTATAGAATTTAGATATCTTCAATTGTCTGATAATAAATTTAAATAATAACTTTTTGTAGGGTTTTTATCTCCTGAGAAATGTTATTTTTCTGTGAAGAGGAAACAGTGTAACATTTATTAGGGTTTTAAATATTGCAAAGGTATTTTATTAATTATTCAAGTTTCATAATGTATATATTTTGTTCATGCTCATTCCCATTTCAACCCTCCAAGTTCTTTATGATCCACCTTCCACTCTCCAAATCCATCTCAACTTTGTATCCTATTTTTTCTGTAACCCACAATGTCCAATATATGCATCCCATAGACACATTGTTGTGAATCCATTCACTGGAACATCCGCTTACAAAGTGGCACACACCTAGAGAAAATGGTTTCTTACTATCCCAGAAGCCATCACTGTCACTAGTTGTTCAAGCTAACACTGAGATGTTTGAGAACTCTTTTTTTTTTTTTTCATGTCACAATGTTGACTGACTTGGTCTTGTTCAGGTCATGTTCTGGCAACCCCATTTACTGTCTGTTCATGAGTGCACAGGCCCTATCAATTCCAGAAAACAGTATAGCTCTGACTTCCCTAGAATCTAGCATTTTGACCCTCAACTTCCCTATATTCCCTAAGCCTGAGGGAAGTTGTGTGTTAAATATTTGATGTTTTTAGACCAGCTGTTCACAATTACCTTGACCAGTTGTGTGTTTCTCTATTAATTTCCATCTACTGCACAGAGGACTTTCTGAAATAAGATCTGAAAACAGCACTAAGATACGAATGTTGAGATGAGAGTTCCAGAAGAATTTGATACTCTGAACATTTCACAAAATAGTAGTTGAAAGTTCACACCTGGGGCCCATGAGTTCCCCCACCATGAGATTTTGGCAACATTTACAGAACCGGAAATGCATTTTATCCTGTGGAGATGAAATGAAATACAAGCATGTTTTTGGACACGTCTGTGTCATTTGTGCCACACTGGCACCATGATCACAACTGCAGCATTGCTGTGCCAGTTGTTATCACAGTTCTTAGAGTTCACTGATCAGTAAGACTTTTGATGAGTATCCCTCTATCCATCTACATAGTACCTTTCAGTACTATGAAAGCTACCCAGCAAGTACAAAGCTTTCATATTACTTCTAACTTTAAGTTCACATATCCTAGGACCAATGCCTGTGGCATCTTCAATGATAGGGTATCACCATCAGCTTCTACTGGGCAAGCAAAAGCAAGGCAATGACTTGTATATCATATTATATTGCTTATCTCTGGGATGCTCTTGATCAACAATTAGACAGCAAGTATCCCACATCTGGCAGTGGACATATTTGACCATCTGTGGGTTCAGAGAGTAGTGTTTTCCTCTGTGTAGATAACTCCAATTAAACACTTATATGCATATATATGCACACACACACACACATACACAATGGTTAGAATGCAGTAGGTTTCCACAAGGAATGTCAAAGTTCCTTAGTGATATTCATTCCTCAACCTCAATGCCCCCATCCTCACATCCTTCCTCTTCTTCTCACACCTTCCTTCTTGATACTCGCCTTTTCTATTCATGTAATCTATTGTTTCTTTCCTTTAAGATCTTTAAGTTGCGCTGTTGAAGTTTTTCAAAGAAACTCAACAGCATTCTAAAAATCTCAAACTAACTAACTTAGATGAGACACCATAGCCTGATATTTCTTGATATGAACCATATTGCATGTCATTTCTTACAATTATATTTTTGATATTGTCTTGAAGAATCATTTAGACATAGATCAACCATTCATTTAAAATGAAAATAAGAGTATTTTCTTGACTTAATATAGTAGCATTTCACAAGTTCAATAATATCATAATCCTATCACTGATAAATGAGGAAAAATAGAAACAACACTCACAAGCATGGGAAGGTAGAAGTCAAGGTGTATGGAACTGTAAAGAAACAATTAATTTCAATTAACCACTCCATAAATTTAAGAGACAACCTCTAATCCTAAGATTATTTGAGATTAAAACTTTAATTAGTTTCTATCCTTCATAAAGATAGTATTTAAACCCTTAATCCTAGGATCTCAAAGTCAATTAACAAATAAATCCTCACTTTTTCTAAGAAAGTATGTCCACATATGTTTCCTCCCCTCATTTAAAGGAAAAAAATCATAGTTTTGCAGTGAATTTCTACACAATCACACCACCAAAACTTAAGGAAACCATTAGATGGATTCATGTTTTTTCATTATGCCAGTCTTTAAATTATTATAAAAAATCAAAATAATTTTAAATTTTAAAAATCTTTTGAATGATCAGTTCAGTTTCATTTTGAGTTTTGACAATTCAATGAAGTGAAATCATTAGAAGTTTCTTTTAGATAAAACTGAGAATCATTTACATAAAATTAAATATCTTAATTAAATACTAAAAGTTAAATATCTTAATATTTTCTTCAAAGTGCTACTCTGTGTATTGAATGAATTATTTCACAGCTTAGTCTTATTATCAAACTGGAGGATATCAGTAAGCCATGAAATACTATACTAAGGTACAGAAGTTGAAAATTTAGTTAAATTTTTGATACAAATGATACTTTTAAAAACATATTTGACATATATATATATATATATATAAATGTAGTTACATTGAGCTATTTTGATACATATTTAAAAATACTTATAGATATAATTATGCCAATCATTTGATTGTTTCAATTATATAGAATCTGGCAAGAGTTTTCAGTAATTAAAAGCTAATTTACTGGCCAAAGAAAGTGTCCATTGAAATAACCAAGGTTTCTGCTGAACTTGAAACAACTGGACTAGATGGAAGTAACAGCTAAAGAAAAGAAATACTAAGTCCAGGCACTGCTCTAAGACCCACAAAATAAAGGTTCTGCAATTACAAAGCTGCTACAGGGTGTATAAATAATAAATGGCACTATTCCCAGGTAGACACAGAATAAATTCAGCTGCCAAGAACTTTTTCTTGGGGCTTAAGATATATCTCAGTGTTAGACTCTTTGCCTAGTAAGCAGAACACTCAGTTTGATCCCTAGCACAAAAGCAAACAAATAAATAAATAAAATCACAACTCATTATTGTGTAAAGATAAAGAAAAGAAATCTCTTGTAGATAACCATAAACACACACTGTTGTCTTTGCATTCCCTGTGTAGCTATAATTGTAAAACTCAGATTCTACATTTATTTCATTTATTTTAAATTTCTTTGAGTCAACTTTTTCCAGACTACTAACAAAACCTATATACCTCCCCCCCCCACACACACACATTAGAGAATGTTAATTTAAATTAACTTCAAGGTGCTATTTTAGTCAAATTCCTAAGGAGAATGGGAAGTCTAGTGTCAACAAGTTGAAAATAGATTAAAAAAAACATCTGGATAGCTGAACTGTCTAAAATAGTTTTAAAACCCATATTATAAACATAAAGAATAGGACAAAACAATATTTATACAGAAGAAATGGTTCAAAGAAATAAGCAATTTTCTGGATGAATAAAATCATAAACTATAAGTTAATGAGCAGAAAAATAGTTACCACACAGTCTGGCCAGAAGTCACTGGCTATTATTGATGTTTAAAACATGGTGGAATAGAAATTTACAAGGATTTTCACTTAAAAACATCAACTTGAAAAACCACTTATAAAGGAAAAAAAAAGACAGTATCAAAGGTGTGCATTTTCTGTGTTAGCACTATCCTAAGGTTGAAAAGAGAAGACTATGTTCAAAAGGACTGTGAAGTAAGTACATGGCTTAGCCATCATCCATCAACCAGTCTTTTGGGGATCCCCACAAGCAATTGAAAAGTTACATTGACCTAGAACCCAGGGTCTAATGTCTCAAAACATGTCTATGTTGAACTTGATCCACAATGGCTCAGATAGAAAACTAGTTTAAGTGAATCTGAGTATCCACTGAGTAAAGAATGTGTTTCTAAATCAATTCATAGACAAATCACCTGCTAGATAATGATATTAAGGAGCCTATAAATAGATGGATCCTATATCTCCCAGAAAGGCCCCTCCAAGAGAAAGAAGCGTCCCCTTTTAGGTGTAAAAATAAATTCATTCCTGCTAAGAGACAAAATGATTCAGTTCCTTGGAACATAATTATTATGACGTTTAGTGAAACATACAGTTTTAAACACAGGAACTAATCCTTAATCGGTAAATCAAGATTTTTTTCTATAAAAAATGAGTCTGATTTCAACATATTTTAAAGTTACCTTTTTCAAAAATGGTAGACCAAGTAGGTGAATCAAACACGTAAAATACACTAAGAAAAGAACCAAAAAAAATAAAGGCTAAGGAACTGGCATCATTGGTATAGCACTTGACTCAGAAGCATGAAAACACTGATACAATTTATCAGAACCTATGTAAAAAGTGGTGGTGTGTCTAAGATAAGGTGACAGGCATCCCTGGAGTTTGATAGCTTACTACTTTACCTTCATCTTGAAGTTCAAATGCAATGAGACACTCTATCTCAAGCAAAAACTAGGAGTCACCTGAGGAATGAGACCTGAGGATTCCTTCTGATTTCCAAACACACATGCATTCCCATGTAAAGACACATGAATATAAAAATATTGGCCTATGTACACAGACAGACCCAAAGAAAATATACATCAATTAGTTATAAGTAATTTTGATCTAATAGTTGCAAATCATACAGAATATTCATCATAACATGTAATACTAGGATCAGTTTCCTAAACTGAGTGCATTACAGCTAAGAAAATTAATCAATTACTTTCAAGACAGGGATAATATTAAGAAGCATTTTATTATCCTTTCAGCCTCATATTTTTCTTCTAAAAACGTTGCAACATTTTAAGAAAATTCCTGTTTCCCAGACACATCACCGAAATCTTTTTTAACTTTTCAAATAAGTTTGTTTGAAGCAAAATAAACTACTGCCAAGAAACTTTCTGAAAGTTCCATCTTAAAAGGGTCAAAAGGGGGAATTAACTGCTATGAATTATTTGCATTCAGGGCTTCAAAACAAAGACACACATTATCTAAATCATTTTCATTTAAGAATTTCCAACAAGGACATCTCTTATAAAAAGCATCCAAGCACAGGACACAGAACTGCAGCAAACACATGAGAACTTCCACTCTCTTGAGACACCTAAGTTCACTGGTGAACTCTGCTTCCAAGTCTCCTGCAAAGCACACTAAAAGCTCAGGTCATGTTCACAGCCTATCAGCTTCAGTTCACATGCCCACACTTCCAGATCAGTAACAGAGGAGAACACACATCATACAGCATTCACAGCAGTTGACAGAGGGGAGGGAAGTACAAGTATTTCAGTTAACATATTCAACTAAAGTGGGTTTTTTTTCTAAGAATGAAACTCAAAAGTCTTCCAACAGATATGGATGTCCTTTGATGCAAAAACATTCGTACGTTATTGGCTATCGTTGCTCTCTGCACACTCTCTCACCAAAGCCACTGGATTGGGTGACACATATCTACAAGAAAAAAAAAAAAAACAGCAACAACAACATCAATTTGCACCACCAAGTCTGCACGCGCTCTCTCTTGTACTCACCCATACTAGCCTTTCATGCCTCGGCAACACCCTCAATCCCACACAAGGTTTCAAAAGTTCAAACAGCCTTCTGGTTCTACATATCACAGCCTTGCGTTCATAGCATTGATACGACTACATGACAAAAAGAGTAGCAGATAAAAATGGAACATCCACAGTCAAAGACGCAGCCTGTGCAGCGTGATGACGAGATCTTGGATGTGAAAGCATGTAGACAGAAGTATTCTTTGGCAGAACATTTACAACACTACTTTCAATGAAGTGATTCTTCCATAAACATTTGAAATGAGATGAACTGCAGAGATGAAATGAAGGCTTCATATTGTACTTTCGTATATGAAGGAAGACAAGTGCTAAAAACAAAACCAAAAGAACCAAGCACCATAACATCATGATCTCCCAAATGGAGACTTTCCTAAGGAAAAAATTCATAGGGTGGGATTCAAATTAAAATGAGAAAAGAATGTAGTTCTAACCAATGGTTTCTACTCTGACCATGCAAAGAATCCATTTAACAAGTCCAATGACAAATTATTACTGAGAAACCTTCTGAGATCAATTGTAGTGTTGGCTTTACGGATTAGGCAAACAGTTCACTTTCACCCACTCAGTATTTTAACCCTTTATGTAACAAAACTTACAAAATTCATTTAGGTTTTCCTCTTTTTTTCAAAATACAGCTGCGTAAACTCCACACTGAACAAACCAATCTGAAAAATTTTAGTACAAATGTATTTTACAATATACTTACCATGAGTTTAGAAAAATCTGAATCCCACCATTCTAGACCTACCAACCTATCACCGACCAACCTACCACCGAGCCCCACTGCCTACACGCCCCAGCCAGAGGATTTAGAATCCATTCTTGAGCCAAAGCCGCCATTAAAACCACTGACTGACCCTGCATTTGATGCCGACCCCCAACCAAGGGGAGCACAAGAGTTAGAATTGTTGTAGGAATTATTTCCAGAGCCAAAAGCCTGATTTGGTTCCCTCTGCATGCTGCCCTGGATTTGGTTATTACCAGATGGACCTGACAGGTTCTGCTGGCTGGCTATAATGCCCATCATACCCCGACTAATTGCAGTGCTGCCTGGGATGCAGACATCATCGCTGGATTAATGCTAAAATCTCCAAAATTCATTCCTTCACCCATGTTACCACCCTGTTATTTCCTAAGCCAGCTCCACCCCCTCTACTGTTGCCAAACCCACACTAATTCTTAAGGCAGCTTGGATTATCAACATATCTTCCAATTCTTTCTGTCTGTTGCTATTATGCTTAGGTTCAGCCCAAATCTTAATGGACATCAAAGAATGCTTGATATACTAATCTAAACTTTGGCTGACATTAAAATTTTCCACAAGGATCCTTGTAAGTATCTCTATGCCTCCCGTACTTGCTTCAAAGCTTTTAGAAAGCTCTAGCAGATCTCATGCTAATTGCCCTTTCTCCTGGCTTCTGTGTTCAACCTTAATCTTGTGATAGTTTTCACAATCAGCACAAACTCTGCTTCCTAATGAGGCTGCTACAATGTGCTGTGCAATTGGTCTTGGCATGTTCTCCCATTCAAGTAGGACATGTTTCCCAAAACAACTAAGCAATTGCTAAAAGAACTAGTTAAATTTCTAAACTTCCTTGTAATCCCTCATTGAATTGTCTTTTGTCTTAACTTTATTGTATAAACTTCCATCATGCTTCTGATTTTTTAATAAAAAATTTGGGGGTCACAAAAAATAAAGTGATGTTAATATTAAGTACCTTAATTCATTTATTAAGATACAGTAAGTCTCCCATTTTCAGATTAGTGGATGAAAAAAGAGTATTAAAATATGAACACCTGAATGAAATTTCAATAATAGGAATCAATAATTAGAAATTTCTAGTTCGGTACTATCTAGTTTAGATAATACTGTTAAAAGGTAGTAGATATGTTTCTCTGTTTGTAAAGGAAAGCAAAACTGTAGAATTATATAATATGCAGATATATCTTCATAACAGCTTATTTTCTTCCTTTTTCATGCAAATCATGAACTGCTAAAGAATCATAAATTTCCCTGAAGGCAAAGAGTATTATAAAATCTATTGCATTTAAAAAGTAGTTTTCCTTCTCTATTTCTCTGCCCCATTTTAATAAACATTCACTGGTTTACCTCCAATAAGAATCTCTCTTGCTTTCCATATTAGTAATACTTCTTGAGTACAACGTCAATACACAGCATGCACATTTTTCAAATATAATTATCACATAAACAAAAAAATGACTGTGGAAAAAGTCTGAATCCAGAAGCTTCCAATTGGGAGGAATGAAAGTTATTTTTAAAACACTTTTGTGATTTCTATACTATGGTGTCTGACTTTGGAAATTGTAGTCATGCATAAAAGGATAAGGTAGTCTTTGTCAATAGCTTTTATGAATGTACCTGCATTCATGTATGTGTGTATTTATTTATGTATGTATGTGGGTGTATGTATGCATGTATGTATGTATGTGTATATATAGATGTATATAGACATGAACAATTCTACCTACTGCTAGTGCCTCTGTAGTTCTGTATTGAAGGAAGGTACCACCAAAACAGGCTATGCACATTAAATTGGTAAGTGATAAAGGTCAGTAGAAGCAGATTAAAATGTTGATGAAATAAACAAAGCTTCGTAAATAGTTCTTATGGAAGATAGCATTAAGAATTAAATTTGGTTGGTATGGGTAGTTTGGGCGGTCAGTGGGGCACATGGGAGGATGGGAAGGCGAGGGAATTGGGGAATGGATATGTAAATATGAGTAGTAATTAAATAATAAAAAGAAAAGAAAATGTAAAACAAAAGAATTAAATTTTAAATAATGCCTAGGATTTGGCTATGAGAATAAGAAAAATATCTGTTTTGTGAAAGGAAATTTCAAAAAGGGCTAAGAGATGTAGACTGCATACTGTGCAGCACAAAACAAAAAAATTAGGCTCAAAATACTGAATTTGAGCTACTGCTAGGACAATTAAAGATTATTTCAAATATTTTATGTGCATGCTCATATAGCAGTTATGACATTTTAAGCACAAGAATGATATTACTAAATTACTTTTCCTGGTGGTGCATATCTTCAATCTCAGCATTTAGGCAGAGGCAAAGGAGAGGCAGAGACAGAGGCAGAGGAGAGGCAGAGGCAGATGGATCGCTGTGTGTTTAAGGCCATCCTGGACTACAAAGAGAGTTTTGACACAGGGACAATCAGAGATACATTATGAAACTCTGTCTCAAAAATGTAAATTAATTCATCATTAAAGTCAGGTTAATTTGGGATTGCTTCTGTATCTGGCCATTGTCAAGTTTATCAGAATCCAAGTTTAGGGACCAAAAGAATATAGAAGTGAAATTAGAATTATGACATTTTCTTTTTTAGTCTTTATTTATTTTTTATTTATTAACTGAATATAGTTTGATCATAATACTCCCCTCAGCCAAGTCCTTCCAGGCATGCTTCCCTTCTTTCCCCATGCAAATTTAAGTTCTTTCTTAGGAAAAAAAAGCCACCCAGTAATCAACAACTCCCCAAACCAAGAAAACAAAACAAAATTGGACCCAAAAAGAAAAGAAAAGAGACACCAAATTGTAATCAAATAAAAGCACACACACACACACACACACACACACACACACACACACACACATGCACTTGCGCACACACACACACACACACACACACACACACACACACACACACACACACATACACACACACACACATGCACGCACGCATGCATGCACGCACAAAACAAAAACCTTTTGGGGCGTCCATTAATATTGATCAACTGCAACTACTTCTTAATATGAACCTAACCCAGAGTGGTTGACAGCCCAGGTTCACTCTATTGGAGAAAACTGATTTCCCTCTACCAGCAAGTTTAAATGAGAGTTTCATTGTTAACCTTTAGAATATTGACTTCCTTTTCATTAATTCGATCATCCCTTCAATTTTCAAATGTAGCTAAAGAAAAAAGAATTAGGAAAAAAACCAAAATTTATCATATCATAGTCAGACATGACAAACAGAATGAAAAGAGTCCAACAGAGGGCATATGAGTCAGAAACCCAGTAATTCACACACTCCGCAATCAAATAAAAACACTGAACTAGATAATAATATAAGGATCTGGTACAGAGTCTACACATGCTGCTTCATTTTCTGAAAGTTCATATGAGCTTTTGCTAATGTTGACTTAAAGAGTGAGTGGCTTATTTTCTTGATGTCTTCTATACTCTCTGGCCTGTACACTCTTTTTCTACCTCTTCTTGTCCAGGATTCCCTGAGCTCCCAGGTGAGAACTTCAATGGAATTAACGCATTTATAGATGACTTTTCCAAGTGCTCTAGGTCTCTGTATAATGTCAGCTTCTGTATTTGTTCCTATCTGATGGAGGAGGAAGCTACTCTGATGATATTTGAGGAAAAGTGACTGTGAAAAGTTGTGATAGAATTAACAGAGGAAATAGGTTTTCTATATGCAGTTTAGCTCTCTCACTGCTGAGCAGACTAAACATATTTTCCAATGATGAATGAGCAGGTAGATAACAGAAAGAAAAATTTTCCTGAGATTGCACCCAGTGTTGAGAATCATTTCTGTTTTATGTTTAGAAATTCAGCTTGGTAGATTAAGAAATAGCTAATAATTCTGAATCCTTTCCCATTAAGTGGTGAAATCTATATTTGTGTTTCTTGATTCTGACCTGATATTAAAAACAGGCTTCCAACCTGAAATGTTCTCCAAATCTAGTTCTCAAGATATTTTTTTCTATTGCCATATCCCTGCTCTTGAATCCCTAGGACTGTTCTGTGGTCAATCAAACTCACTGTCTGATGAGCAAGAAGGACAAGATAATTTATGGAGGAATCTACAGTTAATGACCAATGCAATGGGGATGAGTCCAAAATAAATTTTGTCTTTTTTTTAAGATCATATTCACAATGAGGTCAACTCCTGAACAGTGAACTAGACAAAAGGTAATGATGTGTGACACCAAATTTGAGTATATTTTATGCAGGAAAACTAAAATAAGACATATAAAACAAATGATTTCCTCTATTTCAAAAATATTTTTCATTATGTGTATTCATTTATGTAATCAAGAATAGCAATTACAGCTTACTTTATTAAATTTTCATCCATATGCTTAGTGGTAGCTAATATGCCTCTAAGATATATCCAGACAAGATCTGTGTTCAATATTGAGGATATTGTCACTGGGAAAATACTCATACAATGAAATATAGAATTATGGGGAGAAAGAGCTATATTTACTGATGTTTTCCTTTTATAATCTCAAATAAGAATGTGCATGAAGGTCAGAAAGGAAATACAAATAAACATTAATCCACAGAAAGTGACATTAGCCACCTAGTGAAAGCAGAAAACATTCAGTGTTGTCATGAAGCCAGTGCAAGTGAAAAGTGTGAGGCTTAAGAAGCTAGACATTTCAATGATTTGACACAATATGTGCCATGAGGTTACATACACTTATGAAGTTTTAAATATTAGCATTTAACTCAGTTGAAAAAATCACATTCTCAAGTTCCAGTGGTAGACATTTGTACAATTGGATGAAGAAATTAAAGGTTAAATATATATGTAGTCTGTGCACAGAAACTATTTACTCTGCTTTGTGATTTGAGAATGTTTGGATTCTATAAAGCATAACAAAATAAAATAGCTTTCTTTGGTTAAAATGTCTGAAATGGAATGCATTAGATGTTATTAGTCTAGTAGATCATACATTTAACTGCATTTGTGTCATTACCAATGTTTTATAACCACTTCTCTGCTACAGGAAGGAGAAAAATAGGAGTAATAATAGAACTCTTTGAAATAATGAACCTTAGGGATAGGACATTTATTGTATATAATTTGCTAAAGAACCAAATTGCATTTAATACTATATTTAATGTGGATAGCATAAAATTTAATTTAATTTCATGAAATCCATTTTCAGCTTTTTGTATATCTTTTTATACTTTTATGGTCATGTGTAGTTCCATTTAAAGTATAAAAGCACACACACACACACACACACACACACATATGTTGTGTGTGTTTGTGATTTGTGCGATATGTGTATATGTCTGATAAATATATTTCAAGGGAAGTTCTATATTTTCAATTTATAATACACATATATTCATATAGACAGATATAAAGAAAAAAGGTATAAAATTGTAATACTGATGAAGAAAATATGATTTCAAACCAATCTTCACATTTTCCTCAAGATAAAATTGAGGTTGATAAAAAAGTCTTATCTTATTTCCTCTTATCTGAATCTCATATCTTGCTGAAACTCCCAGTTAAAATATTATATATTAACAATTAATTGCTTTCTCCATTTAAAAGAGTCACAATACTTGTTCTTGGTTTTTGGGAATTAGTCCTAAGGTGTTTACTGTGAGATTGTTTTATTGAAACATGTGTTGTTGCTTGAAAATCTATTTAATTTTTCTCTAAATGTTCCAAGGAGGTTACAGATCTCTGGTATGATATTTTCAAAGAGCATGAGAGACTAACATTGAAAAGTGAAATAAAAGTGAACTTAGCTATTTGAACAACAGTGATATCTGTTATATTCATGCTTGATTTGCAATATATGTGTGATGATAGAAGTATATATTGAAATATAATTTAGCTATTGCCCTGCACTCTGAGTGATGGCACAAGTACATCTCATTGGGCACTTTCTGTGGACACAGACTAAACAAGTGATTCTTATTTTCCACCATAGAGATTTTTTAAATTTTGTATTTATCATTATTCATTTTCAGAAAGTATAGTTCATTTTGACTGACTGTGTGTCTATCAATGTATAGGGCATCAATTTTCTGATTATTTCCCATCCCTGAAGCATGCATTTGCACATGTTTTTTCCTCATTGTGTGTACACATATCCGTGAGTTCATGAGTGCAGTTACATGTAGAGGTTGGAATACATTTTATTTCACCCTGTAGCAGTACACTCCTTTTTTTTTTTTTTTTTTTTTTTTTTTTTTTTTTTTTAAACAGGGTCTCTCATTGCCCTAGAAACCACCAATTAGAAATTAGAATAGCCTGCCTGGCTCAAGGGATCCAACCTTTAATTGACTGATTCTACATAATATCCATTCCCCTACTCTGCATAATAGCTTGAAGAAACTTTCAGTGAACTCTTCTTTATTTATTAGCTTCCCATCATA
Source organism: Cricetulus griseus (assembly GCF_003668045.3). Taxonomy (NCBI): domain Eukaryota; kingdom Metazoa; phylum Chordata; class Mammalia; order Rodentia; family Cricetidae; genus Cricetulus; species Cricetulus griseus. Next base: position 145,511,365 of record NW_023276807.1, on the reverse strand, counting down.
TGTTCTTCAAACATGTATTGTTCATTTTTATTTGTTTGTTAATACTTTTCCACTTACAGTACTGACTGTCATAATTTTCTTTAGATTTAAGCAATAGGAAACTAGTGAAATTCAGAAAGGATAAAAGTGCTTCTCATTAAACAATTTGCTTAAATAAAATGAATGACATCTTTTTTCTTTGCCATGGCTCATTCTTTCATTACCTTCCTTGGGAACACAGCAGACAGAAATTGGCAAGAGCACAAGACTCATTACATGTCAAAAATACAAGTAACTTTCTCTATAAAGATTTGGTTCTAAAACTGCAAATTTGTGAAAAAGAAATAACACATTATTGTTAGTTCTAATAGTCTCTGTTGGTTATATATTTATAAAGCCATATACTTTGGTTAGTGGGAAGTAGCTGATGTTTTTAAGCAAAATCACACTTGAATAATAATAAATATATCTCAGGGGAAGTTATATGGTTTTGTGGTGTTATAATATTTATGATTTAATATAGATTGCCTGAAATATCAGAATGCAAAGCCAGCCACACTAGTTAACTATAGAAGCTAGGAGGTATACACCTTAATCCCAGTACTCAGGAAACAGAGGTAGAAGGATCTCTGTTAGTTCAAGGCCACACTGAGCTACACAAAATTGATCCGGTCTAAAAGAGAAACACCTCACACAAAGGATATCTTAGCACTTGGGATCCCATGCCTTTAATCCCAGAATTTGAGAAGTATAAAAGGAAGAAGCAAAGAGTCTCATAAAGGATTTATTCTCCAGTCACAATGAGGACAGGATAATGCTTCCAGCTTGCAGTAGAGGTAATAGCCAGTAGCTGGCTGCTTTGCTTCTCTGATCTATCAGCTTGAACCCCAATATCTGTTTCTGGGCTTTTATTATTCCTGTTACATTTTTAAATTTGTAAACTATAGTAATTAATTTTCCATCCTGATGTTAAATGAATCTAGTCAAATGCATACAAATCTGTTACAATTGTACATGTTTTCAAAGTACTTATGTGTACTTAAGTATTATAATTTTGATTTCATGGGATTCCTAATTTCATAGCACCTAATTAGTTAAAATATAACAGGTTTGTGTTGTAATTCTATATATTGAGCAGAATTTCTTTAATTAGAATATACCTGTAGTAATTATAATTCTCTCTGAATAGAAGAAAACTTGTATTTATTATTAAAATTATTATTAAATAACCCCAATTGCAAACACTATCCACAATTTCAAACTATATAATAGAAGATGTGACATGATTTTCTTTTCTCGTGAAATTATGGCCAATGTTATGAGGTTCAATTTTTGCAAATGGGATAGGATGTATTTTATGATGCATATTTAGGTCAAGAGAGGGAGGGAGAGAGAGAGAGAGAGAGAGAGAGAGAGAGAGAGAGAGAGAGAGAGAGAGAGACAGAGAGACAGAGAGAGAAAGAGAAAGAGAAAGAGGAAGAGGAAGAGGAAGAGAAAGAGAAAGAGAGAATAAATTGCACTTATGTCTTAATTTCTAGTGCCTAGACTGTGATATCGTTTGGAAATAAATTGACCTTGTCATAATTATATAAAAGGCAATTTTGAGGGATATTGTAGGTCTCTAATCCTATATGTCAATGTACTCATCAAAGGCAGTATTCTGTACTCAGCCAATACCACAGGGAGGATTCCATGTATAGATGGATGCAGTTTTATTGATGCTTCCATAAAAAAGGAACATTGAACCTTGCCAGAAATCCATGTGAAACTTAGAAGGTCTCTGAAATAGAGTGATGTGTAAAATTTCCACTCTCAATATTCCTAAAACACAAGTGTTTGTTGTTGTTGTTCTTTGTTTGTAGGTCTTGTCCTGTATTCTTCTTTTACTCTCTTCAGTGATTCCACTTTAGCCTTCTTCTCTAAGTGATCACTTTTCAGTGATTTGTCAGTCATTGTGGGGGTTTGGGGTGGCAGGTCATAGGGTCTTTGCCACACAAGGGTGTTAATGGTAATACAGGGTTTAGGATAGAAGGTGACCACCACCTTCAGAAATATAGTCACTGATGAGTTACTCATACTGAAGTGGAAAGCTTTACGTTCATGCCCACACCACATGATTTGCCCTGGTTACACAAGTAGAACACAGGGAAAAGTGAAAAGAAAAGAAAAAATCTGAGAGTGAGATGTGGCCTTGGTGAGAGAAGACGGAAGAGGGTTAAAAGTTGTAAAAGAAATATAAAAAAAAGATGGACATTATGCTTGACTACAACACATATGTGCATGAAACTGTCAAATAATGAATTTCAAAAATTAAATAGACAGGGCACTGGAGAAATGGTTAAGCAGTTAAGAAGGGCAATTGTTCTTGCAGAGAACCTGAGTTCAGTTCTCAGTGTTCAACACAGAAGGCTCACAATTACCTTTACTCCAACTTCAATGAATCAGATGTCTCTATCTTGCTGACATTACATCCACATGTATGTACACACAAACACAGACATACACATATATGAATAAAGAAAAAAATGGCTTCAAACTAAAAAATAAGTAAACGGGGACTACCATATGGGAGGAAGCCCCTGACTTCCCACATCATATCATCCTCTATGATATAGTAGATCTCTGAACATTTTTTTAAAAGTAGGTGTAAGATTGCTTAGAATCTATTCCAGCTAGAGATGTAGATAGCATCAGCAGCCTCCACTAGAAGAGGATGCTCAGATGACTTGGGTTGCTTTCACTTTAATCATCAGAGCAAGTAGATCTGGTAAAGGACTGAGGATAGTTCTATTCCTCATGATACTATCTCCATTTGCTTTTGATGACTGCTGTAAAATACCACAAGCTGAGTGACTGAAAGAACAAAAAATTATTGTCTCACATTTCTGCAATTTGGAAGACCAATATCAAAGTTTCCATAGAGTTAGTGCCTTCTGAAGAGCGTGAGACATATCTATTCTACACAGGCCTGAACAGTAAATGATTTTATTAACACATCTATAATATCTGACAGCATACCTAGAAATACATTGACTACAATTAATGAACATTGCTGAATTTTACAGCTGGTATCTAAATGAGGGGATAGCAATATTTTTTCTGGCCAAATTTATCATAGCCAGCATACTAGTATGTGACTTTAGAAAAGAGAGGATAAGCTTTGTTATGATCAAGGGCATTTTCAGCTGATATTGGAATCCTTTCATTGTCTTTTCCTTTTCTGTCATTTGAAACATCAATAAAAACAATTTACAGATAAAATCTTTTCTTCAAATTTTAGAAGCTTCAGAATTAAGAACTTTGCTTTCAAATTCTTGCTTTTCTATGTTTCTCTTAACATGTGTGGCATTGTTCACAAATGAGAAAAGTACAAAGAATAATATAAATTCTCTTGTGGGCATCAGGCATAAGGAAGATATGTAGGCATATTGTAGAGACATGGTATCCATAGTATTAATGAGTGTAGAGGAAAAACTTAGTATTCAACTTTAAAATATTTTCCAACTCCTTTACAGGTGTAGAAATAGCCTACTGTCATTAACTGAAATGTTTTCACACTCAAAGTGTATTTTTAAATGTGTTGTATAGCTACAGACTCTATTGAAAACTATAAGGTTACAGATAATTTGTAGGTAAAGGTGGGACATGAAATTCAGGGTAATGTATTAATTACTTTTCGGTTATGGTGATAAAACTTCAGAACAAAGGTAACTTATATCAGAGAGTGTTTATTGTGGCTTCAAGTTCCGGAGGGAGAATCCATAACTGTAAAGGAAGCACAGCAGCAGGCAGCTAGGGAAAGAAGCCAAGCCTTCACATCTTCAATCACAAACACAAAGCAGAGACAGCAAAAAGGGATTAGGGAGAATTTATGAAAGTTCAAAGCCAACCTCAAATGCCGTACCTCCTCCAATAAATCTCCAACACATACAGGTTCCATGATTCTACAAACAGCAGCACCACTAGGGATCAAGTATTCAAATACTTTAGTTTATACTAGACACCTCTCATTACACCACAGATAAATTAAATAATGTGAAGAATTGGCTGTTAGAAGAACAGTGACCCCAAAAGCTGTTAACTAGAGAATTATTTATGTTTGTGTTTACCCATTAAACAAAAATTAAGTATTAGCCATACTAACATTACTTAGTAAGACATCCTTATTTGTGCAGTTATGTTTCAGTTATTGTTGCCAAAGTACGGTCCCACAAACTAAGAGGAAATATAAAACCCATCAAACATAAATTTCAATTGAAATATGATTTAAAAAATTTAGAAAAATCCTAAAAATAATCTCCTGAATATCTAGGGGTAATTTTTCTTCCTGTAAAAGAATAGTTCATATGTTATAATGAACAAAAATAAAATCAAATGAGAATGTAAATTTTGAAGTAAAAACCAACAACTCATTTTAAGACAAATATTGTAGCAGAGTGCAGTTTCCATCCTGCCAAGGAGTCTTAATTTTTTGACTGGATAGGAGGCAAAAATTCTATTAATTTTGTTTCTCAAAAATCAATAATTGGAGATTCAATTTTCTTTAAAGGAATCTGAATTCTGTTTCTGTCCATCCCAAGAAATAAACTCCCTCTGGTCTCTGACATATGATTTACAGGTTGTTGGTCTGAGACATTGGGGCAGAAAGTCAATAATCCTTTTGGAAAATCCTGCTGAGACTGGGGATCATCTAATATAAGACACACAATCAGAATCAATCCACCATTTAGGAGCAAATTTTCCTTTCCCTTGCCAGAGTCACCACCTGGGATGATTTCCCCAGAGCTTCTGGTGTTTGTCATCAGAACTCACTGAAGGATACAGAATACAAGACTGTGAGCCCATGAGGAATGGCCGCTGGATGATGCATCAGTCATTTTGTTTCAGTATAAAATGAAAGGGATAGGCAGTTACCTGTTCTAATTGGAAACTTAGAAGAAATAGAGTGAATAAGGAAGGAAGAGTGAATGTTTCACAAATGCCCTTCAAAGGCCAGCTTTCATGATGTTAATGCACTGTTACTTTCAATATTATTTGACCTCCCTGTGGACTAAATATACATAAGGATTGGAGAATAACTAAACAAAAAGGAAAATGAGAGGACTCTAAGAAATTGTATTAACTGTATTTGTTAAAGTAGTTTTCCAGGCCCTTGTAAAATCTTTTAAAATGTTATACTTTATATGATTACAAAGAAATCCATTGTCTGATATCCCTTTACACAAGAGTGTAATAGAAACACATTTAGAGTCCTGTTGATTACAACAGCTTTTTGAAATCATTGGGTTGCATTGTTGACAATGATGCACTTGCTACCATAAATCAATTGACCATAAATGATAAAAGTTGTCATTATAAGGCCCTTGCAGCATAATTTAGAATAAAAACTACTATCCTTACATATAAAAATGTGGAAATCCACAAAATCCTGAGAAAAAATAAACGTGAAAATTATATTTTCTGGATTCTATACTGAAATATGTATGATTATAAAAGCTTTGTACATTAAAATAATAAAAATTATTTGTAATATATGAATACAATTTTCTTATGTAAAAATTAGATATGTATGTATACATATATATGGTGTGTGTGTGTGTGTGTGTGTGTGTGTGTGTGTGTGTGTGTATGTGTGTTGTGTGAAACACCAAACCCATCTCCAGCAACAAATGAGTATTTTTATTTTTCAAGTCAGGGTTTCTCTGTGTACTCTTAGCTGTCCTGAAACTCACTCTATAGAGCAGGCTGGCTTCTAACTCACAGAAATCCTCCTGTCCATGCCTCCTGAGTGCTGGTATTAAAGATATGTCCCACCAAGAACTGGCTTTTAAAAATATATATATTTTTAAAAATATGATATGGGTGAAAATATCTCTAAAAGGACATGGAAATGTAAGTTGTGCATAGAGGAGCATGTCCATAATCATTCTGATGTGATGACAGGGAAATGAAATTTCAAGGCTAATTTCAATAACAGAGCAAGTTTGACATCAGATTGGGCCTACATAAGGCTGTATCTGAAAAAGCAACAAAGAGAATACATACATACATACATACATACATACATACATACATACATGCACATGTATGCACACACCTGCATTAAAAGAGTACTCAATTTTTAATTGCTAAGGATTCAGTCTTGTTAATAGAGCAGGTGAAATTCAAAACATGCAAAAATTATTTTTATATTTTACTACATTTTAATATTTTAAATATTTTCTATTAAGTGCTATGAATGAATAAAACTCACAGAATAAATTAAGAATTTGCATTAATAATGCAAGTAAATAAAAAACACATTCATCTTACTGTATAAAATTTCAGACAAATTACTCATTTGCATGTGAAAAAAATGATAAGAAAATATATGAATTGATTTTCCTAAGAGCCCATCACTTCAAATCCATGATGTTACCATTAAAATTCATAATTTTCTGCTATTCCCAGATGACACAGATTATTAATGAAAACACCAATTCCAGGTATGAGTGATTTCAATACAAGTTATGGGTAGAGATCCCTCCGAAGAATCCAAAGTAACAGGGGCTATTGCCATTTCTTTTGACTGCTCACTGTAACTTAACCTTAAGTGATCATCAATGAAGAAAACACTTCAGATACAGGAAAAATATGAGTAATGTGGATCATATGAAAAAATAATCAATATTTTTAAAGGTATGATAGTTATTTTGGATGTGAGACCAGTCCAGAAAAAGCAGTTTATACCTTTTAATACAAACTTTGTCACAAGCCTGTGACTGGGGAAATCAAAGGCCCAGTGGGAAATTTATTGCAGGTTTGCGTCCATCTGGATTTTAAATATTGCCTTTGTACCCATGGATGTTTGTTACGCTCACACTTGGTCAGAGAATTTTTTCAATTTTCAATAGTTTGTGATTAACTCAAGAGAATTGTAACTGCTTTGGTCCTACTTTAAATAAATGAGTTTCTCAGCAGTGGATGTTCATCTATATCAGCTTCCAACCTCCCAAGATGAAGAAACTTTTAAGAAGACGGATGGGAAAATATAAGACCCAATGATTGAGAATGAGGTTATGAAATGTTTGCCAGGGACTATGAAATGCTACCTTCAAAAGACACATACAAGATTAAGCCATCAAAATTCTAGTGAGCATGGAAAGGAGATGCTGAGGTACTGTTCCCATCAGACTTAAGATACCCTAATAGTTGATGGTGCTGAATGAGAAAAACAAGTTCCTCTTTAGGAATATGACCTGATAGTTTGAACAAACCTCAGAGGATGTCATACACCCAAGTGAATATAGGAAGCAAAAAATGAAATATATGGCTCACTAATGACAATAAAATGGTCATTTTTGGGGGGGAAAGACCTGAAGAAGTAGGACATCAGCAGTGACTGGAACAGGGAAGGGTGGAACTGTTATGTGGCTCAAGCCATACCCAAACATACAGGCAAGTAAGAAATGCTGAGAGCAGGAGAAACAGATGAAATGCTCTCAAACACACACACACACACACACACACACACACACACACACACACACAGACTCACACACACACACACACACACACACACACACACACACACACACACACACACACACACACACACACACACACACACACACAGACACACACACACACACACACACAGACTCACACACACACACACAGACTCACACACACACACACACAGACACACACACACACACACACACACAGACTCACACACACACACACACACAGCACACACACAGACTCACACACACACACACACACTCACACACACACACACACACACACACAACACACACACACACACACACACACACAGACTCACACACACACACACACACAGACTCACACACAGACTCACACACACACACACACACACAGACTCACACACACACACACACACACACAGTCTCACACACACACACACACACACACACACACTCACACACACCAACACTTACATATGTGTGCATGCATGGGTGTGGATGTATATACATATACATGGCAAATATTATATTTATAATGTGTGTATCTATAACAACTAAAGTAAATGAGACCATGACACTTAGGAGAAGCAAGAGGAGGCATACGTGAGGTTGGATGGAGAACAAATAGTGGCAAATGCTGCAAATATATTTTAATTTAAAACAACAAGAAGAAAAATCACAACTGAAGACAAAGAGAACATAACATGACAACCAAAGCAGTCACTGTAGGAGTGTTGCATCAACCCTAGGAAGAAGGCCAAGAATTCATGGAAGCACTTGCAGCTTCAAGAGGAGTGAGGCATCACCTGCTGGTTTAAGAGAGACCCATGTATTTGAGGCATCTTGATGTCAGATTCCCCGCCTTTGACTTGTTAACAACCATGAAAAAAGAAAGTCAATAAAATACATTAGTTTGCTTGTGTTGATTGTCCTAGCAGAACAGCTTGAGGAATGAACAAGGTGTTCCTCCTGTCTGGGATGCCAGATCAGAGAGGACAGGCATGGTTTTCACTTCCCTTTGTGATAATTGCAACCTCATAGGCCTCTTTGTATTTGTTGATTTCACATTCATTCCATATTCCAATAATTAAAATAGGTTTATAAAGACATAAATTAAGCAAAATTGATTACTATAAAAAATAAAGTTGAAGTTTATTCCAGAGACAAATAGTGTGGAGGTCTTAGGGAAATAAGAAGATGGTACGGGTTGATTATATGATCAGTATACAGTGTATGCATGTAGAAAACTTAAAAATATTAAATAATCTAAAAAAGAAAACATAAAAATATTATGAAGATAAAATAAGAACAGTAGGTATCTGACGTAGCAGTACTTTCTAGTGCTGAGTTGACCCTTCTGACTAATATAAAATCATATATACATGTAAATGATTTATTAATAATAATAAAAATTAAAATGCCAAATTTCAGATATTCTAAGTATCAATAAAAAATCCTGTGACTTAACCTAATTATCTCACTTCTACACAAATGTTTCAATGTATAAATACATATGGACATACATGCTAAACTTTAGAAGAATGCACACTCCACAACCACACAGAATCATAGACAAGCAAGTGGTCAGCAGCTGCTATTTTAAGTCTAAACTTAAGTAATTATCAGAAACACTACTCAAGGAAATTCTGATACAGAAATCTATAACACAAGCATCACTACTCTTGTCAATGGATGATACTTTTCTCATTATAAAATGGAAACATATTGGACATCCTTGAGGATGCTTTAAGCTGGATAAATACTGCTGGGTTGAATGTACATGTCCCATTAGAAATGAACATTAAATCCAGTATGTATTTTAAATTCTGAAGGCTGCAATTTCTTTTATTACAATAGGTTTGCATAGACAACAAAAGCAGTCTTTTCCTTATATTGGAAAAAGAGAACCCTATGTTAGAAAGTGCTTTAAAAGGAATTATATACTCAGGGCTTAACCAGTGTTTGGTTTGACCAAGAAGACAGAGAAAAGCATGTATGAGAAAAACACTGAATTTGTTTGCATGGAATTATTGATGGCAATAATCTGTTGATAGACCTTTGGAAGTATAGAGCTATTACAAGTAAAAAATGAGGCAGAAGTATCACTAATAAGTGTGTAATATATATTAATTTCATTCCTTTGCTAATGTCTGAGGCTTAACTTCAATATAGTGCTTCATATTCATCCTCACTGACTAAAATTCTACTGAAAAATTAAGCCAAACACTTCACATTCGATGTCTGCAGAAGAACTTCTGGAGAAATGCAGTATAGCTGCACAAATATTGACACTTCTGTAAGTGTGACTATATGGAAGCATTAGTAAGAATTCCTAGTAGCTATTGATGAAAATGTAAATAAGGTTGATTGTGAGAGATGATTTACATCAGGGTTTCTAAATCAAATAGTAACTGAAAAAATATTGACCCTATGCTATCCTTAAAATTAATTTTTTTCTGGGTTCAGTTTTTATACATTCATTTAGTAACATAGACTTTGAAATATAATGAGGAATATTTGTCCTACATAACAGAAAAAAATTCCTCAAAACAGTTTGGTAAATTATTGTGTTAGGGGGAAAATGAGAGGAAATCAGGGCAAAGAAACTGTAATAAGTATATATTACATAAAAATACCTGTTTTCAATTTAGAAAAAATTCTTTAATGATTTAACTACTACAACTTGTAGTTTTTCATAGTCCATTTGGTAGACTACAACCTGGTATTGACACTATTACTACTATTAAAGTAATGAGCTTATTAATATTATATTTTAACATCTTATTATTTTTTTCTGTATTAAAGAAATTGTAAACATCAGAAGTAAAAGAAAAGTTTTGCATGTAAATGTGCATTTCAAGTCCAGATTATATTATATATATATATATATATATATATATATATATATATATAAAATTAGAAGTTAGTGAATTGATTTGTATATGCATTATATATTAAATATATATTAAATTTATATATGCATTAAATTTGCAACTTTCTAAAATTATGATTCTGATAAATTTCTATATCTGATAATTTTGTTCTGCTGATAACTTTCTACTAATTCATGAAAAGTTCCCATTTCAAATTTGAATATTTCTATGTTAATGACATTTTAGCTACTACCACCTGATTTAACATAGGATATGTTTGCTAAGTTAAGAAATTAAATTCGTTAGGTATAATTTACTAAAGCACATTGATATAAGATGAGATGAATAAATTCCATTTGATGAGCTGGAGAGATGGCTCAGTGGGTAAGTACTGCTCTCCCAGAAAACCTTGGTTCAGGTCCCAGCACCCAAATTAGGCTGCTTATATGTGCTAGCTCCTGCTCCAGAGGATAGAATCTGAAATTATTTGACCTTGTCAGGTACCTGCACTCATGTGACAAACAGAGAAAATAGGCTACACACACAATTAAAAAGTAAGAAATTCCATTTGACATTGCTCTCTCTTTTCCCATCAAAATTGATTCACAAGTATAAAGATCAAATGGCACATAGAAGAAAATGCAGGTGCACTAATTATCTGTCTCTAGCCAGCTGAGGATATGATTTTCTTTGCTGATGTTAATCAGAGTAAAAAGTGGTCGTCAGGATGACATACTATAATAGCTGCAGAAAAATAAGTTAGACTTTAAGATACACAAATTATATATTCTAATAGAAAAAAAACTGGAAACTCACGGAAGAGTGGGGGAAAAGATAATTCTGTACAATGAGAAGTACTGTTTTTTCTTTTATTCTTTACATTATCAATTGTAGCAATGACTGGCAATCTCTATACAATCAAAGCAAGACAAGATAAAAACAAATTCAATGAGGAAACTCACAGAGTAGACTATCTTGTAAGTGTTTAAGCTTACATAAAAATTTGGAAGGTGTAGATATTGTGTTTCAACTATGTAAAATATTTGTATATTTATAGAAGAGTTCTGTGTGTTAACAAATGTTGCAAACTGTGTGCCTTTGTGTGAATTCATACTGATACACGGCCTAATATTACTCAATATTTTATCATATTTTCATTTAAAAAATGAAAGAAGATAGTAAGGAATCCATTTAATTCTTCCTCTTTGAAAGCAAGTTGTAAGTGGTAATTTTCTTTTTGTGTCTGCAGTATCCTGTGCTAATCCATAATTACAGGCTTCAATCTGTAGTAGTTGTCAGGAATGATTTAATGGCTACTGAAATAACTGATGTGTGATCACTCAGGACTGCCATGAGTCAGCCGGATGAAATGTGTTAAAGCTAAATGATCAGCTTCTATAAAGACAAGTTTATTCTTCAAACCTTGTACAACTATTTTGCACACATTTAACAGAGTTCTACTTCCCATACACATTAATTACATTCACGTCTGTCTATCCCTAAAAGTCAGAAAAAGTCATTGGTTCTGACAATCATTATGGGTTTGCACAGTTTGATTAATCTTTCCACTCTGATATTCTGGGATTAGCAATGGGTTTGGTTGCTACTAATCAATGATGTATGGCAGCTATAAAGACCAGTGATCAAATGCCCAATGAAGGAGTCACAGGGACTTTAACCTGTCATTTATTCATGGATTACTTAAAGCTCCAGGTTTGTAGAGGAACTTTGTAGAAGGTAAGGTTTAATTTGATGTTCTGGGGAAATCTATAATCTTATGATTTCTGATTCTCAATTTGTATATTTTATATAAAACCTAATATTAATTATCTATTAATTTTATTTTGTACATTTTATTAATTTTATTAATGTAAATTTACCTGTAAACCCAGATGTATATTTAATCATGAAAGATTTCTAAAATTTGACTTGGTGATATTATAGATGATGTTAGTGGCAATGAAAATGCATCCTACTTTATTATGCTACAATATGCTTGTCTTATAACCACACACACACTGTGTGTGTTGGGGTGGGTGGGTGGGTGTGTTTATCAGTGTTGGAGATTAGTTTGATATAAGATTTTGAGGGGTAGTGAATTGTTTTCATTCAGGAAAACAGTAATATACATAATAAAAATAATGAATATCAAGTTGAGTTTAAACTGAGAAAAGAGTGAAAGTTGTCATGGTATTCACTAATTATATCTCTGGAACAATGATAGAGAAACTTTTTTGCCTTGGAATAGTCCATCTCACCTAGAAATAGAATTGTTTACAGGAAGATTGCCCATTCATATTTAGATGTGGTGGTTTGAATAGGAATGGCCTCTGAAGTCTAATATATTTGAATACTTCATCATTAGGGAGGGATGCTACTTAAGAAGGCTGGGGAGTGTGGCACTGTTGGAGAGGTGTAGTTTTCTTGGAGGAAGAATTTCACTTGGGTTGGGCTTGAGGTTTTAGAAGCCCAAGCTAGGGCCTATGGCTGGATCTCTCTTTCTGCTTTAAAACAGAGCCATGGATGATATTGTCAATGATTCATATTATCAGGTACACATTAATTGGTTCTAACTTTGATTGCAATTTTTTTTATTATTTCTGGTATTAGTTATTAGTTTGGGCTAATTTATAAAATGGTACACATTACAACTAATCATTACTATCAAATCATTGGTTTTTGTTAATATCCCATATTACTTATATGAAATGCTAATTAATTTATCTGATAATTCTAAAACAATAAACATATATGATAGAAAGCAATATCAAGAAGTAAAATATAAATATACTATTTTATAGATTAAAAATATGGAAAATCAAGAAAGTCGATGGATGAAAGCAAGATCATTTTTCTAATTCACTGTATGCCAACATATGAGACTTGATTCAAATTTTATAAGAATTAATAGTTTGTAAATGAATTCCTTAAAATATGAGATTAAATAGTTATTGATACATTTTTCTAAAAGTATAATGTTTTTGCAGGATTTGAGACACTGTTGAATGGTTTATAATTAATATATTTTCATTCATTAATTGAAAACACATTGTGTTTCCATGTCAGGTATCTTAAAAATCACAAAACTGCTTACTTGAATAACACACAAGGATCTTATGTTGAACAGTCACAAGATTAAAGGTGATTGTGATGTATAACACCTGTAAGACACTGTGAGTTGAAAGTGAAGGGATACAAACAGAACCCATGCTGTTTCCTGTGGTGCAGTAGTAGTTAGTGTAGCAAAAAGGTTACTGCCATTCATTTAAACAAAATGGGCACTTTATGTACCTTCACTGTCAGACAAGATGCAATTGAGCATTGCTTTTGTTGAACATTATAAAGGGCATGAGTGATGGGGGTGCAGATGAGGCAAGGAGAGAGAAGAAAGCTATTTCATCTATTGATAGCCAACACAAGAGAAAAAGCTTTCTCTCTCTCTCTGGCATAGTATCAAGTGACTTTTTAAATGACCCCAGCAGTTTCTTCTCAAAGAAAATGTTTCTAGGTGGGCGATTCAAAAGTTTATTATCATCTCAATGGGGAAGCAAGAGAAAATAATATTAGGGCTTCCTTGGAGACTACTTTGCTGTTTTGCTGGGCTAAGTATAGAAGAGTCCTAATGCCTGTATTAATAACCAGGGTTTTCAGATTGAAGTGTATTACAATTGCATGTGACTGAAGAATGCATTCAAACTAATCTGACAATATACACTGAATAATACTTTAAGAAGATATGCACATTTTTCCAGAAAGTTTTCATTTAACATTAAAAAGTAAAATGTGATTGAGAATAAATCAGTGGATTATATTTAAGCAAAATTTACATAATGATAACAATTATCATAAACTGGAGTTTGAATTGCCTTATACTAAAATAAAATACTGGTCAAATATTTTGACTTTGTATCTCATATTATTCTACAGATACACAATAAACATCATTACTATTTTTACAAAATGTGTCTTGGAGTAGTCCACTTACAATCCTAATGTTAAATGTATAGATGATATGATTATTACCAAATTTGAATAATCAGTAGAACACAAAATTTTAAATTATTATGTCTATGAAATATTTAAATTTTTGTTTTTATATAAAGTATATAAAATAGTGTTTGGGTAAGGTTTAATCATATGAATCTCATTCAATAAGCCTCAGCATAAAAGCAATTTAATTGACAATAGAATGAACACAACACCATTTGAAAATAATTATGCATTTGCTTATAAACATCATTGAAGTGAAGGGCAATATTCATGTATGAACTTAATACATTACTAGTACACATGTTGACCTCAATATTATATTTGATTTTTATAATTTTATTATTATGGCAAGCCAATTTAAATTTGTTTATTGAATCACACCTGAATAATATTTGGCTTATTTGGAGTAGTAAGATAAATCAAATAAAGTAACCATGTTTTAAACAAATAATAATAAATAATTTTCTGCATTTTGCTTTGCTTTATTCCATGATTTTTAGAAAATTGTGTGAGTTAACTAAAAATAACTCCCAAGCTGTCTTAGTTATTATTCTATTTCTGTTAAGAAAAACAGTGCAAAGCAACTTATAAAAAGAGGTAATTAATTGGAGACTTTCTTAGATTTTCAAGAACGAATCTTTGACCATCATGGTGGGGAGCATGGCGGCAGGAGAGGCAGAAAGCTGAAAGCTTATATCTGATCCATAAGCAGGAGGCAGTGAAATAAAGATACTTCACCTGACATGGGCTTTTTAAAACTCAAAACTTTTTTCTGAATGGAATATGTGTAATTATAACTCTTTCTGCCTACCGCCTGAGTTCTGCCACCATGTTAGGAACCCAAATAACACACAGAGTATTATATTAGTTACAATTCTCCTGGCCAGTGACTAGGATTTCTTGGTTTGCTAGCTCTATCTTAAGTATCAACCATAACCATTAATCTATATATTTTACAAAGACTTCCAGGGGATCACATGGTGGCTCTCCTATTTACTACATTTCCCAGAATCCTCCTTCCCTCCAGTCCTGTCTCACTTGCTACCCTATTGGCCAACAGAGCTTTATTTATCAATCAATAATACAAACATATACACAGAAGACTTCCCCATCAGATATGCATAACAGAATTTTTTGCATAAGATATTAATAGCCTAAGCAGCCTAGGAATATATCAATCAATGCACATAGTAAACATAAAATCGTGATAATCTATCTGAACTATTCTCAGTATATATATGACCTTATTAAATATATATCTAGTATTATTACTATGTATGATCAATAAACACTGATGATTGCACTGATGATCTTATTAATGAAAATAAGACATTTGAGTGAAATGTAGAGACTCACAAATTAACATATCAGCCGACCATCTATAAGTATTATTAAGTCTCAGTATGTTTATTTGGGAGTTTCTGGCAGGTCAGAAATGTCTACCCATACTGTAGCATTCTCATTTATCATGTATTACAATTTAGTTACTTGAGACCAGTAACTCCATATGAATCCTAAATTGAGTGAATTTAGAAAGGTTTAAGGAAGCATAGGAATGAGGGACTTTGTTATGGAGCTTGATGCCAAGGACATTTTGTAAGATAAAACAGAGTTCCAGAACTAGTATATCATACCTGAAAAATACAGACATGAATGATCAGGATGAGCATATGCCTTCTACTTCAACATTTAACATGGAGAAGAAGACAGAGTATCATCTAGTTACCATAAATACAGGTCAGAAATGGTTAAAGATATTGTAAAAATGACATTCCTTTTGGGTTTCAAATTGTCAAGGTAAGCTAAATAATTTAATAATCTGTTTGACACATAATGAAAATATAAATTTGACTATTTAGGAAATTTTCTGTAAGTAGAATCAAACTAGATTTCTCTATGTGAATGAGCTCAATAGAATGAATGTATGATTTATTTAACTGTATTACATACTTTGTTATGGGTATTCCAACAATGGCTATCTCCCAACACAAAACCAAGAACCTGTTCAAACCAAGAGAGTAGATAGATGCCTCAGCAGTGGCAAATTTGGTGCTGGATTTCTGGAGGATTCATACGGAGTTGCTGGTCTCAAGTAACTAGATTGTAATACATGATAAATGAGAATGCTACAGTATGGGTAGACATTTCTGACCTGCCAGAAACTCCCAAATAAACATACTGAGACTTAATAATACTTATAGATGTTTGGCTGATATGTCAGCTTGTTACTATCTGACTCTTATATTTAAATTAACCCATATTATATCTATGCTATACAACATGGCTTGTAACCATTTCTCAGTATTGGTATGCCCATCTTACTATCTCTATATCTGCCAGCCACTCCCTGACCCCACCCTTCCTCTTCCCAGCATTCTACTAGTCTATCTCTTCCTGCCTAGCTATCAGCCAATCAACTTATTAGCAAATATGAGTGATGCATATTCATTGGTCCACAGCAATGCAACAACAGGATAGATAAACTTGACAGAGAGAAGGAGGGCAAGCAGACAAAAAGAAAATGTTTCCTTTGTCATGTCATTTATGTGGCTGCCACTAGAAGCATGCCCAGATTTTGAGTGTGTCTTCTGACCTCAAACAATTCAATCAAAAAGCTCCCCATGGGCATTCCCAGTTGATTGGGGTTTACTTGATTTCTTTTAATGTCAAGTTGGCAAAAAAGATTCATCATTTCATGTGGCATTTCTGTTTAGCTTTATGATGCAACATATTTTAAAGATATTTCCTAAGGAAATAATCTTGTTCAGTTATCACCCTCAGCCTTTGAGAAGCTCAACAGCTAATGTAAATATTGCATCTCTACTATCAAACTTAATTTGTGGCAACAAGGAAGTGGTCTTGGATGGACATAGTAAGCTTGGTTTACACAGTGATAAGTCTATAGACATTTATATTTCTTTTGTAGTTTACTTTTTACAATAATGAACCTATGAATATGCATGTACATGTTTAAACATAAATTTATGTTCATTCCTCAGTACATAAGAGTTATAATACTGAATCATATGATAATCTCAGTGTTAATGTCTTATAAACTCCCAGAGTATCTTTAAAAGAAGATATGAAAATTTATTTTTCTAAGCCAATGCATTACAAGATTTGTATCCTTCCCAACACTAGTTAATATCTGATTTTATTACAGACATCTCACTTGACATTAAGTTGTATCTCATGGTGGATATAATTGGCATTTTCTATCTAAAATTTTTAAACCCACTTTTATGTATTTTTTGATATTTATATGACTGCTTTGAAGAAATATCTGTTCAGACTCTTTGATTAATTTTAATTGGATGGTGTGTCATTTTACTTTTAAAGTTTTTGAGGATGATTTCAAAAATAAATCAAAGGGAAGTTTCCTCCTAAAATACAAAATTTGTATTTTTTCCAATTCTTCTAGCTGTAGGCAGATTTACAATCTGCATGTTGGATTATGGCTTAAAAAATACATGTTATATGCTCTATGCTCTATGTTTCCATTTTAAGTTCCATTTTTATGATACATAATATTGGTTGTTTTAGTAAAAATTCCATATGAATTTAAGAGTATTATTAATTCTATTGCTTGTTGTATTAGTTTATCTTTATTTTAAATTTATTTTTAGACTCCTCCAAAGTTATTTTAATTCTATTAATGAATGGTAATGTTTTATGATTATATTTTACATATGTTTTATGACGTTGTGAATGTAATTACGTGAACATTACCCTTATTTCCCACCACACTGTGATATACTTCCTGTCTCTATAGCCTCCCTGCTAACATCACACTCCTCCACTGAATATAGACTCTAGAATCTACCAGATTCTACATAAGACAGAAAATGTATATCACTTGATCCTTCTGGTACTTCTTCCTTCATTCAATGTGTTGCATTAAGATTAAGAAGAGCAATGACAGGAAGGAAATAGATGTTTTTAAAGAAATTATGTATTTCCTAATTTTTAGTACTTTCACACAATAGATATTATGAAGTTCCATTTATGCCACACATGTTGTAATTCATTGCATTGGAGTCTTTATCTCTTTATATTTTGGAAATGAACATCATAGTTTTCTTTATTCTGCTTCCTTCTTTGTGGAAAGTAAGGTCAGCATATCAACCTCCTTTATTGTTTCCAAATTATGGCTTTTTTTCTCCTCTTTACTTCACATTTATTTGTATTTACATTTTTAAATGATACTTGTGTGGACGACATATTTCATATTTTTACTGCTCTCTACTCTGACAGCCCTTAATTATTCATGGCTATTCAATACCACAAACTTGAAAACTTAACAGATTTTTTTCCTTAGGGTTCTAAAGGCTTGATGTTCAAAATCAAGGTGTTAGCAAGTTAAATCTATAGTTATAATTAATTATACTTGATTTGCCTAGATTTTTTTCTATTTCTCACTTTATTATCTATTTATCATCTATCTACTCCTATAGATATATCTAATCACTATCTCACATTCTCTCTCTCCCTCTCTCTCTCCCTGTCTCTCGCTCTCTCTCTCTTACACACACACACACACACACACACACACACACACACACAGAGAGAGAGAGAGAGAGAGAGAGAGAGAGAGAGAGAGAGAGAGAGAGAGAGAGACTTGCAGAATGGAGTGAATTTCTGTCATTCTTTGTCTAGAAAACTGAATATCAGAGACATGAGTTCTATCCACTAACATTTTTGCTACTGTTATATTATTTACCAACTAGGTTTTGGTTGCGAAACATTTCCTCTAAATGCTTTTAATAAAATATCCAGAGATTTTTTGATGTTTTTTTGAAAAACATCCTACTTTTCTAGGAAAGATATCTATATCTTTCAGGTTACTATATAAATAGCTTTCTTTACCTAGTTAAATGAGAGCTGCTTGACAACCCTCAGCAATTCCTATTAGTAAATTTTTTCAGGTATTTAAACTGTCAGACAAAGACCTTCTTGATCTTCTGTAAAACTGTTTATTTACTGCCTGACAACGAATGCTACACCAATCTAAAGCTCCCATTTGTTTCCCAAATATATCCCGTGGCATTTTAAATCCCAGCCATTGCTCATGAGTCTATCTCCACTTCTTCCTCTTTATATCTCGCTTAGATTTTCTGGATAGCGCAACATCATTTTTTTCATAGCTTAGAAATTAACTCTTCTCTATATTCTTTAACACCTCCAGATGGAATCCTCAGTGTTTTTCTCTGTGTTCATAAATCTCATGCAATGTATATGTCTATTAATAGAACACATGCTAAATTTGACACAACTGACTATGGATATATCGCTGCTGTTTCATCTTATAGACTACAAGCTAATCTGTAAAAATCTTGCTTTGAGCATGTAGTCTATAAGATGAAAAAGCAGCGATATATCAACCGTCAACTGTATCAAATTTAGCATGTGTTCTATTAATAGACATATACATTGCATGAGATTTGGAATGTGGGTTTCAGTGAGATGACCTTGGAAATCTACAGGACCTCCTGTAGTAGTTCAGTACTTATCCCTAGCATAGGTGTGCACTGTGGGAGCCCATTCCACATAGAGGGATACTCCCTGAGCCAAGACACACAGGGGTGGGCCTAGGCCCTATCCATAAGGATATGATAGACTCTGATGACCCCCTATGGAAGGTCACACCCTCCCTGGGGAGCAGAAAGGATATGTGATAGATGGGGTTTTAGTTGGAGGGGGGGTTAGGAAAGCAGGGGAGGGAGAGGGAACTGGGATTGACATGTAAAACTATCTTGTTTCTAATTCAAATAAATAAATAAATAAATATTTTAATACATAAAAATTTCTTGCTCAAAAAGAATCTATTTTTTACTTAATAAAAAATAGAACACCCAGAGACTGTTATTGGGGTTCAAGCTTCAAGCTGAAGATCAGAGAAGCAAAGCAGCCAACAGCTAGCTGTTACCTCTACCTCAGACTTAAAGTCAATCCTGGCATCACTAAACCTCATACTGAAATCCCAGATGCTATGCTCTCCTTAACATGGCTGGAGACTACTGAATCTGAATGCTAGGTGAGACCTTGTTTCTGTCTTATATACCACCCTAGTGCTGGGATTAAAGGCATGTGATCTCAGGTTCTGGGATCAAAGACATGAGCTCTGGTACTCTTCACTCTTGTGTAGGCCATGATGGCCTTGAACCAACTGAGACCCTTCTACTTCTTAATCCTGAGTCTTGGGATTTATTATGTGTACCACCACTGACTGATGTCTATAGCTTGAGGCTGGCTTTGCTTTCTGAATACTCAGGCAAGCTTTAATGAATCATAAATAACATATCACCATAATAACAGACATTAACAACATATATATCCATGGTCCCAGGCCTCTGAAGTGACATGTTACCTCTAATTCTTACATTTCATTCTGAGGGTGAAAGTCAGTCATGGAAGGATGAAGGACTGCCTCATATCTACAACCAGAGTTTTTCTTTTTTATGTTCCTTTGATTTAGCTCATTTACTACTGAAGTTTCTTTCCTCTGAGTACATAATTTTGAAGAAGAAATGTATCTTTTACTTATATTTTTCAGGCAAACTTGTAAATCCTGATTATTTCTAATCATTAGCAAAGGGCTTTACTTTTAATTTTAAGTAGGAAAAACAAATAATATAAAAATATTCCTTCCCTATAATCTTGCTCTTTATTTTGATTCTCCAAAATAATTTAGTTCAAACAATAAATGGATTCCAAATTTAGAATAATTTAATAATATTTAAAGGCAAAGTATAATTGAAATCAATTAAATATTAATGGTCTATACAAAAAGATGTGTCAGTTTTTTTTTTGTTGTTGTTGTTGCTGCTACACTGCATCTAAACAGCAACATTTTAAGTAAAGAAGAGTTAAGTTTTATTGAGAACTCATAACAATATGGCCCATCATTTCGAGAAAGAAAAGACAGTGGCAGTAGCTTGGTATGACGCTACCAGGAAGTAGGAAAGGAGGGATACCCGTGGCCTTTTTCCTTTTTCCCTTTTTATTTGTTATAGAACTCCAGCATATGGGGTAGTGCCCCAAATGTTTTACTGAGTTCCAATTTGAGTCTCTTAAAAATTTTATTAACAAAACAAGAATTCCAAGATAGGACCATGATTTCTCTTGTGTCATAATGAGGGATCAAAGATTAGTTTGGATGAAATATGATTATATTCAAGAAAAGATAAAGAAGACTGTAATTAATTATGACCACAATACTCAAGATCTCTGGAATATGATTAGCAAAGCCACTTCACAAACCAACAGGGTATATAAATTAATTGAGTCACAAGACCAAAGGTGGAGTAACTATATCTATCTATCTATCTATCTATCTATCTATCTATCTATCTATCTATTATCTTTCCTATATATGAAACAAAAACCCTCAGAATCCCAAAAGAAGACTATCACAAGTGTGTCATTGTTATAAACTTTCTCAGAGGATAAATGTCTTTGTCTGAAAATGCATACCTAATGGAGCCATGCTAAAGCCCTGAATGAGATTCAAGAGTTGCATTTGAATTCATTGCATAGGGAGTTTTTTTTATCTTATCACATGAAGTATAAACAAAACTACATCTTTCTGAGAATGTGCTAATGTGACATTAAACATGACCTTTGAACAACTGATTGAAATGCAAGTTTTAAAAAAAGAAATCTAATTTCACATCAAATGGTGCATCAATCTGTATCGTTCTAGTAGAAATATTTTAAAGGTTTGATTTAAAGAATTAATAGTTTAGAATATATTCTTATATTATGCTGCCAGTGTTGCAGTAGTATTTTTCCACTAACATTTTCCAGGCTTAATATTACCAATAACTAATAGATATATTCTAAGGTACCAAATTGAAATCTAATGCTTTTATAAATAAAATGCCAGGCCTAAATTTCTAGTGTCCTAAAAAAATGGGTCAAAACCCGGTCTATTAGCATAGAATCAGCCCCCTATGTGAGACTAAGTATGACTTTCATTATTAATTTCTGAGAAGCTTCAATATCCCAACACCCTTAGAAAAATATCACATAAAATATATTTAAAACTCTGACACTTATTTACAGTGTATTGGAGAGAATTTATTAGAAATGGAACTAACTGACCATTGGCCAGTGGGAAAAAGAAGTGTGTTCTTATTCAGGGAATGGCATGTGAAACCACATAGAAATGAAAAATTCTGCATACATGAAATTAATACTGATTATCTTAGAGGAATTTCTGAGTTATGTTTATAGATCATATCCCATTGAAATGGGAGCTTGCATACCCTCAAAGAGTTGTGGTTTTTAATATAAGATTAGAATCATATCTGAGTTAATATCAAATAAACTTAGATATAAAAATCACAACTGTGTTACATATGTATGCTGTGTGTTTAATTTTAAAGTAGTGGAATAATTTTATTTAGATTGTAAAATGGGATTAGCAGTTATTATATGTTCATCTTTTATATTCACCTTTGGTTAGGTTTCTCTAGTATAGAATGTCATATGTAGAATTGACTGCTACAAGATAAATGAGAAAGAATTTAAAATTATCTACTGTATCTAACATGTCATTACTAAAGCCTTGCTATTTAATCCAGGTGATTTTGAGAATACAATGTCCCATTTTTCAATGTGAAAGAAACATTGTGTCATTGTATCATCAAAAGGCCAAGATACATATTTGAGAGGAATTGTAAAGATACTGTTAAATAAATTACCTGGACAAGTGGTCCATATGTTCATTCCCATTCTTTCTCTATCCCCCTTCCTTATTTAATTTATACTGTGATTTCAAAGAGATTTCTTTAGTAACTATCCCTTTTCAGAGAACACTTGGGCTGAGCTTTAGATCATTCTGCACAAAATACAGATACTAACTGAATATGAACCACTTCAATCACAGGATGCTGTTCCTAGACTGGAAAGTGGATGCTGTACCATCCTCACATAATGAAACATCTCTTAAAGACAGAGGTGAAGGGAAATCCTCTTAGGTTAGAGAATCCAGGGGACTGTCACTATACATTTTTCTTCAATTGGATGTTATATGCCAATGTGTGGCCTATGGTTAGTAATTGAAAGAATGAGCAGGGACTTAGAAGAAACTTTCTTGGAAAATTTGTACCAGAATTTCTTCATTAAGAAATAAGTCACTAACAAAGAAATATGAAGAACAGGTAGACAAAATTCAAAAACTGTGCAAATGTGTATGCCTTATATGGATATTTGCCAAAGGGCATCCAACGTTATCTAAAAGGGATATAATAACTGAGTAGATCCAAAACCCATTCTGTATATATGAGCTTCTTCTTCCAATGACCATGGTGTTACCCAATGGAATCATGAAACAGAGGTGAAATATGCAGTATTGGAGATTATATATAAACCTAAATATTACAGAATGAGTCTCACTGAGACCAGTATGACTTCATTTATTATTCAGTGCCCAACTTTCCAAGAACCCAAACCAACACTGAACTCCAATATGGTGTGACTGCCCTGAGAAATCAGCAATTTGCTTAGTTCTCAGTTGATTATATTATCTACTGTTATTGAAGTGAAAAAGAAAGTTCCTATTGAAATCATATGCTCACCCTGTTTATCAATTGCCAGCCCTGCAAACTAAGTAATATAAGAATCGAGTTGAGGCTTCATAGCAGCCATTGCTCCCTATCAGAGACATTGACATTCACTTGATTGAGACATTTTCTATGAGTCCGTAACTAACAGAATTACCAGTTCCACATCTTATCTGAAATGTGAATTTACATGAAAATGGTGACATACCCTTCTCCCCATTCTTCCTGCCTACCTACTGCATGGGAACCAGCAAGCCAGGAGGTGGGGCCCTGCTGTGCAGCAAACCCATCCTTAGAGGCTTCCAATTCTGTCCTGTGGCCTATGATTACCTGAAGATTCCTGCTATGCCTTTGTCTCTGATAAGGAAGCCTGAACTGTCTCTCGTACACACTATCACAATGTTGTGCTTCTTTCTATCTGCACATTGCATCAATAACTCTCTTAATCAACTACTTAAACCTCACTAATCCATCTAGATATCTCTGTGACATATTCATGAGACCCAAATCTAAAATGATGCATGAAAATGAATGCCTTTTTGTATGTTTTAGATATATAATAGGTTAAAGGCCTGTGTTGAAGGATTGGTATACAAGATGGTGCTTGCTATTCTAGGTGGAGGAAACACTATGAATAAACTTCAGCTGCAAATGAGAGATCAAGCACAGCAAAGCCTGCAATTGAATGGGCTATTTTCCCACCCTCATGCCTTGTGTGTGTGTGATTCACCCAAGTTGTATGAATTAAATACTTTTATTCAGCATCATCCTGTTAGTACAATGATCTCTGCTTCACAACATTCCTCCAAACAAAGGATCCAAGTGTTAAAGGACAAGGACCTTGACACCATAAGCAGAAATAATTTTTTTGAAATCTTTTTTCATAATCACACCTCTCATTGCCAAATAGGATTATTAAATAATTATGAAATTGGCATTGTTTTTATAATGGTAAAAAAACACTTAAGCATCCAGCATAATGATATTTCATGGGGAATTTTTTTTCTATTCAGTAGAATGTTCTTGGGCCTATACCATTACCATACAAAGTAAGGATTATTGACTTTTTATCAAGGAATCTATTTCTGTAAGAATGTGTTTGCAGTGGAACACAGGGCACATCATATTTTCCTGAGCTAACTTATCTTCTTTTTGAGGCTGACTATGGTTTATGGAAATGTTAAGAGATATCAATGTGACAAATAATACATTTGCAAATGACATTAGGTAAACTACAGTGGTCCAGGATTTGGGCCAATTATTTTCTGTGATAGTGTGGATGGCTGTGATTAATACTTATATCATCAAATTCAGTACAGTATTTTATTCTCTCTAGGATCTAATCCCCCATCTTTCATATGATTGCCTAGCCCTAAACTGACTGAGAAAATCCTTTGTACTACTGTCCTTCAAACTTTCTCCTCCTTTTCCTCCTCATCCTCTTTCTCCTCCTCTCCCCACCTCCTCTTCTTTAATTTACCAATCAAGGTCAAATTTAGCCCTTGTTCTACTGTGTCAAACTGACCAACTCATAAACTGGAATATCAGAAGCACTCAGATGTCTCAAATTTTAACATTTGAACAGACTAATTCTGATAAGTGTCTGGCTAGCCATGCCACTCTAGAAAACTTGCAGCTTGATATGTCACACAAACGTGTAGGTGGGTAGAATATCTCATTTAATACAATTTATCACTGTAACGTGTAACATATACATCATAGTACAAAATAGATCTTAATAGTTTTGTTTCTCTGAAAAATCTGAATAATGAAAGCATATGTGTTTCTCAAGGAAAACCAATTAATAATTGTATAAAAATTAGTAAATAAATTAGTGAATTAATAAGAGACTAGCTGGAAGCTCACACTGTGGTTTTCATTGTCCATTGAGCATGAACACTGAACTTTTTCCAGCATTTTCTTCCCTTTACTGTGAAATCTGGTGAAATATGTTAGGCAACCAGAATGCTACTATATTTGCCCTCCTCAGTAGTTTTGTATTCATAGACATTTAGAGCTATGTCTTAAACACAAGAAACTTCTCATCTCATATTCTAGAGAGAAGATATTGAGAAGTTTCAGACAGATTAGCTCCTACTGAGTATCCAGTGGAAACTCTTCCATTTCTATTTGTCTTTGATTTATAGATGATCACTTGCCCTTTTCTTTATCTTTTTTTCTTTCTTACCTCTCTATTTTGATATATGATCACAGAATATATATATATATATATATATACATATATATATATATATATATATATATATATATATATATATATATATGTAGAGAGAGAGAGAGAATTTGTTATTTACAAATGTAAGACTTACTACAAAATTTTTCCTCAGTTAATATTTGTAAATTAAACCAGTATTTTAGATACAGAAATGTTAGACACTTCATGGTGCTTTCCAGAGAAGAAAATTCCCTTTCCAGTACTTTAATTCTGTCTTGATGGATAGAAATATAATATACAAAGTACTTGGGACTTTCTTCCTCCCACTAGTCTTTTCTGACATAATAGCATTTATGGATGAGTTTTCCTACCCCAGAGTATCTCAGGTAAGAAAATAAAGATTGATTACATACATATTTGACAATACAGATTGGATTTAGATTAATAAAACCTGCTAACATCAGGACTTATTTGTTAGAACTCAGATTTTAAACCCTTTTCACCAAAGCACAGTGAGCTACCAAGGGATAATTAATGAAGGATATTAATAGATGGCAATTATAATGGGCATGTGATTGTGGTATTTATAAATCTACCTAGTTATTAACAACCTTAAATAGGCTTGATACACTGCAGATATAATGCATTTAATCTTATAAAATTAACCAGAAGTGGTCTCCCTCCAAAATAATATGTCATTTGAACAATGACTTAAACAAGTTAGCTTTATTGTCTAGTAAGTAAAACAGGATGTAAACTCACCCTAACTTACATCAAAGAAACTCATTTAAATGCTTGAAGTCTCTAAAAGAAACTAATGTCCTTCAGAAGCTTGAGGGGATCAAGTCTACAAAAATTCAAAAATGTCATAAAGAAAGTAATTATTATATAACTAAAGTTAATTATATTTTTGAAAATTGGCTCATTATAATGAAAACTTAAAGCATTTCCTGAACTACCCTTTTTTAATTTGGATTATTGCCTTTAGCTAATTAATTATTTACTCATCATATTGGGAATTAAACTTCATAGTCTAGCACTCTATCATCTATCTACCAGTACCACGTTTGTTGTTTCTATGTAATGTTTTTATCTGGATACAAGTGATTGCTTAATTGCCCAGTGGTGCTCTGAACTGATTACATGGTCCAAGTAGTTTGTCAACTCACAATTGTTCTGGTACAGATTCTCACCTAGCTTGAATAGTAGGTCTCAATCCTAGGCCTGTATAAATTGATAGAAATATTTCTAAGTGGAGCATATACAAACAGAAAATTGCTTTTATTTTCATCTTCTATTTTCTTTATTTTTTTAGAAATTCAAAAGATTTGTTTGTGTGTGTGTGTGATTTTTTATTTAAATTAGAAACAAGCATGTTTTACATGTCAATCTCTCCCCTCCTCCCCTGGACCCTGTCCCATTCCCTTTTTGCTCCGCAGGGAGAGTGAAGCCTTCCATGGGATCTTGAAAGTCTGTCATATCATTTGGAGCAGGGCCTAGGCCCTCCCCCATGAGTCTAGGCTGAGAGAGTATCTCTATATGTGGAATGGGCTCCCAAAGTCCATTTATATATTAGTAAATGCACTTTGGAAATTAGTATGGAGATTCCTCAGGAAAATGGGAATCAGCCTACCACAGGATCCAGGAATTCTACTCTTAGGCAAATACCCAGAAGATGCACATTCATACAACAAGGACAACTGTTGAACTATGTTCATAGCAGCATTATTTGTAATAGCCAGAACCTGGAAGCAACCTAGATGCTCCTCAACTGAAGAATGGATAAAGAAAATGTGGTAAATTTACACAATGGAGTACTACTCAGTGGGGGGAAGACAAAAAACAATGGAATCTGGAAAATCACAGACAAATGGATGGGACTATAAGAAACCATCCTGAGCAAGGTAACCCAGTCACAAAAATACAAACATGGTATGTACTCATTCATATATGGATTTTAGACATAGTGAAAAGGATTACCAGCCTACAATACACATTGCCAGAGAAGCTAGGAAACAAGGAGGACCCTAAGAGAGACATGCATGGTCCCACAGAGAAGAAGAAAGGGACAATATCTCTTGAGACCACCATGCTTTAAAGTTAGAATTCAACAACAACCCAAATTGCAGAAACCCTACAAACTCACGGAAATTGAATAATGTATAAGTGTATTATTCCTGTGTCAAGGAAGAAATAAAAAAAAAAGAAATTAAGGACTTCCTAGAATTTAATGAGAATGAAGACACAACATAGCCAAACTTTTTGAGAAACATTGAGCAGTGCTAAGAGGAAAGTTTATAGCACTAAGTGCCCAAATGAAGAAATTGGGTAATAGTCACACTAGAGAATTAACAGCACAACTGAAAGCTCTACAACAAGAGGAAGAAAACTTGCCACAGAGAAGTAGAAGCCAGGAAATAATCAAACTGGGGGCTGAAATCAATAAAGTAGAAACTAGGAAAACATTAAGAAGACTCAATGAAACAAAGAGTTGATTCTTCAAGAAAGTCAATAAGAGAGACAAAACTTTATCCAAACTAACCAAAAGGCAGAGAGAGAGCAGGCTAATTAACAAAATCAGAAATTAAAAGGGAGACATAACAACAGACAATGAGGAAATCCAGAGAATCATCAGGCCAAACTTTGAAAACCTGTACTCCACAAAATTTGAAAATCTAAAGGAAATGGACAATTTTCTGGATAGACATCACTTACTAAAATTAAATCAAAATCAGATAAGCAATTTAAACTGACCTATAACCCCTATTAAAATAGAAGCAGTCATCAAAAGTCTTCCACCCAAAAAAGGCACAGGCCCAGATAGTTTCAGCTCAGAATTCTACCAAAAATTCAAAGAAGAGCTAATACCAGTACACTTCAAATTGTTCCACACAATTGTAGCAAAAGGGACATTGTGAAACAATTTTTATGATGCTACAATTCCCTTGGTATCAAAGCCAAACAAAGATACAACTAAAAAAGACAATTGCAGACCAATATCCCTCACGGATATAGATGCAAAAATATTCAACTAAATATTGGCAAATCGAAGCCAAAACCACCTCAGAGAAATCATGCAACATGATCAAGTTGGCTTCATCCCCAGGAATGCAAGGATGATTCAACATACGAAAATCCATCCATGTAACCCAGCAATAAAAAAAACTGAAAAAGAAAAACCACATGGTTTTCTCACTAGATGCTGAAAAAGCCTTTGACAAAATCCAACATCCCTTCATGATAAAGGTACTGGAGAGATCAGGAAAACAGGAACATATATAAGCATGATGAAAACAATATACAGTATGCCAACAGCCAACATCAAACTAAATGGAGAGAAACTCAAAGCTATTCCTCTAAAATCAGGGACAAGACAAGGCTGTCCACTTTCTCCATACCTCATAATATTGTCCTTGATGTTCTAGCTAGAGCAATAAGACAACAAAAGTAGATCAAGGGGAATTTGGAAAGGTAGAAGTCAAGCTTTCACTGTTTGTAGAGGATATGACAGTCTACTTAAGTGATGCAAAAAAAACCCTACCAGGGAATTCCTACAGCTGATAAACACCTTCAGCAAAGTGGCAGGATACAAGACAATCTCAAAAAAATGTAGTACTATATACAGATGATAAATGTGATGAGAAAAAGGTTAGAGCAACATCACCCATTACAATAGCAACTAACAACATGAAATATCTTGGGGTAATGCTAACCAAAAATGTGAAAGACCTGCATAGTAAGAATGTTGAGTCTTTAAAGAAAGAAATTTAAGAATATACCAGAAAATGGAAAGATCTCCCATACTCTTGGATAGGTAGGATCAACATAGTAAAAATGTCAATCTTGCCAATCTATTGGTTATTCAAAGCAATTCCCATAAAAATACCAACATAATTCTTCACAGACCTTGAAAGAACAGGATAGTCAAAACAACTCTGTACAATACAGGACCTGGCATCCCGGACATCAAGCTCTACTATAGAGCCAGAGTCCTGATAACAGCTTGGTATTGGCACAAAAATAGACAGGTTGATCAATGGAATCGAATTGAAAACCCTGATATTAACCCACATACCTATGAACACCTGATTTTTAACAAAGAAGCTAAAGTTATACAATGGA
This sequence comes from Cricetulus griseus, assembly GCF_003668045.3. NCBI lineage: Eukaryota > Metazoa > Chordata > Mammalia > Rodentia > Cricetidae > Cricetulus > Cricetulus griseus. Next base: position 145,481,172 of record NW_023276807.1, on the reverse strand, counting down.
AAAAAGAAACATCTTCAACAAATGGTGTTGGCATAACTGGATTTGGACATGTAGCAGATTACAGATAGATTCAAATCTATCATCATGCACAAAACTTAAGTCCAAGTGGATCAAAGACCTCAACATAAATTCAGCCACACTGAACCTCTTAGAAGAGAAGGTAGGTGGTACTCTTGAACAAATAGGTACAGGAGACCACTTTCTGAACATTAAACAAGTAGCACAAACATTGAGACCCACAAGTAATAAATGGGACCTCCTGAAACTTCTATAAGGCAAAGGACACAGTCAACAAGACAAAACGACATCCCACAGGATGAGAAAAGATATTCACCAACCCCACATCTTACAGAGACTGATGACCAATATATACAATGAATTCAAGAAGCTAGCCACCAGAACACCAAACAACACAATTTAAAATTGGAGTATAGAACTAAACAAAGTATTCTCAACAAAGGAATCTAAAATGGCTGAAAGACACTCGAGAAATTCCTCAACATCATTTGCCATCAGGGAAATGCAGCTCAAAACTACTCTGAGATACCATCTTACTCCTGTCAAAATGACTAAAATCACTAACACCAATGATAGTCTATGCTAGAGGATGTGGAGAAAGAGGAACATTCTTCCATTGCTGGTGGTAGTGTAAAATTGTACAACCACTTTAGAAATCAGTATGGCAGTTTCTCAGGAAAATGGCAATCAGCCTACCCCAAGATCCAGCAATTACTCTCTTGGGCATATATCCACATAATGCACATTCATACAAGAAGGACATATGTTAAACTATGTTCATAGCAGCATTATTTGTAATCACCAGAACCTGGAAGCAACCTAGATGCTTCTCAAATGAAGAATGGATAAAGAAAATGTGGTACATTTACACAATGGAGTACTACTCTGCAGAAAAACACAATGGAATCTTGAAATCCACAGGCAAATGTATGGATCTAGAAGAAATCATCCTGAGTGAGGTAACCCAATCATAAAAAGATAACCATGGTATGCTCTCACTCGTATATGATTTTTAGACAGGGAGAAAATCATTACCTGTCTATAATCCACACTGCCAGAGGAACTAGGAAACAAAGAGGACCCTAGGGGAAGATTTCATAGTCCCTTGAAGAAGGGGAGGTGGATAAGAATCCCTGATCAAAGTGGGAGCATGGGCAGGAGAGAGGAAGGAGGTGGGGAGGGGAAAAGTGGAGTGGGTAGGAGAACAAGAGGACTGAGACAGTTGAGGAATACAGGAGGGCAAGAAAGGAGATGCCTTGATACAGGTAGACTCTAGAGATTTGGAGGGAGTTTTAGCACAGGGTAAATGTTAGGGGATCCACAGTGATGACCCCAACTGAGAATCCAGGCAATGGTGGAGAAGATGCCCTTGATGACCTTCCCCTATAATGTGATTATTGTCTACCTTGGGTACCGTTCCTAGAGCTTTCATCCAGTAGCTGTATGAAGCAGAAACAGGCACCCACAGGTAAGCACTGAACCATACTCCTGGAATCCAGTTGTGGATATGGAGGAGGCAGGAGCAAGGAGCCAAGATGGTGCTGCAGTAACCCACAGAAACAGTTTACCTGACCTAGTGAGAGCATGGAGACCTAGTCATAAAGCTGGGGAAACAGCATTTAACTAAACCAAGCACTATGAATATGGGTGACAGCTAGGAGACCAAGAATCTATGGGACCTCTAACAGTGGAGCTAATCTCTAACCCAAGAGCACAAATGGACTTTGGGAGTCCATTCCATATGGAGGGATACTATTGTAGCCCAGATACAGCTAGGAGGGCCTAGGCCCTCCACAAAATTATATGATGGACTTCGAAAGTCCCCTGTGGAGGGTCTCACTATCCATGGATAGAAATTGGGGGATTGGTTGGGGGGATTGGGAGGGGAACTTGGAGAATGGGAGGGTGAGGTAATGGGGAGATACATATATAAATATGAATAGTAATTAAAGAATCAAAAAAGAAAAGATCTCCTGAGTTAATTGGGAACATTGGTGGAAGGGAGAGGAAGTAAGGAAAAAGAGAAGGGTAGAAGAGGAGGGGAAAGGAGGCTCTGAGGGAGCAGGAAGATTGAGTCAAAAGATTTGTTTATAATGCAATATATTATGATTAGGATTCCCCATCTCCCATCTCCTCTCAAATCTACCCACTTATTCCTCTCATTCAAATCCATAAGCTTTCATTCTCTCATCAGAAAATAAGCACACATCTAATAATAATAATAAAGCCAAATAAGAAAATAAAAAGAATGTGGACTGGGCAAAAAAAATGAAAAAAAGATAAATAAGCACAATAAATATATATAGACAGAGAAACATAGATTCACATTCATGAAAATCCCAACAAAACAAAACACAAAACCAGAAATCATAAAATGTACACAAAGGACATATAACGTAATAGAAAAAATGAACAGACAAAACGTTACTGAAAAGTTTCTGCATGCCAATAAGCCTCTCTGTCCATGCAGCAATCCAAATCAGACCAAATCAAATGAATTATAAAAAGCCCTAGTTGAATGGATACAATGATCCTGGAAGGCCTTCCAGTCCCTCAGAGAGGAGACAGGAAAGAAAGACTGGAAAACCACACATGTATTTTCTGTGAGGGAGCAGTTTAAATACCCTGTGGGAGTGGTCTTGAGCATCTCTGGGGGAGGGGTCATCATTTGACAGGCTTTCTGAAATGCATCATGGTCTGCAGGGAGATAGGGGAGGGATCTTGTGTGGACCTTCCACTATAACATCTCAGACTCTTTGACTCTTTGGGTATATGGTTGCCAGTGGCTAGAGTGAAGCTTCCAGCATAACAATTACTGGAAAAAAAGAGACTTTACAAATCCATTGAGGCATGGTAGTGGCCATGCACACCTTTAATCACAGCACTCAGAAGGCAGATGCAGGTGGATCTCTTGAGTTTGAGACCATCTTGGTCTACAAGAGCTAATTCCAGGAGGACATCCTCCAAAGCCACAGAGCAACCCAGTTTCAAAAAAGCAAAAAACAAACAAACAAAATGCCATTGAACTCATTTTGTGTGGTCTATCTTCTGCTGGGCATGGTGACTTCCCCAGTAGTGTTTTTGTTTGTTTGTTTTTACTCTCTTGTGAGACTGTTGAAGAAAAATAATTTTCCTTTGCATGTGGTTATCAATTGAAGTTAACTTCTATGTTAAGGATGGGGTCTGTGTCCACTTCTCTTCTCAGCACTGAAATCCCATTAGCTTAGACCTTTTTACAAAGAAGCCACTTTGTAATGTGGAAATACAATATGTTCATGTCACATAATTTCTTATACATTTTTATTTGCTAATATTCTCAATTGCCAAAAGGGCCTTTTTATCTTCATTATAATATATAATTAACTGGATTTCAATATAATATTAATCAAATGATTATTATGAGATATAAGAGCTATTGGATCTCTAACAACCTCTAGTTATATTGTTTTACTTCTTCCTTAGAATTTGAAGTTTGCCAAGTTAATACTGATGAATAAATTCATAATTCCTTCATCTCCAAGCAACCAATAATTCCTTGTATTAGTTACATGTATCATGATTATTTGATTCCATTTTATTGAAATAAACTAAAAATAATGTGGCTTTGTATGAAGATTATGTTCTTTTATTTTGATGGAAAATGACATATACAGGGTGGAGGTTATTCAAAATACAACAGAAAACAGATATATAAAAATGAAAAGTTTCATATATATATCATATATATGATTTTGAATGTTTGCTCAATTACATCATCAGATATAATATAAATTCTTTTGGGACATAAGCAAAACAACAAAAATTGGAGGAGTGAGAAGTAAATCTACCATGTATCCAAAACATTAATTGGAACAGAGATAAACAAAAATGACAAAGAATAGAACTAGAAGAAGGTAGGGAATATCTGATTTTCAATTGGTTAAGAATGCATTACACAGAGAAATCCTGTCTCAAAAGAATAAAAGAAAAAACAAATAAATTAAAATGAATGCATGTCTATGATTTGAAAATGTATATAGCTATTGAATTTTCCCAAGGTCAATAATTACTACTGTCCTATTTTCTTACAATTATATTTTAATATAACATTTAGATAAAATGAAACAAATTCAAGCATATCCCTTTTAAAAAAAAGCATATTGTCAAAATTTTACCTGAAGTTCAGGTTTTAGTTGGGGACTTGTCATATGTGAAAGGATTCTAGTTTCAATGTGGTTTTGGCTGAATAAAAAGAAGTATTTTGTTGCATTGTCAGAGTCCAGCCTAATCTAGATTCAGAAGGTAAGAGAAAAAGGACATTTCTTTCAACATCCTATTTTCATTTTCCCCAAAAAGAAATAATAATGCTACACTAGTAAGGACAGATACTTGACACTATGAACTGCAGACTTGCATGACCTAAGCTGAGTCTTACTGCAAGTCTCCTACATGAGGAATAGTTTTCATAGTATTTGGGGATGATATTATGCAAGTATCCAAGGAAGGAAAGCAACCAAATATTTTGTAGTCCTACCTACCTCCAACACCTATGGACTACAATGATGTCAAATATGCCATGATAACTTTAAGAGACTGATAGTGGCATATGTATCATTATGATCACCAACAGCTGTATAATTGGATTAAGGCCAATTGAACAGAAGAGAAAACATATTAGGTACCCAGCCAAAAACCCAAGCACTAATGAAGTAATGGAGCTTAGGAGAAAACTTACTAATATCACTTTAGCAAAACAGCACAATAACTGTCTTATACCCACCGATAATTGTAGCTCTCACCCTCATAAAAGAATCTGTTCTTTGTAACAGTAGCCTATCACAGAAAATCACTGCCAGTTGTAATAAAGAGAACACATGATTGTGGGATATCCACAACACCAGCACCTAAATCTCAGGGAACACCAAGAAAGAGTGGCTTGAAAGATAAAAAGAGTCTCAGGCCTCAAAGGCTGACATGAGATTGTCTCCTAAAAATGACAAGGAATTTCAATAGTGGGTTTGTGATGATCCAGAAAATGACCTTATGGCCTTCTGTACATATATATATATATACACATATGCACACATATATATAAGACCAACTAGTCTTAGTGGAAAAAAAAAGAAAAGCAGAAATTGGGAGGAAAATTTGGTAGGCACCTAGAAGGAAATGGAAACTAGAGACTGGGATGCAGATTTAAGCCAAAAACATTATAGACATACAGGAAATTCTCAAAGAAGAAGTAAATATACACTTAAGAAACAGTTAAGTGAACATGCTTAGAATGAATACTCACACATTAATGTATAGAGCACTCTACTAATACTTTAAAAGTTATACTTCTAGAAAGCTTTTATAAATGCTTCAGTTGTCATTCAACTTGCTATGACAAGAGGTTTACATCCCTTTCAGAAGTCATATATCTTTTTCTTTAGTGCACATACTAAAATGATAACGACTCACCTCCAACATTTCACTTTTGTAAAAGTTATGTCTAAGTTACTCAGAGCTTTATCTGCTGCTCTTGGGGCTCAAGTGTCCCTGTTCTGCTGAACATATATGATGGCCTGTCATGGTTCAAAGATGTTATTTCTGATAAGCCACTAGTTTCTGCCTTTTCTCAGAAACTCTATACTACTGGGATTATCCTGAACAGAATTTCATTGATTTGGTAAAATGTCATCTGTAATACAGCAAGACAGGGACACAAAAATAGTTGGACATAGCTACATTTCAAAAATGATGCCATGATACTTCACCTACACAAATTCCCAGTACAACAATGATAGGCAAGGCAGAGCATCACAGCTCATTCCTAAAGTTTATTTGTTCAAAGCTTTCACTATGAAAAATGTTATTTATTTAAAATAAAAACATTCTCTCATAAATATAAAAATAATGATTATCTAGACATTAACAATTAAAAGTGTTTGTATATTTTTATTTCTATTCATTTAAAAGTACATTATCAGTAGAATAAATGAAAAGTTTTTGATAAATCTAAGAGGATGGTGAATTCCAGTGATTTGGCTTTAATCCTGGAATAAAGAATTCACATACACAAGGAGAATACAAAGTGAACAGACCTCTAAGACATTGCCAGAAACACGAGACTTGTGATATCTAGGGAGACCAACATAAAAATAAAAATATAGAAATTATGGAAGCTCAGATGCTCACTATTATTAAGAGAAAGAGCAAATTAGAAAAGAACAAATGCATTAGATTGAACTTGATGATTATTAATAATATTTCAAAAATTAATCTAGAAACCTAAATATAGATGTGTATAAAATGTATAAATCATATTTACTAGTGATATACTATATATATTATATATGTATATATATTTTATTATATATATATATAATAAAAACAGGATAGGACATACATGTATTTCACCTATTCATTAAGGAGCCTACATCATTAATATTGCTGAAGCAATAAGATGAACAAGGACCCAGGGGCTTTAACTGTGGCTCAGTTATCAAGTGCTCATGCTTATGTAAGATCCCATGTTAAACATTTGGCAGTGCATAAAATTAAAAATAAAATCTTCCACTAAAGGAAAGTTAACTCTATAAGCAATGATTGATGACACATCTCAAGTACAAAAGGACACAGAAACAAATTTTTATGAAAACAAATTATCAATGAAGAAAAAATCATATGTTGAAGGAGATATCACTCAGGATCATGTTATTCCATTTTTTAAATGCAGGGACATTTGACCATCAAGAATAGAATTAGTTTATACTACCTTAGACAAAATTATAATCCATATCTTTATTCAAATATTAGTTTTCCCTCTCATTTTCTCTTTTCTTTTAATGATAATTTCATAATTCACCCTTCCACCCTCATCCCTTAAATTTCTGTCCTATCTCTTCCACAAATTTTATCTTCAGCTTCATGTTTCTGCTGTCACTCTGCCTCTTTTTTATCTCACTTTATTATAACATTGTGTTTTAAAAATATAATTGTATTATTGCCTTCACTTCTTTTTTCTCTCTAACTCCATCTAGGTATCCTTTGCCTCTTGCTTTTTTTCAGAATCTTGTCATTCTTTTAAATTGTTGTTAAAATTACACATGCCCATATATTATATACCATAATATATTATATATCACACAATGTATATTATATGTACATGAATGTGATGTGGAATATCCTTCTCTGTATATGTTTATCTTATTGGTTGTTGAATAAAGTACTTTGGACAATGAAGAAGCAGGATAGGTGGGACTAGAAATCAAGGAGGATTCTGGGAAATGTACTAAAAGGAAGTCTTGTGATACAGGCAGGAAGTGACATAGCAGGCAGACTCATATATAAGCAAGGGCAAGAAGGAAGTTGTTCCTTTTTCTCTTCCCCCTTCTCTCTGCTATGGAGCTGCCATTTGATCCCAGCAAGAGAAGAAGCCAGCAGCTCCTTAACTTATCAGATAAGTCTTTATGGTTGATACTTAAGACTGATTTAGCAAGTAAAAAATCCTAGTCAGTTGGCCAAGCATCATTTGTACCTGATATAAGACTCTGCATGTTACTTGGGACCTTAACATGGAGGAGGGGGGAAACTCATGCATCCTGGGGGAATGCACCCATGTGGTGGCAGGGCTCAGACAGCTTTAATGGAAAGACTTATTGTTACATGAATGTATATCACATACATAGTATAATCAATAATATATTGTGTTATATAATCCTAAATATAACAACAACCTGTTCATGCCATATAATGTTGCTTGTATGTGCTTACTTTCAGGGCTGAAATTTGGTGTTGTATAATCCAGTAGGTATTCTTTTTTAATGGTGAAGCCATTTCTCTTGCTCTCAGCATTCCTTAGTGACCTGTAGTACTTTGTGTAAGGTTGAGAACACAAGATTCCCCTCTATCAAACTGCTAAATCCAGTTAGTGATGCCTGTATTTTCTGGGGTTTAGAGGGACATTTCAAAAGGAAATTTATTCTGCATCAGCCCCATCCTGAGATCTGCTGGAGCACGTGAAGTGGCAGGATCTCCATGGCACAGGGTAAAAGCAGCATATACAAGAGGAGTCCTGGTGAGGGCCCAGCATTGATAGTACAGAAGAAACCAGAGGCCTTGAACCAGATGAATTATTCTTTGCATTGAACACTTGCAAGTAAAGATATACGGATCATGGAGCTTACTACATTACCCAATGTGTCTCTGCTTCCATGCCTAGACTGATTTTTTCTTTTTCTTTTTTTATAATCTCTTACATTTTGTTTCATTTTATTTGGGAGGGGTGATTGCATGGACAGAGGGCAAATATGAACGGAGAAGAAAATGAATGGAATTGAGATGCATGATGTGAAAGACAAAGAATAAATGAAAAGTAAAAAATATGTAAAATAGTTATGGGCAGTAAAGATAGAATCTCATGATAAACAACAGAGGGAAAATTTGTTTATTTCTAACTTAGCATTATCACTTGTGAAATAAAAGTGTCCTATATTTAGGATTATTTAGTCATATTGAAGTCTCAGTGTGTACATCGGCCATGCACCTGAGCTCACCTTCGTGTCATCCCAATCACTGAGAAGAAACATTGGCAATGAAAATATGCAGGTAAGCTACCTTTTCTGTCATAACTAGTGAAACCTTTGACACCAGCCCCAAGGTCTCTTGACTTCTGCCAGCTTCTATAAAGTTGTGACAAGCTAACTTGTTAGCTTCCATCCAGTATAAAATCCCAGACCCTTCACAGTTCTTGACATCTGTATGTAGTGAATAGTAAAGGGTGACTGAGCAAATGTGGTAAAGCATCACATGAGATATCTGGGTGGAGATTCTATAAGAGTGCCATAGCAATGTCTCATAAAAGGTATATCTTCTGAAATAGTCATGACAATAGGAAATATAACAACACTAGTAATCATTTTCATTTACATAAAAATAATGAAAAGAAATTTCTCTGTATTGACTACATACAAGTCCTTGAATATCAGCTTTAATCCAAACTTATAATGTATTATGCATTTCTTAGATGATCTATTCATCAATGAGCCAGTTCACTTATAAAGCACTACAGCTGTCTTTCTTACTTGGTCTAAAATATACAGAATTATGTAATAATTAACCTCTCATTATGCTTTCAAAAGTAATTATCATGCTGGCATTTGAAGAATAATAAGTATCTGGAGACTTACAGGTATTAATAACCAGCTAGGAATTTAACAATTTTTAAAATATCAGAAAAACATAAGAGATTTTTATTTTAAAGCAAGCTTCACAGAATATAAGCTAAAATTTCTCTTTTAAGAAGTTTTATTTTATACCTGAAAATAAATAATTTGAAAACTGGATATAGAAATATATCGCAAAAAGCTATAAATTAACTCTGTAAATCCACTTCATATCTCTTGAAATCCAAGCACTGTGAATACTTTAAATGTCATTTCCTGATTTAAATTATTGAGATAAATAAGCAAATATAAGACAAAAACAGGAGAAAGAAAACACTCTGATTTACATCCTAAAAATTAGATGATAAGTAGTTGAAATAATTGCTTGAATTTTTAAGGCATTATTTTAACAGTAAAATTATTTTCTACTTATAATATAGCAGGTGACCTCTAAGAAAGCTATTTTTGTTTTGTAAGGCTGATATTTAGCTTCTTTGCACATGTTTCTAAACTCAGTATACAATGTTTCTATGGTTGTTTCAAGGGGAAAAGAGAAAGAAATAAAACAAAATATAAGAACAGGCAGAAGAAAGGAGAGAATAAGGAAGGAATGCAGGAAAGAAAGAAGGAAGATAAGAAGAAAGGAAGGATGGAAGGAAGGAACAGCAGGCTATGAAATTGAACAATGTGGGTGAAAATATTACAACACAACTCTGGGGGCAGTGCTTCCCAAATTATATATCCTCAGACTTTCCAAAATAGCAAACATAGTTTCCAGATCAACTTCATATTTTCATTATTATTTTAAAAAGCAATTTACATGTCAACACTCAGTCTTGATGAGTGTAACAAAGCTGATGGGTAACAAACAGGAAGTTCTTCTCATCTCCACTGCCATCTGCTGTCCAAATAAAATTAGTTTGAATTTTGCTATTGTTTTTCACAGAATGGTGCCAGTTGAGAAATACCAATTTGTTACTATGTCTTAGTAAGTAATACTATATTACTAATGTATAAATATTCTGAACTGCAGTATATAAATATAAAATTTAAGAATATACTTGAATGTAGCAAAATTATAACTACCTTGGCACAATTAGTAATATTAAATACAAAAGAAACCATTTTAATCTCCCAAACCATGTTATAAAAGATGAGTAAGCATTGACTGAAACTACAGTTTACATTTAACATGTCTGATGTAAGAAATTTGATAAATACAATCACTTTTCACCCAATATTGTCTCCATTCTTAAAGAATTTAACAGGTTAATGACATTACAGAGGAATGTCCAAATCCCTTGGAAACATGGCTTTTCTCTTTCTCGTGCTAGGCCAGTGATAGGTGTAGATTTTAAGGCATGTAAAAGTAAAGGACAATAGTATTTTATAATTCATCAGATTGGGTTAATGTATAGATTATGTCCTTAATTTTAAGGATGATCTTAATATTAACCATGTTTTTTTTTTTTTCTAGAAATTTCCTCTTTTTGTCCCAAACTTTGTTGAAAGGTATTATGCTGTAGTTGGGATTCCATTGCTGTGATAAAAACCACGATTAAAAACAACTTGGGAGAGAAAAGGCTTTATTTATCTTAAGTGTTATATTTCATCAGCAGAAGAACTCAAAGCAGGAAATCAAAGGAGGAACCTAGAGCCACAATCGGAAGAAGAGACCACATAGGAGTGCTGCTTAGAAGTTTGCTCTATCTGTATTTCTCAATTTTAGTAGATACTTGAGCACCACTCCAAGGACTGGCACTGCCCACTGTGAGCTGTACTTATCCACAGAAATCATTAATTAAGGACAATACTTACTGATTTACTTACGGGCCATTCGCCAGTCAGATGGAATTAATCTCTTCAATTGCTTTCTTGACAATTGACCCTAGCTTATATTAATTTGGAAAAAAATCACACATATTGCTTGATTTGTCATGTGATTTACTTCATATTTATATTATTCCTCTCTAAACTATTGTGTCCTCCTGTTCTATACCCTCAGTCATATATTGTCATTGTTGGGTGGGTAGGAGTAATATTAATATAAGAAGCTGGTTGTTTTGGGATACTCATTATTTGCCTCAGTGTCTTTGTTCAAACAGTTAGGAAATGCAATTTTCTCTTCAAAAAGTTCTTTCTAAACAATTTATAGTGAAAAACCAGATGTCCTTTCATTTCTGTTCCCATGGCATGAGATACCTGAATTTGCCTTTCTCTTATTATGAATTGTCTTGGTTTGTCACTCTTACTTGAGAAAGAACATGAAATAAGGGATGCTTGCCTTATTTCTTTCCAGATTACAGATAATCTCTACTAGGCATGGTACATTCTGAAAACAATTATTTTAAAATTCCAGCTGATAGGGGAATGTATATATATATATTTCTCTTATTGGTTAATGAATTGATTGATCAGTAGAGCCAGGAAGATAGGTGGGGCTAAAAGACAAGGAGAATGCTAGATAGAGAGACAGCGAAGAGACACCATGTAGCCTAGGAAGGAGTTACAGGTCCATACTCTTCTCTTGTAAGATAAGACCACGCGATATACTTAGATTAATAGAAATGAGTTAATAAGTAAGAAAAAGCTAGACAGTAAGAAGCCCTAGCCATAATGCAACATTTTATAATTAATATAGCATCCATGTGTTTACTTGGGGCTGAAGGGCAGCAGGACTTAGAGGGACAGAAACTTTTGTCAACAATAGCTACTGATAATCAAATAATTTTTATCATTTTATCATTTTCTTATTTTTGCCATGAAAAAGAGCCACCCATACAAAAAAGGAAACATGGATAGCTTGTGAAGTATGTTTTAGCTTGAACTCTCTGTTACATATTATTTAGACTATCCTCAAATGCTTATACCATATTTATCTCTCAATTATACCCCAAGCATCTCTGTGGTTTATGATATGTAGGAATCTAGCCAGCTAGAATTATCCCAAATGTCAAGTAAATTGACATGTAAAGTCCAGGCAACAGGTGGCAGTGGAGTTCCTGTATGGAGGATCCAAGAGACCACTGGATGAAACTATAGAAATGAACTCATGGATATCTTGTTGACACAAGAATTTTTGAAGATGACATGACATGGAAAATGCAGACTGAGAGTGGGCAACTCAATAGATAAATTATTACCAGGGAAGTAGGTTGTTGTTTTTACATAAATATGTACATTGATAGATTACTAGACATATGCATAATTGCCTTGTTGTGGAGCTAGATTCAACTTCCTCAAAACAGCTTTCAGATGAGCAAAAATGCAGGAAAGAAACAGCAGACAGAAAACTTCCCCCTGAGACACTGAGCAGTAGGCAATGGTGAGAGACAGGATTACAAGGCATCAGTATTAGTACGGAGCTCTAATGTTTTGAAAACACTGATTCCCTCACAAGTTGCTGCTCTGTATATTAAAAATTGAAATTCAAAAAAATGTGTCTGAAAAACAAAAGCATTACTACTGATTAGAAATAGCATAAGAAGCCTCTGAAATGTTTTGCACTCAGCTAGAAATCTTCAGGAATAAGAAAACCATTCAGGGAGGAAAACAAAACTTAGAAGAAGAAAGTCAGATTAGTGTGACTTCAGAAATGAGTTCCAAGATTACTGAAGCACAGGGTATTAGCTTCATGACGAGAGCCATTAGCTCTCCATGGACAGACACTATTTCTGTGGAGCTTCATAGCACAGGGGTATGAAGGCTCTGGGATAAAGTATGGAATTAAGTGCCCCTTCACCAGTTTTTAACCTCATTTATACCAGTGAATTCCTATTACTACATCCATTGCTTTGACATGGTTTATTGGCTTGATATTTCATTCAGTGGGGTGCACTCTGTGATGACAGAAAAGGAACCCTGAGGCATAGGTTACCGATTCATTCCTTTTGACTGGCTGAATGTCCCATGAACGTGACTGCCTAAGTAACTACTCTGAGGAAGCCATTGTCTTTCTCTGCAACAGGGTGAACATAAATTACAAACTTCTAAAGTCGCCCTCTGTCTTTTTGTTTGGAGACAGGGTTTCTCTGTGCAGCTTTGGAGCCTGTCTTGGCACTCACTCTGTAGACCAGTCTAGCTTGGAACTCATATAGGTCCACCTGCCTCTGCCTCTGAAATACTGGGACCAAAGGCTTGTGCCACCACCGCCCAGCTCCCACCAATCTCTTTAAAGGGGAATGCTACTTCACAAGAATTTTTGGTAAATAATCCACAATGGTGATTGTTAAGAGGGCTTGGTCTTACATCTCAATGAGTTGATGTGCTTGGTGTATTCGGTTCCTAGTAATAGCATAAAAAGCAGAACAATGGGTCCTACTCGTGGCAAAACTGTCATCACAATGCTATGGTGAGAGAATACCCTAGGTTCTCTGGGGATCGTTGGCTTTAAATGTAGATACAGTGTCAATGAGAAAGACTATGTCCCGAAAACAAGAGATTAATAGTCAGGATCCCCATGATCCTCTGGCTTTCAAGGTTGTGTGCTTTCTGCCTTGCGCCATTTACATTTGTGCAGTTCATGTGAGTTGGACACAGGGTTGACAACACAGGTATCCTTACCTTTTAGGTACAGTCTTCCACAAATTGGAGAGAAATAAATACCTGTGGAAGTTTTGCATAAATATGGTACATTCTAATCAGAAGAACTCCACTGAAACTGTTAATTACTGAAGGAGGCAACTTTAGATGAGGAGAGTTTTAGGGTCCTTAGATTTCAACAATCAGGAATAAAAACTGTCAGGTTTTCCATTTAAGAGTATGGGAAGTTTGTGAGACAATAGTCAAAGGAGATGTCTAATGCCACAAGCTTGAAGCTGCTGCCTCTGCATGGATATTGATAATAGTTTTGTTGAACTGTGAAATGAAAACAATGAGGAAGGTGATAGGTTTGACAAGCAGCACATGATATGCTTTTTTTATATCGATAGTAATCTGAACTACGTTATCTTAAGCAAGGGAAGCTCTAATGGACAAAGACACAAAAAAATTAAATGTCCCAAAGTATTTTTGTTTTATTCTCTACATTTCTCCAGATGAACTAGTAATATTGAAGTACTCTTAAATGTTGCTTTTTAAAGAATTTTGAATCATCACAATTCCTTTTGAAGAATATTTCAAAACACTCTAATTGAACCAGGGAATGTCTTCTAATCCTGAAGTATCCCCCAACACATTTACCTGTGTTTAAAATTCAAAGCAGCACAAGACACATAATAATTTAATTAGTTATTTTTCTTATAAAGAAAAATATATTTTGTTTTTCTAATGAAAGCAATTATAGTAAACAGAACCCAATAAAAGAAACAAACAAAAATTCTTAGTACCTCCTTATTCTAACAGAAAACTATTTAAGAAAGACAAATATGAATCTCATTGGTATAGCACTTTCTTTAACTGTGCAAAGCTGTGTATTCATACTTCAGTACCACAAAAAATGTAAAAAAGGAACTTACAGGCAAAAAACAGTTGGTTCAGAGCATGGTTTAATATATTCAATGTGGATCATGAACATATCTCAAAAATTAAAAATTAATAGCTGTATGAAATAGCATTTCTCCTCTGTTCCACACATAGCCATTATGTTTCTCACTGATCATGGGTTTCACCATCTCAGGTAGAATTGCTTGGCCCATGAACTCGATGAGTCTGTACATCTCCATTTACAAAGTGCTGTGCTCACTTATAAGCACCATTGCATTTAGAGTTTTTGGATATTTGGCTTATTGTTCAATGACCAAAATGAAATATTTTAGTTATGGCAACATAGGTGGAGAAAGTAGCTTGTGTTAAGTGAATTAAGCTAGGAACACATCAACTATTAATATATGATTTTTTTACTGCTTCAATCTGAAAAATATTTAAAAGTAGAAAGAATAATAAGGGCCCCCAGAAGTTGAGGACAATGGAAAGGTATAGACGATTTTCAGTGAGTGAACAGTTACATGTAGACAAGAAAATTTCTGCTTACTCAAAAGAGCAAACATATCAAACTTTGTTCTTTTCATAGCCTCCCAAAACCCAAACTATACAGAGAATGGCTGTCTCTGAAACGGAAAATTTTGTTACTATCCTCATTTTATTTACATCTTCCATCAAACTTCGTCTTCTAATTTTCATTTCAGATCCTCAAATTACTGTTTTCTCATTAGTCTTATTATTTATTCCATATGCACATCTCTGTGCTTGGTCTATGCTTTTTGCTTATATACTATTGATATAGTCAAGACACTCTTTCGATGTTTACATTTATGAATAGTTGTGCATGCCACAGTTGGACACTATGTCTTCCCTACTCTCAATCTTATTATTCGTTTTATTATTATATTCAGAAAAGATCTCTCACTGTTTCTGGATTTTACAAACTCAGGTAGATTGATTGGCTAATGAACTCCAGGGTTCTGTATTTTTCCATCCTCCTATCACTGGAATTATGCAGACGAACCACTGTATTCATATTTTCTTTTTATTAAAAATAGTACTTTTCAAAATATATATTCTTATCAAATTTCCATTCTTCTACCTCTTCCAATATCTCCTCCCAACTACTCATCCAATTCCATGCCTTCTTTCTGTCTAGCTCTTTAGGAAATAGAGAATGTTTGTGCCCAAATATTTATGTAGATACTTGGTATCAGAACTCAGGCAGGTCTTCATGTGCACGTGATTGACATTTCACCAGCTGCCCCATATCTCCATACCTAATATATTTAATTACAATGATCTTGGTTTTGATTCTCATCTCTTAATCACTTCTGAAGGGCTCTCTAACAGGCCCAAACACTGCAAACTTGGTGCTATCAATTCTTGTCCTTTCCTCTCTTCTGTTAATCCTTTAGACTGCATCCCTAAAGCTACACAAGGTCTTTCTTTATTTGGCTACATCTTTATGCCTGACTAAAACTCCAAAGTCTAGCTACCCAAACATCAAGGTCAAGCAATCAAAGTTCATTTTTGGCTATACTGGCTAACACATCCAAACAGGAATTATCAAGTGACATTATCATAAACTTCCTATTTTCTCCTTAAAAACCACTGCTGAAGAAAACCTGATGCTGTCTCTATATGATCTAGAGGCAGCCCTTCTCCCTCCACTTGCTTGTCACCTTTCCCCTTGAGAGAGTAAGTCTCTTTTCTACCAAGACCCCAAAGTTTGTACAACTTGTATAACTCCATTCTAAATTATATATTTATGATGCATTTTATTTAATTATTTTACAATCATAAATATGAAACAATGTACACTTCTTTTAATCTACCATTTTCCTCGGGACATAATATATTTTAGATAATAGATATATTTGTTGAGTATTGAAATAAATGAATTCGTTTAGTTTTATAAATTATTTGATGTTAAATTATAATTTTATGTCTACTATATTCATATTTTATAGTTAATATTTGCTAAGAAATAATATAAACCAAATAAATGCCTATACAATGGAACTGAGGACAGCCTCTAGACCCTGTTTTAAAAATATTGTTTCTTGTTCTTATATGTTGCTTACAAGATATTCTGCTGAAAGGACTAGTGTGGCTGCAGTTTGATTTGAATAATTAAGGATTTAACATGAAGAGTTGTCATATATTGTTAAATAATGGTGGGCTTATCTCTCACACAAGATAAAGAATACAAATCCTTGTGATAATGCCCAGTAATGGTATAAAACAGAAAATAAGCTATTTCTAGCTTTTGTGGAGGACGTAGTAATGTGGAAATAGCATCACTTCCATTCTAGTAAGAAAGAGCAATTATAAAATCCTCATAATCATAAGTTTCCAACTGTGTATAAAACTGAGAGTATAGATAATCCTAGATTCTAAAATATAAGAGTAATCAATCACCTCCAGTAAAGATTTCCTTTTTTATTTTAAAAAAGCATTGAGGGTATATTTTTTATTATTACTGAAAACAGATTCTTGTCTCTTATAATTCACCCTTTACCACAAATTCTCCTCCTTCCATTATTCCCAGATTTCACCAGCTTCCTTTTATACCAAATCCACTATTCCTCTGTTTTCCTTTAGAAAACAGCAGTTCTAAGAGACAATAACCAAGCATGGCAAAATGAAATACAATTATGACAAGGCTTTCCAGCATGTTGGAGCTGGACAAGGCAAACCAATAGGAAGAAAAGAAGCCCAATATCAGGCAAAAGAGTCAACAACACACCCACTAATACATTAGGAATTTCACAAAAACACCAAGCCAACAGCCATAACATATATGAAGAGGACCTTGTGCAGATCCTTGCAGGCCCCATGCATGGTGCTTCAGTATCTATGACTGTATATGAGGCCTGCTTAGTTGATTTAGGGGAACAATTTCTCCTGGTGTCCTCTGTCCCCTCTGACTCCTACAATCTTTCATCCACAATTTCTGGGGGGTCCCAGAGATAGAGCAGGAAAGATCTGATGGAGAGCTCCAATTTAGACTCTCTCTGCATAATGTCTGTCTGTGTGTCTCTGCATTCCCTCCCATCTGCTGTCTGAAGAAGCCTCTCCATTGTATTTATTTATTTATTTATTTATTTATTTATTTATTTATTTATTTATTGACCAGTGGTGTTTTATTTTAGTCTGTGTATCTGGGATACCAAGTCTCTGGTTCCTTGTAATTCAGGCAGTGTAAGGCATGGGCTACCTCTCATGGAGTGGGTCTCAAGTTAATCCAGACATTGGTTGGCCACTTCCACAAGTGTTTTGTCACCTTTGTCCTAGGACAGCTTATAGATAGGATGTATTGCAGGTTGATGGTTTAAACCCTGGTTGGTGTTCAACTTTTTCTCTTTACATAGCTAACAGTGGACCTTATCATGCCAAAGAGACTAGAACATAGGGTTAAAGGCTCCATATAGGGACTAACTCACCCCCACTTTGTTATATGAGCTGTGTGGATAGTGTCCTCAGCACAATATCCAATATTGATAGTTTTGGGAGAGCCACCATATGTCCTGTCATAAGCTTAGGTTATTTACAGATTTCCACAGGACCTCCTTGGTCAACAAATCAAACAAATACAATCAAGTTCCACCACTGGAAGTCTCCCCTGGCTACAAAAGATGCCTGTTCAGACTCTGTATTCCCTATTACTAGACCTTCTCACTAGGATCACCCTCATAGTTTTAAAGTTTTCACTGCATGAAGTTTCCACACTACCTACAAATGCCCCCAATTCTAGCTGTCTCTCCTCATACTCTCTCCATCCATGCTTCTATCTATGCAACCTGATGTCTCTAGCTTCCATCCCCCCTACCCATAATCTACCTGCAAAATCTATTCTACTTCCCTTTTCAGGCAGAACTATGTGCCACCCCCACCCAAAACTTCCTCTATTTCTAACCTCTATGGTTCTGTGGATTATAGCTAAATTATCATTTACTTAATAGTTAATATCCATTCATAAGTGAATTCATACCATATATGTCTTACTTGATTACCTCACTCAGGATGATTTTTTTTCTAGTTGTATACATTTTCCCACAAATTTCATGAAGTCATATTTTTTTGATCAGGTAAGTAAGAATCCATTGTGTAAATGTATCATAATATCTTTATTTATTCTTTGGTTTAGGGGCATCTAGGTTGTGTAATGCTTCTGATTATTAGGAATGAAGCCACAATAAACTGGATATTGCGGTAGATCAATTCCCAATTTTCTGAAGGACTGACAACAGAAGAGCATATGAGGAAGACAGGCAATTTTATATCTAAAAATTATACAAAAGCCTTTAATACTTAAAAAAATAAATGTAAAACTGTATGAAAAACTGAACAGACATTTCATTAAGAAGACTATTTAGGGCATCGGTGGCACACACCTTTAATCCCAGCACTCAGGAGGCATAGGCAGGCGGATCTCTGTGAGTTCCAGGCCAGCCTGGTCTCCAGAGCGAATGCCAGGATAGGCTCCAAAGGTAGACAGAGAAACCCTGTCTCGAAAAACCAAAAAGAGAACAATATTTAATAACTATCAGGTTTGTGAAACATCACCAATCATCAGAAAATTTAAATGAAAATTACATTGATTAGGTCTAAAAAGTAAATATTTCCATTTGAGAGTAACTTGTAGTCTCTTTTATGAGTATCAGATCATTTCTTCAAAGAGCCATTACAGGAAATTATCATACTAGCATTGGACACAGAAAATAAGTAAGGTCTAAAAATTCTAATTAATATTATAGAAAAAATGCGAAGATTATACTTGGTGAAGATAATGTTAAAGTATATCATTGTGTTCCAACCCATGGAAGTGAAGTTCTCAAGAAAAGAATGACACTTGACCCAAGAACTAAGACAAATGAGTTTACAAAGCAGGCTGAGGGCTAAAGGAGGGATTTTTATAGATGATAAAGACAGAACATAGGTGTACAGATAGCTGAGAGCCTCAAAGGAAATGAAGCCTCAGAGAAAAATAATGAAATGTATGGCATTTATAGTTCACAATAAATTTCTGTACCAACTTCTTCTTATGTTAATATAGTCTCCATGTAAATTTTTATTATCTGGATATGCAATGTTTAAGTCAGAGTTGAACTCATAAGTACTCTATAACAAAAGTCTAACAAATTAACAATATATAATACATAAAACATTAAATAGTTCAAATTACAATGATTAAATATTTGTAATAATTATTTAAAACACCTTTACTATTAAAAAATCTTCATATAGACTATAATGTTCACCCAACTCCCCAGTGCACCATTAAAATCCATATGTAAAACATGTATGCTAAGACACCCTATCCCATAGACTACACATGAGGGCTAAAGCAAGCAGCACTTGGAAGAGTTATGCTATAAATAAAAGTACACACTTTCACCTTCAACAGGATTCCTCACATGATATGTGATTGTAATTTTTCAAAGAAGTAGCTTTTACCTTGACATTGTATACTTACCCGAAAACCTAACAAGCCATAATGCAGAAAAGAAAATATATATAGTAATTAGGACAACAATGATAATTACCTTGTTTTCTTTGACAATTATCTATATTACATATATTACATATAAAGTGTTCACTGCAAGAAAGACGAGCCTTATCATGAAAAAATGTGATGCCTGATCGATGAGACAAAGAGGGTCACAAGCGCAAATGGCCTCACCAAGGAAGAAGGAAGGCAGAGTCTGACAGACCGTGTATGTTGTCTGCATATCTTCAAAAGGACATTAATATATGTATCAGATCTTACAGAATGTGGCAAATAATTGAAAATAAGATCAAGTAAAAATAAGCATGCAAAAAATCTTTGAAAAATGTAATCATTAGATTTACATCACTTTTTAAATCACAAAACAATTAAATGCCTTTGGAATTTCTACAGAGTGCATTCTCAGCAAAATTTCTCTGTAAATTTTTCATAATCATGTAATACTCTTACTTTAAATTACTTAGCATTACTGACAAAATTGTTTTAAACAGTTAAAAATGTTAATATTGTTTAAAACTTAAAAAAACTTCCCCAAATCACAGTTTTCTAGTTTTAGAATGAGTTTATAACCAGGAAATAATTGTAACCTTTTAATCAGTGTATGGTTTGTTGAAGTGGTAAGAATTTTGTCTGATAAGTTAGTACTTCAAATTGACGAGAAAATTAAATTCTGATGATTAAGTCAGAATTAGAATGGCATGAATAAAAGGTGACATTTATATCCAAACAAAAAAGTATTGCTTACAATGTATTCTAATGTCTACTCAGTACCTTTCCTGTATAGAAAGCAGACAATTCTCCAACCAAGCATATAGTAACTACAGTGGATCTATTGCTTCTCAGTGTTGAATAAGGATAAGAGGTGTCTACTTTTCAGAAAGCCAAATCACTAGGGAAAAGTAGATTCTTTATTTTGTTTGCTTGTTTACTTCTTATTGATCCTTTGTGAATTTCATGGCATGCATCCCAGTCCCATTCTTTTCCCTGTCCCTTCATGTCTGCCCTCTGCCCTTCCAAACCCTCTGCTCCATAAAATAAAATGAAGTTTAAAAGAAAAAATTCTCATTGTGGAAAGTGTAGTGTCACAAGGTATACATTTTTTCCCATGTATTTTTACTGGTAAGTGTTCATTGCACTGAGTCATTGGTCTTGTTCGATACCTCTGTTTTCTGCTACATGACCAATACTTCACCCTCACTGGGTCTCCTCTTGGATATCCTATTGTTGCCTTGTGTCATGGAGTTCCAGCAAGAATGGTGTCTTCATGTGCTCCAACATAGCATAAATGGACTGAATGTTGTGGGGGGCGGCACCTCATAGCCCTAGTTCTAGGACTGGGTGGCAGGTTATTTGGTCAACCTTCCAAATATCATTCATCCTCACCACCAGGGCAAGCTCTTCAGCATTGACCCAGTTTGCTCACACAAAGCAGTAGGGTGCAAGGGACAATGACAGTTCTGCTCTCAGGCACAAAGTTCCAGCTCACCTGAACCCACAATACCAGGACCAACTATGATGTGTTTAATAGGTGAGGTGCATAGGTCACTGTCCCGAAGGCTGCAGCCGTTAAGAGACAGGAACAGATTTTCTGCTCTCATGCCCCCGAGACCTCACCAGCAGCCTGTCACAGGTGGCCAGGGCCCAGGCGAGGGAAGGCATCTTTCCTTTAACCATGTCATCACATGTAGACAAGAGTGGGGCAGGGTCATCTCTCCTTCAGGCTCTAATATAACAGAATCCATTTTATGGGCTATAGTCAGTTTTATCATATCATATTATCTATTAAAAATATTTTTCCTCATTTGTTATTAATCTCCAAACCATTAATAACAAATTAATAATTTGCCATTAATCTCCAAAGAATACCAAATAAATAAAAATTCAACATGGGTCATTTCTAGGAGTATTTGTTGTTTGTATTCATATGTATAATCTCATCTGTTCCATCATATCGTGATTCAAGTTATAAGTAGTAAGCATATGTAAGCATTGGATAGGGTAAAACAGCTGCTCAATACATTTAATTATATGCTAGTGTAAAAAATGATAGAAGTATAAAAAAGGAAGAAGCCAACACACATCAAATTTATATCAAACAAACCCTAGAATAGTTCATTTGTTTACTGTAAATGTTTATCCATAGCAGCTAAGTTGTTCTAGGTGGACTGTAATTGGAAGTTAAATAAAACTTGCTATGAACTTCAGTAGCTTTCAGTGTGAAGAGATGATTACACATGATCATTTAATATTATCTGACAATTTCTACAAGAGCATACAGTGTTTAGGAACAAAGTATAATTGAGAACCTCACACAAGAAGTATTTGTTGTAGTCCCATGATCCATCTCAAAATTTGATGAAGAAAATATGGGGGTTTTGGTGGTAGACTTTAAAGTATTTATTGTTTGTAATTATCATCTCCTTTATAGTTAGGAATTTGGATTCTCTGCCCACTTGTTTCTGCAAATTTCACCTATTTTATGTGTCTTTTTCTCTTCTCTTCTTTTCTTTTCTTTTTTAGCCACACTGTTGGCTCCACTAGTAGCCTTATGGTGCAACACTATACTGCACCACACTTTAATTTTCAAATGGATAGTCCCAATATGGGTACTAGATGAATATTACATTTTAGATTAATAAAATATCTCTAGTAAGATAGACATGTGCTTATGAGAAAGCTATTTCCAATTTTGTTTTGAACTCTGAAACTGAGATGTTATATTCCAGAATATTTTCTTTAATGTGGCCTAAACTAAAATTTACAGACATCTATGTGACTTGGCCATTTTTATGTAACATAAATGATTCTGTCATTTCAAAAACAGTTTCATGCATGTATCATTTCCATTTATCAAATTTTCATTGCAATAAAAACCTGCAGAAAATAAAAAGCAGTACAGATGTAACGTAAGAAGGAAGATAAGATCTAGGAGGAAGAGAGGGAGGTAGGAATGGGTTAAGCTATATTACTAATTTTTTAAAAATCATACTTCATACTGAAGTAAAATATTCATTACTTAGCTTTATTAACTCATTCCATTTGTACACAAAACCACACACACATTTATATGTGTGCATGGACACAAGCTATATTGATTGACAGAAGCAGCTGCAGAGTGAGACATCTTTGGTATCCATGGGGATAGCTTTTCAAAACCCTTTTATAAAACAGGTATTTTTAGGTAATTTAGGGTAACCACCCTTGCCCTTCTGTATGTTTTTATTAATATCTATATTACTAACAGTTCACTATAAAAGGTTAATGATGTATAAATGAATTTATTTTACATAATAACTTAAAAGGAAAAAGTCTTTATCTGTTCAATTTGCATGCAATACATTTATATAATTATTTTTACAATAATTTTGAATCATAATCACTTCATTTTGCAGATTTGAAACCTGTGGCTATGAAAAGCTGTGTTGTTAAATATACATATTCATACACATGTATGTATACATATTATATACATACATATGTATATATATATATATATAATATATGTTATGTGAATGTATAGTTGCCCATTGACACACTAAAATGCCAACATGAGCATACAGAAAAGCCTAAAAAAAGAAATGAATAAACATTAGAAGCCAAGAAGCAAAACTTAAGAGAAAAGGAAAACAAATGTATAGAAAGACTTCATATGGGCTGTCCTGTGTCAGAAAAGTTACTGTACAATAAGCAAAATAGAAACATGGAAAGAGAATGGGGTGATCCAGCAAAAGATCTGAACTTAGTGTTACTAATATGATGAAGTGGGTATTGTCAGTATCTAATGAGATGCTTGGAGAGTCATAACAGATGCACATTAGTGACAAAGATCACTTAATGTCTAAAGAGACTTGAGTCTAAGGAAATTCTTAATTTGGATATTCTATATCTACCTTTTGGTTAGTTTGGATATGGGTTTATCTTTCTTGTGTAGCAATATTTCTTTATAAATATTAATATGTTTCCTTATACATAATATTTTCATCTGTCTACCTAAGTATGTATTGTGTATCTTCCTATCTTACTATATCTACAAACACTTTATCACCTATCAACCATCTATATATAGCCGGGCATTGGTGGCACATGCCTATAATCCCAGCACTTGGGAGGCAGAGACAGACAAATCTCTTTGAGTTCAAGACCAGCCTGGTCTACAAGAGTTAGTTCCAGGACAGCCTCCTAAACCACAGAGAAACCCTGTCTTGAAAAACAAAACAAAACAAAAGAACCATCTATATAATGATCTACCACATATCCATCTATTTTCTATCAAGCATGTATTTTTCTGTCTCTCTGTCATCTATCTGTCTGCCTGTATGCATGTCTATCTAACATCTATCAAATTATGTATTAATATACCTAGTATATTGATTCTGACTCCTTGGAGAATCTTGGATAACAGGAAGTGCAAAAATAAGTAAATAAACAAATGGTATTGCTACAATGAGTATGTTCTCCTTGTGTTTATTCAATTTTTACTGTAGCAAAATATTAATAAATCTAAGGTTATGCACAAATAATGAAAGAAAAAGCAAATAAAAATAGATTTAAGTTTTTTTTGTATATTGTCTGTTAAGTGAGAATAATAAACAGCAAACACTGCTAATTCTCACACATGGGAAAATATATAATTTGACACTCTGGAAATAAAGGCTTAATGCTTTCTACAACATGTGAGATTTATATTTGAAACTGGTTATAGTCTTTTCAGCCACTTTGGGCTTTAAGGATTGTAAAACATAGTGTGATCAGAATTAATGAGGCCCAGTTGTCCAAAACATCCATAGCATGATGATATTCTTTTATGTGAAGTATGAAAACTCAAAACAACCTGTACTTTGCTAAGATTCGGTCTGGCAAGGAATTACCATGAGATACCTTTACGAGTTGTTTGAAAATTCCTTTCAAAAGGTCAGTTCCCCACAGGATTGATATTAGTAATTGGTTCCAAAGAAAACTACCTCTTCACAGTGTGCTCTTCACTCTGATCAGAGCTTAGAGTGCAAAAGAAAACAAAACAAAAAAGGGTTCTCAATAATCTTTGTTTCTAAAGCAGACATAGCTAGAATCAGCTTCAAGGACAAATGGATCCATATTGCTCAACTTCATTTTCCAAAACTCCATGGCAAGGCAGAGTTTTTACCTTGTGAAAATTATAGATTTCTTTTAAAGCTAAAATTGGCATTTTTAGAGCTTATTATTTGCTTCCCTCTGGCAGCTGCCATATTGCTGTGAACATTGCCGTATCTGTCATCAGGCCTGACATGCACTGTCGGAGGCCCGTCAGGAAATCTGGTCTCAGACTCTACCCTAATGCAGATTCAACAATCAGAAGAATTCTGCACTTCAATAAAACATTAAAAAACACCCTTGGCAGCATGAAGACTCAGTGAAAGGTTATGTGGCTGTGAGCCCTCTGTGGCAAGCTATAGGGAGCAAGTAGATTTCTCTAAGGGATTCTCTAGCTCCTGACTTGGTCAAAGACTGTGTAAGGATTTGTGAACATGCTTACTTGCTCGTGGCCAAACTTGTAAATGTACTTAAAACAAATTGCATAAAATTGGATGAAAGAATTCAACTCTTACAATCATTTGTTTTTAAAAATCATGTTTAAATTGAAAATCAATGTATTCTGATCACATTTTTCCTCCCCCATTTCATTTCACATAATCTTCCCCTCCTATGCATCCAACACCAAACCTTCTTACAATTAGACCAAAAAAGTTTGTAAGAAAAACACAATGAAAAAGCTCAGCAGACATATTCACTTTAAAAT
Source organism: Cricetulus griseus (assembly GCF_003668045.3). Classification (NCBI taxonomy): domain Eukaryota; kingdom Metazoa; phylum Chordata; class Mammalia; order Rodentia; family Cricetidae; genus Cricetulus; species Cricetulus griseus. The sequence continues at coordinate 145,455,314 of NW_023276807.1, read as the reverse complement.
ACAAAATTAAAAACCATAATATTCTATCAAAAGATCAGTAAAGTAAAAGAAAATGTCCAAATAACACAATATAAGACAAAATTCAACACCACCATTAGGTTTTGTTGACTATCTACTGCTGGGCATGAAGCCTTTCCTTCAGTGTGCTTTATATACCACTTGAGCCTCCATTAGAAATACTAATTTTTTCCTTTGTAAGTACTTGTTAATTAGAGATTTCATAAGAGATCACTTTGCTCTCTCAGCACTGGGAACCTGTCTCACTTTTGCCAGCATAGGCCCTGTGCATGCTACCACAGTCTCTGTAAGTTCATGTCCATGTGTCTCGCTGTTTCTAGAAGACATCCTTTCATTGGTGTAATCCATTGTCTCTGGTTCTTACAATATTTCTGCCCCCTCTTCCTTGTATCTCCTCTAGCTCTGATGGAAGGGATTCAATGACAACATCCCATTTTGAACTGAGTGTGGCAAAGAGTCTCACTTCCTACAGAATGCTAGTTGTGAATCTCTTTATTAGTTCCCATGTACTGTGAGAATGCAGGAGGAAGTTTCTTTAATCATGATGGCTGAATGAGACACTGATCATGGCTAGAGCAGAATGTCAGCAAGTATGATTTTTTTGTTATGCTCCTTTAGAAGAACAATAATATTCGATTTGCCTTGAGGTTCATGGCCCATGTAATCTCAGGATTTTGGACATCCAGGCTATGTCAGACAATGGTTCTATCTCATGTTGTGGGCCTCTAAAATCTAACCAGATATTGTTTTGTTAATTCCTTGCTAACATTTTCTCAAGAGGTATTCCAGAGGAGGAAGAAACTACAATACATTGTTTTTGCTGGTTAATATACTTTAAAATATATGAATCATTATGCCAATATCTTGTGCTGTGTTATATGCCAAAAATTTCTGTGAAGTTGCAATATGTGTAGAAAATAAAAATAACACTGAAATTGAAGGAAAAGAACCTGATGCTGAAGGAGGACTAAATGAGAAGAAAAAGTGACTCTGTACTTAAAATTAAGTGAACTAGGTTTTGTGGTGTTTTTAGGTGGCAGCAGCATTGATATCCCTGAATAATGTGAATAAAAACATACACTAAAATTGTTTCTGAGACTTAAACTGTTATATCTAGTTATTTGTATAGTATTGTAAGGAAATGGCGGGACTATTTTAAGAGGTTAGTGGAAGACTATCTCACAGATGTTCCCAACTATTAGCTATGTGCTACAATAATTTGGCATTATGCACTTTAAAATTAAAATAGGTAAATATAAAATATAAATACTGTCCTTCACAGTCATTCAGCCAACAATATGCAAGAAATGGACCCCATAGACTCACAAGAAATTATTCAGAAAGATTTCTGTGTGCTGTTCATGAATTTTCTAAAGAGATAAACAATACTGAAAATAGCATATGTTGGCCTCTATGTATATTGGAATATGATTGTTTCCTTGGTTGATCCTAGGTTGATTTCTATTGCTTTACTTCCACATTCAACTTATGATGATAATATGTCTGAACATGAAATTTCCCTCTGGGTTGGGAATATGCTGATAACATAAATCAAGTAGCTTAATTATCTGAGTACAGAGTTTCTCATTGAATATTCCTAGAATATAATTCCTTGCCATTCTAGGTAAACATATAATATAATTTTTAATAGAAATTACTTATTGTCCTGGTTTGCTTCTCCATTGCTGTAACAAAACACTCACCAGTAGCACAGCAACTTGGGGAGGGAAAGGTTCATTTTAGCTATCTGATTAGAGCTCATCATCAAGGGAAGGGCAACTGAAGCAGAGATTCCTTATGAATGCTGCTACTCTGAGCAGTGGCCTCATGCCTCTAGTCCCAGCATGGGAGAGGCAGAAGCAGGGGATCTTTGTGAGTTTGAGGACAGCCTGGTCTGCAGAGTGAGCTCCAGGACAGCCATGACTATTTCACAGAGAAACACTGCCTTGAAAAAAACCAACCAACCAACCAACCAACCAAGAATGCTGCTTAGTGGCTTGTTTCTTCCTAGACATGGGCAGCCAGTTCTCTTACATGGCACAGGACTACCTCCAACAGAAGGCTGGCACCACTTCCACCACTTGAACAATCACACCACAGTCATGTCTGCAGGCCTATCTGGAGGCAATCCATCAGTTGAGTAGTTTTATCGATTTTCATCCATTGTGGCTTTCTTTAATGACTTCTGTCTGCTGCAAAATGTTTTTGATAAACAGTGAGATACAAATTAGTCTGTAGGTATAAAGATATATATATATATCTTTATATAAATATATATGATATATTTATACAAATGGTTGTGATCATTCAGTAGAGTTTGTATTGTTTTCAGTGATGAGCCTTTTATTAGTGTTCCACTCCCAGAAGTCAAAGCAGTGTTTTTTGTATTGTTTTATTTTGTCTGGTTTGTTTGTTTGTTTTTAATATTGTGCATTCTGTAACATGAATGATCCAGACACTGAATCTTTCTTTTCACTGCAAGTTACTGCAAGAGACATATCCTGCTTTGCTTTCTTGTTAGTTTTGGTTTGCTGTTTTATATTTTTTAAAAAAAGCTTTACTAAGAGCAAAAGTAAATTATAAAAGTTAGATTCATAAGAAAGAGAAGAAAGAATAAATGGTACTCTCAAATTTCACTTCATTCATACTTCTTTATTCATAAGCTAGGTCCTTTTCCATCTTCAGAACATGGATCTTAGGAAACTTCAGCTTTCTCAACCTAAAATCTTTTGAGCTGTGACTGTGCTACTCACCCTCTCTAGATATAGACCCCCATCTTCATTTCACTATTTTGTTCTGGGTAGCATCTGTAGCTCTGTTTCCTAATGCCTCAGAGTTAGTACATGGAAAGGGAGATAACTCTGCATAACTCTTACTTTCGTCACAAACTCTGCTCTCTCTCAAGCCACTGCCTCATTCATTCTAGAGATACCTGTGGAAATGGCTGAGAGAGACCAAGCAAATAATGAATTCTTAATCAAAATCAATTAGCATTTATGCAATTTGAGATACTTTTGTGAGGAACCTTGACAACGGGTGTCAGGTAAAATAAGGATTCATGCATTACATTGAAGACTAAATAGTGAGGTGGTTAAAACCAAATTAAGGCAAGCTAATACTGTCATTACCATGACATTTTTAATTTAAGCATATAATATTGTACACTAATATGCACATCCCAAGATAAGCGATACACAATAGTTAAAAAAAAAAAAACACCTAAAATGGACCTTTGAGATGGTTAAGCTTTTCTAGAAAAGATAATTACAAATTCTCATATAATTGTTTGCTAGTTTTAAGACTACAAAGAGCCCTGACAAGATGTCCTTGTCTAGTAAATGCTTTTGTCTCCAAGCCTGAGTAACTTAGTACAATTCCTGGGCTCTGTATGATTAAAAGAGATAAGGGATTTCCACTGGTTTCCTCTGGTCTCCTTATAAGTGTCATAGCATACATGTTCCCACCCAATACACAAATACATTAAGAGTCATTTTAAAAACTAAAGAAACACTGAATGGTGCCCATTACTAGCAAATTAGTATAGAAGTAAATAAGATAAATTATATTACTTGCTTGCGAATACAATCATTATTTATATAAATTAAATTATTTGTAAGTTTCAATGTCACTATCTGTCAACCCAGAAATAAAAAATTGTTTTACACTTACCATATAATTGAAAATATTTTAACAAGTCTCTTACTTTACCACAAAATTGATTAGAATTAGCCATGACATATAATAAGGATTTCAGGTAGAAGGAAAGTACAATATATTGAAGATGTTTTTTTTTTTTTTTCAGATACTATGCTGTTTTATCCAGATGAAAAATAATGCGAAAATAATTTTAAGAAGCTTTTTTTTGGTGGAATAGTTGGTTGGTTGGCAAGACTGAATCAAATGCTTATATCTATACTTATACATATGGATATTATTTTTTATTCCCTCTTTATTTTTGAGGTAAAGTGAAAAGATAAGAAAATCCATGTGGTGAGGGCAAAGCCCTAGCTTTGCTGAGAGGGAAAGTATGCAAAGCCATGATATGTCACTCCATGGCAGTGGGATTTTGTATGTTTTAAAAGCCCAATACAATGGATATCCTTTTTGATTAGTAAAAATAGTTCTGTTCTTGTTAGAATCCTTAGAGTTTGTTCAACATTTCCATCGTCATTGGCACAAGTCTGAATTCAGTTGCTTTTTGGCTTAAAATGAAGTAATAGTTTATCAATTTTCATATGGTTTCTTAAGGTATTGTAGGTCCACTTTGTAAACAAAATAATATTAAAATATAAGTCCAAAGACCTGATGATAATTTCTTTTGTAAAAATAAACTATCTGTAGCAACAAACTAAGTAAATATAGTTATCAAAATAATAATCAGAAAAAGAAGACAAATATTTAATATTCTGCCAGTTAGGTAATTTCATGGGTTTCTTGTGCTTTTAAGTATTATATTGGCAAAAATGCTGATGAATCTTGTTTTAAATTATTGTCTTGGAATGTATTGTACAGTTGTACACAAAATTAGACAACATTGAATTTTTATAATGTATTTTGGGTATTGATATTTTATGTGTATATATACTGACCACAGAGATCTGTAAGGGTATTTTGATTTTTGAGATTTCATTGGTTTCGATACAAACCTCCAAGATCCACAACATTCATTTGGTCTGCTGAGGTCACCTATGGACTTGGAAATCCAAGCCAACCAATGCAGACATAAAACTCAAGCTCTTATTGTGCTACTGACTTAAGAACCTTGTGATCTTTGCTGGCAACTACAAAACTGTAGAAACTAATTTGTGAGATTGCAAAGAGTATACAGTCATGACCTTCATGCTTACTAACATAGTTATGAGTAGAATTTTATACTATCTTTAATGAAAACAAAAATATTCAATATCATTTAAAATGAATCAATAACATTAACTAAACAAATTTAAATTATAGAAGCATATGAGACAATTTTAAAGATGCTTATTTAAGGTTATCTCATTTAAAAATCATACACCAAATATTAAACAACAGTGGAAAACATTTCAAAAATATGTTTATTGATTTACAAAGGAATATCTCTTACTCTGGTTCACCCATCTAGTCAAGATGGATAGGGTAGTCAGGTTATATTCATTTATGATGGTTTGATTGCAGATAAAGGGAGGCTTTAGGAGGAGAGGTGCTCTTTGTTTTGGTAGAGAAAAGTGGAACCCAAGTTTATGGTTGTTCCAGGAATATATTATTAAATAGGTGACGTGACCACTTGAGTCTGAAAATTATTAACAAGGGCCATTCATAATGCAGCCTTAGAAGTCATTCTTGGAGCTTCAGTTTATTTTATAGTTCACAGGAGGAAAATTACATAAATCTTTCCTTATCTTCTTGGAAATCTCATACAAATAAATATTGTAAAAGAGGAGATGGTGAGACAATAACGCTTCATTCTGAGAGGTTCACAACAGAACAAACCGTGAAATTCTCCCTTCAGAGATTGAACACAATAGCTATGGTCTCTTCTCACACTGGGACATTTGAAAAATATTGTCAAGTGCCTAAGAGTTACAAGACAAATTGACTGTTATCTGCTGGAGACAGATGGGCCAATTTTGTTCCCCATAACAAAATGCTAAATTAAACATGTATAACTAAAATTATTGCCTCATCCATTTACATTTTTTCTATTTAAGGTATCAACATTTTTCTTTTATAAAGCTATCAATTATATCTAAAAATGTACTAAGTTTTTTGTTTGAGACTTGAAAACTGCATTGATTTTATTCACTGAAGAACTGAAAAGCATGATGTTATTAACATATACAGGAAAAAAGTCCAAACAAACATCAAAAAAGGAGATGATAGGATTATTGTAGATCAAGATTGGATAATGAAAATGTTATTCCCAAGGTGACCAATTTTTACTTTTTTCCTTTATTTTGGACAAGACAGCTAGGACCAGGAATGCAGCCTCTAAATGACCAAGGACTTGAGAGAGACAGGTCAACCACTAATTGAAAAATATTTTCATAATAGGTACACTGTACATATTCCATACTTTTTCACACTTAAAATATGTCATATAGTATCTACAGTTCAGAAATATATCTCATGTTCAAGGAAGGGAGCTAAGGATAAAAGAGTTTTTAATTTCTTTCTTCTTGTAGTTTTACACATTAAATGTTAGTCATGCATAACTTTACTTATCATTTCATAACATTGTCAAGTTTTTGGACAAGGAATCTATTTGGCTTGAGAATTGGCTTAGTTCTGTCTGACTGGTAGTCTGGTGCTGTCTAGTCAAACATATTTTTAAAAGCTGTTTCATCGTGCTCTCCACAATAGAGCAAAACCCTAGGGAGCAGTCAAAGCATTGCCTGAGGTGATATCATATGTTTGCACTTATAATTGTAAAAATGGAAGTGCAGTTGCACAACATATACTTGTATTGGAACAGATCTGATGACCACTATTTGCTGAAGAGTAAGGGAGAAAGGGATGTTTTTTTGAGTCAATTTTGCTAAGTGATGCTTGCTGGAGGCAGTATGGAATATTACTACAGAAAAAAGATAGTAGTACTGCAGTCAAAATTGAGATAGTAAAAGTGCTAAATACCAAGGAGATGGGGATGGAATGGAAATAAAATATTGAGTAGCCTAGGACATATAGTAAAGCATCACTAATCTGCCTGTGTCTGTTGATCATTATCCACAAGACAAGTCCTTCTAGAAGATAGCTTTCAGACAAAAGACACTAAACAACCAGGTTATTCCTTCTCTTCTTCAATTCTCTTCTCTCTTCTTCTTCTTCTTCTTCTTCTTCTTCTTCTTCTTCTTCTTCTTCTTCTTCTTCTTCTTCTTCTTCTTCTTCTTCTTCTTTTTTTTTTCTTTTTCTCCTCCTCATCCATCTCTCTCTCTGTATCTTTTTTCCTCTTATTCTTCCTCATCTAGGAGAACATATATCCAAAATCTATTAGTACTAGGAGTGATCCAGGATTGGAATAAAAAAAAGTGACAATTCTGCAAGGTGACAAAATATAAGGATCCATCTTAAACCTGAAGGTAGTAATTGGCTTATGGGGAGCCCTTATTCCTTTTTGTACTGAATCACATTTCAAGTAACTCCTCTCTCTGTATAATTCTACCTCTCCACTCATTTCCAATTCGTTGTGCTAAGGTCACACCATAATATGTCTTCAGGCAATAACATTCCTGCATGCAATTATTCACGTTTTCTGAGAATTTTGAGCTAATACAGTTAATAAGTACTTCCTCTATCTGTCCACGTGAACATGTATATATTGAAAATAAGGTTTTTACTACTGGTAGTAGGCTAATGTCTAATAGCTCCTGACATGCCAAATATTATTTCAAATATTTAAAAAGACTCCAAATAATCAATGACACATGGGGAAGGGCCCAGGACCAGCACAGGAAGATTTGGTGGACTTTGCAGAGCCCCCTTTGAGGGCCATACCCTGCCTGGGGAGTGGTGGGTGGATGGGGTGGGGGGGGCTGGGGGTGGGGGAGGAGGGTTGGGGGTGAGGGGAGGGAGAGGGAGAAGGGACTTGAAACAAGCTTGTTCCCTAACTAGAACTAATAAATAAATTTTAAAAAAGTATACTTTCCACATTTTGTCTACAAACCAAAATAAAATTTGATCATATCTAAAAAAATAAATTAAAAAAAATTAAAAAAGATACTCTTTTCACTTATATTAGCTCTTTTTAGTTCTTCTAGAATTATTTAGATTGATATTTTATTTTATATAATTCTATATCTAAAGAATGTATGACCATTAATTTTGTGACTTGTCTTAGGCAATGCTTGGCACAGTGATCATTCTTCTGTGGTATTTCTTCTTTTCCAGGCTCTGGACATCCTGTAGTTCTACATTCCTAGTGGGGGCTCCATAGTGGTTCAGGGGATTCTCTTAAAGGTCACTGACCCTTCTGCTTCATGATTTGGTAATAGCATCTGTTCTTTAAAGTATTTCAATATCTGGGGAAAGATATCCTCGGTGAGAATATGACATGCAAATCACTACATCAAAACTCTTATCAAGTGAAAATAATCAAAAATGGTAACACAGTTTGACTGAAGGTACTATGATAATTTTTTATACTTGTAGTTCTGTAGTTTGTATTTACAAAGAACCACTTGCTATATCAAGTTGGTAACAGTAATAGCAAAAGGAAATGTAATGCTGGCCTTTTGATAGTCATAATATAATACTAAGCAACTGAACTATCTGGTGACTATGTTTATTAAATACAATGCATTCCTTCTCTGACCCATCACGTTTGTGGCCCATCACTGCTCCCCATAAAGAATTCCTAGTTACACACATGTAACCAAGTTTGAGGACATTTCTTACTTTCCTTCCTTTTATTTTATCAAGATTCCAATTTGGAATGAGAGAGATTAAGCCTACCTAAACTCTCATGAGGCCTATTTAGGACTCAAAGAAGTGGCCTGGGGCAGCATATAACAAAATCACTACAAGATCTGTGCATGCAAAGCTCCCAAATCAAAATGTATTATTAAACTTAAGTAGAAGAACACAAGAAGAATGATAATTATCTCAGTAGAGGTAGCAAGCTGGACAGGTATTGGGGCCAATAGAGTTTGCGCTGCTTCATCTTGACTTAAAGTCAGAGAGTCCAAACCCACTATTGTTCTTTCAAAGTTAAACAACAGGATATTTGGCCTAGGAAAAAATTAATAGATGCCTTATTTTAACAATAGGATATTTACCCTAATGTGTGACTATTGTCTATTTTGCTTTGACAACAGGATATTTGGTTTAAGTTTTTGGGTATTGAGAAAGTAACTATGCTTGTTTGTTATTTATATCTTGGTAAGGAAGTCTCTTTGCCTATCCTGATTTTTGATTGGGGCATATAAAAACTGTGTGTAATAAACTTGGGACTTTTTTCCCAGTGTTTACTGAAGTGCCCTTCTGACTCTTTTGTCTTATCTCTTGTCTATTTCTTTCCTTTCAGTTACAGAAAGGACAAATCGGTCAGACCAACAAAAGTCCTCAAATTGGGCCACAGCAGACAGGCAAAAAGATTCCCAAGGTAGGATTTCCACCCTTTCTAGGCTTCAGATATCCCATAAGCATAGATAATTGTTTGGGTATGAAAATTAGTCAAATGAGAGCCATAAGCAATGCTGAGTTGTATCTTGAAAGATAAAGCAGACAGTTTTCTGTGCATAGATGGAAATATGATACTGAACAGAGCTTCTTTTATCTGACTGTCATGGAACAGATCTCATCATGCCCACTCTCCACAGAGATGTCAGAATCTTCTGAAAGGAAGATTAATAATGATGGTAAAAAGAAACAATATTACTACTGATGCTGAAAGTGTTACTAATACTGCAAATTTTTTGCTATTACTTTTTATTTGAATTAGAAACAAGATTGTTTTACATGTCAATCCCAATTCCCACTCCCTCCCCTCCTCCCCTACCACCCTCCCACAACTAAAACACTAGCTACCACATAACCTTTCTGCTCTCCAGGGAAGGTGAGGCCTTCCATAGGGGGTCATCAGAATCTATCATGTCCTTTGGGATAGGGCCTAGGCCTACCCCCATGTGACTTGGTTGGACTCCCAAAGTCCACATCTATGCTAGGGATAAGTACTGAACTACTACAGGAGGTCCTGTAGATTAATGAGGTCACCTCACTGAAACCCACATTCCAAATCCCATGCAATGTATATGTCTATTAATAGAACACACGCTAAATTTGATACAGTTGACTGTGGATATATCGCTGCTTTTTCATCTTATAGACTACATTCTCAAAGCAAGATTTCTCCTCCATGTTCTCCTCACCCCTCCTCTTCTCCCCTTCTCATTCTCCTAGCTCCCTCTCCCTTCCTCTCTTGCTCCCAATTTGCTCAAGAGATCTTGTCCCTTTCCCCTTCTCCTGGGGACCATGTATGTCTCTCTTAGGGTCCCCCTTGTTTACTATCTTCTCTGGCAGTGTGGATTGTAGGCTGGTATTCCTTTACTCTATGTCTAAAATCCACACATGAGTGAGTACATGCCACGTTTGTCTTTTTGTGATTGGGTTACCTTGCTCAGAATGGTTACTTCTAGTTCCATCCATTTTCCTGTTCAAAGATGTTCATAGCAGCACTATTTATAATAGCCAGAACCTGGAAGCAACTGAGATGCCCCTCAACTGAAGAATCAATAGAGAAAATGTGGTACATCTACACAATGGAGTACTACTCAGCAGAATAATACTGCAAATTAAGCCACAAACAACCATAGGAACCTGGAAGTTGTTTTCCAGATGCATGCAGAGCTAGCAGTGCTGTGATGTATTGGAAGATACCTTTTTAGTTCAGGGGATATAAATTCTCCTTTCATTTTGTATTTAATACATATTGACTGAACACCTAGAATTTACCAAGCATTTTGTAGATGATTTGTTATGTTTTTAATTTTTCATTATACTTTTGCCTAGATTCATACGAGAATAACACCAAGGAACCACAGGAAAAAAACTTTTGAGTATGAGTAATATTAAAGCAAGTCAATTATATAGAATGTTAATCAATAAAAATTCCTTTACCTTCTTACAGAATTCTTCTAATATACAGCTGTTTACCATGTTCAGTTATTTTGTCTCCTATAGGGTTTGAAACCTACTCAACAACAGGGTGTCTAGCACATCCTTTGTTATTATCTCTTGCTTAGCAGAGGGTAGAAATTAAAATTCATCAAGAAGTACTTATTTATGAAAACAAACAAGAACAGATTCTGCCATTGTAAAATGCTGGAATATTCCTAGTGTTAATTTGCAATAATGAACCAAGTTGGCAGAGCTATCTGATTGTATATTGTAGTGATTTGGTACAAAAGTCCTCATTTTAACTATGTAGAGAATTATGCATGACTCATTCATATGTAATAGTTTTGTATGATCCACAGCTGATCCATTCACAGTGATTACTCTCTAGTTTAATCAAATTGGAAAAACAGATGGTTTCCAATTTCCTTCATTAATAACCCATTTTAAACTGTTGACTCATATATACATAATATTTTTCTATCTTTTGTTCTGGTTACTTCTGTAATTACCCCACATTTTTGTTTATTGTTTAGTGAACTTTAGTAAGATAGAAAAAATGTTCCCATTGTTTATAATAGCAAGTTTCAATAAGTAAGTAAATAAATAAATACCTTTACAGTGTTGTTGGGGCCTTCATTACCCTGCTAACTAAAACCATGAAGACAAAAATTATTCCATTAGAGGCCATCTCTCAGCTCTGAGGTTTTTTTGCTTGGGATGGTTTTTGCTTGTGTTTTATTATAAAGAGCTCTCGGTTGAAAGCAGACTCCTGGAGAGAAAAATGCATACCTGCATTCCTCCTCTTTTTCTTTAGTTTTCGGCAGCAAACACAAGAGGAGTTCAAGAGCTGTTGTTTGTTCACACTCAATCCAAATTATTTTTAGCAGTGCAGTGAAGTGGAGGCTTAAGAGTGAGGTATGACCCTCCCCAGTTGTTAGTGTCAGAAGTTTTGTAAGGAATAAGGAGCCTGCCATACCACCTTGTGAACATTTTGAGAAGTCTTTTGTGTAAAGGGGGTGTTACTCACATTTGAACACAGCTGCTTCTATACGTGTATTCCCAAGAGAATTTATATTATGGAAAATAATGTAGGAACCCCCACTAGTAGCTATCCAAAGAAATTGTGATGCATTTAGCTATTTGATTTCTAACACATTGTTATTTTCAATATTTTTCTCTATTGTTTGAGCCCATGTGTTTATACCTAGGAAGTTTGAAAAGTGTAATAGGCTGCTAGCATGAGGTGAATATCAGGGTTTAGGAATTAATTAGTTTTACTTTGCAAGTATGACTATTAATATAGTATATTAGTCATATACTATATTGAGTAACTAATTCAGTACCTTTTTACCTTAATTTAAGGTATACATTTGAGTCACTTTTGTAAATCTCTTTATTAAAACAGTAGAAGGGCTCTACAGAAGATTCTAGCATTGGCTATTCTTTTATAGTTTTTTTTTTTTTTTTTGAAAATCAATACATCCCAGCCACAGTTTCTCCTCCCTCCAACCTTCCCAGATCCCATCCCCCAGGACCTTCTCTCTTCCCCAGATCCACTTCTTCTTTGTTTCTTCTTCAGAAAAGAGCAGGCCTCCAAGAGGACAAACAGGACAAAAAAGGATATTAAGCAAAGACAAATTCTTCAAGTATCTAACATTTTTAATAAAAATGTATAAAGGGCCAGAGGGCTCAGCATTAAGAGTACTGACTGTTCTCCCAGAGTTGCTGAGTTCAATTCTCAGCAACCACGTGGTGGTTCACAACCATCCATAGTGGGATCTGATATCTTCTTCTGGCATATACGCAGATAGAACATTCATATACATAAAATACATGAGTGAATATGAAAAGTGAAAAGTGTGGGTGATACAACAGTCTGTGTATAATTACAATTCTCTCAGAAAAAGCCATTGCTTGTCAAGTATGGAGATGATTTGGCACACATCTTCCATAAAAGTCCTTTTATTGCTTGTCCATGAGCAGAACTTGATAACTAATAGTTGCTATTCTAGCATGCAATTTTTTACTTAAAAATTTCATTTTTTCATTTTATGTACCAACCCCAGTTCCCCCTTCCTTCCCCTTCTTCTGCCCTCCTCCTTTCCTTCCACCCCCTCATGCACTCCTTGGAGTGCATAAGGACTTCCTTGGCGAGTCTACAAAGATGGTATACCAAGTTGAGGCAGGATCAAGCCACTACCCCCTGTATCAAGGCTGAACAAGGTATCTCACTATAGGAAATGGGCTCCAGAATGCCAATTCATGCACCTGGGATAAATCCTAGTACTACTACCAAGGAACCCCACAACAGATTAAGCTGTGTAACTGTCACCCACATTCAGAGTGTCAGTTAGGTCCCATTCAGGTTCCCCAGCTGTCAGTCCATAGTCAGTGATCTCACACTAGCTCGGGTCAGCTGTCTCTGTGGTTTTCCCCATCATGATCTTGACCCCCTTTGCTCATATTATCCTCCCCCTCTGTTCAACTGAGCTCCAGGAGCTCAACCTAGTGCTTGGCTGTGGGTTACTTCATCTGCCTCTATCATTTACTGGATGTAGGTTCTATAATGACAATTAGGATAGTCACTAATATGATAATTGTTCTCAGAATTGACTTCAAAAGTAAAACTACAGGGAAATAGTGCCTTGGGATGAGAGCAGGGAAATGTTCTCTGATACAACCTCAGAAAGCTCTATAGTTGTTTAGCTACAAAGATGTATAATCACCAAATTGATGGACTAAAGAGGAAAATTCAGAGTAACTGATGTAAAGCAACTATTGTGTCCCTGGGTGAGTTTCAAAAAGTTTTTACTGGTGGTGTAAAAAAATGGTGTGGTTTTTCTCAGCAAAAGACTCACCTATGTGTTTTATGGAACTAAATATTAGAGACTGGTTAAACACTAAGAGATATAAAAAGAAGTCTGAATATTTTATGTTTTCCATATATATGTCTATATAGCATTACTCAGTGCCAATTAGGAATCCCTAGTAAAAACATCAGTAAAATGTAGATATTGACAATATTGATCTACATTTATTAAATATACTAATCAAGTCATGAAAATTTGGTGATAAAGTATGTTGATTTTTCTTTTCAGACATACATTATCTTTTTGTTTCCAAAGCAATTTTGATTAAGAATTAAAATTATAATTATTAGTGAATGCCTGTAGATCATCACTTCGGTGATGGAATCTGGAAAAATTATGGAAGGATATAAAATGAAATGTCTATAAATCAAATACAAATACAAATGAAAACTCCTCTCTTCCTAGAGGTTCAGATAAAACCATATGGGATTAGACCTGAATAAACATATTAAACTATATGTTAATATAGTTTATAAAAACTATATTTCATAAAAACTATATTATTACAATGCTTACTCAAGGTAATAAGTATAATAGATTTATTGGATATTTGTTGCACTGCTTAAATATCCCAACATTACTTGAAATATTTAATAGGTTTTCATACTAACATGATTTATCTTTGTATTCTATTTTTTAGACAGTGATGGGGATCTTGCCTTCCATTTGCCTTTTATTTTGCCACTGGGGCTGACTGTTTCTAATCTTGTCTAAGAGAATATTCAGATCTTTTTTGTTGTAATTGTTTCTCTGAATTCTTGCTATTTCTGTGACAGTGATTCTCGTGTTGTAAAGGTGCTAATTTTTGTTATGCCTGCCCATGCAATGCCATCCTGTATTTCTAGGTTACCTATTGAGAGTTTTAAAAATAGTTATATAGAATTCTTGCTGAATTATTTTCTTATTTCTAAATAAGACGGGGAGAAAGGTGTATGTTCATAGAAAAAAGTTTCTTTTGTTCATTCTATTTCTCCTTTAAATGCAGATCCTGAGTTTATCAAGTATTATAGTTGAACTAAATTATGCTTATAGAAAAATACATCTTTTTGCACTTTCTACTTTTAGACCTTCCTCTGTAACTATGCCTTGTAAAAGAAACTTTTCTTAAAACCACTTTTCATCCCACCTCACAAACCCAGTCAAGTCAGAAAATATTCCTAGTATTAAAAGCTACAATTCATTCAGTTATCGGTAAATCCCTTATATTTTTCAGTGTGTTACAATAAGCTCCTTCCTTCCTCAGCCTGTCTATATAAGAACATATTTTACATTCAAGGATACACTTCAATTCAATTTTAACTAAGGGTTTACCCACAGCTGCCTCATTTTAATAAAAGTTATACTAATGAACTTTTGACTGATGTCAAAACAGAAAAAAAAAACACTGAATAGCCTAGAATGATTTTTAAATTAACATTGGTTTATAAAACTAAACTTCATTGTAAGAGAAATAATTGATGTCCTCTATGTATGAAATTCACTCAAAAGGACATCTAATTATTGGGTTGCTTTTGCTTCCACTATACAGTTTTACACAATCACAGACACTTGAAAGAAAACAGCTTTTCTATCTTACTTCCACTTTCTTTCCAGAGTCAGAACAGGGCCCATCTGTATCCTATGCCTAGAACCTAGGCTTCATAGATCCACAGTGTCAGCTGGGACTTGACTCAAATGATTAGAAAAGAATAAAATTATCTGCAAACACACTTGCAGTTATGTCACACTTTCCCAGACCAAGAAAAGATCTCTGTGGTAGTTTGTTTTTTTTTTTTTTCCATAATGGATTTAGATACATCAGAAAAACACAGTGTTATCTCTGTTTTGGTTAAAAATACTGATCAGGTAGACTTACACCTACCAAACATGTCATAGCATGTACTGTATCATGAGAATGTGATCCTTCAAAGTCGGCATGCAAATCCATACTCTGTGAGAAGATACTGCCAGGAATCAATATCGAACAACAGAAAAAGGCAGCACAGTTTTCAGATATATGCATTGTTTCTTAGAAATATGTATATAATGACTCTTAAAATAGGTTATGTTTTCCCAAATCGAGATATCTATCTATCTATCTGTCTGTCTGACTGTCTGCCTGCCTGTCTGTCTATCTATCTATGTGTAATCCTTCTATGCACACATACACAAATACACACACACACACACACACACACACACACACACACACACACACACACACACATCCACATTTATGTTAGATATGTGTGAGGTTAAACAGCACTGTACTTTCCTTGCAATATCTACCACAAAGATATTTTTATTCTAAACTAGAGGAAGATACATGTGTGAATTATATAAGCATCTGGAGTTCTTTATTCCCACTGAAGACAGTTTACAGAAAGCAGATGTTATATTAAATTAACTCCTTGTTGATCTCTACAAGCCCAGGCAAGTGGTTTAAAAGAATTCTGTTTAAAGGAAAAAAAACTACATATTTATCAATTAAGATCACCAGTCAACATTAACATTATTTTTCAAATTTGTGTTCCAAAGGTTTCAGAAGACACTGTGTGAAAATGATACAGTAAGAAAGGATTTTTAAGAAGTCATTGAAATTAATACTCAGAATGTGTTACCTTTGCTGAAGATACTCAGTTCAATGAATAATTGTCTAACATCTGTCATACTATCAAGTGTCCCTCTTTTTCGGCATGTGTTTGAAACCTAGCCTCATATATTGAGAAAAAAATTTCAATCCAATTTAGTTTTCAAGAAAATTTGAAATAACCAATATATGGCATTCCCCAATTGATATAAAAACAGAATTTAGACAAATGCTTCAGGAAGGTATGCCAACATTCCACCAGTATGTTTTTGAATTTCAAATGAGTAATTTTCATAAGCACAATTCTCAGAGTCAGCAGGAGTTCATGGCATCTCAGAAAATCATTTGGCTATTTTTGATTCAGGCCAAAGCAGACAAAACAATCATCACACAAGTAAATCAAAGAACCCTGGAAATAAGTGCATGTCCCTCATCTGCTGATCCAGTAGTTGCTGTCATATCCCAAACTGTTCATTCTATTGATTAAAACTTGCCAATGAATCAAATTTGTACTAGCATATGAGAAATGAAAAGCTCATGTTAACAATTTGGAGGAAAAATAAAGTTATTAGTACTCTGCATAACTTGGCAAAATGGTCTGTGCAGGTGTGTAGTTTGAAAATAACATGCTTTTTTGTGGATTGGACCTTGGTTTGAGTCCCAGTTTAATGGGATCTTATTCAACTGATGGGCTTTAGAAACTTATTTACATTTTAAGACACAGTTTCAAAACCTACCTCCCCTCTGGCACATGCAGTGTGAAAGTAGAATAGTTTTGCTATCTTACAGAGAAATAGGACTATCAGTTTACAATTTCATTCATTACTGCCTGCACAAAAACTACAGGCAATCACGCAATTCTGAGAACGAAGAAATGTGGGAAACAATAAAACAATTCAGTATCCAATACCAAACAATTAGCCTTGAAAACATACATACAAGTAACAGTTTACAGATCTATCATGTTGTATTCATGTATTTAAGAATGTGTATATGTATGTATGAGTAAACATACATATTAATGCATGCTACAACAATTAATGAAGAGAAGGCCATGACTTTGAAAGAGAGCAATAAAGAAAAAGGAAACTATCAATTGGAGGGCAGAAGGAGGGGACTGAGAGAAAAAGCACAAAATTCATTTGAAAAGTACCATAATGAAACCCAACTTGTACATAACAGCACAAAACACATTTTAAAAATAAATAAGACAACTGTGTAGTCTTTGGATGAGAGCTTTCTTTCTTCACAAAAAGAAAGACAGCAATAAATAGTATATGGAAAGTTTTCAAGGGGGAGGAAATTACATAATTACATCAAAATCTCAAAAGTAAAGAAATAATTTTAAAAAGTGCCAGTGCCATCAAACTAGGAAATTTTGGTTCTATAGCTAAGACAAGGAAGCCCAAGGATACTTGATCACTAAATGAAATCTGTTCCACAGATGGGATCCCGGAACTGAAAAATGACATTTTGTGAAATTAAGAAGATTTGAAAAATAAATAAAATCGAACTAGCAAAAATCACACATGCACAGGTATACCAATTGGAAAATAGTATGCAGGATCTATAATATTTCTTTCATTTTGGCTGTGACATCTTCCCTTGATTGGGAGCAAGAATATGGATAACTGACTTATAGGGAGACACTGTAGCCCCGCCCCCAGGTAACCCGGACTGATGTGCTGGAACACGCCCACCCATGAGGGTGGGGTGAGGGGAAGTCTAAGGTGACAGCAGGAAGGCTTCCTAAGGGACTGCGGACATGTGGACCTTCCCTTCTCCTTGCCCATCGCCCTGCTCCCTCCTCCTCGCTCTGGCCTGGCTGCCCTAGCACGCTTTGGCCTTAATGGATTTTCTTTTATTACACATGTGTGAATTTTAATCCTCAGCAGCTCAAAATAATGCTAGCAAAAATGTGAAATATAGGGGAAAATCATGTTCTAATAAATACATCACAAAGTGATTGAAGATTATTTTCAGAGAAGTAAAAGAATAGCATTGTTTGGAAATCAAGAAAAGTGAGTAACTGGTATACATCTTTTCATCCTTTTTAGTGGAGAACTCTTATGAGGTTGGAACTTGGAAGTGGGCGTCAATGATATGCAATGACAAGCTGGAAGACTCTGAGACCAGTTAAGGAGATGTACACTTATTAATTAATGTATAAAAGCAGCAATATGTAAATGCCTTCTCTACAAGGCTATACTGAAACTCATTAGATTTAGAAGCCCAGTCTGAAATTTTCAATGTTTTGGTGTAGTCATGAGAGTGAGAGACAGGTTGTATAATTTTGCTATAACCTGTGTGGGAGGATGATAACACTTATTTGAAGCATTATGATAATTAAGATTTAATCATGTAATGTGCTAAGTATATGTCTATCACATATTAGGTAACTGTCTATCATGATTATTGCTACACATTAAATTGTTACTCATTAAGATAATTTTTAGCATGCAATTTTTTGTACTTTCAAGGAGGAAATTATTTAACAAAACTAAAACTGTATCCTTAGAGACATCATTTCTGAGGCTGTAACCAGAGTATACCTAAATAATAAATAGTATTGAAATAATCACACAAAGATGGTTGAATTAAAAGTTTTATAGATGGTCTTTATAAAACCAATATCATAAATTAAAATTTTATGCATGTTTGTATCTATAATTTTGGATACCATTGAAAGTCTAGTAAAATTCATATATTCTGAATCTGAATTTTAGATGATACCTGCAATCTTAATTGATAAAATTTGAAAACTGAAATTGGGGTTTAAATAATATCACTTCAATACACATGGCCCCTTCACAGTTTCATAGGTCTAAGAAAATGAAGCATTCTACGAGATCTGATATGCTTATGCAAGAAGTCCACCCTACCCTCCATGTTCCTCTCTGTGTGAGGAGATCATAAGATGCTTTTGTGCACTGACAGATTGCTGGTCCAGTACCTGCTTCCTAGTTTCTAATGATACTGTGAAGAGGCCTAATTTTCTTTCTTTGTTTTAAGACCACTGTTTCTCTTTGTTGACCTGGCTGTCTGGGAACTCATTTTGTAGATCTGCCTGCCTCTACCTCCAGAATGGTAGAATTAAAGACATGTAAACCAGTGCCCAACAATATTTTCTAATTTCCAATTTCTTCTAAGGTTTAAGTTTAAAAATTACCTTTTCATGAGGGTTAAATGTTAGGTCTTTTGTTTTCTATTATTTTCTGCATTGTACAAATTTATATTATACTCATCATTTTTACATGAATGTGGTACAGAGTGAAAAAATTGGAATTTATTTTCTATCTTGGAACATTTATAAATATGATTGACTCTATCTCCTATTGTCTATAAATAATACAATATAGTGATATATTTACAATTGTAAAATATTATAAACCGTTAATTGTTAAAGAAGACAAAACACTACAAAATTGAAGATACACTCTCGTCTAACAAATTTAATTTCAATGGTTTGTAATGTTTTTAAGGTAGAATGAATCTATTTGTAAACAGGTTTAAGTAATAATTCAAATTGTCAATTTTTACATTTTGTTCTTTGTATATTTTCCAATGAAATGCACATATTCAGCATTGTGGAGTAGTAAGGGTGTGTATTTGGCTGAAAGGTACCACACTACTGCGTTTTGTTTTAAAGTGCATGGTTAAGACACATCTAGTTATTCTTTCCCTATAGCTTACCCACTGAATACAAGCAAGCACAGTCCCTGTTTCAGAGTTGAGCACTAGACCTGCATAGACTTCAGGAACACCCAGGGCATCTTTGATTATAATTTCACTCCTAGACCAGTAACAGATTTGTATCAAAGATTCACAGCATGCACACACACAGACACACACACACACACACACACACACACACACGAGAGAGAGAGAGAGAGAGAGAGAGAGAGAGAGAGAGAGAGAGAGAGATTTTAAATTGCAAATTCAGCTAAGAGTAGTTTTGGGTTTTGCTGCTTTAGTTTATATACATTTTTATTTCAGAACATGGGGATGGCATATTTAGGAGAGAAAAGGTGAAATTGATCCAATTTCTCTGTTTTACAACACAAAAGTCATTGACATAAACCTTTATAAATATTGATAGAACACTGGAAAACAATCCTTTTTATACAATTTTCAGAATGAATTCACAGAGATATTCAAGAAACTCACACATATGTTGATGATCTCCATTTTGCAATATGCCTTGGTAATCTTATGGCAATTCAGGACCTTCCCTCTAGTGAGCTTTCTTTCTACATTTTCATAGTTGAAGGATTTCCATATTAATCGTCTGAAAACCTTAGGAATGAAGTGATTTGATTACTCTAGTTTAATGGAGCTGAAACAACCAAGATGGCTTATTAATTTGTTTGGAATTCACTTTATATTTTGAAAATATAGAAAAAGTATATAGACGGCCGGGCGTTGGTGGCACATGCCTTTAATCCCAGCACATGGGAGGCAGAGGCAGGCGGATCTCTGTGAGTTCAAGGCCAGCCTGGTCTCCAGAGTGAGTGCCAGGATAGGCTCCAAAGCTACACAAGAAACCCTGTCTTGAAAAACCAAAAAAAAAAAAAATGAAAAAGAAAAAAGAAAAAAGTATATAGACAAAGAAATAAGAAACAAAGACAATACTTCTTCACCATGGGGCAATCTGAAATCCCAAGAAATTAGTTTATAAGCCTGCAGTGATTTAGTTTATCAGTCTCTGAAGCCAGTTGTACAGTTATGAGTTTTAATTGTATGCTTCAATCCATAATTTGTTGTTGATAACTGACTTGAAACCTACTGACCGAAGAGTGTGCATTATGATCTTTAGCTATATGAGATCATGGCATTTAATTATAAAATTTCTATTTTGACTCATATATACTTAAAAATTCCTTCCTGATATTAGGGACTCTTCTCATATTAACTTCCCAAGAATTATATAAACTGTATTCTCAGTGAACTTTAAATAGACTTAAAACAGAAAATAAAACACTAAATAAAATATTCAGTGTATATTCATGAAGCTCATAACTTTAATGAATTAAAATATGTTAATCATCTTTCATATGTCAACTTTATATTGTTTTGTTTATGATACAGTAAGAATATTGGAAAGGATATTTAACTCATTGATTTCTGAGTACCAACCTAGCACAGGGATATTAAGTTCCTTGTTCTGTATTGAAGTCAACTGTATAGCATCACTTGTTTAAGATGTATATGACCAGTGCTTTCAAGATGACTTCCAATTGACATAAATACAAATGAATGAAAGCACTCCAAATATCATATGAGAAATTAATCAGAAAATTTAGGTGGAATGATCCATAAGACAATGGATGGTTTTCTTCAGAAAGTAGCTGTCATACATTTTTTTAAGTTAAGGTGTTTATATCAAAATGAATTAAGGTTCTGATCATTACAATGGATTTGGTCAGGATCTTGCCTAAACAAAGGAACTGAGAAAAATAATTTGGTGACATTAGGTATAACAATGACATTAAGACAAATAATATTTTCATTTTCACTTTTCTAATATGTGACATAGCATAATACTCTCATTAGAATGTGTTGGAGAAGATTTTATAATTTATATGGAATTACTTACAGAAAGTAACATTAAGTGATTACAATTTTTAAGAACAAATCTGTGGTAGGCAGTAGTTAGGTTTTAGTGATGGGAAATCAAGTCATCATGCTTTTTGAATTTTGTATGCTTTAAGATTTTAATAATAAAAGTTGATACACAGGCAAATGCAACTGTGGCTGTTCTGGAACTCACTCTGTAAACTCAGAGATATGATTACCTCTGACTCTAGATGCCTTGGAATAAAGGCATGAAGCACCAATGTCTAGTAAAAGATGAAAATTTTTTTCTAATATTTTTCTTCAAATTATAATTCTTGTTTGTAGTTACCATGTATTTGGGCACAGGAGGAGGTGGCCTAACTCAGTGCATGATGTCATAGAACACAACTTATAGAGGGGATATAGTCACTGATTGGTCATTATAATCTAGAAGAATAAAATGGGAAATGATAGGGATATGCATAGCATCTTTTTATACCTCATCTTGAGGGGGATTACTTTTAAAAATCCAGGAAGAAATACACATGAAAATTCATCTTAAGGAAATATAAAAAAATAGTGCAGAGGTAGGGTGGAGGGTCTTACTTCTAAAAATTGCCTAAATAGAAAAGAAAAAGAAAAAGCAATGTAGTTGGAATGACTAAAAGAATGAGAAAAATGATAGAATGTTGAAGCAGGTAAATGAGGAAGAGAAATTAAATGAAATTGAAATTCTAGAAAGCAGCTTATATCCAAGTTAACCTAATGATTTGAGCTTTTATTTTGAGCACATTAGGAATCTTTTGAATCAAATTAAGTAGTGATAATAATTTTGTTAATTACATTAATTTATGAAGTAACCAAATCATTAAGTGAAATATTTAAAAATTCTAAATTAATTTGTATAATTAAATAAATCATAAAATAATTAAATTAAATAATAATTAACGAAACTATTTTGAAGGCATTACTCAACAAAAGGAAGGAATAAAGTAAGGTTTGTTAGATTGATAGTTAAAAGGAGTACACTGTCTCTTGACAGCTAAAGGAAAAGCCAAACAAGTATTGAACAGTATACTCTAGAAGTACCATCAACAGAGAACTTAAATGATGTGTTGTTACATATTTATGTTTTAAACTTTAATGATAACTTTGTTTGTGCAAAGAGTAAAAGTAAATATTTTCCTGACTATTCAGTTAAGGCTTTGTCTACATGGTGATTTTTTTTTTCAAACAGATTATTTTTGTATTAGTTCAAATTAGAAACAAGGCTGCTTCACCTGTCAATCCCTTCTCCCTCTCCCTCTCATTCCTCCAATCCCCACCATACCCCATCCTCCCTCTGCTCTGCAGGGAGGTCCTTACACTCCCTGTGTGTTTCCGGCAAAGTCTTTTGTATCAACCTCTATAGGGCCTCAGCCATCCCCCATGTGTCCAGGCCGAGAGAGCATCCCTCCATATATGATGGGCTCCCAAAGTCCCTTCTTACACCAGGGGTAAATAGTGATCCACTACCAGGGAGCCCATTGAGTGCCTAGGCCTCCTCATTGACAACCAGGTTCAGGGGTCTGGATCAGTCCCGTGCTGACCTCCCAGACATCAGTCTGTGGTCCATGCAATCCCCCTTTTCAGGTCAGCTGTTTCTGTGGGTTTCACTAGCCTGATCCTGACCTCTTGTTCTTCACACCTCCCTCTCTGCAACTGGGTTCCAGAGTTCAGTTCAGTGTTTAGCTGTGGGTATCTGCCTCCACTTCCATCAGCCACTGGATGAGGGCTCTAGGATGGCATATAAGGCAGTAATCAGTCTGGGAAGGGCATTTAATGTAGCCTCTCCACCATTGCATAGATTTTGAGTTGGTGTTATCCTTGTAGATATCTAGATATCTCCCTAGTGCCAGGTCTCTCCTTGAACCTAAAATGGTTCCCTCTCTTATGGTATCGCTCATCCTGCTCTCCTCTATTCTTCCCTGGACTGAACCTTCCTGCTCCTCCATTTTCTCCTCTCCTCTCCATTTCTCCCCTCTCATTCTCCCAGCTTCCTCTCCCCCACCCACATGCTCCCAATTAGCTCAGGGGATCCTGCCCATTCCCCTTCTCTGGGTTACATGCATTTTTCACTTAGAGTCCTCCTCCTTTGGTGGTGAGGATTGTAGACTGGTAATCCTTTGCTCTATGTCTAAAATTCATATATGAGTGAGTACATACCATATTTGTCTTTTTGTGACTGGTTTACCTCACTCAGGATGGTTTCTTCTAGTTGCATCCATTAGCCTTCAAATTTCAAGATTCCAGTGTTTTTTTTTCTGCTAAGTAATACTCCATTATGTAAATGTACCATATTTTCTCTATCTATTCTTCAGTTGAGGGGCATCAAGGTTGCCTCCATGTTCTGGCTATTACAAACAACGCTGCTATGAACATAGTTGAACATATGTCCCTGTTGTATGAATGTGCATTCTTTGGATATATGCCCAAGAGAAGAATTGATGGATCTTGAGGTAGACTGATTCCCATTTTCCTGAGAAAAGACATTATTAATGACAGGTAGTAACACCATTAGGGAAAAAATCAATGGAAATGAATGTTTGAAAAACAGAGACAATATATGTGATGTGGCAGCATGGATTATATTGTAACATGC
Organism: Cricetulus griseus; assembly: GCF_003668045.3. Lineage (NCBI taxonomy): Eukaryota > Metazoa > Chordata > Mammalia > Rodentia > Cricetidae > Cricetulus > Cricetulus griseus. The sequence goes on along the minus strand of NW_023276807.1, from coordinate 145,431,070 downwards.
AGATTCCATAAGCACATACATGAACACACAGACTATTTTAATGAAAAATTAAAGCATTTAATAGAATTGAAATCTAACTTACCAGATTATGAAGAGGAAGAGTTAATATATGCCTTCTACTTTTATGGCTTAAAATTGAAAATAAATACTAGGAGGGTTTTTATATTTTCTGTATAATGTTACATTTATTCTATTAGCTCCCTCTGACCCTACTATTAGGAATACTACAGTTATATTTTAGTTCCCTCTAATACTACTATAGAAACAGCATCTTTTAAATAACAAAATTCTGAATACTTGTTGCTATCCAATTTTGAGAAACAACAAAAGAGTTAAGTCTTTTTTCCTTTCTTTTTCTCAAGAATTTAAATTCTATAACTTAGAAACATTTATTGCTTGAATGCATGAATTTCATAAAAAGACCAAGTACCAAAATCATAAAGCTTTCATAAGTTTCTCAAATATCCTAAATCAATGTACAGCAATGTAGACTACTGAACTGTAAAAATGTTGTACAGTCTTGACTTGATTTCATGTGTGTAGTATAGTGCATTGATTGACATTTGAAAATGTTGTATTCAATATGTATTCTCCTGAGAGAATAAGGAATACCCACAAATCAAATAATTGCCATCTGCACATAAGTGAACTATCATCTCTAATTTACCTTCTCAAGTTTTCATTTGGATATGAGATTGATTTGATTATGGGAGATAATATTCACTTCAATAAAGTGAAATGTGATTTTTAACATTAATTCATCTTAATTTGCTGAGTTTAGAACTTGCCAGCAATAAATAAAATATTTAGAGAAATTTTGCAATTTTGTTACCATTTTAATCAGGTAGGTATACCAAATGCATCCCTCATCACCATCTCATGTCTCTGTTTTGAAAGCCGGAGATATATTTGGGCACAGGGGAAGCTAAGAGTCAGTTGCAATTATCCCAAAGCCAACTATTATGACCAGAGAATGGTTTGTAGCCCTTTTCCTTCTACACATGTGTGTCTTGCTAGTCATTCTAGACTTTAATGGAGGGCATGTCTCTTCTCCATTTCAAGAACATTCTTTCTTTTCCCAAATTTGTTAGATTATTTAAAATGTTTATTTTATAAGAATTTTTATGCATTTTATTTTAATCACTGGTGATGATAATTCCCTTTTAATTTTATAAAAATTGTATTGATTTATTGAGGAATCTAGTCCATATGTGAAAAAAAAAAGATGCTGGTCTGATGTGTTAGCATTTTGGGGTCACTCAATGAGAGAATATTCCAGACTTCATCATCATGTCCTTCCATTACTAACAAGCTATGTTCCCTAGTACTCTTAAAGTTTTAGTAAGAGGATTAAGCTCATAAAGAACTAAGGGGAAAATATAGATTTGAAGTAATTTCCTGTACTTTGTTATGATTGGAAGATTGTAAGTGTTAGTTTGTTGAATTCTTAAAACTCACATTGTAGACCTTTTACTCATGTAATTGATTTAGAATAAATTAAAAGCTAATAGGCAGATGAATGCTGATATTAAATGGTTATTATTAAGTTGAAGGTGCAAGAAGGGGATGAGTTCAATAATTTTATGTAGCATTGTCAACATCTTTCCATAAAATTTATTGTTATTTATCATATAAAATGTGATACTTCACTGAATCAACTTAAATCAATAAAGATAAAAGTAACAATTTCAGTGAGGTTTAGAATGACACTATGACATATAAGTGTACATCATATATGGACATTATAGACAGCATAATGAAATACAAATGGAATACAATCAAGAAGGAAAATCAAACGTTGAAACATATGTAATGAATAAAAAATAGGAAATGCTGTAATGAAGGAAGCTAAGACAAATTCTTTAAAAAGAGTGTCTTGATCGAGGGCAGGGGTGTATAGTGTCTCTCAACCATCTGGGGAACAGATAGATTCATCAAACACCATGCAAAATGAAATGAATCTGTTCAAATAGAGCTGAGAACACATTAAATTACCCATGCTTATTGTAAGAAAGGCAATCACCATGCTCCACAGTTTGTTACATAGAAGCTTCTCTCAAGGATAAGTTGCTGGCACAGAGTATTGTTGGCACAGAATACTAAATGCAGTTGCTAAGAGAATGTAGAATTATGCAGTATAACTTTTGTGCACTATGGCTGTTAATTGTTAAATTTAAAAATAATATTATCTTTGTTATTAATTTATCTAGGTGTAAACATAAAGATGCATCAATGTTGGTAAGAATATGATTGATATTTTTCTTCTAATTACTCTTAAATACTCATTAGCAAAAGTATGTTCACAACACTTTTGCCCCAACTTTCTACTTTTCTTTACATTTTCTCAATATTTATGCATCTTTTTTATTTGATTAGAAACAAGATTGTTTTACATGTCAATCCCAGTTCCCACTCCCTCCCCTCCTCCCCTACCACCCCCCCCCAACTAATACCCTACCTATCACATATCCTTTCTGCTCCCCAGGGAGGCTGAGGCATTCCATAGGGGGTTATAAGAGTCTATCATATCCTTTGGGATAGTGCCTAGGCCAACACCTGTGTGTCTTGCCTCGGAGAGTATCACTGTATGTGGATTGGGCTCCCAAATTCCACAGCTATGCCAAGGATAAGTACTGAACTATTACAGGAGGTCCCCTAGATTTCCAAGGTCTCCTCACTGAAACCCATGTTCCTGGAGTCTGCATCAGTCCCATGCTGGTATCCCAGCTATCAGTCTAGGGACCTAGAGCTCCCCGTTGTTCAGGTCAGCTGTTTCTGTGGGTTTCACCATCCTGGTCTGGATCCCATTAGCCCATCACTCCTTCTTCTCTGCATCTGGATTCCAGTTCTGTTCAGTGATTAGTTGTGGGTGTCTGCTTCTACTTCCACCTGCTGCTGGATGAAGGCTACAGGATGGCATATAAGACAGTCATCAATCTCATTACAAGGGAAGGGTATTTAAGGTAGCCTCTACTCTGTTGCTTAGATTGTTAGTTGGTATCATATTTATAGATCTCCAGACCTTTCCTTAGTGCCTGATTTCTCTGCAAACCTAAAATGTCTCCTTCTATTATGATATCTCCTTTCTTGTTTTCTTCTATTCTTCCCCCAACTCAACCTTTCTGCACCCACCAACTTTCTTTCTTAATAACAAATTCCTCTCAGCAAGTGATGCCAGCATTCCTACCCCTATCTGCATGGATTTTGTCTTTCTGGAGTTCTGATTCACCAATTGGCTTATGAAGATTTTGATCTGTAGTTATCATATGACATCAGTTGGAATTCCTCTTTCCTTAGAAGTTATAGGTTCAAGAAAACTCCTTATGTCTCATAAATTCAAATTTATTTATATTAAATCAAACTAGAAAATATTACAAAAGTAGTTTTCAATTACAAAAATTTGCATAGAGTGGTTTACTTTTCTTACTGTAAATTTTTAAAATGAGAAATGGTCACAAACGCATGTATGGCAAATAAATATGTACATTGACAATTCACACTCAGTTCTATGTTAATTTAACTATGTAAATTATGAGATTTTGCCTTAAAAATTTCAAAATTTTGGAAAATTTCCATAATATATTATAGGCTAAAACATTTTTTTCTCATGAAAATTACATTAGTAATAAATTCACACAATTAAACAGTTAGCCCTCAACTTTTACTTTAGTTTTGTAATGAAGAGTGGCTTCCCACACATATAAAAAATATTAAAAAATAATAGGAGAATTTACTTTGAGTTTGAACTGTTGGTTTCTTTTTCTGCCACTTGTGGAGTCACATATACAAGAAAACTTAGCTTGAGAATAACTTACAGTTGATCCCCTAGAGAAGAAGCAGTTATATCAAAGATTTAGCTTATGTTTGGGCAGATGGAAACATTCTATTCCCACAGGTGACAGTCATTCACTTTGAAGCCCAACAAGTTACATGAAGATGTAATAACCCTAAAATTTATTCTGAAATGGGAATTAAATGCATTTTTGTATTAATTATCACACATAATTTACAGGATGTTTGGCATTAGAAGAATTGGACGTGCCCTCTGTTTTTATATCCAACTAGTTAGTATAACATTATATGGTCAGTTGTTCATCTTACATGGCAAGAGAGTGACAGAGCCAAATCAGTCTATCTAGTAAGTGTGAAAGTTGTGGCTCTTTGTGTACAATAAGACAGATTTCTGTGCATTAAAACCTTTTTCTATATATCCATGAAAATTAATACAAATATAAACCCTACTGTAATTACATTGTTTACATAAAATGAACAAATTCCCATAAGACTTTACTTGGAGAAAGAATAAGGGCACTATTTCATGTTAATTTTATGACAAATGCAAAATTTGAGAATCGCTATTTCTTGCAAATGAGTATGTCTATCATTGAAGTTTTTCTTATATGAAAGCCTAAAAGAGTGTAAGCTAAAATAAAAAGGGGGCTAAATAAAAGACTCAACAATTATGAGCACTGGATAACATTTCAAAGGATATGGGTTGATTTTATGAACCCATATGTCAGCTCATAATTATGTATGACCTAAGTTTGGGATAAGATGCTTTCTTCTGACCTTCACTGGCACCAGTCACATACATGATGTGCATACATGCACACAAGGGAAATAATTAATACATAATATTAAATAAATGCATCTAAAAGATTGAATGTGAGGAATAATACATATTTTTTCATATTCATTTTAACGTTGAAGTCCTATTTGTAGGAAGCAAATATATCTAAATTTCTTCATAAATATGTTTCTTCAGTCTACATAAGAAATAATTGTTTGATATTTGTGAGTAATACAATATCAAGCATGGTTAATTCTACTAAACTTATTACATCATACTTCAAATCATTGATTGATGCATATACTGAAATTGATTAGATATTTTTCTATTTTGTTTAGATATTTCTATTTTAAAATATACTCTTTCATTTAGCATAATGTCTGCCAATTGAACTTATAAAAATCAAAATGATATGATTTGACACCTAAAATTTCTTAGGTGGTATGCACTCTTTTCATTGCACAGATAAAGCTGGTGAACACAGAGATTTTTTTTCCAATATATCACTACCTGATACTGTGAACACAGCATGTAAGGCCACATGACTGACAAGTTCTTGGCAATTATTATAGCATGCAGTTCCTATTTCAGTTGTGTCAAGTTTTCATAAATGAATATTTCATAAACCTTCAATATAAAATTCCTATAATTATTCCTTGGGGATGAACCACTCTTTCTTTGTAAGGAACATATTTTTGGTGTGATTTAAAAAGAAAGAAAGAAAACCATCAACTTTGAATTCACCACGAATGTGGTCATGCAATTTAAGCCTGTTGTGTATATATTCTTTTCACAATTTTTAATCATGAAAATAAATTATTGAAATGTTTATATCTATCTAAAATTAGTTAAGTATTTAAACACTCTCAAATTATTTGATTTCCTTTAATAATATTATTCTTAGTAACCTGTTAAGAATTTCATCCACTGCATTTGGTCATATTTATTCTCCATCTTACACTTCACAGATTCATTTTCCTTCCATTTATAATCAGTCTGAAAACAATCAACAAACAATCAGAAACAAAACAGCACAAACACCATTAACAACAACAGAAAATTAAGTTTAATTTGTCCTGCACAAATAGTGGAGGGACTGGTGTGTAAAGTTCCACTGCCATTTCCATCAGCTATATATTGTCAAAGTTTCTCAGGTAGTGGTGAGACTCCATGTTCCATCTCCACACATCCAAACTAGAATTTTTCCTAGCTAGAGCTTACATGTCATATCATGATTACTTAGTGTTCACATGAACTTTCCTGTTGTGCATATGGACTTACAGTCTTTCATTGTACTTATCTATCACCTCTGGCTTTTACATCATTTCACCTGTACTTCTAAAATGATCCCAGAGCATTTGGAGGAAAATTGTGATACAGATGTTTATGATTGAACAGTGCAAGATTTCTTGTTCTCTGAACCTTGGCAAGTTGTGTCTGTCTTAGTAGCCGCCTACTATATGATGACTACATCTGAGAGATTCAGTAACCTTAGAGTATAGAGAGAAATGGTTGTGAGTTGTTTTAATACTGTATCCAATTGGCAAAACAATCATATTAGGTGATTGTCATGGGCCTATGACCAAATTTTCTTCTGTGTATATGTTTGTCTTACTGGTTGAGGAATAAAACACTGATTGGACAGGCAGGATGATAGGTAGGACTAGGTCACAAAGAGGATTCTGGGAAGTGTAGGCAGAGAGAAGTTGTTATGTGATCCAGGAAGTGACTTGGCTGTGTAGAAACTGCCACTATCTAATCATTGAAATTTAGAGGTCTATACAGACAGGTAGGAAGTGACGTATCTGGGTAGAATCAGAATATTAGCAGGGACAAACAGGATATATGTCTCTTCTCTTCTCTGTGGAGATGCTGAACAGTCAAGATGTAGGACGCCAGAGGAATAAGAGGTCCCTGGACCTTTCTCTGGTAAGATAAGACCACGTGGAAATACTTAGATTGATAGAAATGGGTTGATAATTAAGTGAAAGGTAGCCAATAAGAAACACTAATCACTGGCAAAGAGTTTCTTAAATAATAAAGCATTCACGTGTTTCTTTGGGGCGGAAAAGGGCAGCAGGACCTGCTTGGGCAAAGAAAACTCACATTACATCTAACCACAGTTCATTTTCCCAATAATAGTACCATGAATGAGTTTCCTCTTATGGAATATGACATAAATGCAATCAGAATATAGTATTTGCAGCACTATTGCATCAGTGGGAATAACTTGACAAATTTGTTGTTATTGTATCTCAGAGGTTGATGCTTGGAAGGCAGGGAAATGGAAGGGGTATGGAAAGGGATAAATGACAATAACCCCTTTGAAAATGTCATATGGAAATTTCCTATTGTAGAAGCTTTCAAAAATATATACATATGTACCTATAAAAGAGATTTTTAATCAAATTTACTTGCATAATGCTGACAATGTACATACTAGGCATACAAACAAACAAGCAAATACAAAAAAAATGAAGTGCCATAATAATGGGTTAACTCTTTTCCAACTGCTGGCCAATAATATTTGATCGATCTCCAAAAATTGTAGGCTATTTCATTTACTCTGTTACCCACTAGAACTTGAGGGTAATGCCCTATAACCGATACCACATACTTGAGTCATAAAAAGTTAAAAAAAATAAAAAAGAGAGAGAAAGAAAGAAAAGAATCTGGTGTTAATCTGAGAGTTTCAATACTACTGGAATGCATTGAAAGTGCTAAAATTTGCTATGGATGCTACCAGATGAGAAAAGGATTCAGTAATCTTACTGTGAGAATTTATAGTAATAAAAATATGTGATAGCACCGGGGATGTATATCTCACAGTGTTAAAAAAATTTCCTTAGAATCTCCTTTAAACTTACACTCTCTTATTTTTTCCATGTTTCCTCATATCAGTATCTTTGGTGGCAAATTGGATTCAGATTCATATAGCCATCATAGCCATCATCTATCATCTGTTTATTTAACTATCTAGCATATATATATATAATATATATATATATATTATATATATATATAATATATATATATCATCTATCATAAACCTACCATCTATTTATCACCTATTTTCTATCATTTATGTATCTATCATCTACCGTTTATCATTTCTTTGTCACAAAACTATAACTTGAAACTACATAAATCATTTGACATTGAATGTTTGAAAGTTTGAAATTCATCTTTTTATATTAATAAATACCTTGAGACATAAATGTACTTTCTTATATTTTCTACTGTACAAAGATAGAGGCTGTTCTTAATTGTTGGATCATAATAGGTAGCTATTAATATTTAGAAGTAGAATTATGGGGTGGATGCTGGTGGCACACGAATTTATTCCCACCCAGCACTTCAGAGGCAGAGGGATACTGATCTCTGAGTATACAGCCTGGTCTATAAAGTGAGTTCCAGTACAGCCAATGTTACAAAGAGAAACAAACTTGAAACCCCCACAAAAAAAAGAAAAGAAATAGAATTGTGTTACAAGTAAAGCATGATATTATATTTTTCTGCCCACATTTTATTAATACTTTCACAAAATGAATATAATAAATTTATCATTGTAATTTTCTCCACATTTTCATTTGTTTTTTTTTTTTTGAGACAGGGTTTCTCTGCATTGCTTTTGGAGCCTGTACTAGAAGTCACTCTGTAAACTAAGCTGGCCTCAAACTCACAGAGATCCATGTACCTCTGCATCCCAAGTGCTGAGATTAAAGGCATGCACCACGAATGGCCAGCAATTTTCTCTACTTCTTAAGTGTGATTTTAAGTGTTCTATTTAGATTATTTTTGAATTGGAATATTTACCAAAGCCTTAATTCTCATTAAATATTATCTTTTGAGTATGAATCATGAATAAATTCTCAAGAATATCTAAATGAAAATATCACTTTAAGAGAAGTTGGTAACCATATGGGATCTAAGAATGTTGTATGCCTACTTTTCAGCTTTCATTAAACTAAGATTGTTTCAGTTTGAAGCAAAGAATTTGTGAAGGAAAGAATCTTTTAATTTCCTACTTGAATGCTGAGCAGAAATTGCTACTGATACTTTGCCAGGTAACATCTGATCCAGCCACACAGAAAAGACATGGGTATTTTTCAAAATTTTAGGCACCTACTGTTTGGAACATCAAATTATATTAAATATTTCATTTTTTAAATTATAAGGTATTTAAGATAAAGTGAGGGTGCTACAAAGTTCATAATGTTCTGCTTCCTCAGAGACTCAAAATTAGTATTGACTTAGGTTTTAAACACATTACATGACTTCTTTGATGTAATGTACTTGGACTATTACTGTTGGAGTTTAAAGGGAGTTCTTATGAGACCACTTGTAGCAAATGGTGAGGCAATGAATGCATTGTCTGTGCATCAATCACTGGAACAAAATCAGGGCACTTGGAGCCTTAGTTGGATTGCACTGGTGTAATTTCACTCTTTAATGATAACCACAAAAGCATCAACTCTGTAAAGTTCAAAGCAATGGAGGAGAAAATAGGCAAGAAAAATTCTTAAGAAATACTTACTATGTTAAATTAGCAGAGGTATAACACATTTATGGTGTATCAATCAAAACTGGAGTAGCAATTTTAAACCAAAGACCACATTGTCTAGAGACTGATTTAGTCTAATATTAGTTCCTTTGAAGCGTACATGCATTTATATTTTCTGATTTCATTTTATCTCTTTTAAAAATACTTGCATTTTTGTTTTGTTTTGTTTATGTCCTTATATTTCTAGGGTGATGATCCTAAACCAATATTGAAGTAGAAGCAGAATTGGGGTGAACTTCATATTGAATGTTCAGAATGAGAAGGCTGAATTCCTGATGCCTTTTTGATCATTTGTCTGGACTAAATGTTTAAAGAGTTGAAAGACATTGCTCCCTGGGAAGTACTGGGTGAATTATTGAGATGCTGGTTCTAAAATTAAAGCACAGAGAACACAGTTCCTGATACAAAAAATGATTTTTCCTCAGAAATATAAAGGTTTAAAAAATTCAATAAAAGTTGATAAACTTCAGAAAATGTGTAATATTTTGATAAAATCTACCTATAGTCCCTAAATCAGTTGGCACTCAGTATGTTTAGAATAATTTCTTTCATTCTCATCAATATTGATCAAGAGGAAATTCATTAACCCTTCAGTAATCATCCAACTTCATTTCCTAATAATTTATGTATTTGTAGAATTTGTTACTGTGTGATTTATCTTGGTCATTCAGTTCCTCTTCCTGTCAGACAAACACTCATCTTCCTTACTTACCCAATGTTGTGCTTTTGACTTTTGTTTTTCAACCTCCAGTTCCAATTTGTACTGCCCATGAATGTAAGGATGTGTGGAAATCCAGCATGAAGAGAATGATCTAGGCTTCAATACAATTCTTGATTCCAGGATTTATCTGGAAACATACTTGAGATGACAAAGATGGAAAAGTAAAAGTAAAGGCACTTGCTGATGAGCCTGGTACCCCAAATTAGATCTCTGGAACTCACTTAGCAGAAAAAAAGATAGCTGATTTCTGCAAGGGGATGTCTGATCTTGCTATATGCACCACCATAATACAAATACACACACACACACACACACACAGAGGAGGGAGGGAGGGAGGGAGAGATGCACTTACATGCACAGACACACAAACCACACATGGATACATACATGCACAACAAAATAAAATATAGCATTCAAGTTAAATGTAAATTAATAATACAAACTTTTTTAGTCCCCCAACTATCTTTTGGGTGAAAAGCATGAAAAAATTGTAGCAAAGGTATGTTTTCTTTGAATGTGAATGTGAGAATAAATACAAGCCTTAAATATAATTGTAAGAATACCCATTAGGAATATATCATGAATATCACAATGGAATTATTTTCACATGTTTTAGGATTCTTACAAGCCTTTGTCAAAGAATTGTCATTCTCCAAGTGGGTTATGAAATCAAGAACAAATTATCTCATTTGAATTATTCTTCATATGAAAGCACATAAACTGTAGCATTTATAAGCCAATTACAAGAGATAAACACCTATAAATAATGATGACATGGAATGATGACAACAATGTATTGTTTTAAAAATGTGAGCTGAAATTTAAATACTTTTACTATGAAATTACTTATTTGATCATTTGGACAGCAATCAACTGTAAAGAAATTTAAGAAAACTGCAACTAAGGAACATTGTTATTATTTCTAGTGTCATACCAGACAAAGAACACATGGTGAAGTTTCCTAGTGTCTATGCTGTATAAATATCCAGAATTAGATTCTCAATACCAGAGGCTAGCAAATAAAAAATTTCGTGGGGAGCATTATGTTTAGGAAAAGTCAGCTTGTCAAACATAACATCTGAGGTCAATGCAATATTTTCTTGTGTCTGAATTTCCCAATTGTACCACAAGATTCTCATTTCATCATTTACTCCTTGCCCCCTCTCAACAAACTATCATGGTGAAGATTATGTGCATGCTCTGTGCTCTTAAAATGGTACACTTACATTTACATTACACTTAAAGGTCAAAGAAGCATATTATCTGTCTTTATTGATTTTAGTGGTTTCATTTTAAGAGCTGCAGAAAATCTTCAAGGAACACAGATACATGGTCATGTGATAGAGACTATCTTAATATCAAGCATATTATAAAAATTAAGGAAATCTATGAATATTTAATAACCACATACTTTTGGTCTGTGTTATTCTTAATTCTATGTCATTTCTTTTTAAATATAAAACTAAGAATTTTCTCACATACCCATATAATTGAAATATAATGTAAATACAGAAATGAATTCAGTATTCAATTTACACTTATTTGAACTATCAGAATTTAGTCACAAAGACATTTTTACCCTGATTAACCTAATCAAATTTCACTGTAAATCAAGGTATTGTACTTAAAAAGCCACACTTAGATCTATAAACTTCTCTTCAGTTATTAAACTGACTATAAATACAATAATAGTTCATTTTCTTCAATAGATTTTAGTTCATGCTTAATTATAAGTTTGCTGATACTTGTGAGTGCATTTTGGTGCACATAATATTAGTTAACAAATATGTTTTAGTTCTTAAAAAGCTCAGAAAACTCAATTAAATATCACACATATATTTCTGTGTATTATGTAATTGGTGCTTATTGAATTTGTATACCTACTTGCCATTATATTTAAAATGAAAAGTTTGATTGCTTTCAATCTATAAAAAATTACCTGGAAAACTAGAAAGAATTAAAAACCATACACTTTTAGGCACCAGCATTTTTATACTTAATTATTTTTGTAAATATGAGTACTTGAAAAGAGAACTCTTTCTTTATTCAAGTAACTTATTCATCTTAGTAAGTGTTTCTATAGCTGTGAGAGACACTCTGACCATGGAAACCCTTATAAAGGAAAACATTTAATTGAGCATGGTTTACAGTTTCACAGGTTTAGTCCATTATAGTCATGGCGGGAAGCAGGGTGATTCTTAGACAGCCATGGTGCTGGAGAAGGGCCTAGAGTTTTATATCATCTAGATCAGCAGGCAGACAGTAGGCCTGCCCTGAATGTTTGAAACTTTAAAACCCACACCCAATGAAACACTCCCACCATCAAGTCCACACCTACTCCAACAAAACCACACCAGGAAACAATTTCACTCCCTGGTTACCAAGCATTGAGTGTGTGGAGCCCATTCTAAATAAAACCACCACAATGCTCTGACGTCAATTTTTGACTAGTGGTGATTTGATCACATATATTCACCCAGTAACATGAACTTTTTAATAAGTACATTGGTATTAGTTTCCTCATGAATGGATTCTAACAAGTTTTATAAAAATTCCTTCCTCTAAATATAACCATGATTGTAGCACTGAGAGTAATATCTAAAGTAAACTAAAAACCTCCATTTGTGGCTTAGGGAGAGTTTGTTTAGTGAAGTGCTTGTCTTGCAAGCATTGGGCCTGAGCTCTATCTCTAGAACCAACATAAAAATGCCAAACACACATGTATTTGCACTCTGCCTATACTCTGCAGCAACCCTAGGGAAATATAGTACTCAAGGAAACTTTCCTTATGCTCAGGGTTTTACTGCTTTCCATGAATGAGCCATTGACCTCTGAAGTTTGAAGGCAGTACTTTGTGGAGGACCAACAAAGCAGAGTAAAGATCATTACCTTTCAGGTCCACAAATCAAAAAGCATGCAGAAGAGGCTTGGGCCACATTTTCTTCTTCAAGGACATGTTTTCAAGATCAGAACTCCAAGGAACCAACTAACTATTAACAGATAATGCTTCTCTGTGAGGCAATCTATTAACCCATATTTCTATGTATGTACTCCTTATTCTCTCTTAAAAGCTTCATGAAGTACTGTCAAAGATTTTAACAACAGGACATTTTGTATTTTATCAAAATCAATTGTAATAAAATATAAGCAGCATTATCCTACCTTGTACCCAGTAGTCCCTTTCCCAAACACTGACATAATTAGGGCACAGACAAAAAAAAATGACTCTGATACTTATTAGTAACTTCATTTATATTTTACTTCACACATTTTAATTTTGTTTTTTTATTTGTTTCTTGCTTTCTAATTATTTCCTACATTTCTCTGTTCATCCAAATTTGCTACTCCTAATGTAACCAGATTTGGAGTTTGGTAATTGCAAACAATAAAGAAGGAACGATAGAAAAGTGTATTCCTACTCTATTTCCCAATACAGTACAGTGTGTTGTATCTCCATTTCTCCTTATAGTATGCACAGCTGTTCCTTGCCTGCATCAATACTGAAGACTTTTAGCTAAAATATGTGGGCTTATACAATTTGTGTAGTGATTTATAAATGGAAGGAACTTACTTATTACCTCAAGGATCAATGTTTTTCTTGAAAACTGATTCTAATATGTTTAATAACATATAGCTCATTTCTACTAAATCTGACAGTAATTGATCTCATTAATGTACAGATATATTCAAATGAAATAAAAATAATTTATACTAACTAAAAAAATTGTTCAGAATCTCAGCAGCCTTTCTGATTTCAAAACACATATTCTGTTTTATCCACTGACCATTCTCAGAGTTCTCCCCCTTCACCATAGATTCCCTGCTTTTGTTCTTCAAAGTTTTCTTTGTGTTCAACATCCTTTTCTCATTTCAGCTCACTTCTGTTATATTCACAAGTATCTCTAAATTCACATTTGATGGCAGCTTTTTTCCCATATTTATATATTTGAAAACCATGAAAGAATGCACTTCAGAAGCAATTGCTGTATTTATTGGTATGCATTTTCTTCATGCATCTTTGGTGATTTTATTTAAAAAAAAATAAAACCAACAAAAAAACTGTAATGATTCTTCTGAAATCTCTGAAACACTTGTCCATTTCTTTCGAATTTCACTACATCTGGCAGATAAGATCACTGGAGTAATTTCATGGAAATGCTGCCAGATACGACATCAGAAAAAGGACAGAACATCCACTCCCATTGACTACAAAAACTGAAGGCCAAATGACATCCACAAGCATTTGGAGAAAGTAAGTGAGGACATTACTGCCAATAGTGGTGGTGTCAGATGCTGGATGAAAAGGACTAGAGCTGTCAAGAAGAGAAACCACACTCCTGGGCAGGACACTATTCTGCTCATACATGCATAATAGCCTCAATTTTATATAACAGCCACTGCTCCGGCTGTGCAATTTCAACATTATAAGGAACTGAATGCGACATATTTCCACAGACTGTCTGAACAACAACAACAAAAAAAGACAAAGACTATACAGGTATGTATTTCACATTCTGTGGTTTAAATGAGGTTTGTGTGTTTTTCAAAGATTCTTAAATTGGAGTGACATTTCCACTTTTAGGACTGAGAGTGGAAGCTTAACCCAAATACAATGTTTGCATGTGAGAACTGTGGGAGTAATATATAGCTCTTTCCTGAGGGTTGTATTGTGGATGAAGGTGGAAGATTCATGCAGCTTATAAACTCACAAGACTCCCTTGACTTTTCCCTCAAGTTTTAAGTTTTAAAACACTTTCTGGGTGTGGTGGTTTAAATGAGAAATGGTCCTCATAGATTCACATATTTAAACATTTAGCCCCCACTTGGATGTGTTTGTAGGCAATAAGGATTGTTAGAATATGAAGCCTAGATGAGAGAAATACATCCCTGTGTGTGGAATTTAGTAGTACATAGCCTCACCCCAATTTCAGTTTGCTCTCTACTTCTTTTGTGTGGCTGAGATGGGGTTTCTCAGTTTTCTGCTCCAGACACAGACTTTCATGTCTACATTTTCAATATGGGCCTTTTTGATGCAACCATAAGGCAAAATAAAGCCCTTTCTAAAGTCACCTGTGGTCACAGTATTTTTCCATATTCATAGAAAAGTAACCGATAATAAAGTTCAGAAGCAGGAGAGGTGTTCTTTTTTGGAAGACATATCATGTATAGGGAACTCTACATATAAAATGTGCATCAGTGAGGGGTGAGTTTTTTTTTTTCGATGCATCTCCTAAGAGTCACCCATGCTCCTAGAAGTAATTCCATTGCATTGATTGATACAAAAAGCTGGATTTGAATGGCATAATTTTATGGAATTTCCTTACTCTCTCTACCTAGAATAAACATAAATAGTCCCGGGGGATTATGCAATTGGAAGACATTAAGATTATAGAATTCTTAGGGTACAGGCCATGATCAGTAATTGCTGACATTATCCCATCTTCCAAAAGCAGCAGGCATTAGTTGGGAATCTCTGGCAATTCTGGTCAGGGAAGGAGTTAGGCTGACTCCAAATCTTCAACTATCCTCTCTTTTCTCAAATTCCAAACCCATCTCACCCCTAGTTCTTTATCAGACCACCTGCTGAGACTTGTCCTCCATCCCTGCCCCCATCTGTAGTGTGTGTCACAGACTAGACTGCTCTTCAACATTCCTTCCCAAAACTTATCACTTATCCCAGGTACCAGCTGTAGTAAATATTACTTGGGAACCCTCAAGCTAATCCAACTATGGAATCAGGTTGCCCATTGTGAAACTTCACCCTCCCTCATTCCATTATGATATAACAACAAAATTGAATTTCCATATAATATTCCAATGGAAAATTTGGATGTGTTCTCCATTTATATTTATATTTATAATTACAGATTGCATTATCATGTAACGAGTCTTATGTTTATATATGCAAGCTAAGCTTAACTAGCTACATGTTCATTTTCTCCTTTCCACAGATACTTAACAATAATTAAATAACTTATACTATTTTGAGGAAACAGCTTTTCAAAAAAGCATGGATATCTGTCATTAGGAAAAAATAATTCATTGGCCAATCCCTCATATTCAAGTAAGTTTGAAATCCTACTTTATAAGATTCAACGCCACCTATCTTCAGTATTCAGGAAAATTAGTGTTAAGAAAATAAAATTTACCTAGTGTAGAGTACAGTGAGAAGATGAAAAAGCTGTTGTTCCATGCCACCCAGAATGATCAACTTGGGGGAATCATGAATAATTTCACAGGTTGGGAAAGAGATAAGTAAATGTAGAAAATGCCTACAATGCTTTTTTTGTTGATTAAAGTCTTCATTATGTAGGATGTGTCTTTTTATTTTTAACCTAGTCTCTGACAGTAATATGACAATTGAATTTGACCTTCTGAGAAATGTTTCTGAAATTCTTTATGTAAACATGTAACTTTCTTGACAAATTGCATGCTCTATAGTGATATGAAGGCGGATATCACAGTGGGGTGTGATGTATTATCTGAATAGCACCAGATGTTATAATTTAAAGGAGGATGTTTAGTGATAAATACATTAGTCATTTTTGTGATTTTTTTCTTTAGAATTGAGACTATGATGTAAAAGGGCAGAAAAAACTAATCATAAAATAGATCCTATCACTATCACACTATCACACATCAACAAATCCAAAGACAACTCCACCAAATCTGTTGTTTACTCTTTAGCTATAATTTCCTTGTTCTTTAATTCTCAACGAAATATGACACTGATATAATTATCCTTTAAGATTGGCATTTTACCTACAACATTTAGGGATATACTATAGAATACTTGATAGGGACTATTCAACTATGATTAATCACATAGTACACAGAACATATACAATAAATGGTGAATTCTGAAATTTATCCAGAACCTATCCCCAAAGGAACTATCTGAGAAGCCAAAAAAATGTGTTATGAATGTCAGAGGCTACTTATGCAAAATAAACAAGCATGCAATATGCTTTGCAAGGAAATTCAACATGGAAATTACATGAAGGTTTAATCTCCCTGAGATCACATTGGTATCTATTGGATGATTATCTGTTTGCCTATTTCACCTCTCTGATGTGTTTCAGTAATTTTATATTAAATCAAAATTTGTTATTCTCCTACCTCAATATTGTTTTTGTTTTAGAAAAGCAAAATATAAAATCCAAAAGAGCAGCTAAACAATGGATTTTCCAGCAAGGATTACCAAGTTTGTTTTAGAATAAAATATTGTGATGTTTTGATACCAGCAATGAATTCTAATATCTGAAAAAGATTAATGACATTCAATGCATTTAATATCACCTCATTGTAACAATGTAGAAAAGGGAAGTTTTACAGCTGATGAAATCGTGTAAGGAAACAAGGAATACATATACAAATCTCCAATGATGAAGTGTAATGCACAGTAAAATAGATCACAATCTTGGTGAAAAGATTACTCACTGTTTCTGTGTTCAATTAACATGGGGGTACAAATAAGGACAGAAAAATAAGAAATATAATCAAAAGGAAAAAAGATATTTAAATGAAATAAAACTTTTTTGACTGAATAGAAATTGAAATGAAGACAAAAATCACATACACAACAAATGCTATCGCATTATACGCAAATGACTCACTGCCACATAGTAGACACTACATCATGATTCTGGAAGAAAGCAAAAGAGAAACAATGTAAAAATCCATTACCCATATAAATAGCTTTTCAAGAAGAGAAAAATGCATCATTAAAACTAAATATAATTTAAAATGGTATGTTACAAAATGAAATATATTTAAAAAAAATCTGATAGCACAACATAGACCTGAATTGCTATGTAGCACTAGATGGAAAATTTGCTTACAATTTCAAAGAAACTATTCAGGTTAGAACTTAGTGAGAAGATTATCTTCCAAGCAAGGAAGGCAGTTGAGGTGAACTACACTATTCAGGTTTTATAGGATAATAAAAGACATGACACTGTTTCTGGAGGAAAAGGAAGTTAAGGGAAGGCTAAAGGTGAGGGAAGATGGCTAATCACATTGGGTTCAAAAGAACAGTTGCTGATGCAGCCTCTTTGCAACAATGTAAGGAACAAATTGTAGGAAGAATGAAAGAAAAATAATTGTGAGTAGGTTTACTTATAATATAAATGTGTCGATGCAAATTGAGGTAGTTTGAATGTAATTGGTCCCTTAGGCTCATGGGAGTGATTTGTATTAACTATAAACTGGCTCAGACTTCTTACTGTCTAGCTCTCTCTTAAATATTAACCCATAGCTATTAATCTATGTATCTCTGCATGGCCTTACCTTACCAGAGAACAACCAGTGCATCTTATCATCCCATCAGGCATCTCCCTGGAAGATTCTCTCTGCCTCCCTCTCCCCAGAATTCTCCTCATCTGGTAGCCATGCCCATATTATCTGCCTGGCTATTGGCCAATCAGTATTTTATTCATCAACCAATAAGAGACCATGTATACCTAAGGACATCCCCATCAGATTTCAAAGAACAATAATGGTTGATTTCAAATATTTTGGTGGTGGTGGTTGTGGCAGTGTGTTTGTGTGTGTGTGTGTGTGTGTGTGTGTGTGTGTGTGTGTGTGTGTGTGTATGCATTCTTTTGATTTTGCTTGTGTGAGATTATTTCCTGTGTTCTATTGGGTTTAATTAGCTTCATTTTAGTACCTTCTGTGAGAATTTGTAGATAGATATTGTTTAAATTTGACTTTATCATGGAATATCTTTTCTGTATCTATAAAACTTTGTTGATTTTACCATTCTAAACTAGGACCATTGGTGTCTTAGAATCTGAAGCAGAAATGTCTAGGCCCTTCAAGGTTTTTGACTTTCCATTGAAGAGTCATATATAATTCTAAAAGGTCTGTTTTATTTCCTATTTGGACTTTTTCCCTTAGGGCTTTTAATATTCTTTCTTTGCTCTGTATGTTAACTGTTTTGATTATTGAGTAGCAGGGGAATTTCTTTTATGGTTCTATCTGTTGTTTTGTACACTTCATACACATTTATATGCATCTCCTTCTTTAGGCTATGCAAATTTTCTTCTATGATTTTGTGGAAAACATTTTCCACAAATGTTTAGCTTAGTTTCTTCCCCTTCCTATGTTCCTGTTATTCTTAGGTCTGGTCTTCTCATTCTGTCCCAAATTTCATGAAAGTTTTGTGGCAAAAACATTTAGACTCAACATTTTCTTTGACTACTATATCCGTTTCTTCTATAGTACCTTCTATGCCTGAGATTCTCTGTTAGAATTGTGTTGGTGAAGCTTGCATTTCTAGTTCCTGTTTGAATTCCTATCTTTTTTTTTTATTTCAAGAACTTACTCAATTAGTGTTTTCTTTACTGATTCTCTTTGCAAATTCAGGTCTTCAAGAGGTTTATTCATTATTGTTTTGTTTTTAACTATTTGTATTTTCTTTTCTTTGCTTTCTTTAAGAGTTTTATTCATTTTATCTAAGGACCTCTATCAACTCCATATAGTTGGTTTTAAGGTCTTGTGCTTTAGTTATATTGAAATATTCAAGGTCTTCTGTTGTAGGATAGCTAGGTTTTAGTGGAGACATATGGTTCTTGATGTATTGATTGTGTTTTTGTGCTAGGGTCTTGGCATCTCTGGTTGGGGTAATTAAAGGTCTATGTGCTGAATTCTAGATTTTTTGATTTTTTGGTTGGTATTGTATTCCTTCGTTTCTGTTTCCACTCTGGATTTTCAGAGTGTGATGACTGTGTGTTGCCTGTTTTCCTGTCCTTTCTAGGGTGTGCACTCACAGGTAATGTCTGGTAATTTTGGAGGCTGAATAACTGGTATGGATTGGAGGAAGGAAGTTTGGAGGAAAAGATCTTTGAGATCCATTAGGGATGGAGTCAGAAAGGAAAGAACACCACATCAGGTTTCCAGGTAAAGAGTTGTGGATGAGACTTCTGGGATTGGCTCTCAGAAACCCTGGGTGTGGATCTTCCTTCAACCTACTTACTGCCCTAAGAGGAGCTGCCTTTGGGGTTTCAGTGAGTGCCTGCTAAAGTTGGGGTCTGTAACAAATCAATAAGTTGGGGGAAGTAGGATGGAGAAGATGGGTTTGGGATCCACTGCAGATGTCAGGAAGGATAAAGGAAGGCTTCAGCTGATGTCCTGTTGCAGGGCTAGTAATGAGACTGGTGGATTGTTTCTGGGAAAACAGGAGAAGGTCTACAGGCTGCCTACCTGGTTTTCTCAAATATATTTTCAATAAGAGGAAAAACAGAACTCAGAATTATTTTTGAGAACTTCATAATAAAGAAAAGAAAATCTATAAGCATTTTTCTTTCAATTTTTTTTTAACATATTAGTACTAAAATGTTAGCAAGAGTATATTACCTAAGAGAAAAAGCAAAAAAATATATAGAACAAAGAATGCCTTTGATAGTCAATTTTTCCTATATGTCATGAAGCACATTATAGCAGGCTTTCTTTAAAAGTTGCTTTCTAATTGAAATCCTGGCTGCTTTTATTTTCCTCCTCATTGTTATCTGTCACTAGAGAGGGCAAGATTTCCATACTAGAAATTATCAGATTAAATGTGATTCTCTATTTTCCCTCCTTTACAAATTTTCATGAAAAAAATATATCTCAGCCAAGAGAATCACATTCCTTGCTTCATATGTTCCCTGTGGAGATGAGTGAGAAGAGAAGAAAAGCAGTGGCAAAACTGTCAACAAAGTATTTTGTCATCTATTTTGCTTAAGTATATCAATAAGAACTTGATAAGCACATTTTGTCAAGTGAATAAGACACAGCAGTGAAGGTGCTCCAGCAACTTATCATAGTTTGAAATATACTTTGCTAAAATTTATTGCCTATTGTGATAGCTATGATTTGAATTCCCATTGTTTTTACATTTGCAGTGACCTTGTAATTGACTTTTTTACATAGTGAGAAATGCTATTCTAGTTTAATATTTTGATTAAAATTTTCGTTATTGCCATCTAATATAAAATGGTTATTCTTTTATCGTTAGCATTATAATATATTTAATATTTCATAATTTATTTTGGCATTTGTACTATCATTTATCATGTAGCTTGCTCTAATTTAAAAATTCTACTTCTATATTACATATTTATCTTCTTGAATTCACAGTTGTGATATTTCTAGTAGCAGAGTGGAAGACAGCCCCATGAAGCTGCTAGAAATCTGAGGGATTTTTATAATTTCAGAGGGATTTGACTCATGTAGAATTAGATCCTTGACTTTGCTGTATGAAGTAAATAATTTCAGGAGGAGTCTGGATAAAGTAAATTCATAATTTATAAAAATGTATTTTAATTCATAGTTTAGCTACACAGGCTAAACCATATGGAGCATAAATCAAGTAAATGTTTAGGAACATAGGTGTGTGTACCAATAAGTCTTTACTCCTTCCGCACAAGTCCTGCTTCCATGTGGGTGCCCAGAATAACACACAGAGTCTTATATTAGTTTACAGTGCTGTTGGCCAATTGACTAGGATTTCTTATATGCTAGCTCAATCTTAATTATTATAAGTCCATATTGATGGGGAATGTACTGTGTATGTTTATCTTATTGATTCTTAAATAAAATACTGTTTGGCCAATGAGACAGTAAGTTAGACGGGATGAGGAGTCAAAGAGGATTGTGGGAAATGTGGTAGAGAAGTGGTGATCCTATTTCTCTTCTTTCCTTTAAAAAGAGATTGACTATGATCATTACCATTTATAAAAAAACCCATTTAAATAAAAACAAACATTTATAAACAATATTTGGGAATTTGGGAGTTGTTCATTCCAAACTGCTTCCTGCTGATTGGGGGTGCTGTCCATACTATGGGGACCAAGATAAAACACAGAAATCAGGCTGTAGTTGTCTATGACTACATCATCTCAGCTGTTTTGGATGTAGGACCAGTTGGGCCACTGCTTCAGGGGGTCTTGCTTGATCAAACCATATTAGTCTGGAAGGAATCCATAGCTTTTCATTTTCTGTGAAAACACAAGCAAGAAATCTTTTCCCAAGTAGCCTGTCCTTAGACTTAAATTTTGAAGTCAAAGCATTTTTAAAACGTATATGTTGGATTACTTCAGCAGCACTTACAATCAAATGTATTTTAGTAGCTGTAACTCTTTCCTCAGCAATCAAACAATTTAAGACAACAATATAGCATATATTATCCAGTTTCTGTGAGTATTTCCATCTTTACATGGCTTTTCTATTATTCTATTTTTACTTGCTTTTTGTTTCTTTTTTCCAGAGATAGGGTTTTTCTGTGGAAATCCATCTGCTTCTGCTTCTGGAGTTCTGGGATTAAAGGCATGTGCCACCACACACAGCTACTCTATTTTTTTGCCTCTGCTTCTGGAGTGCTGGGATTAAAGGCATGCACCTCCAACACCTGGCCTTGAAGTCACATAGATTTGCTGGTCTCTGTCCCCCAAGAAAATGCTACTAACAAGAAGTTGTGCTTTTCTTTCTTCCTTTGCTGCCAAAATCCCTTTTTAAGCTTTTGTGAAGTTTACATTGAAGTTCATAACACTAAAGATGAATCATACCTTATTATGTTATCAGAGTAATATTTATGATATTAGTCTTTTAAAAGGCTATTATTTTAAAGGATGCCTAAGTTATTTTAATGAAATCATGTGGCAGTTTCTGGTATGCGCATGGTAAGCTAATAACTTATATGGTAACATTTGATATCACAGGAATTCTGGGATATAGGTTTTTCTCTATTGAACACAGTATATTTTCTGTGGGATTTCCAGAAAACAGCAATTAGAAAATTGAAAGTCTATCCAAAATCTATATTCAATCAAAATCTCAGCCTTGTTTATTGCTATTTTAACCTTTGATTCAGAAAATATTTTTGTATTTCTTTAAGTCCATAGCCTTCATAGAAAATATGGGAAGTTGTGCTTCAAGTTTTTTTTCCTCCAAAGCAAGGGCTTTTTTCCCCCATCATGCCTTCACATATTTCCTGTCTTTCTATCCAACCTCACTAATTTCTTGTATCCAACTCCAAATTATAATACTTTAGATATTAAGTAGTTAAAGTTGAAAATCACTGAGAACCAGCAGGTACAGGAAGAGCTCTCTGACAATCCCCACTGAATTTCACAATATCTCTTTACAGGAGAACTTTCATCCATACATTTACAAGAAATACCCTCATTGCCTTAAATTGATATCAATAATCAGAACAACCTGAGTTGCTAATTATCTATGTTACATGTTATCTCACACTCCCTCATCCTATCTTATTGATCATGTCTTTTGAGTGACCATCATACCAACAACAAAGTGATTAGTCTTAACTCCCCCTTTGTCTTCATCCAGTATTGTAGTTGTGAAGTCACGCAATATACTTAGCTATATACTTTTCTTATAAATCTTTGAACGATAAGAGAAAATATTTCAGTTTCTGTTTGTCTCCTATTTTGCTTCTCTTTCTTTCACTAAATAGTACTTGAATGCTTTGGAAGACAATGTGGTAGATTAGTAATAAATTATATCAATGTATTTCATGGTATGATTGTGTGTAATTATTACTCCAGTAGGAAACCTACTCAAAGTTGGGAAGCAAATAATATTTCCACATACTTATAATATAGTTAAGTATATTAATTTAGGCAGGGTATCCAGTCAAATTATGATAAAATAGATTTTTAATCATGAAACCACATATTGGAGCCAAAGAATGAGGAGAAATCTTTCTGTTTCATACTTTGAAGTTTCAGTCCCACTGGGTGGCTATTATGATGCTTGTGTTATGAATGCTACTCAAAATGAAAAGCAATAACCATTTCTACCTAGATTTTTAACCTGCGATCTATAATAAGGAATGACTGGTGATACATGGCCACTTGTGTAATAGTGGTATAAACATCATGGGAGTAACTAATTGCTTTCTGATATTTTTAGCTCTGCTTAAAAGATAAACACCATAGTTGTCACCATTAAAGGGCCAGGAACTTATGACTAGATATGTCATAGTATAACTGGTAAACATAATCCAGTTATTTGCTAAACAGATACAGCAATAACTAAATCCCAAGTGACTCCCACTTATGCCCTTAGATTAGATCTCTCACCCATGACTGCAGAATGTTTTAACTTTAGTAGACAGAAATGGACACAGTGACACACAACTGTTCAAAACACAGGAAAAGGAAACTACAATGCTGAACCTTAAATGAAATGTATGTCCCATCTTCCCTACTTCTAGGACTTAGGGATCATTGAAGAAGAGACCCTGAAAGAGTATAAGAATCAGATGTGGTAGATGACTAAAAAGAAATAGTGTCTTCTGGATACAGTGAGTACTTGAACATATGGACTCACAGTGGTTGTGGCAGCATGCATATCACTTGTTTAAGGCCAAAAACAGAACAAATCTCATCATGGAGATGTTAATTAGGCATGAAGTCCCATCCCTAGTTAAGTAGCTATTGGTAGGTGTTAGCTAGAGTCAGTTTTGTATAAGACTACAGGTACTTGTAAGTCAATCATGGTCCAGTAGAAATACATATAACCAAGAATATTTGAACAATGAAAAATATGGTCTTGATGAGTTTAGAAAAATTAAAAATGTTACAAAGTAGAGTAAGCGGGAAAATGTGGACCTAGGAAGATTTGGGTGAGGAATTACATTATCAAAACACAATTCTTAAAGAACAGGTAAAAGATTTTTCTTTCTTTTTTTCTGGAGTGGGGTTGGAGACAAGGTTTCTCTATGAACCCCTGGGTGTCCTGGAACTCACTGTGTGGACAAGGCTGGCCTTAAACTAAAAAATATCTGCCTGCCTGTGCCTCCCAAGGACTGGGATTAAAGGTGTATGCCACCACACTTCACCAGGTAAGAAAAGTTTAAAAGCCCTATCAAGTGTTAAACACCATGACCAAAAAGCAATTTGGGGATAAAAGGTCTTATTTAATCTTGCAGCTTGTAATTCAGAATCCAAGGAAGTAAGGGCAAGAAATGCAGGCAGAAATCTGGAGACAAGAAACAATGAAGAGGCCATGGTGTAGTGTTCTTTCCTGGATTGGTCCTCAACATTTACTCAGCTTGCTTTCACAGAGCACCTATGTGTGGTGATATTTTGTTTGTGCTTTAACGAATAAAGCTTGCCTGAAGACCAGAGTGTGGTGCTAGCCACTAGTTAGTAATAGAGGTCAGGTAGTGGTGGCATACACCTTTAATCCCAGCACTCAGGAGGCAAATCAGAAGGATATCCATGAGTTCAAGGACACCGTGTACTACATAAGATTGATTCAGTCTAAAAGAGAAATAGAGCCAGATGGCAGCTCACAACTTTAATCCCAGTACTTTTGCTTCATATGGCTTTAATCCTAGGACTAGGGAAATGGAGACAGGAAGGGATATGGCTGGATTGACATAGGAATATGAAGTGGAAGGAGACAGGAACTCAGCCCATTCAGTCTTAGGATTCCTAGAGATAGGATTGCCCTTTGGGCCTGAGGATTTGGTAGTTGTAAGAACTAGTGTCTTGCTGCTCTGCTTCTGTGATCTTCAGGCAAGCTTTATTTGTTAAAGCACAAGCAAAATATCACCACACCCAGGACAATCAGTCCTGGGAAGGCACAGACCACTGTGAACTATGTCCTCACTCATCAATCATAAGTCATGAAATGTACCACAGATTTCCACACAAAGTCAGTCTTGGAAAGGGACATTTTCAATTGATGTCTCCTCTTACAAAATGATTCCAGTTAGTGTCAAGTTGACATAAAGCAAACCAGCATGGTCACCAATTTAAGGAAAGTTAATACATATAGAAAACCACTCAAGTAGCTTTCTCAATATCTATTACAACTTCTCATGTCTATGCCTGGAAGAAAATTTCAAGGGAGAAGACAATTGTATTCCCTAGATTCCTTTATATCTAAATTTCTTACATTTTATTAGAACAAATTACTTAAGACTTGAATTCAGAAAAGTGTAAATGGAACATAAAGTGGTAAACAGTGAGAATATGTATCACCAGAAATAGATTAATGTTCTCTTTATTAACAGAGTTAACCTGTATACAAAGTAGTAATGGTAAACAGTTTGAAATTAAATTCTGGCACTAAGAAATATTGAAATTGTATTTCAGGGTCCCTACCTAGTCTCTGTAACAATTTTCTACAGGGTCTCTCTCTTTTTTTCTTTCTTTTCCTTTTAACTTTTTTTTGCTTCTACTATTTAAATACATTTTCCTGACTTAGGTTATTTTGTAAATGTATTTTAAAAAGTAAAAAAAATAAGGTTTCTTATCACTATTCTTTTCACAGTAGTACTAGTAATCTCGTAAATTTTAATGTATATTTAATGATTTTCTATATCATGTAAGGTAGTATATTGCCCCAAAATGGTAAATGACTCATATGGTTTAATGGCATAAAAACAAAGAATTTAGAAGAAATATACACATATGTGTATGTATACACATGTATATGTGAATAGCTATATGTACAGAAGACAAAGAGTAAAAATGCACTCCAATTTGAAAAATTAGTAAAAGTATTCAGTTTTGTAATTCTTTTAACATGTAATTCTATGATGCAAGTTGTGAAAAAATAATATAAAAGGAAGAAAACATATTACCATTTTTGCTTAAGTCACACAGAATAAATTCATATTAGTTCATTACCATCATTTTAGCCCTCATATTTTACTGAAAGAAAATATACATTATTCAGACTTATTTATTAATTTCTGTTAATTTACCTCTCAAGTTATGATTATTATTATTATTATTATTAGTAGTAGTAGTAGTAGTAGTAGTAGTAGTAGTATTTAGGTTTCTTGTGACAGGGTTTATCTGTGTAGTTTTGGATCTTGTCCTGGTACTTGCTCTATAGCCCAGGCTGGCCTCAAACTCATTGAGATCTTGCCTGTCTCTGCCTCCTAAGTGTTGGGAATTAAAGACATGTGCCATCACTATCATGAATAACCTCTCAAATTTATTATTGCTCTATTTGAAAATGAAACAAGTACACATAGGCTTTTTTTTTCTCTGAAATTTTTCATATATCCAAACCTTTCATAACTTATTATTTGAATTATAGTATTATCTGTTTTGTATTTAGCTGAGTTGCAACTGGATACCATAAGCCAGTGGTTTACAAGCAACTTATTTTCATCTCTCAGAGTTCAGAACAGAGGAATCTGATATCAGGCAGCTCATAAAGTCAGGGTCCTGTGTGGATTCATTAGTTTCACTGCATTTCCTCCTGTGTGTATTCATAGAGAGCCAAACAGAACAAGTAAATCTTTATTAGTCTCTGTACTTTGCTTTGACTTCTTTTGGTCCTAATCATCTACCATTATGTCAATTCCTAAAACTGTCCACCTTGGTTGGCAACATTACAATATACAGACTTTGAGAAGATAAAGTCAATAATTTCACTTCACTTTTTTTTATGAATAAATTCTTTTATTATGGTTCTGAAAAAATATTCAGACATGCATCAGTGTTAAAGCATAAAATTCTTTCATGACATTTTAGGTTATAGTGAAAAGTATTTTCTATTTTACTTTTACACTTTAAAATATTGTGTATTGACTTATGTTTTAATATAATACTATTATTCTGGGCGTTGGTGGCACATTCCTTTAATCTCAGCACTTGGGAGGCAGACACACGTAGATCTCTGTGATTTCAAAGCATGCAGCCTGGTCTACACAGTGAGTTCCAGGACAGGCTCCAAATCAATATGGAGAAACCCTGACTCTAAAAACCAATGATGACAATAATAATAATAATAATAATAATAATAATAATAACAACAATAATAGCACTATTATTTCTAAACTTTCCGTGATTTAAATATTAGTCACTTTTTATTCCATTACATAGCTATTCTTACAGACAACTTCATATGACATAAAATTTTTATTTGAGTGAACTTAAAATCTCTTGCCTAATTTAGCTATAGAACCATTAAGTGAAGGAAAATTGGATATTTAATGAGTTACACAATTGCACAGATATGCTCTCTTTTCTGAAAAATTAGCATTGATTTTATATACACACATACGTATGCATGCACAAGAAAAAATAAGTTGCTACTGAACATGCATTTAAACAAGAGCAATGGGAGCAGTAGCTTTTAGAAAGTCTAATACCACTACATTGCTCAGGATTGACTTGAAACCAGACAAATACATTAAATGTTAGCAAATCTTCATTATAAATTAAAGGGTTACTATTTGGTTTACACAGTGATTTTATCCGAACTTCATCAGGAAAGAAGGCAAGAAATATTTTGGTACTTTGTATATAATGTAAAACAGATACAAAGAATACCCATACTCCCCTTCAAAAAAGAAATAGAGAATACATGTTTATATATAAAAACACTTACCAGAAAAACCCTTCATTTCAGACTTTAAAACATTTATTCATTTAATATGCAATATTATTTAAATTTTTATATTTCTAAAAGTTATGTTTGAGATATTATTTGAGAATTGAAGGAATCAATATCTCTCATATATTCTCAACAATTAAACAGTGAAAAAGCAGAAGCTTATATATCAAATATTTTACTTAAAAAGATTATACATCTAATTTTTCTTAGTTTTGACTTGGTATATGTTGTCACATTGCCTGAGTCATCTTTAAAATCAAAGTATTAATAATAATAATAATAATAATAATAATAATAATGATACTAATAATAACAATAAATAGAAACAACCTTTTTTTTACATATCAATCCCAGTTCCCTCTCCCTCCCATCCTCCCAAACCCACCACCAATCCCCTATCCCATCAGCCTTCTGCTGCCCAGGGAGCTGAGGCCTTCTATGGGGGATCATCAAGGTATATCACATCTTGTGGGGTAGGGTCTGGACCCTATTTCATGTATCTAGACTGACAGAGTATCCCTCTATGGGGAATGGGCTCCCAAAGTCCATTCTTACATTAGGGATGAATACTTTTCTACTACCAAAGGCCCCATAGACGACCCTGGCCTCCTAACTGACACCCACATTCAGGGGGTATGGATCCAAGCTGATTCCCAGCTGTCAGTCTTTGGAACATGAGCTCATGCTTGTTCAGGTCAGCGATTTCTGTGGCTTTCCTCAACCTGGTCTTCACCCTTCTGCTCATGACTTCTCCCTGTCTACAACTCCATTCCAGGATTTCAGCTCTGTGTTTATCTGTGGGTGTCTGCTTCTGCTTCCATCAGCTACTGGATGAAAGCTATAGGATGGCATATAAGGTAGTCATCAATCTCATTATAGGGGAAGGGCATTAAAGGCAGCTTCTCCACCATTGCTTAAATTCTTAATTGGGGTCATCCTTGTAGATCTCTGGACATTTCCCTAGTGCTAGATTTCTCCATAAACCTATGATGGCTCCCTCTATTAAGATATCTCTTTTATTTTTCTCCTATATTCTTCCCCTACTCAATATCCCTGCTCCCTCATGCCCTCCTCCTGCCTGCTCTTCTCCCCTACTCTATCTGCTAACTTCCTCTCCCCTAAACCCAGGATCCCAATTTTCTCAGGAGATCTTGTCACTTTTCCCTTCTTTACAGGAACCTGTATATCTATCTTTGGTTCCTCCTTGTTTCCTAGCTTCTCTGATGGTATGGATTATAGGCTGATAATTTTGATCTTGTTTCTAATATCAATATATGAATGAGAACACACCATGATATATTGATATATGATATATAAAAGACAAAGAATGAGAACATACCATGTTTGTCTTTTTATGACTGGGTTACCTCACTCAGGATGGTTTCTTCTAGTTACATCCATTTGCCCGTGAATTTCAAGATTCCATTGATTTTTCCACTGAATAATGCTCCATTGTGTAAATGTACCACATTTTCCTTATCCATTCTTCAGTTGAGGGTATCTAGATTGTTTTCAGGTTCTAGTTATTACAAATAACGCTGCTATAAACATAGTTGAACAGATGTCCTTGTTGTATGCATGTGCATCATTTGGGTGTATGCCTAAGAGTGGCATTTGGGGATCTTGAAGTAGACTGATTCCCATTTTCCTTAGAAACTGCCATAGTGATTTCCAAAGTGGTTGTACAAGTTTACACTCCCACCAGGAGTGGAGTAAAGTAGAAATTTTACTGAAATTTATCTGTGTGAGGACATAAAAAATAAGCAAGCAAGCCAGTAAAACAGCTACTGGAAGAAATGGGTCCCATAGAAAGTTAAAAGATTGTAGACCTGTGACAGAAGGAAATACAAAATAGACCTCTAACATTTTATATTAATGAGATTTAAAGAAAAATGTCCAAAATGGCAAGCATGGAATAAATGAGCATAGACCTACAAATGGCTAGCAGAAACTTGGTTGCATATGCACACAGTTACCAGCTTAAAAAACATCAAAGGTGAGCACTTTTGAACATGTGAATAAATATCATCTTATTATTTAATAATGGTTAAACTCAATTTCCTACTTATTTAAATGATATATTTAGTATGTGAAAAAACACAGAAGAAAACCCTTCCTGCCACCAAACTCTGAAGGCAGCCATTCTTTTCTTGCCTCTCTACCCTCTGGTTGAGAGGTATGTCCCAGGAGGTATTCTAGCCCACCAACCCCTCTCTGAGCTCCCTGGCCTATGACCCCCAAGACTCCTCCTGCCACCAAATAACAAGAGGAACCTGGAGGCAGAACAAAGCAGCCATTTTCATCAACAGCCATTCCAGTCTTGCCCCTCCACACTCCAGTTGAGAGAAGAATGAGACACCTCACCTCTACCCACTGGAAGAAGATGTAGGAAGATGACAGCATAAGAACATATACAAAAACAGAAAGACTTATATAACACCACAAGAGTCTAGAGACTCTACACCAGCAAGACATGAACATGCCAATGCAGATGATGCAGAAGAGAATGACCTTAAAAACAATTTCATGAATATGATAGATACCCTCAAGGAGGATATGAGAAAATCCCTTAAAGAAATTGAAGAAAAAAACAAACCAAAAACGCAAGAAATCAACAAATCTGTTAAGGAAAGCCCAGAAAATACAATCAAACAGGTGAGTTAAACAATACAGACAGTTCCAGACTGAAAACTGAAATAGAGACAATAAAGAAATCACAAACTGAGGGAATAATGGAGATACAAAAGGTGAGTAAACAATCAGGAACCACAGATGCAAGCATAACCAAGAGAATACAAGAGATGGAAGACAGAATCTCAGATGCTGAAGATAAACTAAAGGAAATAGATTTATTGACCAAAGAAAATCTTAAGTAGAACAAATCCTTAACACAAATATACAGGAAATATAGGACACAGTGGAAAGTCCAACCTAAGGATAATAGGTAAAGAAGAAGATGAAGAAGCCCAGCTCAAAGGTGCAGAAAACATATTCAACAAAATCATAGAAAAAGGTTTTCCCAACCTGCAGTAGGACACCTATAAAAGTACAAGAAGACTGAACCAAATAGACTGAACCAAAAGAAAGAAAGGAAAGAA
This sequence comes from Cricetulus griseus, assembly GCF_003668045.3. Lineage (NCBI taxonomy): Eukaryota > Metazoa > Chordata > Mammalia > Rodentia > Cricetidae > Cricetulus > Cricetulus griseus. The sequence goes on along the minus strand of NW_023276807.1, from coordinate 145,399,748 downwards.
AGAAAGAAAGAAAGAAAGAAAGAAAGAAAGAAAGAAAGAAAGAAAGAAAGAAAGAGAAAGAAAACGTCCCCCTGCCACATAATAATCAAAACACCAAACATACAGGATAAAGAAAGAACATTAAGATCAGTGAAGGAAAAAGTCCAAGTAACATATAAAGGCAGATGTATCAGAATTACTCTTTACATCTCCATGGAATCTCTGAAAGCCAGAAGGTCCTGGATAGATGTTCTACAAACACTAAGAGACCACAGATCCCAGCCCAGACTACTATACCAAGCAAAGCTCTCAATCACTATAAATGGAGAAGGTCATTTCATATTCACCACAGGAAAAATCAGGATGAAGTCTTAATTCTGAACACCTAAGCCCCAAATACAAAGGCCCCCACATTCATAAAAGAAAATATTGCTAAAACTCATATCACACATTAAATCCCACACACTTATAGTTGGAGACTTCAACACCACACTCTCACCACTGAAAATGACTACCAGACAGAAACTTAACAAAGAAACAAAGGAAGTAACAGAAGTTATGACCCATTTGGTTTAACAGACATCTATAGAACATTCCATCCAAACACAAGAGAATATACCTTCTTCTCAGTACCACATGGAACCTTCTCTAAAATCAACCACACAGTGGGCAATAAAACATACATCAACAGATACAAAAATTGGAATAACCCCCTGTATCTTATCAGACCACCATGCTCTAAAGTTATAATTCAACAACAACAAAAATTGCAGTAATGCCATAAACTCATGGAAAATAAACAATGCTCAATTTCATCACTCCTGGATGAAGGAAGATATAAAGAAATAAATCAAAGATTCATAGAGTTCAATGAAAATGAAGGCAAAATATACCCAAACTTTTGGGACACCGTGAAAGCAGTTCTAAGAGGAAGTTTCATAGCACTAATTGCCCACATAAAGAAACTGGAGAATAGCCACACTAGAGAATTGACAGAACAACTGAAAGCTTTAGAGCAAACAGAAATAAACTCACCCAGGAGAAGTAGACACCAGGAAATAATCAAAATGAGAGCTGATATCAATAAAGTAGAAACAAAGAAAACAATACAAAAAATCAATGAAATGAAGAGTTGGTTCTTTGAGAAAATCAACAATATAGACAAACCTATATCCACTCTAACCAAAAGGCAGAAAAAGAATATTCAAATTAATAAAATCAGAAATGAAAAGGGGGTGCATAACAACATTTACTGGAAAAATCCAGAGAATCAGCAGGTCATACTATAAAAACCTGTACTCCATAGAATTGGAAAATTTAAAGGAAATGGGCGATTTTATAGATAGATATCACTTACCAAATTTAAATCAATAACACATAAAAAATTTAAATCAACCTATAACCCCTAAGGAAACAGAAGCAGTCATCAAAAGTCTATCCAACACCCCCCACCCAAAAAAAGCCCATAGCCAGATTGTTTCGGTTCAGAATTTTACCAAAAATTCAACGAAGAGCTAGTACCAATACTCTTAAAATTGTTCCACACAATATAAGCAGAAGTATCATTGCCAAACTCTACAATTACCCTGATAGCCAAGACACAACTAAGATCTAGAACTACAGACCAATTTCCCTCATGAACATTGACATAATAATACTCAATAAAATACTGGCAAATCGAATGCAAGAACACATCAGAAAATTCATACAAAATGATCAAGTAGGCTTCATACCAGGAATGCAGGCATTGTTCAACATATGAAAATCTATCAGTGTAATTCACCATATAAACAAATTGAAAAAGATAAGCCACATGATCGTCTCATTACATGCTGAAAAAGCCTTTGACAAAATTTAACATCCCTTAATGATAAAGGTCTTGGAGAGATCGGGGAAAACAGGAACATAACTAAATATAATAAAAGCAATATACTGCAAAACAATGGTCAACATCAAACTAAATGGAGAGAAACTCAAGGCCATTCCACTAAAATCTTGAATAAAACAAGGATGTCCACTCTCTCCATAACTCTTCAGTATTGCACTTGAAGTTCTTGCTAGAGCAAGAAGATAACAAAAAGAGTTCAAGGAGATAAATTTGGAAAGGAAGTAGTCAAAATTTCACTATTGGCAGATGATATGATAGTCTATATAGGTGACCCTAAGAATTCTACCAGGGAACTCCTACAACTGATAAACAACTTAACCAAAGTGGTAGGATAAAAGATTAACTATAAAAAAAATCACTAGCCCCACTATGTATAGACAGTAAATGTTCTGAGAAAGAAAGAAAGGGAAACATTACCCTTTACAATTGCCAGAAACAATATAAAATATCTTAGGTTAACTCTAATCCAACAGGTGAAAGACCTGTATGACAAGGACTTTGAGTCATTAAAAAAAAAAAAGAAATTAAAGAAGATACCTGAAAATGGAAAGATAGCCAATGATCTTGTATAGGTATGATCAACATAGAAAAAGTGGCAAACATGCCAAAAGCAATCTACAGATTCAATGTAATCCCCATCAAATAAAACTGGCACATATCTTCACAGACAATGAAATGACAATTCTCAACTTAATATGGAAAAACAAAAGACTGAAGAGAGTCAAAACATCACTGTACAATAAAAGACCATCTGGAGGCAACACCATCCCTGATTTCAGACTATATTATAAAGCTATAGTATTGAAAACATATTGGTATTGTCACAAAAGAGACAGGTAGAACAATGGAATCAAATTGAAGACCCTGGTATTAGCCTATCCCCTATGAACATGTGATCTTTGACAAAGAATCTAAAACTATACAATGGAAAAAAAGAAAGCATCTTCAACAAATGGTGCTGGCATAATTGGACAATGGCATGTAGAAGATTGCCAATAGATCCATATCTATCACCATGCACAAAATTTAAGTCCAAATAGCTCAACATAAATCCAGAAACACTGAACCTCTCAGAAGAGAAAGTAGGAAGTACCCTTGAATGAATTGGTACAGAAGGCTGCTTCCTGAACATAATGCCAATAGCACAGACACTGAGAACAACAATTCATAAATGGAACCTCCTGAAATGAAGAAGCTTCTGTAAGGCAAAGCAACACAGTCAGCAAGACAAAATGGCAGGCCACAAAATTGGAAAAAATATTCACCAAACCCACATCTGAAAGATGGCTGATCTCCAAAATTTACAAAGAAATCAAGAAGTTAGGTTCCAAAACACCAAATAATTCAATTAAAAAGTGGGGTACAGAACTAAATAGAGAATTCTCAATAGAGGAATATAAAATGGCTAAAAGACACTTAAGAAAGTGCTCAACATCCACAGCCATCAGGGAAATGCAAATCAAAACAACTCTGAGATACAATTTCATTCCTGTCAGAATGGCTAAAATCAAAACCAACAATGACATTTTATGCTTGAGAGAGGATGTGGAGAAAGGGTAACACTCCTCCACTGCTGGTGGGAGTGCCAACTCATACAGCCACTTTGGACATCAGAATGGAGTTTGCTCAGGAAAGTGGAAATCAGTCTACCACAAGATACAGCAATTCCACTCTTAGGCTAATACCCAAAGGGTGCACATGCTTATAAGAAGGACATCTGTTCAATTATGTTTATAGCAGCTTTATTTGTAATAGCCAAAGAGTGAAAACAAACTAGGTGCCCCTCAACTGAAGAATGTATAGAGAAATGTGGTACATTTACACAATGAGGAACTACTCAGTGGGGAAAAACAAAACAAAACAATAAAATATTGAAATTTGCAGGCAAATGGATGGCATTAGAAGAAACCATCCTGAGTGAGGTAACCCAGTAACAAAAAGACAAACATGGTAGGTACTCCTTCATATATGGATTTCAGACATGGGTCAGGGGATTGCCAGTCTACAATCCCATTGCCAGAGATTCTGCAGAACAGGAAGTACCTTAAGAGAGACATGCATGGTACTACTGAGAAGGGAAATGTTGCAGGATCTCCTGAGAAAAATAGGAGCATGGGGGTAGGAGAGAGGGAGCTGGGAGAAAGAGAGGGGGAGAAGAGGAGGGGGGAGGAGGATACAAGGGGACAGGAATTTTGAATAAGGGGACGAATACAGGAAAGCAAGATAAGAGATACCATAATAGAGGGAGCCATTATAGGTTTACAGAGAAATCTGGCATTAGGTACATTTCCAGAGATCTACAAGGAAGATACCAACTGACAATTGAAGCTATATTGGATAGGCTATCTTAAATTCTTTTCCCGGATAATGAGATTAATGATGACCTTATATGCCATCCTAGAGTATCATCCAGTGGTTGATGGAGGCAGAGGCAGACACCCACAGCTAAACACTGAACTGAACTCTTGGAACCCAGTTGCAGAGATGGAGGAGTGATGAGCAATTGGGTTATAACTGGGCTGGTGAAAACCACAGAAACAGCTGACTTGAACAAGGGGGATTTCAGGGATCCCAGACTGATGGCTGAGAGGCCAGCATGGCACTCATCCAGAGCCCCTTAATGTGTGTGTCAGTGAGGAGACCTCAGCAATCTATGGGGCCTTGGGTAGCAGACCAGTATTTATCCCTGGAACACAAATGGGTTTTGGGATCCCATTCCACATGGAGGGATGCTCTCTCATTCTTGACACATGGAGAAGGGCCTAGGTCTTGCCTTTAAATACATGACAGAGTTTTGGGATCCCCCCATGGAGGGCCTCACCATCACTGGGGAGCAGAGGGGATTTGGTGTGGGGGCTTGGGGGCGATTGCTGGGGATGTGGGAGGAGGGGAGGGAGAGGGAGCTGGGATTGATATGTGAAGCATGCTTGTTACTAATATAAAATAATAAAGCAGAGAAGAATCACAACTTCCAAAATTTCCAAGCATATGCCTAGATGTGGGAATTGCAAATAGAAATCATTCCTCTTTCTCTCTCCTTGAGTCTGACTTTGATGTAGCCATGGGCATTGAAGAAACAAATTACAATAAAAAATAGTTTTGGAGAATCTAGTTTACAATGTATTCAATGTTAAGCTCATCACTAATGTGAGGCTGAACTTGTATAGCTGTGATAAAGGAGGGGCATACCCTGTTTTTCACCTTATGAATGTCTTTCTCCCTCATCCATTACCAAAGTGTAATCATGGAAAATCCCTATACAAAAATGTATTTGAGATAATTCTATGAAATAATAAAATCTATCTCAAACAGTCAAAGTTATGAAAAAATAGTTTTAAACGTTAGTACTCATTATGTACATAAGTAAGGAGACATAGTATCAGAGTGTGCTAGGAACATTTATTTGCTACTGTCTCAGAAAAATATTTGTGAATCACTAGAAAACTAAATCCATACTTTAGTTCCTAGCATTGTGTCGAAGTTAACATCTTAATTTCAACAAAGACTTCTCTCATTTGAGAGATTTATTATACTAATATGGGTTAGTGAAATTACTTTTTTTTGAAAAGTTCTATGAATCGAAAATTATACTACTGATAATTATTTTTAAGTCTATGTTATATCTTAGAAAATATTAAATTCCATGGAGTTTAATAAAACTAGTAAAACTGCATAAAAATACTTGTTCACAAAAAGATCACATTGAGCTGAAAGGCATTTGTATATGAATAATATCTTGTGTTTCTATTATTCTAAAATAGACCTGTTTGAGAGTGTGTTTTGGAATTGTATTCAATATTGAAGTTTTATAATTGGGCAAAATATAATGCATTACCACATAAAATTTACTTCTGCCTAAAATATTTATTTTTCTGTGAAGATATATATATATATATATATATATATATATATATATATCATGAAGAGACATTAATCTTAAAAATAATAAGTTTGGAGGAAACAAAACCATGATTGGAAACAGCAGGGAAGAGAGTTTCAGCAAGTGTTGTCTAGATCAGGTGGCTCTATGGTCATGACTTTGGGAAACTATGTTTATTGAGTTAATTAACACAGAAAGGTTCACCCTAAGTGTACCATTCTGTGTTTTTGAGATCTTGAACTGTATAGAGTGGTGAAAGCAGGCTGAATTCATACAAAAGTACATGGGTACTCCAGCTTTGAGGTCCTGCTTACTAAAATTAACATATTTGATATTCCTTGTTTGCTTGCTTTACACTTTCCTATAAGGTGTCAATATTTCTATCTGTATCTCTAGTAATGTCATTGCTGAAATGAATTACAAATTGTTGCTTGTATTTTCTGCTAGTCACTGTGGCCATATTTTACTGCATTGCATCTTCAAGTATCCTCCATGTTGAAGGCACACATGGCTCTGTGAATTGTTGAAACCTGCCTTCTCTTATGATAAATCTTTACTCCATCTGCTCGAGCCCTGCTGCCACTGGGCACCCAGAATAATACACGGAGTCTTATATTACTTTACAATGCTGCTGGCCAATTATATTCTGAGTTGCATGCTACCTGCTATGCCACTTCTTTCCTGTATCTCTACTACATTTCCCAGAATCCTCCTTGACTCCTAGTCCCACCCATCTTACTTTCCTATTGGCCAACAATACTTTATTTATCAACCAATAATATAAATATACACAGAAGGATCTTCCCCATCAGCCTTCTCTGTCAGTGTTTATTTGTTCTTTGGGTTCTTACTCAGGTTTTCTGGGATTTAATGTATTTAAAATTCTTAATGTAATAGCCTTTCCCTTTTAGTTACCAAATATCACTTAACCACTTTTCTTCTGCTTCATTCTCATAGGACCTGAGGGATGTAAAACAGAATGAAACATTCAAATGACAAATACATTACTGAAATCCAAGCCTGACTCCTGGGACTCTGTCCTTCATTAAAATATTATTGTGAATTGCTGTTTATCATTAGTATCTATCTCTAACAAGAGGCTTTTTGGTTTTTCAACTGATGAGTTTAATAGAGCCAGATTTATTTATGTATTTTGGACTGACAAATCTTAGAACACACTTTTCCTCAAATCCTATGATAAGTTACCATAGAAATGAAGATAACACCTGACCAACATATCTTATAAATATGATTTTCCAGTAGTTCAGTATACTGAGTTCATGTGAGGATTTTCTTGCAAAATCGTTTTAGAAACAGGAATTGGTTTCATCTCATCCAATCCATTACTTTTAGTGTGACTTATTAGGGCTGTTAAGAGAACCTCAGCAACAAATGTAACATAGAAGAAAGGAAATAAAACAAAGCTATTGATTTGCAGCACACATTAAGGGGAAAAGGACTGAGATACTGTGTAATATATAAAAGTAGCTGAAAGAGATGAAAGGAAGAGCTACGGGATCAAGAAGTGTGTAGGGACCTTACACACACATACACACACACACACACACACACACACACACACACACACACACACTTTACAAGCAATGAGTTTGTATCTTAAGAGACATCTATAAATGTCCCTTCAGTTAACTAGATGGAAAACATGTAAGCATAGTGATTTGAGAATTTAAGGTTTCTAAAATCATGAAGGATGAAAATGCTTGTTAAACTTTTTATGTTACCTAGACATCTAACTTTAGAGGTTGACTACCAATATTTTTGGTATATTTATAATCTACAGTTCAAAGTGAGATATAAATATTTTGACTGAAATTACTGAGTAAAAGTTTATATATGACCATTGTATTTACATAAAATGAAAAAACAGCATTTTGAACATTCTTTGGCTTGTAATATTGATTTTGACATGTCTACAGAACAGTATTAATCTGTCTTCATCAGTATAAATGCAATATTTGCTAAGAGGTGTATGTTAGAGATAGTCGAATATTTTACTACTTTTTAGTTATAACTACATATATTATAGTATCTGAGAAGATACAGGATTGGGTTAGTTACCAATCATTCATTATTAATATGAACATTCTATTTCATCATGTACAGAAATAAATTAGGTCATGATAATGACCTATTTAGTATACAGTGAGCAAAATAATAGTTAGTGCATTTTTAGGAAATAAAATTCTTATTAGAAAATTACACCTGCCATTATAAATTTTTCATAAGCATACTGCACTTGCAATGACTATTTACATTGACACAAATCTTAGAATCCCATGAATACAATGCTTCCAACTTATCATGGTAAGAATGAACAGGAATTATAGCATTCAAGGATTGCAGTAGCAATATCCTTAGTGTCTGTTTTCCTTCATCAGCCTACATAACACTTTCAGGTAGTATAAAATATTATCAGGTGGGAAGAAGGCTTTAGCTCCATTCTACAAATGTTTCTCAATTTCAGGAAACCAAAGTGTGTTGTATCTTCAGCAATAGAAGATGGCCATCTGGTGGTAGGCAACCAAGAAAAAAGAGTAATAGACCTTGTTATTTTGGTGTTCTCTGGATCTTCTTTGATGAATACATTTGGGAGCAATCCCTTTCCTGGTACTGATATTGGCATTTAATGACACATTCCTTCTGGGAAAAGCATTGTCCACACATTGAGGGTATTTATTTTGCTTCCTTCTATTTATTAAAATAATATTTTAAAATTAGCATACAAAGTAGTAAATGTCCTTGCTGAATTTTCATATCTTTCATTAGTTAATCATTCTTTCTATTTCTTCATTCTGCTACCCCATCAATGCTTAAAACTTTAACTCCCAGTATCTGCTACTTTAATGGTATACTCTCCTGGACTCTCAAATCTATCACTGTCAATGCAGAAAATTGTTTTCACTCTTGATCTCTTTGCCATCTCTCTTTGCTGTCTGTACAGAATTATAAGCCAGCACCTTTATTTCATCCTTTCCTTTATGAAATTTTATAACTAAATCAAGTTCTGTTATGAGGAATGATAACCTCTCGCCAGTTTCCCATTGAACTTCTTTCTTTATACAAACAAGTTCTTTCTGACTTTTGTTGTAGGCAAAAAAGAGTAAGTCAACTTCCATTATAGCATTCCAGCAATCTCATAATTTGTGTATTGCTCCTAGATATTGGAATATGTTCTGTATCCCTTACCCATTATGAATGAATCATTTTATTATTGAAGTAGATATTTACAATCATCAAAGGGTTCACCACTTTATACTACATAAAGAAAGACTGATATCCTGGTATCCCCTTCATGAATATTCTACCTTTAGGTGGCTCAACTTTCTTCACATATCTAATTGCTCACAGAAAGAACCATGAACATGGACATGAAGGGATGCCCTTACATTACACATCATCAATATTGCCCTGGTGTATATTCTACCCATAAAAATTTCAACCTCAGTTGCCTGCCTTGCCATGCCTAGCAAGGACAATAAAATTTTCTAACTTTCCAAACTTGTTTTTATTTGACTATGATGCACATTCTGGTGCTAATTGGTTACCTTAACTTTTACTTACAGTTCCATGAACAAAAATCATAAGCCAGATGGGCAACTCTTGATGACAGAACAAAGTCAGGGTTATAGCAGATTTCAGGCTGCACTAATGAGTTCATTGGGCTTACTAATAGAAACTAGACAAAGTGTTAATAATGGATCATAGGTGAACTCCTCAGACATATGACTTATTACCAAGTTCCAAACAATCATAAATGATGAAATTATGAAAGTTGCACTATATACTACCCCTTCCAGTTAATTTTTCATAACATCCCTAATTCACTATTTCCAAAGATCATTACTTGTCAAAAAGGTAAAAGAGCTGTAATCACAGGTAAGAGGCCTGGGGCCCACCAATGTCCTTGTATTATAGCTTGTTAATGTACACCATTGTCATAGACCCAACTATTATGCTTTATCTATTGTGTCCTAGGCCTAGGTATAATGATATAGACCTAGGTATAATGATTAGTTTTAATTTTTGAATTAGTCTCAGGCCAAAGTAATTTGTACTCCCAAATGGTGACAGTATGATCAGATCATAGCTACAGTTAAAGCAAAACTCCAACAAATATATTCTAGCTGTTTCATTTTGGTGCTTCATTTTGTTTTGTTTTCTGGTGTAAGCCAATAGATGCCCTATATTCTATCTACCTTATATATCTTGCCTAAAACTATTGTGCAGCTTTAGTGAACTAAAGCTATTTGTATTTGTGGATTGTACCTTGATTTGCTATGCTTTAGGCAGTTTTTTTTGCATTTTGCTCTACTTATGGAAACTACTTGATTCCTCATCCAAATTTTCCTAACCAGTCAGGTCATTGAGAACTGAATCTTGATATAAGGCAATGTATAATTATTATCTGGGCTCTCCTTTCAGTATGTGTATGTAGACATTAACTTCTATTCTACACTCCAATTTAAACTCTATGTAGTAGATTACCAGTACCAAAAGCCTAGATTTCTACAAGAAATTTATATATTTTCAGAGTTAATAACAAGAGAAATATGGGTTAGGGGAAATGAGCATTTAGAAAATATAGAAGTTGTACTGAAGTTTTAAAGACAAGAGAGTTATAATTCATAGGAGCTATAACAGAAAATGGCCACATTCAATAAATGGGGACTAATTAAAGACTGAACAATGGGAAATACAAAATCATGTACATAAATTTTATACAAGAGTATAATTAAATAAACAACAAGAGAAGTCAAATAATTTTGGGTAAACATACATATTAATGGGATTTTTATCATTATTAGATAATTTGGAAAAATACCCATTACATACTTATAAGTAGAAGATAGTGTATGGATTTCTCTATGTTATATAACAAATAAAAGTTATTTCCTTTATGAACAATTCTAGAAATTTCCATTTGTTGGTAGCTTAACATATTGGAATAAAATAGCAAATGTTTATATTTCATTATTGCTCATTTTCCTTTTTGAAAAGACAATTTTATTATGCCCCATGGTTTTGAATATTAAATTAAATAAATTAATGAATGCATATAAATATGATGCAAAATGACAATTATTTTGGGAATGAACAAATGATGTGCTGAATATATTTTACTGTGCACAAGTAACAACAACAAAAAAACAATTTCCATGAAATCATTACAGGTGCCTATAATTGAGAATATCACCAAGATTAGTATGAATCTGCCTGAAATGCAAAGAGCTGTGAGCCTGACCTATTTATGTTTGGCCATAAAGAAATGTGATATCAATTTTCAATTTTTTTTATTTAGAAACAATAATTTTACATATCAGTCCCTCCATTCCTTTTCCCTCCGATACTCACAGGCCCAGATCAACCCTCCCAGCACATCATTGGGGGAGGACCCAAACACTCCATATTGTATTTAGGTCCCTGGGCTCTCACTAGTTCAGGTCACCTCTTTCTGCAGGATCCTCCAGCATGGGCTGGAGGGCTGTGCTCATCCCTCCTCCCTCTCAACAAATGGATTGCAGGAGTATTGCTCTTGGATAGTAAACATAGTAAACTTGGCAATCTTGCCAAAATCAATATACAGATTCAATGCAACCCCAACAAAATACTTGCACAATCCTTCACAGACCATGAAATAACAATACTCATCTTTATTACATGGAAAACAAATGACCCAGGATAGCCAAAACAACAGAGTAAAATAAAGGAACTTCTGGAGGCATCACTATCCATGATTCCAAGCTATATTATAGTGTTTTAGTCCTGAAAAAGCTTGGTATTGGCAGTAAAATAGACAGATAGACCAATGGAATTAAATTGAAGATCCAGGTATTCACCCACACACCCATGAACACCTGATTTTTGACAAATAACTTAAAATTATACAATGGCAAAAAAGAATGAATTTTCAACAAATGGTGCTGGCATAACTGGATGCTGGTATGTAGAAGACTGCAGATAGATCCATATGACCATCCACAAAACTAAAGTCCAAACAGATCAAAGACCTCAACATAAATTCAGACACACTGAACCTCTTAGAAGAGAAATTGGGAGGTACCCTTAAATGAATTGGTACAAGAGATCACTTCATGAACACAAATTTCACAAGCACAGGCACTGAGATGGACAATTAATAAATGGGATATCCTGAATTTGAAAAGCTTCTGTAAGGCAAAGGACATACTCAACAAGACAAAACAGCAGCTCACACAATGGGAAAAGATATTCAGCAAACCACATCTGATGTCATGATAAATCTTTCCACCAAAAGCAGCCCGAGTCACACCACAACATGGGCTGCCTGAGTTCTGCCCGCTGTATGAATGGACAAAATATTACACACACTTATATTAGGTACAATGCTGCTTGGCCAATGCCTAGGATTCTAACCTGCTAGCTCTGTCTTTATTAACATAAATCTATATATTTTATAAGACTTATCTTATAGAAGATGCCTTCCGCTGGTGCCCTCTCTTGCCGGTGGCTCACATGGCACTGCTGGAGGAAGAGCTAAGGGGAAAAGGAACCACTTCCTGTTTCTCCTTACTTAAATATGAGTCTCCTTGCGATGTCACTTCCTGTCTGGATCACCACTTCTCTACTACATTTCCAAGAATCCTCTTTGACTCCTAGTCCTGCCTAACTTGCTTCCTCATTGGCCAAACAGTACTTTATTTATCATCCAGTAAGCCAAACACATACACAGAAGCACTTCCCCCATCAATCTGAAAGATGGCTGATATCCAAAATATACAAAGAACTCAAGAAACCATTCACCAAAACAACAAATAATCCAATTAAAAAGTGGGGTTCAGAACTAAATAGAGAATTCTCAATATAGTAATAAAAAATGATTGAAATATACTTAAGAAAGCACACAAAACCCTTAGTCATCAGGGAAATGCATATCAAAACAACTGTGAGATATCATCTTATACCAGCCAGAATGGCTAAAATAAAATTAAAAAAACAACAAATACTAATGACAGTCTATGCTGGAGAGGATGTGGAGAAAGAGAAACACTACTCCATTGCTGGTGGGAGTGCAAAATTGTGCTGCCACTTTGGAAATCAGTATGGCAGTTTCTCAGGAAAATGGGAATGAGTCTACCTCAAGATGCATCAATTCCACTCTTGGGTAAATATCCAAAGAATGCACATACATACAACAAGGAAATGTGTTTAACTATGTTCATAGCAACATTGTTTGTAATAGCCAGAAACTGGAAGCAAGATTTGTTCTCAGAGAATAAACACAATGGAATCTTGAAATTCGCAGGTAAATGGATGGAACTGTAAGAAACCATCCAGAATGAGGTAACTCAGTCACAGAAAGACAATCATGGTACATACTCACTCATATATGAATTCTAGACATAGTGAAAAGGATTAAAAACCTACAATCCATACATCCAGAGAAGCTAGGAAACAAGGAGTACCCTAAGGGAGACATACCAAATCCCCTGGAGAAGGAGAAAGGGACAAGGTCTCTTGAGCTAATTGGAAGCATGAGGGTGGGAAGAGGGAGTTTGAACATAGAGAAGAGGAGAAGATGAGGGGATATGAGAAGATGAGGGATCAGGAAGATTGATTGAGTCAGGGGAAGAATAGAGAGCAAGAAAATAGATACCTTAATAGAAGAAACCATTATAGGTTTAAAGAGAAATCTGGAGGTAGAGAAGTTTTCAGAGATCCACAAACCTGATCCCAACTAAATAATCTATGCATTAGTGGAGAGGCCACCTTTGATGTCCTTCCCCTATGATGTGATTGATAATATATTAATTGCCATTCTAGAGCCTTAATTCAGTAGGTAATGGAAGTACAATCAGGCACTCACAGCTAAGCAGTTTCCATTTTTAAGCAGACCTGAAGTTTGCTAAAAAATAAATAGTTCATAGTGTGATTCCTGTGTATCATCTATCTTTTATCACTTAAAAATGGTGTTTTTCAAAAGATTTGGGAAAAATGCACACTGTTCTTACTAAATTTAAAAATAAAAAGTCTCTGTCATGCAAACTGATAAAAATTTGGAAATTGTTAAGGTATTAAAGAAAAAGTATCTACCCGTTTAGCTGGCCTCTGTTTAAGGGCTTCATGGGAGAAGCATTGATGGAGAAAGTTGAACATTGCACAGAAACTGTTTTTGATGAATGAGTGCACATGCAAATTTATGGATGCATACCATCACATAACTTTTCTTCAATTGCAGAGAGCTTTATTAGTAAATAGTGACAGTCACAAGAGGGACATATAAAAAAATAACGTAAGGGAGTCTGAATGTAGAAATTTTCAGTGTTATACTTCCTAGCATCATTGTAGTTGCTATATTTGATTTAATTTATACTAAAGTATATTTGATTACATTTCCTTCTTTAATCTCTATAATGTTCATAAAATTAATTATTTGAAAAAATTCTTGAAATATTCTGGCACAGGTATTGAAAGCTCATAGCCTCTCCCCACTTTCCACTTTCATGCCTGTGGCTGAAAATATGATATCTCAGCTTGCTGTTTCTTCTATACTGGCTGCTGGTTTACTGTCATGCCTCTTTACCATGATGGGCTTATTCTTTTGGAGCCATGAGCCAAAATAAATTGACTTTTTCTCAACTTGCCTTTGGTCATAGTGATTTATCACAGTAACCAAATAGTAAGTGATAAAACTCCTAATCATGCTATGTTCCTGAAGTATATCCCACAGGGATTTTTGAGGAAATATATATCATTTTTCTATGTTGTGCTTTCGTGAAGTTATTAATGTATATAATATATTTAATTTAACTTAAATTATATTTAATTACATTTTGTTTCTTGCATTTGTTTACATTTCTGTGGTGTCTTTAGATTATAATTATTCTCAGGCATGTTTACAAATATTGTAGTTTATTTTATAATCTCCAACAGAGTTTTATAATTCTCAATAGGATATCTCACCCTTGAGTATATGAGAAACATAAATTAAACTTGATGTCTAATTAAAAATAAGAGAGATAGAACATGAATTTTGGAAGAAGGGTAGGAGCGGATTTGGGTGGTGTGAGGACAAGGAATTGATCAAAATGCATTGTATGCATGTATAAAATTTGTAAAATATTAATAAAATATTAGTTAAAAAGAAATGAATTGCAAAACAGAGGAAATCTATGTGACTCCAGCTTTATAACAAAAATAAAATTTATGAGACAAAAGCAAGGTTTTTGAAATTCTATATGCATAGGATATCTTTTCACTTCCTATAAATATAATGAGTAACTTGATACTATAGAATTTTAATTTGTTGTTTACAATATTAAGGAAATTTTAAAAATAATTGTTTTACTTCTCTTAAAAATGGATACAATTTTAATTCCCTTTTATTGGCCACAACCACTTTGTAGTCATTGATCTATCTCAGAAGCCCAAGGAACATTTCTAAGCTTTGGAAAATTCAAATTATGGTTTCAATACAGAAAACCTCATTGTGCAAACCAATGCTGTGAGTCTCCCTGTGTATTTCTCTATCACTTTCTAGTAATTTTGTCTTATACTTAGTTGTATGATGCATTCTGTGATTATGTATGCAATGCTGGGAGATGGGTTCAAATTTTCATTTAATTTCACCTGAGTCTATTGTTCCCACATTGGTATCAGTAAAACAGATTTCTTTTGCATACATTGTATTATGGTCAGCAAAGGAACATTATACCTCTGCTTCTTCTGAGAATTTGTTGAGACTTCCTTTTGTCTTTACATATAATCTGTCTATGAGTTGGTTTCATGGCTACTGAAATCAGTGTTTACTGAAGTGTTGTTTGATGGAGAGTTTTGGAAATGTGTTTTAGTTCCATGTGATTCATAGTGTAGTTTATTCCTGACATTTATTAATTGATTCTGAATCTTCCCATTGATGGAAAGAGGGAATGTTAGTTTTTACATCTATTATTTAATCAAGTCCATCTTTATTATTTATTATTTCACTATTTGCTCTTTATGTTTATAAACCCTTACTGCAACTCTTATAAATAAAGTAGATAGGTGATCCTATCTTTGTTTGTATTTGGACACTGTTGTATTTTGAATGCAGATTCCACCAGGGGAATCAATGTCAATAATCTCTTCATGAATGCTAATAGCTTAGAATTCAGGATATGAGATTGGTCTGACTCCATGCTGCAGTTATTTTTTTAAATGGTGCAAGTTCACTGTGGTGTCCAATAATGAATGTAGGATGCTTGATACTTTATATTTGGTTGTGGGCTTCTTGGATACATGTAAGTAAATCATGACCAGTGTAGTAATACAGGTAAAGTATACATTAGTTTCTAAATTCTGTATGGACTGAAAACTTCTTGGTAAGTACAGTAGATATATTGTAGGGATCACTTGGAATGGAGTAGGCTGTCCCATTTCTAAAGGCCATAGGAGTCCAGTCTCTATGACTGAGTAAAGATGAGGAATCCATCAGTGAGAAAAGTCTGTGATCATAACATTATATTATCTGGAGATTTATATGTACTGTGTGAACCTCTAGATACATCTTGGTTACAGGGAAATGTAGAAAGAAATTGAGTTACTCTATAGGGCTATGTAGACTTAGTCACTCTTGGTAGCTGTCTGGATATTTCATAGGATACTGCTTGGGAACAATTTTTTAAGGGGCAGCTTGCATATATTAGTCTGGCTAAATGAAAGCAAAACAAGCTGGGTTTTGTCTCTGATTTCATACTAGTCATGCATTCATTCTCCAAGATGTTGTCATATAAAATGACCAACTCAGACTTCTCTAGTAGCAAATGTGACATGAGTTAATGGTAAAGGTGTGCAGTTAATAGTATAAGTGTGTAGTTGAACAGGTCTTAAGATTACATTGTCTTGAAAGTACAGTCCATGTTTACCCTTAGGGAATCGAATATGAAATTGTTCTTCCTTAGTTATTCTTTATGGGTTGCTGGATGTCTACATGTTTACACAGCATGTCTGACACATCCCTATGCAATTATAGATTTTTGTCTACATCACTTTAGCAAAATGGTTATTTTTTCTTGTTTTTATTATTATTTTTTGTGCAAGACATGTTTAACTAGATATATAGCTAATACTGGACCATCAAATGGCAGTAATTTAAATTAATGACAGCATTTGCTATGATAACAGTGGAATATTTTATCATATATTCATTTTATTTCAAACGAATGTGGATTTATTGGTGCAACTATTCAATCACACTGATACCCCTTATAATCATACTGCTAATAAAAAGTTTTTTAAACTCATGCGGAGCCACAGGTACTGGTATAATGACATATATTACTTGAAATTTCAATAATCTATGTTGTGTTCAATACTTTATTCATCCAAATATCTATAACAAGATACAGTAACTCAGGTGAAATTTAACTTTATACATGTTCTGTAGATAGTGTGGTAACTGTGTTGTTTTTAGAAGGACTGGCCAACAAATAGTTTATGTGTCTTATGTTCCAAGTGAGCAAGTGACCATGTCAGTAATATTCATCTGTAGATTTAACTCTCACAACTATTTTTGCTTTCTAATTACCTGATATTTAATGCATGTACTATTTTAAATTATCAGTTTCAAAGCCAGAAATATATTTTGCATGCCACTTATAGAATCTGATGTTGGTGACTAACTATAAAAAATATGTTTATTTAATTATGTATCCTGATAGTTTTTGTGTACCATGATTATGGGATTTATTATTTTTACAAATAATTAAGCTTCAAATAACATGAGATAATGATCTGAATGAATTGCTTACCCACACTAAGTATTTTTAGTTCAAATTCAAATTTGAATGACAATTTTTCAAAATAAAATCCACAAAGATCACAGAAAATTGTTTCGAGTTATCATAACTTTAATATTTTATTATTCACAAGTTTAAGGTAAAACTTGGGCCCATGGAGCAAGTCTAGTTTACTGCCTGTAAATAAATCTGTATGGTAAATCATCTATCATTATTCTAACATCTTCATATTCTGAATGACCATATCTTCTCTACAACAACAGAGAATGTTTGTTACAAAATTTATAGAAACTCCAATCCTATAAATCATTTGAAAAATAATGTCTCCTGAAATTTATCTTTTCTGTCTCACAGTATCTGATACAAAGGCTTGAGTATCCTTAGCCATGTAGAGTAGTCTATACTCCAGCTTACAATTTCTGTCCCTTTGTCTCAGGGCATGCTCTACCACACTGGGTTTAAGGAAACTTTTCTAAAATTTCTATGTATAATTTTTATAAATGAATCTGAATTTCATGATCTTAAAAGAGACAAAATACAGCACTATTGATTTTGAGTACTTTTATTCTTCAGACATTTAATTTTCAACTACATTACAGCAGCTGAATTGTTTATAAACTTATGATGTACACATTAAAAGGAATTTTAATGCTAAGTACTTTAGCACTTTACTCATTATTTATTACTATGCATATTACCATAGAAGATTTTCTCTTTTCCTTTTAAATATAGCTAGTTAGTAGTTTCCTTGATTTCCTCTTATAACTGTGTAAAATGCCCAACTCCTCTCTGACAAGTTTAGGGTCCTCAAATGAAAGGCTACAAAAAGATTATCACACAATTCTTTTGTGTGTTTGAAAAGTAGTGGTAACTCCTTTCAGAAGGAAGCTAATGTAGAGTCCATCTTGATTCAACTGAGAGAAGAGCTTTAACATTATCCTGGGAGATGATGGAATGGCACTAGCTCTGATGTAATCATATTCAAAGCCAGAAGACTTGCCCTCCAAAGTTAAGGTTTAAAACCAGAAGATCATGGACATAGAAAAGAAATACTGTTCAGTGTTGCTTGTTTAAGTGTTTGTTTTTCTCCTTCTTGAGTGGATGTTTTATTTAAGTGTAGTTTGGCTAAAAGTGATTTCTCTCACAAGTAAAAGGTGTTTCCCAGAGATTAGACTGATTGAGTGTAGAAGAAGTCTGTGCTTTGTTGCCTGTATGAAATATGTGGATGTGAAAGACCTTAAAGGTCTTTGTCCAAATATGATTCTTTCCCCACTCCTTGTCTTCCCACAGGAAAAGAAAAAAACAGTCATGTCTATGAAAATCCCTATTCCATTAACCTTTTAGCCGCTGCTGAGTCATGGTTGTACAGAGGTCTCCAACATTATATATGTCAAAAATCAGCTAGCATGTCCTTTATAAGTCTCTGTTGTAATGTCTTGACTATTTCAAACAGTTCATAATTCACGTACCTGAGAATAATAAAGTGCAGTACAATTTTGATTTCTCAAATCCGTGATTAATCTTAAAGTCCACCATGGGCTGAGGAATACACACACACACACACACACACACACACACACACACACACACACACACACACTTTCACAGAAACAAAAAATGTATATTTATTTCAGTTTATTGCCTTATATAATAAAAAACCCCATTTTAAAAATTTATGTTAAGAAAATATAGGGAAATAGTAACTAGCATTCTAAAGATATGTAAATGTGTTTTCTAACTTACTCATTCTTGGAAAAGAGAGGGGTGAGGTGAATCTATGACAAAGTACATGTAGCAAAGTGAGGGAGGCTTAGATTGAAACAATAACATTTCTACTTTGTCTGAACAATTTGAAGACATGTGTGTAGTCTTAAAGACATACCTTGCTTTTGATTGTCAATTTCTTTAAAGAATCTAATAATTCTGATGAATGTAATAATGTGGTAATGGAACACTTTCCTAGAAATAAACATTCAATACATGGTAAATATAAATACATTGTTTTGTGGATTGTAATAAAAATAACAAAATAATGTAAAATATTTTAATACTGTGATGAACATCAGCAATGAATTAAGAAAAATCCACACAATCAAATCCAAAACAAAATTTAGAAGATTGAAGTACACTAATGCAGATGGAATCCAGAACCTATTGCTTGTTGGGTAAGCACAGTTTCAGTAAGCTCCACTCTGAACCTCAAGAGCAGGTATCATAGAACACCTTGCAGTAGGTACTACTTTTTTAAAATTATATTGATCTTTTTCAGCTTAAATAATGTTGCTAATTGACAATTAAGATTTTAGGATGAGAATATCCTAGACATAGGGTATTTCTTTTATTGGTCACTCAAGATGTGGTTCAACTCTTTGGAATAGGATGGATCCCCGGTATCAGAATATAAAAGGACAAAGAAATAATATGACTAGGCCTTCTTTATTTATTTATATAAGAAACAAGCTTGTTTAACAGAACAACACCAGTTCCCTCTCTCTCCCATTCTCCCCTGACCCCCTATTTACCCCCATTTACCCCTTATGCCCTTTCTGCTCCCTAGGAAGGATGAGGCTTTCCATGGGGGATCTTAGAAGTCAGTCATATCATTTGAAGCAGGACCTAGGCCCTCCCCTGGGTGTCTAGACTGAGAGAATATCCCTCTATTTGGAGTGTGCTCCCAAAATCCATTCGTGTACTAGGCCCATAAATAATGATCGACTACCAGAAGCCACATAGTTTGCCCATACCTACAAACAGGCATACACGTTTAGTGGAGTCTGGATTATTCCTTAACTGAATTCCCATGTATCAGTGTGGGATGTATGAGCCAGCCCTTGTTAAGGTCAGCTGTTTCTGTGGGTTTCTCCAGCCTGGTCTTGACCCCTTTGCTCATCACTCCTCCCTATGTACAACTGGATTCCAGGAGATAAGCTCAGTGTTTTGCTGTGGGTGTCTGCCTCTGCTTCCATCAGCTACTGCATGAGGGCTATAGGATGGCATATAAGGTTGTCATCAATCTCATTATCTGAGAAGGGCATTTAAGGTAGCCTCTTAATTATTGCTCAGATTGTTTGTTGGGGTCATCCTCGAAGATCTCTGGACATTTCCCTAATGCCAGATTTCTCTTTAAAGCTATAATGTCTCCATTATGGTATCTCTTTTCTTGATCTCCTGTATTCTTGCCCTGAAACAATCTTTCTGCTCCCTCATGTCATCCTCTCCCCACCTCTTCTCCTTTTCTCTTTCTAACTATCTCCCCCTCCCCCATGCTCCCAATTAGCTCAGGAGATCTTTTTCCTTTAAAATTTTCTTGGGGAACATGTATGTCTATCTTATGGTCCTCCTTGTTTCCTAGCTTCTCTGGTGGTGTGGATTGTAGGCTGGTACAATTTGCTCTATTTCTAAAATTCATATATGGGTGAGTACATATTATGTTTCTCTCTTTGTACCTGGGTTACCTCACTCAGGATGGTTTCTTCTAGTTGCATCCATTTACCTTTGAATTTCAAGAATCCATTTTTTTTTCTTTTTTGGTTTTCTCAATAAGTAGTACTCCATTGTGTAAATGTTTTCTCCATCCATTCTTCAATTGAGGGGCATCTAGGTTGCTTTCAGGTTCTTGCTATTATGAATTATGATGCTATGAATACATTTGAACAGATATCCTTGTTATATGAATGTACATATTTGGGTATTTGCCTGAGAGTGGAATTGCTGTATCTTGTGGTATACAGATTCCAATTTTCCTGAGGAACTGCCATACTGATTTCCAAAGTGGCTGTACTAGTTGGCACTCCCACCAGCAGTGGAGGATGGTTTCCCTTTCTCCACATCCTCTGCAGCATAAACTGTCAATGGTGTTTTTGATTTTAGCCATTCTGACAGGAGCATGATTGTATCTCAGAGTTGTTTTGATTTACCTTTCCCTGATGGCTAAGGAAGTTCAGCACTTTCTTAAGTGTCTTTCTGCCAATTTAGATTCCTCTACTCAGAATTCTTTATTTAGTTCTGTATCCCACTGTTTAATTGGATTAGCTGAAGTTTTTGTGACTAGCTTCTTGAGTTCTTTGTATATATATCATAAGATCCAAGCAAATGGAAAGAACTCCCAGTCTCTTGGATAGGTAGGATCAATGCAGTAAAAGTGGCAATCTGACCAAAACCAATCTAGTGATACAATTCAATCCCCAACAAAAACCTCCCAACAATTCTTCCCATATCTTGAAAGAATAATACTCAATTATATATAGAAAAACAGAAGACCCAGGATAGCCAAAACAACCCAGTAAAATAAAGGAACTTCCAGAAGCATCACCATCCCTGACTTCAAGCTCTATTTTAGAGCTGTAGTCCTGAAAACAGCTTGGTATTGGCATAGAAATAGAAGGGTAGATCAACGGAATCAAACTGAAAACCCTGATATTAACCCACACACCTATAAACATCTGTTTTTGACAAAGAAGCTAAAATACAATGGAAAAAAAGGAAGCATCTTCAACAAAACTTGCTGGCATAATTGGATGCTGGTTTGTAGAAGAGTGCAAATAGATCCATGTCTGTTGACATGCACAAAACTTAACACCAAGTGGATCAAAGGACTCAACATACTGAACCTCTTAAAAGAGAAAGTAGAAGGTACCCTTAAATGAATTTTTGAGACTGCTTCCTAAACCAAAAACCATTAGCACAGACACTGAGATTAACAATTAATAAATAGGACCTCCTGAAACTTAGAAACTTCTGTAAGGCAAAGGACATAGTCAACAAAACAAAGAAGCAGCCCACAAAATGGGAAAATATCTTCCCCAAACCACATCCAACAGAGGGTTGATTTACAAAATATAAAAGAACTTAGAAGTTACCTGTTTCTTAAATCATGTTTCTTATTACCATAATTATCATTTATAGTTAGAAAGAAATGTTTTCTAACTGAAAATGAAACAAAATCTCCCAATTTCTCTCTTTCTGTACATTGTCTCTGTTTTGAAGAAACCTTGAGCTAACGTTGCCAGAAATGCATACTTTTTCCTTTGCATCTCCAACATCCTTGCTGTTAATTTTCTGAAATATTGAAAATAATTCCTTTGAGAACACAAATTATTTTGTTAAAATAGAAGTGAAAATTGTAAATTGTTTCCCACTGTCATGATCTCAGTGGTTTGCTTGGGCGAGAGCTGACTGCACATTCTATTCCTAATGCTTCTGATCATGTCCTTTGCTCATTCTTTTCTTCCTCTCACTTATTATTTACCTCTAATCATTACTGCAGCCCCATGCAGCCTCAGGGATTTCTAGTATAAGTAACATCTGCTGAAGTATGGCTATAGAAATGTTTATGATAAATGTGTGGAACAGTGCTCTGTTTTTAACAAGTCATTATTATTTTGTATGAATTCCATATCGAACCATGCCACCCTTTTCTCATAGGATTCAAGGAACAGAGAATCTCAATCCTTATTCTGTGAGCCTGTGTACAGACTGAGATACACAAGTATGCACTGAGGAAGATAGTGCCATGTCTTTTCCTTAAGAAAGAAAGACACATGCAAAAAGTAAATAAAAAACAAACAACAAAGAAACAAAACCTTAGGTGTCTTTACCCTAACATCCTCCTTCAGGAGGAATAAATTGCCTCTCATTCATCAGTCTTTCTATTTTCTTACTAGTGACTTAGGCTTTAAGGTTAGAATGCAACTCTTTTTCCATTGTAATAAACTTCAAGTGATTAAAATTGAATTCATCATAATTATACACCACATATTAAAGATGATTGAATGAAACACTACAGGCCAATATAAACCTGTTACTAACAATACAATGCTCAACATGGAACAACTGAGTCCCACATTAAAAAAAAAACAGAAAAAAGAAGAAAACAAAATTAAAACAAACAACAACAAAAACTACTTCTCATTATTTTTACTTTAAATAATGGATTTATTTACTTTAAAGAAAATTATCTCTTAAGTATAAAATAAAGTCATTATATCATGTGCTTCCTTTCTTGGATAGATGAGATTTCTGCTTAGCATTGCTTTGCTTGTATTTGACGGAATCCCTACATTATTTCTTACAACACATACTGGCTGCTGACAGATTCTTCTCATTTTTTTCAGCTTCTATGTATCTCACATAGTCTTTATTATCCCCTTGTTTTGAAAGGCATGTTCCCCAGGGAGAAAATTATAGACTAATAGCATGTTTTTTTTTCTTTCTTTCTGCAGAGTAAAGATGCACCTCACTCTCTTATTTCTTGGAAGATTTCTAGGAAAATTCCCAGTGCTGTCATTCTTCTGTTTGTCCATCTGCAAATAACAAACTTTCCTTTGCTTTGCCTACCTTTTTGTGTGCTCTATTCACCACTGATTTTGATGGTGATTTGGGGGCATTTTCTTTTTATGTCACCTGATTTGAGTGTTTATATTTAACTCCTACATCAGAAGAGTTTTGATTCACTTTTGTAAATAGTACCCCCTTGAGATATTCCTACTGTACATTTACTAGAATACTAATGCAAAAATCCCATGCCTCAACTCTACCTTGTGCTTGTTGTATTTTTGTAATTAATAATTGTAATTTCCCCTTATATTGAAGTTTATTATCAGGTTAATGAGTATTGGATGTTTCAATACAATCATATTAATTATTTCTTGTATAGGTTTCATATCACTTATTGTCATTGTTCATTTACAAAGGTGGTTTGTGTTCACTTATCATTTAAAATTCTACAATTTATGTATGTGATTATATTTAGAATTGTCTTTGTTTTCTTTAACCCAGGTGAACCCAAAGAATATATTTATATTTGTTTAATAGCTTTATATGATACCTTTAAGTGCTTTGCAATTCAAATCAATTTCAATTCATTTTATTTTTACAATGGTTTTATTTTGTATTTCTATTGCATATATAGTCTTTTGTGATTTAAGGATAAGTGTGAAAGGTTTACTGGTTGATTACTACACTACTCTTATTCATTCAAACAAATTTGTATCTGTCTTCATTAAAGACACTTTTATAATTCCATGTTCAAATTCAGTTATTTAAAAATTGGTTGACCTTTATGTAATTACATTTTTCTTTATTGTTTAGAATGGGAGCATACCAAAATTACTGTGCCATGTAGCAGTGAGACTGCCACTAAAATGCTACCGTCACAAGTAATTCATTCAAATTTCCATCTTCCCTAGCTTTATTAATGATCCCAGCACAAAAAGAATAAAATATCTGGGGCTGGGGATATAGCTCCTTGGATAAAAACCTGATGACAAAAATAGGGCCAGAAATGGGTAGATTTCTAAATAACTATATTAATTCTTAAACTCTCAAATTTAGAATCAGTGTCACTTAATGGACTTTCCCTAACAAGTGACAATATGATCATAAAAATGAAACAAAATGAGTGAGATATTGTTAGTTGGGGTCAACCTTGTAGATCTCTGGACATTTCCCTAATGCCAGATTTCTCTTTAAACCTATAATGGTTCCCTCTATTATGGTACCTCTTTTCTTGCTCTCCTCTATTCTTCTTCTAACTCAATATTCCTACTCTCTCATGTCCTCTTCTCCCCTTTTCTTTCGCCTAACTCCCTCTCCCCTCTCCCCATGATCCCAATTAGCACAGAAGATTTTGTCCCTTTCCCCTTCTCCAGGGTACCACATATGTCGGTCTTGGATTCCTCCGTGTTTCCTAGCTCCTCTGGTGGTTTGGATTGTAGGCTGGTACTCCTTTGCTCTATGTCTAAAATCCATTTATGAGTGAGTGCATACCATGTTTGTCTTTTTGTGACCTCACTCAGAATGGTTTCTTCTAATTCGATTCATTTCCCTATGAGTTTCAAGATTCCTTTGATTGTTCCTGCTGGGTAGTTCTCCATTGTGTAAATGTACCACATTTTCTCTATCCATCCTTCAGTTGAGGGGCATCGAGGTTGCTTCCAGGTTCTGGCTATTACAAATAATGATGCTATGAATATGGTTGAACAGATGTCCTTGTTGTATGAATGTGCATCTTTTGGGTATTTGCTTAAGAGTGGAATTGCTGGATCTTGTGGTAGACTTATTCCCATCTTCCTGAAGAACTACCATACTGATTTCCAAAGTGGCTGTCTGAGTTGACACTCCCACCAGCAGTGGAGGAGTGTTCCCCTTTCTCCACATCCTCTCCAGCATAAATTGTCATTGGTGTTTTTATTTTATCCATTCTGACAGAGTAAGATGATAGATATCTCAGAGTTGTTTTGATTTCCATTTCAAGAGGCTACCTTAAATGCTTTCCTCTGTTAATGAGATTGATGGCTACCTCATATATCACCCCAGATCCTTCATCCAGTAGCCAATGGAAGCAGAAGCAGACACCCACAGCTAAACACTGAGCTGAACTCAGTAATCCACTTGCATATAGGGAGGAGTGATGAGCAAAGGGGTCAAGACCAGGTTGGAGAAACCCACAGTAACAGCCGACCTGAACAAGGGGAAGCTCATGGACCCCAGACTGATATCTGGGAAACTAGCATAGGAATGTTCCAGATCCCTGATCAAGAATGTCAGTTTGGAGCTCTGATATTAGATCAGTATTTATCCTTAATATATGAATGGACTTTGGTAGCCCACTATAAATAGAGGAATACTTTCTCAGCTTAAACACATGGGGTGAGGGACTAGGCCCTGCTCCAAATGATATGACAGACTATTAAGATCCCCCATGGAAGGTGTCCCCTTCCCTGGGAGTGGAAAGGGATGGTATAGAGGGACAGTGGGCACCAGAGGATGAAGAGAGGAAGGGGGTACTGGGGTTCACATGTAAATCAAGCTTGCTTCTAATTTAAATGAAAAAGGAAAAATGAGTAAGAAAGAAACATATCTTACCCATGTTCCATGAGTATTCTTGATGACTATAATAATAATAATAATAATAATAATAATAATAATCTTTTGAGATAGAACTAGAGTTTTAGAAACTCTCTCTCTCTCTCACACACACACACACATACACACACACACACACACACACACACGCGAGAGAGAGAGAGAGAGAGAGAGAGAGAGAGAGAGAGAGAGAGAGAGAGGAGAGATAAATAAATAGATACTACAGACATTTGATGTTTCCCATATAAATATTAATTAAATCTCTAGGGTAGTTAACTGTAGTTTCAAAGTGGGATTCAAAAATGACAGTGCTGTTTCTGTGGATTTCCCCAGCATGGTCTTGACCCCTTTGCTCACCACTCCTCCCTCTCTACAACTGGATTCCAGGATGGAAGAAGACATCCTCCCTGAGGAATGGATGTGGGGCTGGTAGGTGTATGGGAGGACAGAGGGAGAGAGACCTGGGATTGGTGTGTAAAATAAGAGTGTTTTAACTTAAATAAAATACTAAAAATAAAACTACAGTGCTGCTGACAACTTCTTAAATGACAGCAGGGCTCAGATCAATCTGGAACCTCAAAATGTAACCAGAAAGATGTCCTTGGGGTAAACTAAACTAACCAAAGCTCAGCATTCCTCAGCAATCTTGTGAAATGGGTTTCTGTTTGTCAGGAAAAGTCATTACTCCTCTTAGCTGCCCCTAGTAGTCATCTGCTTCCAATGGCATGTAGTTCCTGATTAACAGGAACACCATGGAAGTGATCAAAGCTCATGAACTAAAGCCCAGGCTAGGAAATGATCAAAGTCCACACTAAAGCCCAGGCTAGAAAGAGATCAAAGTCCACACTAAAGTCCAGGCTAGAAAGAAATCAAAGCCAATGAGCTAAAGCCCAAGCTAGGGAGAGATCAAACCCATGCATTAAAGTATGTCTATTCTGCCCTTCACCGATCCTCCTGGTACCAGTTCCCATAAAGCTGACCTGGGTTTTCCTATCACTCCCTGTTGTCTGCACCCGAGAAACAGCCCAGCAGTTTGAGTATCCAAATAAATTGCATTTCTACCTCTAGAGTGCTCTAGTTTGATGGTTTCACTGAATCTTTAATTACTGCTATTTCTAAATTAGTTCGGATACAGAGCTTCTGTGCAAGAGAGCTCTCCCCATGCTATAAGCTATGTTTTTGTCATGTCTGTTGCTTAATACCTACCATTATTATGTAAGTGAAATGATTTGATATTTTATAAACTGTTCCATGCTTAATAACTAAAGGAAAATCCAGATTATACTAAAATATCAATGAACAAATTTTAAAATAGTTACAGAATTAAAAAATGATCTTGGAAACATCCTGTAGTTTTCATTGTTGTCATCACCATGAAAGCTAGAGAATCATCCGGTCTAAATGCCAACTTGGTGATTCATAAATGAGATGAAATCAAGGAGTCAGGATAGTAGGTGGGTAATCACATGCTGAATATCATCACCTACCTCTGAATTCTTGGAACCTTATCTCCATTTAAAAACTAAAAACAGAAGTAAATCTTTGATAGATGTCATTCCAGCATGAGGAAGGCAATTTTGATTCTCCTGGAGAAAACAGATAACTCAAAGGTAGTCCTGCTTTGAACAATGTGCACCCCTATCTAACTTTTACTGTGGACCCTGTCATAGTCACAAAAAGTTAAAATTCCAGACTAGATGAGTTTTCAAAACCAGCATCAAACAGAAAAGAATTCCACCGTTTTCTCATTATTCTGAGACCACAAGGACATGTGGACGATAAAAAAATCTGTGAATGTATGTTCCTTTCATTTGGTACACTCAATGGAAAAAATAAAGACAAAGGTATATTCAGTTTAACATTAATACTTGCAGTTTTATTATCACATACAAAAGAACAGGCACCAGCTTTAAAGCCTGAGAAATATCCATATGTTTTTACTGTAATGATTTAGTGCCATAACTTAGAAAAGAAGCCATATCTTATGAAATATTTTATTATTATAAACAACTCCACACTTTAAAAGATAGTAGCTATCCAAGTTCATATAGTTAAAGCGTAATATCTGACATGTTGCACTTGTTTTAACCACTAAAGAATAAGATTCTCCAATGATAAGATTTCAAAAACCAGTGAATGTATTTTTCTGTTGCCTTTTATTAGTCAATCTATAGCCATTTATTAAGTAACATGGCAATAACAACCATTCTGGAAAGAAAACATCATATTTTGATAATCTTGGTAGACATTCTTATAATTAAAATAAGTTACGTTACTTACATCTTCCTGTAATACATGAACTTAAGCAAAGGAGAGTATAAACTAACTTCTGTTTTCTGTACATGATTTCTCCATTGAATTATTTACTGCAATACAGCAAATTCATTGGATTTCTTCAGTGCTACAGATTTTCTGCATGCCAATCATATTTAAAATGAGGGACTCGCTTTCCTGATAGATTCACATGTCAGCATTAGAACACTTCCTAATTGCCAGATGTATTTAAACCTGTGTATGCCTTAATTTCTTATCCAGGAAATAAACACACTGTTTCAATTAGTAGATTAATGGAGAGTTGCTTTAAGCTGTTCACATTGTTAAATCCCATTACATAGCTTAAGTGTTAATCAATTAGTCATTTTACTAGCTGTGGGTCACATGACTGGAGTGCCCCAAGAAATTCATTTCCTACTATTGAAAAACAAAGCAAAATATGTTTCTAATTATACTTCATGAAATATGTCATATAGATAATATTACCTCTTCCTTTAGGATCTTACTTCAAAACTGCTCCTTTGCCCTTTGGACATGCAGGAAAACCCACAAAGTCCCCTCTGACATATGAGTCTAATTGTTGGCATGAGCCATATACTAAATATTGTACCTATCAAGCTTTTACATGTTTTCATTTCGAAATTTCCATTTAAATGCAAATTCTGCCATTTAAATAGAGTTCCCCTGTTCTTTATTACACTATAATTACTATTTCCCATCTTCCTGGGACTGGCTGCACAAAAGCCATAGGTCACTTTAGCAGCTCTCAAAAAGAGCGACTGAAATCAAGAAGTCATCAACACTAGCATTTCTGAGTGACACCCATTTGTTAAGGGAAGCCTGAGGGAATGATTCAAACAGTGCCCTAAAACCTGTCCTGTCCTGTGATTTGCAAGAACAAGAACAAACAAAGCCTGAAGCTACCATTCCTTCAGGATCAAGTGAATTAAATAGTTTATCTAGGATTTGGCCCAAATAAATAGCAGGTGAAATATTGCCCTCATTTTGAAATGAGGCACATGCCAAGTGATACAAGCTTATTCCAATGTCAGGAGACACAAGAAGAGCAAGTACACTAAGATACTGTAAATGCTTATTAAAGAAAAATAAGTCTATCATGGCTTAAAGAGAATGAACTGTGGTATGACTAATATTTTCTGCAAGGTCTTTTATTAATGTCATTGACCCAAATGCAAAAGAGATGAATATGGCAAAATAATTAAATGTATATTTGAAGGATCCTGAATGTTAATGATGAAAATAAAATATAAACTGGTAATTTTAAGTGATAGTTCTTGAGACTAACATCAAATAGTATAATATAAAATTTAATGTTTAATTCTTGACATTACATAAAATCTTAAGATAATATTTCACTTTCCTGCAATGTGATTTGTGAAGAGGTAAAGGATGAATTGAGATAGTGAAGATATAGGAAGCTTGAGTAACCTTAAAAATATTGCTTCAGCAGCAATTGTGTAAGATTAAAACTAAAAGACCTAGAGACTGATATTGGGGTTCAAGTTTCAAACAGAAGATCAGATAAGCAAACCAGCCAAGCCAGTAGCTCTTACCTCTACCTCAGACTGAAGGGTTGATCCTGTCTCTATGAGTTCTGAATAAGCTTCAGACTTAATGCCTCTCCTCAGTGTGGCTGGAGAATGAATCCCAGCTCTGAGACCCTGTTCTTTTCTTAAAGGTGTGAGTCCTGCATTTAAAAGTGTAGCTGTTTCTCTTTTAGACTGATTCAAATTTCTGTAGCTCTGGTTGGCCCTGAAGTGAGAGATCCATCCATCTTCTTTTGTTTCCTGAGTCCTGGGATTAAAAGTGTATATGCCACACTGCCTGGCTTCTATGGTTAACTAGTATGACTGCTTTGCTGTGTTGATCTTAAGTGACTTCAATAAATCACAAGCAATATATCACCACATTTATGTGTTTTGAAATTGCTTTCTAAATTTACTTTAATTCTTCTTTGAAAAAAATTTAAAAAGAATATAGGCATTTGGATCAGGCATAATTTTTCTTTTATTTTTATGGGTCAAATTGGCTTTATTTTCAACTAATGAGAAAAAATAATCACAGTGCACAGAAGGATTATCCCCCAACACACACCCTTTCTGTCTAATCAAAAGGAAGGTTTTAGCTTTAACAGCAAAATTACATACAACAAAAACAGTTATCAAGTAAGAATTACAGTTACACTACCTAGTATACTTGTATTTGACAAAATTAGAGAAAATATTTAATTATCTATTCTATCTTGGTTAAAGTTTTATATCTAATTTATGTTTTATTATAAGTAAGAAAATATAGCTATAATTATCTAGTCTTTAATTCCATCAAAGACCTGAGAAGGAAATAATACTACCTGAGTAAACAGGAAATGCAGCCAAGTGACTTCCAAAAACATGAGAGAAATGACAGAAAAAGCTCGCAGCCTGCACAAGCACCCACGGTTCTTCTGTATGTTGGGACATGCATCTTTGGCCACAGGCCTATCCTATCTGACAGATATTCCTTTGAAGAAGGGAATTTTGAACACAGTTCTACCTTGTCTTTGGCAAATTTGAGCAGTCACCTTTCTTAAGT
Organism: Cricetulus griseus; assembly: GCF_003668045.3. NCBI lineage: Eukaryota > Metazoa > Chordata > Mammalia > Rodentia > Cricetidae > Cricetulus > Cricetulus griseus. The sequence continues at coordinate 145,368,496 of NW_023276807.1, read as the reverse complement.
CCTGCTGCCCATTTTGGACTGTAACAGTCAGCAATTGAAGCAGGGATAGTTTTGTTTTGTCTTTTTTTTCTTGTTTTTAACTCACATGGCTAGCTTTCTCCATATAGAAAATAAACTCCATGCACAGTTCATTTGATATCTTTTTTTTGGAGTATATTGGTGCTTTCAGGAGCACATTGTCATGAAAATCTAAGTTATTAAAACTTATAAATGCCATATTCTTTAGGACTTGAAATGTTTGAAGAATATCAATCTGTCTGAAATATATCTTTGTATATCTTGAAAAGATAACATAACTACAATTTAACTAATATAGAAGACTGTGTTTTTATTAAAATTTTAATAATATATTACACTTTAATTGAGCTGTATAAACACAATACCTTTAACAAAGTAGAAATACATACACATATACTATAAAAAAAATTGACTTTAAATTTTTTATTAACAAAATAAAATCCATACCAATGTAAAATATTTTGAGATTAACATTTGTTATTTTGTATTAAAGTATATTTAATAATCTATCCTTTTGTCTCATCATTTCTATTCATATCCCCCTATTTTCTTTAAGAGATTGACTATGACCAATAACAATTTGTAAACAACTCCCCTTAAATGAAAACAAACATTTATAGTCAATATTTTGGCCCTTTGTGTGTAGTTTTCTAGACTACTTCCTATTGTTTGGTGAGTATTGGTAATCTTTGAATAACCCTGAGAAAACATAGGATTATGTTAAATTTTTGACTGGAGTATTCTCTGTAGCTGGATCATCTCAGTCAGCATCCTTGAAGCTGTTTTGGATGTAGAACAGGAAACTGGAACAGAGGCACTCTGAAATACTGGATCATCTGGACCATCCATTCCCATCAGAGATTTGATAGGGGGACTTCCTTGATTAAATGATTTTCTTAACTCAGAATGAATCCACAACCTTGCACTTCCTGTAGAAATAAAGGTACAACCTCTTTCCCAAAGTAATATATCTCAATTATTTAACTTCAAAACAGAAGAGTAGGAAGAGAGAGGAGAGAAAAAGTGAGAGAGCTTGCCTATCTGCCTCCCTACTTCCCTCCATCTGTCCCTCCAACTATCCCTCCCTTCCTCCCTCTCTCCATCCCAGCTACCATTCTTTTCCTTCCTCTCCTCTCTCCCCTCTTTCTTTCTTTCTTTCTTTCTTTCTTTCTTTCTTTCTTTCTTTCTTTCTTTCTTTCTTTCTTTCTTTCTGTGTTTCTTAGTGTAATTTTTTATATACCTCTGGATCCTTGCCTCATTATATAATCTTAGTCAAGTCCTACTTTGCACTCTTGATCTCCCTATATTTGCTTCTCACATTTGTCAAATACAAGGATTATAGTCCTGAACTATTATGCCCAGCTACATAATGATACTATGTACTATGATACTACACAATGATACAAACTTCCACAGGCATTGTAAATCCCAGGTTCTTTCTTTTACAATATTTATTGACTGGAATTATTTGAATATAGGTAAGTTGCACTGCTGTCTGACACTACCTTTTGAAGTGTAAATTTCTCATTTAATAATAAAATATGTTACGAAATTTATTTCTAGGTCCCTGGAATTAACCAGCATTGTAAGAGTGAAACACACCATGTATATACAGGCTAAACTAAGTTACTTATCATAACTAGTCTCAATTTGAGTCCTGTCTTCATTGATTTATCCCTTCCACCTATAGTAAGTTACTAACCAGATATTTGTCACATGTCCTGTTTGCTATTACAATAGTCTTTTAAATCTTGATTATAAAATAAAGGTCAGTAATTTTTTATTTCATAAGTGAAATTTTACTGTTATAATGAACACCACAAAGTTAATAAGGTCTAAATGTTACAAAGCTCTGTGATGCTGCCACTGGGTCACATTTATCTTCTTATAGCACATCACATCAAAGGTTCTCTATTCTCTGTATTACCTATGCTAAAGTATCATCTGAAATTATTTCACATATCAATAGTTTAAGAGTGGTTTCTGAACTATCCTTGTGATCACTCCAAACTTTTGTAATTTCATCTAGATGATTTGTAAAATTTAGAACACATATAAATTATAAATATATTTTAAAACAGAAATCATATCTCAGAGTATCATAATTTTATTTTAAAAAATGTATATATTTTACTGGACAATTCATTATTTTAAGCTTTCTTTAGCTTTGAATAAGTAATTGAACAGAACAGGCTCTATTTTTATCTGTCTTGTTATGTTGTATGTTCATAGTCAGTAAGTCTGTAAATGCCAGAACTGTTAGGTACTTTCTGGCAAGCTAGACCATAATGTTCAATATTCTGACTCAATGTCCAGGTCTTACAGTGCCATTCTCAGTGAATGATTGAAATCTCATTTTAAATATTGTTTATAATTAATGACTCATGCTGGTTTCAGCTTTTCTTCCCAAAATGTTCATTAAATCTTCTCTGTGGGAAATGTTCTGGAGTATTTTCACTTTCCAAATTCATTTCTAGAAATTAATAGCATGCCCCAAGCACATATTTCTATGTAGAAAATAGATAAATATTCTTTAAGCAGGGTGCTGTGGATTTATCTTTACTCTTATTTTATTTTCTAGACAACAATATTTGAACACCATAAATTGTTTCAGAATGTCACCAGAACTCAATTGTTTCTGTCAAGCTATTAAAAATATCAGTAATTGAATCTTTCTCCTCCAATTCTTGGTGCTATCAACATTATGTAAGCTCTAAATTTCTGGCACTTATGATATTATTACTTAACTCATTTAAGCTTCAAAAAGCAGAACAAACACAGAAAATGCAAATTGTATTCACCCATTTTTCACTGATTCTAGTTTTAATTGCCACACCATTATGCCTTGAGTGCTGGCTCTAAACCAGGTACTAATGCAGGCACTGAGGCTAGACCTAAGGTCATCAAATCATATTCTGTCTTCATGTATTCTTAGATTTAGTCACAGAAGATATTAACGAACTTACACATAGTCAACTAAATAAATAGAATGAAGTTAACCAATGAGACAGAGAATTTACAAATATATTTGATTCATAAATGTTTAAGAATTAATCTGAATAATGTGAGTGAGACTATTTACAAATATTTAAAGGAAAGATCATCTAACAGTATAGATAAAAGCAGAAGAAATATCCTGGGACAAGAAGTATTTGTTATGTTTAAAGGGCAAAATGTGAGGCCTGACTGGAGCATATAAACAAAGAAGGCTGGATACAAAGAGTTCAGAGGCTCTCTGAGGGCCTGAACAGGAGGCCTTCAAAATTCAAAGAAAGATCATTCATTTTTGTCTCTGAGTTAGAAATACTTTGTTTTCAAAAAGGGCACTTGGGCTGCTATCTGGAGAAATGACTCTCAGTTGAAAGGTGGAACATTTTATGTTGTAGCAGTTGGGGTTTATTACATTGGCTCAGGAAGGTTGATAGATGCATGGATAAGGGTGGTGGAAGAAGCTGTGTTAGCAACGGAAGGGCAAGACATTCTAGACCTGTTCAGTGACAGACCTCATTGCACAGGCTAACCTTTTTGGTTTTTAGTAAAAGCAGTATTCTTAGACTCATCTCTGTACATCTCTCACCACAAGCATCTCATCAGCAACCTATGTCAGAACAACCTTCAAAGCAAAAATAAACATAATCAGTTAATTTACTTCCTAAGTGGCAATATAGTTCAAGCCCATACTGTGTCTTGTCTAAACGCCTCTTAACTGATCATCTCGTATCTACCCTTTCCTCATAGTAGCCATGACACCCCATAATTTCATTAGTTGTTTTTCTGCTCATATCTTTGCAGAGGCTCTGAGTAGCACACCACATGGCTTTAATTTGGTTATATATCATATGTTTTCAGTACCATCTTTATCATACATTTTCCAACAAACCCAGATCCCTACCTCAAGTAGTTTGAACTTTCTCTATTCTGCACATAGATAAAATGTGAATACCTTTTGTGTTTCCTTTTCTATGCCTAGGAATATTCATTTTTTTTAATTTTTAATTTTATTATTATTATTATTATTATTATTATTATTATTATTATTATTATTATTATTATTAATTCAAGTTAGGGAACAGGCTTGTTTCACATGTACTTCCCCTCTCCCTCTCCCTCCCCTCACCCCCATTCCTTCTCCCCCACCTCCAACCTACCCCCCACCCCATCCACCCACCACTCCCCAGGCAGGGTAGGGCCCCCAACCGGGGCTCCACCAAGTCCACCAAATCTTCCTGTGCTGGGCCTAGGTCCCTCCCCATGTGTTCAGAGACAGAGCAAATCCCTTCAAGTGGGATGGGCTCTCGAAGTCCCCCCCACCCACCAGGACAAAACGCCAGTCCACCTCCGGAGGCTCCCAGGAGTGCAGGGGCCTCCCCATTGGCATCCATGATCAGGGGGCTGGATTAGTCCAGTACTGGCCTCCCAAAGAGCATCTGGGGTCGATCTGCTTTCCCTTTTTCAGGCCAACTGTTTCTGTGGGTTTCTCCAACCAGGTACAGACCCCTTCGTTCTTCATTCCTCCCTCTCTTCAACTAAGTTCCAGATTTCAGCTCAGTGTATTTCTGTGGATGTCTGTCTCTGCTTCCATCAGCCACCGGATGAAGACTCTAGGATAGTATAGAGAGTAGTCATCAATCTCATTCTAGGGGAAGGGTTTCTAGGCCATCCTCTCCTCCACTGCCCGGACTGTCAGATCGTTCATTTTTTATTTAAAAAATATTTCACCATTGTGCATACCAACCCATTTCCCCTCACTCCCTTTATCTTTGTTGACTCCCCAAGGCCTTCCTTGGGAGTCAACTGCATTTGCTTCAATCAGTTACTGGATGTAGGTTCTATGATGAAGATTAGGGTAGTCACTAATAGTATAAAAGGGGAAGGTCTGTTCTGAAAGCCTCTCCACTATTGCTAGGAGTCTTAGCAGGCCAAATCCTTGTGTATTCCTGATAATTTCTCTAGCACCAGGTTTCTCCCTAACTCCAATATGGCTCTATCTATCAAGATGTCTCTTTTCATTGTTATAAAGAGATGTGCTATTTTAAGTTTAGACATAACAACTGCAAGGTAAAATTAAGCTTAAATTCATTCAGTAAAATCAAGAAAACTTAATAGTTAGCTGTTGCTAATTCAAACTTCCATACCATCTAATACTTAGATTTGACTTGTCCCTAGCTGTGGTGGCAAGAGAAAAATTGATCTTGTAATTGATATGCCGGCTCCTGGAATATTTTTTGGTTAGAGATGTATGGAGCTCATATCATGGCATTAGCTTTTTCTAACCCTATTACACTTGTTATATAATTATTTTAAATTTAATTTGCTAATCATTGTTTCAATGTTCATGCCCACTCCAGATTTCTTGAAGGCAATGTGACTGTAGAGGATTTTATTAAAAATAATATTCCCAGTTGTTCAAAATGAGACATTGCCATTTTTCTCTATATAGTGTCCCCCCATAAGTATCCACACTGATATTCTCTTTAATTCTATGAGATCTGCAAATAGGTCTTTGCTTAATATTGATGACACTTGTGATGTTTTCCACTTAATATATTCTCACAGAAGCTAAAAAGTCAACTCAGAAGCCTAGTGACAGATCTACAGAAACCAAAAAGCTTCTCTTTACATTTAGTTGTTTAAATGTTTTCTTTTTCATCCTTCTTCTTACAAATATCACTTCATTTTCTCTAGGTTGAAATGTTTCATTTCGATACACACTGCATTTCCCCATCCATTTGTTCTTGGAATACATTTTCCAAGACAGTGCACCAGTAGCACAAGTGTGCATGGTATATTGATTTATTATTCCTTCAGGCACATACTCAAGACTTCTTAGAATTTCTTGCTGCTATTGTTTTGAAAATTTATTTCCCAAAACCATCTCAAATCAGTATTTATGTATTTATTTCTTGCATTTAAGAATCCTTAGCATGAACGTTGGTGGCACACGCCTTTAATCTCAGCACTTGGGAGGCAGAAGCTGACAGATTTCTGTGAGTTTGAGATCAGCCTGGTCTACAGAGTGAGTTCCAGGACAGGCTCCAAAGAAAAAAGAGAAACTCTGTCACAAAAAACAAAAAAAGAAAAAAAAAAGAGGAAGAAGAATCCTTAGCATGAAGTAGAACAATCATATCCTTATACTCTACCAGATTCAGATCTCTGAGTTGAAAAGTATATAAATATTAGTATTAAAAATCTCATCACATGGTTTTCAGCCTGGAGATTCAGCATGTCACATCATAACTTTTTCCATAGAAGCAAGTGATCAAAACTCATTTATATTGCAGAGTATCAGTTTTATCTTTGCACAATTTCTATAGTGGTAAAGAGGATATAATTGAGATATTAGTCATGATTACAGGATAAAAACCACTATTTATTCCCACTTGGAGATAACTTTCAAAATGGCTCTACTCTAATATTTTTGTCTTATTCCATAAATTTTGGGAACATTTTTTACTTCATTAGGGTAAGTCCAAATAATTTAAAAGCATCCTCTTAATTAGGTCTTCTCTTATTTAAATGTATGGTTATTTTACTTGCTGATTTTGATTTTGCTGTATTCAATAAGAAATGTGAAACTGTTGACCGCTTCCTGGTCTCACTAGATGAAAAGTGAACAGACAGAAGCTAAGTCCTGTACTCTGGCTGAGAGCTGTGGCCAACATGGATGCTTCTTCTTGAAAGTATTAAGAATTAACTTGACATGAAGTGATAGATCGCCTTTACTACACACACTGAATTTCTTTATAATGAATTAAATAGATGTCTTTTCTGAAGAGTCATGTGAAGTTTATTTTCTTTATATTTCAGCAAAGAAAATCTCTATAAGTTAAATTATAGTGATTAAGAAAAAGCAGAATATCAGAACACAATATTTGTTCTTGTATATAACTATAGTATTAGTACTTAAATTTTAAAAGGAAATAAGTCGCACCTTGTTATGCCAAATTGTTTTCTAGAAATAGACTTTTCATTATCAATTGAATTTAATTTTCTCAGTTTTATATAATTTTGGATATTTATTGAAGTTACACATTGCCATAAATTGTATGATCCTGTGTCCTGTATTTGTAACTTTCCAAGTATTAATTAACTTAATTACCACAATAGTAGGAGGTTTTCCTGGAACTAGCTCTTGTAGACCAGGCTGGCCTCGAACTGACAGAGATCTGCCAGCCTCTACCTCCAGAGTCCTGGGATTAAAGATATGCACCACCACCACCCAGTCTCAGCCATATTATTATACTATACGTGATTTGTGAAAATTAAATGTATAGATATATGTGCATACATACACACACATTTATGTATACATACACTGCCCCCCACACATACACATACATATGTAAATATATATTATAAACAATAAGACTATAGAAGAGAACTGATGGATGGGGATATCAGTTGGGATTTGAAATAATAGAATAAACATTGTTAAAGAATTTAAAAGATACCAAAGCTTTATGAAAATTATTTTGTTAATTACATTTAATACAAATATATTTGACTGTATCTATTTTAAATTAAATATTCTTCTTTACTATTACTGCTATATTAAGCATATTACTAGTGCTTCATTCAAAGAATTTGTACTATGGCTCTAAATACCTTTGTTTCCATAAAAGATTTAATTTCCCTTTGTGTTGTAGTGGTTTCTTCATCACAGTACAAATATAATTTAGTTTCCTCATCATTTCAACATTTATGGAGTATATTGTTTTTATGGTCTCGTAATGAAGTGCAAGCATATGTAATCTAATATATTCAATTTAGAATAAAAAATACAGAGACACACATTCATGGCTTTCTGTAGTCCCCAAGGAAACATCTTTGCTTGTAAACTAGCTTCCCAGCCCTGTTGAGAACGACACAATTGACAATCCTGTGTTTCACAAATGAAAAGTAATGAATGCAGGGTCATGAATGGTAAATCTATTTCTAGAATATTAATAATGAACTTACATTAGTAGATGTTTTCTCTGAATACAAGTAGACCTGATAAAATCATACATATACATTGCAACCTTTCAAATTTCAAATAAACTATATGATTTCATGCTGAATTTGAAGTTCCATTATGTTTACACATAGCAACAAAGAACATTGGGGTATGATGTAATAACTTTCTTAAATGAGAATATATATGATCGTACCCTTCTACTAGCTCTATTCTCATCCAATTCTCCTGGTTTTTATAGATTAGGCTGCACCACAGGGAAAGAAATAATTTTAAACTCAAGCATAACCATGCTATCCTCAAAAAAAAAAACAATGCTGTGGTATTATAATAGGTTATAGAATTATTTGACAGACATTACTAATTTCTACTTTAGAATAATATTGCAGCATAGCAAACTCATTATTATTTCTACTTTAAAATGGCAAAACCAGGTATCAACTGATAAGGTATAATATTTTGAATTTTTCCATAAGTAAATAATAAGTTTGGAATGCAAATTCAAGCCTGTTTATTTCATTTTAATCTACTATGTTACAGCTTGCTTAACTTGTCTTTCAGATACTTCTGAATATTTCGGTGATACTAGAATTGTACATCATAGAGGCCTCCTTATGACATCAGAAATAACTGTGTTCTTACAGATCTTCCTTTTTGCTTATCTTATTTCAAGGGGTGTCACATATAAACATATTTTTAATGAGATAATCTGTTAATGCAAAGATGCTATTAATCAAATCATCCTCTGGTATGAATGTGACAGCTATGTCAGCTGCAGCCCTTATACTTTCAAATTATAATAGATATGTTTCTCTTTATTGACCTGTGGTTTTTGTAAAAACATAACAGATAGAAGAGCAGTTTCCTGATTGCCTTACAAATGTTTCTGAATTATTTGACCATTGCAAAATTTAATAAGCTACTTAACATTTTGATACTAAAGATTAGTGGCAACTACCAGCTCCTATTTCTTCTGGTGCAGCAGAATTATCCATTGTAGAGGTTTTTTTTTCTTCTGAAGCTGAGATCTGAGACACACATAACAACAGCAGAATTACATATACAACTTCCTTCTTTCATCATCTTCACTAAAAAACAAAGGGTTCATTTATTTCCTTTATCAAAATTAAGTCCAATTTATGTGTTTCCAAATCCTTAGGCTCTTAAAGTACTCTTGCAGAAACATGACAAAACCATGCATATATTTTGCCACCTTACAATTCCAAATCTTTAACCATAATAACTTGGTATGTTCAGTTTCATGACTAAATGCAGACTCTTTTCTCCAAGTCTGTGGCAACACCAAAGATAGTTTCACTGGAGGCTTCATCATTTTTTGTTTATTAATAGAAAACAATTTTCATATTTTGTATTCAGAACAGTTTTTCCTCCCCCAGATCCTTCCCACCTTACCATATTCAACAATTCTTTCCTTATCTCACTAGAATGAAACAAAGCAAATGAGCAAATAAAACAAAACAAAATGAAACACCAGAATAAGAAAAAAGAACAGAAAAAAATATACCCTTAGGAAAAAACACAAGAAACACACACATACACAAATATACACACATTTGCTCAAAGAGTAATTCCATAATACCACACATCTAGATCATAATATATAAACAAAGAATCTGTAAGGCTAATAAAAAGCCAAGGCAACATTATGAGTCAAAAATCCTCAAAGATAACATTGGGATTGGTATATAAAATAAGATGTTTTAAAAATAAAAAATAATTAAAAAATAAAAACAAGACAAAAATCTTCAACACTAAAACATAAATAAATCAACTTTTATGGTTCAGTGAAATCATGTTTTATTTAATAGTTTCTAATCAAGAAGTTACAAACCAGAAAAACAAACCTACTATTGTGTAACCACTTTTAAGAAAATATTTACTTTATTGTTTTGATTTTTATTAATTTTATTTAAATTAAAAACAATCTCATTTGACATATCACGTTCAGTGCCCTCTCCCTCCCATCCTCCCACACTCCTACCATCTCCTCATCTCACCCCATTATACTCCTCAGAGAGGGTGAGTCCTCCCATGGGTGATCATCAAAGACTGTCACATCATTTGGGCAGTTCCAAGTCCTCCCTCCTGTATCTAGGCTGAGAGAGTATCCCTCCATAGGGAAATGGTCTCCAAAAAGCCAGTTCATGCACTAGGGATAAATACTGGTTCCACTGCCAGAAGCCCTATAGACTGCCCAAGGCCCCCAAACTGACACCCATGTTCAGGGGGTCTAGTTTGTTCTTATACAGATTCCCCAGCTGTCAGTCCAGAAGGTCTCACTTGCTCAAGTCAGCTGATTCTGTGGGTTTTCCCAGCATGGTCTTGACCCCTTTGCTCATCATTCCTCCCTCTCTACAACTGGATTCCAGGATTTTAGCTGTGAATCCCATCAATCTCATTATAGGGGAAGAGGGTTTAAGGTAGCCTCTCCAATATTGCATAGATTCATAGTTGGGGTCATCTTGTGGGTGCCTGGCAATTTCCCTAATGCCAGGTTTTTCTTTATGCCCATAAAGGCTCCCTCTATCAAGGTTTCTATTTCCTTGCTTTCCTTCTCTGTCTTCAGATGTAGAGCTTCCCCCAACTCAATGAGATCAGAACTTGTCTAGGGAGTATTGAGGAAATCAAGTGGGTGGGAATACTGGGATGCAGGATCCAAAGTTAAGCAGTCTCTTTGTTGATAGAGTCTATTAGTAGTTCTCTTGAGAATATAGGACTTATGTGGGAGATGAGAGACTGAAGAGAAACTGAGATAATGCACAAAGACTCTGAAACCAAGCATGAAGTAGAGCATGTTCATATTTATATAGAAAGTTCCCATGGGTAATTTTTCTGGAGAAAAGCATATTTTTACTTCATGTAAATGAAATATGAACACAAGATAAAAATAGGGAAAATTCATTCTATTATTGATACTGCTCTATGCCACAAATGGTTCTTTCACTGAATCATCATCACATTTTCAGATAGCAGGCAGGTAGAGAGAATGTAAATTTATTCAGGGTCAGCATCCTCCACTGGTTTCCTGAGGTCAAATTACTTTGTCTTTAAATGCCTCGGAGTCTTTAAAAATTCTACTTATTTAAAAGCTCACTATCTCTGTAAAAGTACAAATTATTTTAATTTTGTACTCCTGAAAAATACGAAATAAGCTAGAAACTTTCTTATTCCAAGAAAGAATGGCAGAGTTGTAATCAGATCCATATAATGTTAATGTTACACACACACACACACACACACACACACACACACACACACACACACACACTGTTGATATTTTGACATTGGAAAACCAATTGGTGTGCTCCTTCCTGGGGAGGGCCACCTCTCAAACTCTCTCTCTCTCTCTCTCTCTCTCTCTCTCTCTCTCTCTCTCTCTCTCTCTCCCTCTGTCCTTCATTCTTTACTTCATTAACTGTAATAAATTGTTCATGGCTGAGGCCTCATGGTGGTTGCCATCTGCCCAAGTCCTACTTAGAGATTTTGTTTTGGTGTCCTTGTAGCCACAAGAGATACCAGTCTGAGAACAGGCTGCCATACTGTATGAATTCTTAAAAATTGGGTTATGTGGTTGATGAGTAAAAATGGTTATGAAAGATAACTGTTTATCAATGCTGTCAAAACTTGAGGGAAATAATATTCTGTCGTAGTTTATTAATGAAGACTAAAAGATGATAAAAAGGAAATAAAACACATATCCACAAACAAAAATGATATGATCTATGTTTTGGAACAACATGAATGTTTCCCTCTGTACTAAAGTATGTCTAAATAAAGAAGCACTCTGGCTGCTAGTCAGTCACGCTGCAAGATTCTCCCGACCACAATTTTCTGGCTCACTTCTTTCCTTCACCAAATGTTTACAACCACTGCTGCTGACTGTTCACTAGCTGCTGACTGTTCACTACTGGATATGGCTCCCAACAGTCATACTTCTTCTATCATCCTTGTTCCCCTCTAGTATGGGCAATCATCTTTGTGAGATATCAAATGTATAGCATCTAATGTTACTGGGAGACACAGTCTCTCCGACCTTCCAACTCCCACATTCTTTCTGTCCCCATTTTGGCAATGTTCTCAGAGCCTTAGCCATAAAGTGGTAGATGTATCCACTGAACTGGGCTTCACAGCTCTTCATTGTGATTTTTGTGGTTTTATGTAGTCATCTTCATCTATTGCAAAGAGAAGTCGCCTTGATGACCAGTTAAAACTATGCTTATCTGTGAGTATAAGAACAAATGTTTATATTGTCATAAACATTATTATTGCTTTCTGCTGCAGTGAGAAGTTTCCCTGAAGTCCAATTTATTAATTCCTAACCTCAAAAGATCACTGCTACTGGTGTAATATTCAGTAAGTGATCTCTTGTACCAATTAATTTAAGGCTATTTCCCACTTTCTCTTGTAATAGGTTCAGTATGGCTGGATTTATATTGAGATCTTTCCATTTGGACTTAAGTTTTGTGCAAGGTGATAGACATGAATCCATGTGCAGTCTTCTACATTCCAGCATCCAGTTATGCCACCACCATTTGTTGAAGGTGCTTTATTTATTCCATTGTATAACTTTAGCTTCTCTGTCAAAAACCAGGTGTTTGTTTGTGTGTGTGTTAATATAAAGGTATTCAACTAAATTCCATTGGTTTACCTGTCTATTTTTGTGCCAATACCAAGCTGTTTTCATGACTCTATCTCTGTAATAGAGATTGAAGACCCAGGATAGCCAAAACAGCCCTGTACAATAAGGATTTCATTGATTTTTCTCTTGAATAATACTCCATTGTGAAAATGTACCACATTTTCACCAATTATTCATCAGGTGAGGGGCATCTATGTTGCTTACAGGATCTGGTTATTACAAAAATGCTGCTATGAGCATCATTGAACATTGTCCCTTGTATGACTCTTCATGTTTTGGATATATGCCCAAGTGTGGAATTGCTGGATATTGAGGTAGAGTGATTCCATTTTTCTGAGAAACTGCCATACCGATTTCAAAAATAGTCTTACAAGTCCAATACTCCCACCAGCAATGGAGGAGTGTTCCCTCCTTCTCCACATCCTCTCCAGCATAGACTGTCATTGGTGTTTGATTTTAGACATTCCGAATGGTATAAGATGGTATCTAAAAGTTGTTTTGGGTTGCATTTCCCTGAAGGCTAAGGATGTTGTGTGCTTTCTTAAGTGTCTTTCAGCTATTTTAGATTCCTCTATTGAGAATTCTCTATTTAGTTCTGCACTCCACTTTTTAATTTCATTGTTTGGTGTTTTGGTGGCTAGCTTCTTGAGTTCATTGTATATTTTGGTAATCAGCCCTCTGTCAGATGTGAAGTTGGTGAAGATCTTTTCCTATTCTGGGGGCTGATGTTTTTTTTGTTTCTTGTTGTTTGTGTTCTTTGCCTTACAGAATCTTCTCAGTTTCAGGAGGTGCAATTTATTGTCCATCTTAATGTCTTTGATACTGGTGTTATGTTCAAGAAACGGTCTCCTGTACCATTTCATTCAAGGGTTCATCCCACTTTGTCTTCTAAGAGGTTCAATGTGGCAGAATTAATGTTGAGGTCTTTTATCCACTTGGACATAAGCTTTGTGCACGGTGATAGATGTGGATCTATCTTCAATCTTCTACATGTCAGCATCCAGTTATTCCAGCACCATTTGTTGAAGATGGTATTTTTTCCATTGTATTACTTTAGCTCCTTTGTCAAAAATTAGTTGTTCTTAGGTATGTTGGTTAATATCAGGGTTTTCATTTCAATTCCATTGGTCTACCTGTCCATTTTTGTGCCAATACCAAGCTGTTTCCAGGTCTATAGCTCTATAATAGAGCTGGAAGTACGGGATAGTGATGCCTCTGGAAGTTCCTTTATTGTACAGGGTTGTTTTAGATATCCTGGGTTCTCAAATAGAAGTTTTGAAAGAGTGATTAAATAATGTGTTCAGTATTAAAGATTCAGACTTAAAACAGTGAACTGAGAGAAAATTCGATGGAAGTACTCCAAGATAGTAAAATATATATATATATATATATATATATATATATATATATATATATATATATTTTCTGTGACACATGTTGCTTATATGTGAACAAAAAATAAGCATATAAGACAACACAAAAGATGGGTGGAAGATGATATTTATTCATGAAAAACTATGAAAATATTTCCAAGAGAAATAAGTCAGGTAAAAACAAGATCTGATATCACACCAGAGAAAACTGAGCTTCTTTGATTGACCAAAGCAAGAAAACAGCTGTGAATATTTGTGTCAAACATCAACTTAATAGAAACTAGAAACACCTGGGAAATTTGCCTCTGGATGTGCCTATGGGGGCATATGGTGACTGCATAATTGGAAGTGAAAGAACTGCCCAGAATGTGTACTTCTCTGGCAAAGACCCTGAACTGTGTATATGGAGAATTGGCTCAGAAGAGCAGCAATATTCTCTCATTTATCTGTTTTCTGATTGTTAATTTAATGTCAGCAGCAGAGTCAATTCCTGGTCATATTGACTTCCCAACCAGGATGGCTCTGTACTGTTGAATTGTGATGCAGAACAAAAGTTTTTAACCTGTAATTTTATTTTTCAACAAATTTATTTCAGAAGCAGAAACATGAACAAAAACATGGGTCCCATATACTATTTCCTGTTGACTTTTTGTCAAACTAATGTACATGACGAGATAAAGTTAAGATAAAAATGGAGGTCAAAGTTATAATTGTTAGATCTTCCATCTCCCCTCTTCCAAAAATGAACGTTTTTCTTTATACTTATGTTCTTTGCCTTGGGTATCTCCATTCCAGTCCTGATCTTTATTCTCATCTTTATCATTCATGATATCAGCATTTATATCTGTCCTCTTAGATAAGCTTCCTTCAAAAAATAAATGTTTGCCCAATGTGAGCTAATCTACTCTGGTTCTATATCACATTTGCACAGTCCATCCACCTGCCTTCTCTTTCCTGTAATATTTTATCCTGTGTAATTACTTAAACACTTGTGCATCTTAGCTCTAATTGTCAATACTCACCAATGAATATTCCAAATTTGAGTGGAAGAATACACCTGGGTGAACTTTATTTAAAATGGTCTAATTTGGGCTGGGAATATGGGTTAGAGGTTAAGAGTATTGGTTCTTACAGAGGCCCAGGTTTTGTTTTCTAGTAACCACATGGTAACTCACACCATTCATAAATCCAGGTCCAGGGCAAAACACTGAAATACATAAAATAAGTATTTTAAATGTATCTATTTTTATTTTTCATAAGGTTAGTACATATGGATAAGAATTTCTCTAGTAAACTTTGAAAATATGCTTTTGTCCATCTAATATCCTTAACTTCTTAAAATATTAGTCTGCAACTCCGTACTCTTCCAGTATATTGCTAAGTAGCTTTCTGAGAAAAATAGTTTCCATTCTACAACCATATCTGAATTAACTAAAGTCCTACAAGAACTAAAGATCCAATCTAATATTTGAAGTCAGATATTTTTAATCTAAATAAAGCACTCCTTCTGTAAAAGAGGAAGATATACAGATGCATGCTTTTAAGAGTTTCATAAAGAATACTTTGAGAACTGATAAAAAGTAATAGGAATACAAATTTACTTGAGGTTACATAAAAGACTTAAGTAGATGAAATTAAAATAGAAATAAGCCCAAAAGGTAAATTAAGAAAGCAGGTGTATATAATTAATTTGAAGAATTATAATGTAACAGTATAGAAAACATGTATTTAATATTGACTAATTAAAATATGACACATTAATTGTTATGTATGTCTTGATCATTGTAATTGCATATTCTTACTTTTTTTACACATACATTACATGAGTAAATATTATCAACATAGTGAAAATGAAACAAGAATTAATCTTGAGTATTGAAGCAAAGTCAATTGCAGGAAACTTTGCTCATCCACGATTCTGAACAGCTGAAACTGATTTTCAGGTGACTTGATAATTGATTGTTCTATCCACTGTAATTAAGAGTATTCAATAAATTCAAGTGGCTTAGATAGTTTTCATAACAATATCAAGGGTAATTTGTATCTTGTTGCAATTCTAGGCACAATATTATTTATGCCTGCCTAATAATAAAGCAAACAGGATTCCCATCCCTTCAAAATGATGAACAACATGAAAAACAAAGCAAAAAGAAAGAAAAGGAACAGCAGCAGGAATCCCACTCCTATTTTTCAGTGTGGCATATTCTTACTACAGGCTCAGCTGCTGCTGCAGGCAAAGCAAATCCTATTACAAATGCACACAAACTCATTTCCCAGACAAATAATATTTTCATTAGTTTCAGAGAAGTTAAGGAATAAATCATTCTGTATTAGATCCAGTAAAACCTCAGACAAAGAAAACTGACCTCCTTACACATCACATCAAAGCACCAATCACAGCAAAGGTATGCCATGCAAAAATCCCCATTTTAATTGATTATAATTTCCCTATTTCTTTATGAAAGTTATATTACTGCTACACTCATCACAATTACTTATAATTCATACACTGTACAATTTTATCAGTTGGAGGAAATTGGAGGATAGAACAAAGTTAGCGGGTGCAACTTTAATCTAAGGTGTGTTTTGTTTGCCAGCATAATGACTTACTATGGAATTTAAAATATTCCCTCTGAGGAGGAAATGGTTTTTTCAAGAAAAGACTTATAATAATGAGGACTCTATAGACAGTGGTAACAATTTTTAAAAAGATCCTGTGTATATTTGTCTGTGTGCATGTCTCTCTCTCTCTCTCTCTCTCTCTCTTTCTCTCTCTCTCTCTCTCTCTCTCTCTCTCTGTGTGTGTGTGTGTGTGTGAGTGTTTGTGTGTGTGTGTGTATCTGTGTGTGTGTGTGTGTGTGTGTGTTTGTGCAACTTCCCCCATACACTACAAGAGAGTTTTGAGTTCCCTGGAGCATGTACAGACAGTTTCAAATTGCCTGGTGTGGTAATCGTACTTATGCTCAATAGCAGTAAGTACACTCAAGCCCTGAGTCACCTCTCTAGCTCTACAGGAGATTTACTCACTACATGATTTTTAAAACTGAGAAGCTAGACCCAGGATCTGGCTGTTTGAGGCAGGAGACTGAAGAGTGTTTACAGTTCAAAAATGAAGGTTCCAAAAACAACAGACTGATGATCATCCCCAGCCAGGTCTAAAAGCACTAGATTCTGAGTACTTAGTTTAAACTCTGTGTAAATACAGGACAACATTCATCTTTTTGAGGCACAAATTAGTGATGAGCTTAACTCAATTCCTCATATTAAAATAGGGTTCTGAACCAGAAACATTACCAAAGCCACCACCAGAGAAAAATGTTTTACCAGTAGCCTAGACATCATTCAACTTAGTCAAGTTGTCAGACAAAATTAACCATTACTAGAGCTTAAATGTTGGCCTTTGGTGAGCCACACAGGCTTTTTCAATCCTAATTTGTTAGCAGAAAAAAACAAAAAGGAAAAGAGAAAAATAGTTACAAATATTGACAAATATCTGCCATAACATACATTCAAATGATTCTCACCTATTTACTTGGTTTTATTTTGTCTTAATCTTTATGTGAAATGGCCAGTGAAATAATTCGTTCATAATGAAAAGTTAGGAGAGTAGTTATTGGAAATTTTATGGTAGATGAAAGGGAGTTATCATTATGTGTATCATCAAATATGTTAAAAATAGCTAAATATGTTTTCTCTTTCAGAAATACTCAGCAACTCTGCCTATTATTTTGTGTTTTTGTGAAGTGGGATTATCTATTGCCTATGTTTATGTGAGTTTAATTAATTTCCGTAGGTTGGAGTTTTCCTTCCAGTACTTTCTGTAGGGCTGAATTAGTGGTTACATATTGTTTAAATCTGGTTTTGTCATGGAATATCTTGTTTTCTCCATTTATAGTGATTGAAAGCTTTGCTGGGTATAGTAATCTCGGCTGGCATCCATGTTCTTTCAGAGTTGGTAGAATATCTATCCAGGTCCTTCTAGCTTTCAGAGTCTCCATGGAGAAGTCTAGTGTAATTCTGATAGGTTTGCCTTTATTAGTTATTTGGCCTTTTTCCCTTGCTGCTCTTAATATTTTTTTCTTTATTCTGTACATTTGGTGTTTTAATTACTATGTGACAAGGGGACTTTCTTTTGTGGTCCACTCTATTTGGCATTCTGTATGTAATAGAAGGAGACATTTTTGGTTTACAGAGGAATCAGGCACTAGGGAAATGTCTGGGGATCTACAAAGATGACACCAGCTAACTATCTCAGCAACTGAGGAGAAGCTACCTTAAATGCCCTCCCCTGATTATGAGATCGATGACTGACTTACATGCCTTCATCCAGCAGCTGGTGGAAGTAGAAGCAGACACCTGTAACTAATCACCAAGCTGAACTGGAACCCAGATGCAGAGAAGGACCAGTGAAGAGCACAGAGGTCCAGACCAGGCTGGTGAAACCCACAGAAACAGCTGACCTGAACATCCAGGAACTCTTGGTTCCCAGTCTGATAGCTGGAATACCAGCATGGGACTGATCCAGACCCCAGGAACATGGGTTTCTGTGAGGTAACCTCAGAAATCTATGGGACCTCCTTTAGAAGTTCAGTACTTATTCCTGGCATAGGTGTGGACTTTGGGAGCCCTTTCCATATAGAGGAATACTCCCTGAGCCAAGACACAAGGGGATGGGCCTAGGCCCTATCCCAAAGGATACAAAAGCCTCTGATGACACCCTATGGAAGGTCTCACCATCCAGGGGGAGCAGAAAAGATATGTGACACATAAGGTTTAGTTGGAGGGGGTAGTGGAAGACGGGTGGGAGAAGGGAACTGGGATTGTCATTTAAAACAATCCTGTTTCTAATTCAAATAAAAAAAAAGTTGGAAAAAAAGAAATACTCAACAACTTAATGGAGAGACAATAAATCACTGTTTTGTTGTGTAGTACAGCAAAGGAACAAAATAACAAAAAGATATAAGAAGTACACAAAACAGTAAGTAATATTGTTGATGGAAGTTTCTGTCCTGGACCTTCCTGCAGCATACAGAAGGATATCCTCCATCATAACATCACTGTGGTACATCAACAGAAATGTGAGCAATCAGTTGACAAAATAGTGGTCTGAATAAATTTGCTTTATAGCTTTAATGAAGATAAATTAAAAAATAAATGTGTGAATAAAAAGAAAGTTATTTGCAAAGTAAAATGTTGGAATTCATAATTTTTAAGTGGAACATTATAAGACTGAACTCATAAATTAAACTATAATATGAAGACAAAAATGGGTCATAGAAGCATGTTAATTTATCCCAAATCAAATAAATTTGGGGGAAATATGTCATCTTATTAAAGTGTTAAACAAATCTGAGGTTATTTTTAAGGTGGTCATAGCATGTCTACTATATGTGTATCCAATCATTGTGGCAGGTTCTTGTCTTCTACAAATGCATTATGCTGGGATGCATGCTGTCTTTGGGTACAGGTTGAACATGCCTGCTAAGTGAAAATGACCTACCTTGCCAAGTTTACTTAACACTTCTTAGCCCTGAAAAAATGTAGGAATTTGAATATTTTCCCTTAGATTTTTTTTTTGTTCACATTAAAGCAGAAGTAGGTTAGAGTAGACATAGATAGGCTTTTCTCTCAGGCTATGTAGCTCATAAGTGAGTTTGGAATTATTGCCTGTATTCCTTTAGTCCAAATCATTGTCCCTTTCGCTATATCAACATGAGATATGTTTGAACATTCAACAAAAGCAACAAAGAATTCACAATCCATGAACAGGGTTTGGGAAGTGAAGTCAAGATTTATGTTAGTGCTTGTCTCTACCAGCTGTCTTTAAATCAAGAGGCTAAACACAGGAAACAGTTTGCTTGAATTTTCCATTTTGGTTACTAGAAACATATTGCAAGAAATGTCTGAACCTCGGTTAAAAACAGTTTATTTGGTGGCAAAGACTAACTGTTCCCTGGGGGAAATATCTAAACAAGGACTAGACATTTCCTCAGTTTTCAATCAACTTTGCCACACATTTAAAATATAGCTAAAACAACAGTGAAATTGGAAATGTGATGGCAAAATGCAAGGAATAGTGTCAGGAATGCTTTGCCACCAGGAAAGGAAGCAGATGGAGATTCATGTAACTAGGAGAAATCAGAGCCAGCCATAGAAACTAAAAGAGCCAGCATGGTGAGAACAGCTCCAGTGAAGAACAAGGGAGAGTGCTGTGCTCTACCAGTGCAGAAGCTAGACATTAGAGATAAGCCAGGAGGGTAACACTCTAACACTTTCAGACCATGGAGACAGTGAAAGTTGCCAAACATAGCTCCTGAATGCATGCTGAATGACACTTGCCCTTTTCATGTCTTTTGAACTTAGGTTCTTAACTCTTTGGCACTCAATGAGTGATGTTCAATAGATCATTGCTACATTAAAAAAAATCACTTGATGCACATGAGATTGTGTACGTTTTTTTCTTCATGTTCATTTTCCAAATAGTCAAGGTGATTATATCACTGTACTTGGAACTTTACACACCCACAATTCAACTGTTAATTTGGTTAAAATTAGAACAAGAAAAATGTATAACTACTTATGGGAAGGTTATTTTCACAATATTAATAGTTAGTCTCCTGAACTAATAAATTGAAATGACTGAACTTAAACTGCCACAAAAGACTGAAGACATTGACATGTAGTCAGGACCACAAACACCATTGCCATTATTCAAATTCCTTCCTGAAGAGAAGTAAAATCTTCATCTTAGACCATGTAGTAAAAAAATTAAATTTTCTTATAAAATATGTGTAGGTAAGAATTACATATAGACAGAATGATATAATAAGACTTCCATACTTTTTAAAATAATTTGAACATTTGTGTGATGATTTACAATTTAACCCCACTTACTATACAATTAAAATACTTTTTCACACTTTGTACACACACACACACACACACACACACACACACACACACACACACACACACAAACAAAAACAAAAACAGAATAATTCTTGTAGTACCATGGTATAATAGCTAAAGTATATTCCCTTTTTGCTGTTGTTGCTACATAAATTTTAATTTCAAATGTAATGGAAAATTTGTATAGAAAATAGATTCTGTAACATGAAGGTCTTGGTCCCTGACTAGTCCCATGGCCCAGATATATAGGACCTGCAATTCCTTTGCCTGCTACATGATGACTGCTCAGAGAAGAGAGAGATTTCCCATTTGTCCCTGATTATATCCTGATTCTGCCAAGCTACATCACTTCCTGTCTGTCTATATAGACCTCCAGACTTCTATGGTTAGGTAGTAGCAGTTTCTGCCTAGCTACATCACTTCCTGCCTGGGCAATCACCCAATCAGTGTTTTATTTCAATAACCAACAAGAGAAAAATATACATAGAAAAAACATTCCCTATCATCTCCTCTTTTCTGTCGAAATGAAAAGGATTTTAACTTTAACATAATAAAATTATATATAACAAAACAGTAATCAAATACAAATTTTTAGTTAACAATATTTAGTCCATTAACATTTAACAAAATTTAAAGAAAATATTCTATCATCTATCCTATCTTTTTGAGTCTAATGTCCTATATATAATTTATTTTTTATCATAAGTAAGGAAAACCATAACTATAACTATTTGTCTTCAACACCATCAAAGAATTCAGAAGGATAATATATTAAACTCTAGAATTAACAGAGACACCTCACTGCCTTATCACTCACCAAAAGTTCCTCTGTAACATTGGAGGATGCATCCTTAGCCCATAGGCCACAGTGTGTCTGACAGACTTCTTCGTGAAGCAGGAGATTTAAATACTCTGCATGCATTGGCATGTTTATCAGTCATATTTCTCTGTGCCTTGGAGAATGTCTGGCAGACTCTTCCATGAAGCAGGTAGGTTTCAGCACTGTCCCATCTTGTTTTGACATGTTCAGCAGTCACAATCCTATGGGTCTTGTATGTCCACTTTATACAGAATACAGTCAAACATTCTAGGCAAGAACAGTTTCTTGCCCAAATGTCTAGTCTTGCTATATATAAGCAAATTCCATAACAAGTTTCTTTGATGCATATCACAGCAAATAACTAATTCACAGTCAGTAAAGTCAGGATAACTTTTAATAGGTAAATGCCAACCAACAGGAAGACAGACCATGCCAAGGCAGCAAGGAAAGAGAGAGACCATGTGCCTTGTCTATCCCTTTAAAACCTATCACACCTCACCCTGACATCGCCTTGAACACACCCTGCCTGGTGTGGTTGGGCACACCCGTAGCCATCCCTTAGGAGGCATGGTTACAGTATCTCCCTAGAGATGCCCATCTTCCTCTCTGAAGTAATTGCTGTTGTCAGGAGTAGTTGTGTCTCATAGTCATGAAAAACCCCTAAACCATTTAAATGCCATATTCTGAAGGTCTTTGAAATGTTTAAAGACTATTTATCCATCTCAAATATAACTCTCCAAATCTAGAAAACCTACCAAATATAAAACTTAAGTTTTTACTATTATAAGTGACTATATTTAATCTGTATTTGATTATACATTACATCTTAAAAGAGCTGTATAAAACACAATACTTAAACAAGAGGACAAATATACATATCACAAAATTGACCTCAACTTTGTATCAATAAATGAAAATCCAATCCAATGCATAGTATTCATTTCTATATCCCATTTCCTTTTTTTCCTTTAAAAAGAGATTTACTGTGATCATAACCATTAATAACCAACCCCATTTAAATGAGAATAAATGTTTATAAACAATATTTGGGAATGTGAACATCATTCTCTTCAAACTGCTTCCTGATGTTTGTAGGTGCTGTGAATCTTGAGAAAACAGAAACCTGGCAAAATTTTGGCTTTAGTAGTCTGAAACGCTGCATCATCTCAGCTGTTTTAGATGTTGAATCTCTTGGGCCATTGCTTCAGAGGGTCTTGCTTAATCCAACCACATTATTCTGGAAGGAATCCACATCTTTTCAATTTCTGTGGAAACAAAAATAAAACCTCCTTTCCAAAGAACATGTCATTAAATTTAAATCTTGAAATAAAGGCATTTTAAAATATGTAAGTTGAATTAATATAGCAGCATTTATACTCAGATATTTGTTAGCAGATTTTCTCTTTCTTCTGCAACCAAAAAAATGGAAGACAATATAATGGCATACAATATCCAGACTCTCTGTATTTTCCATCTTTTGCATGGGTTTTTATTACTTTATTTCTATTCCTTTATTTTTTCATTTTCTGAGACAGGGTTTCTTTGTGTACTTTTGCCTGCCCTGGAATTCACTCTGCATACCAGGCTGGCCTCGAAATCAGAGAGATCTGCTTATCTCTCCCTCCTGAGTGCTGGGAGTAAAAGCATATTCCACCATGCTCAGCTATTCTATTTCTTTTATTTTTAATTACTTTATCCTATTTCTTTTCTCTCACAAGCCTACGTATATTTTTTAAACACACTGTAAAAAAACATTTAGAGGTTTGAATTCATCTGAATCTGTCTTTACTGTATATCTCAGCATTCTTTTATTTGCTAAACAGACTTGCCAAATTTAAAGCTGCAGCTGTTTTTGCCACTGGCAAAAAGATGGCAAGGGTACATTTACTGCCAGCACTGGGTACAAAAGCAAAATCTGCCATGCAGCATGCTGGTCATTGTTGCCGCCAGCTTCTTGTATACACCATTTTTGTTTCATAATGTGGCCTCTTAAAAGAGTCATGCAGTTATGCCTTTTTTTTCTGTTTATGTATGCTGAGTCAGGAAACCTTCTAGTCTCTGCAAAACAGAGCTCACCCAAGAAAAAATGTTGCTACCAAGAAGCCTCACTTATCTCTGTTTTATTGTTTCTAAAATATAGTTTTAAGTTTTGTCAAGTTTTATGTGGAAATTTGTGCATCAAGTCTGGGCACAATTTTGTAATGTTAAGTTCTTTGTCCTGGCCAGTTCCTGTGGCCCGGGGTATGCCAGACCTGTAACTCCTTTGCCTGATACATACTGACTGCTCAGTGTCTCCAAAGAGAAGAGAGCGATTTCCTGTTTGTCATTGATTTTATTCTAATTCTGCCCAGCTACATCACTTCCTGCCTTGCCAGTCAGTGTTTTATTTATTTATTAACCAGTAAGAGAAACATATATACAGAAGAACATTCCCAATCAAGATTATTTACCGCAGACCATATTAGAGACCTTGCTGCTGGAAGTCATGCTGATGTGTTGTGTGAATGGCTTGTGTTAGTACCCATGGCCATATTGATGTTCATGTAGGTGTCCATGACCCCATTGCATTTGGGGGTCATCTTGATCTCCATGGCCCATTTTAACACCGAAGTCCATAGGATGTCCATAATCTGTGCTGCCACCTGAAGCCATGTTGATAACCATGGAGTTTGCTGATGTGCTTAGTCTGTACTGCTACCTGCCACCTGAGGCCATGCTGATGCCTGTTGCCTGTACTGTGACAGAGGGCCTTGTTGGTCTCTATGTCCCTGCTTTGCCGGTGGTCTGTGTGATATCCTTGTACAATGTCACTGTAGAAAGTGTAGTGGATATCCTTTGCCTGAGCTGCTGTATGAAACCATGCTTATGTCCATGGGCCTTGCTGCCCCAGGAAGCCATTTTGATACACATGGTCTGTGTCACCACCTGAGAGTATGCTGATTTCTGTCATATATGTTGCAAATGAGGGCTGTGTTTATGTCCATGGTCCATACTACCACTGTGGGTGTTACATGCTGTTGTCAAGAGCCTTTCTGATGTCCATGGCCCATGTTTTTTTCTGAAGTCCATCAGGATGTCCATATTCTTTGACACTACCTGAAGCTATGTTGATGTTCTTTGCTCATGCTGCAGCCAGAAACCATGTTGACTATAAAGGACAAAAAAGCAGTTTTGCAGTGGTATTGATGGCTGTAGACTCACAGTTGAAAATCAGAGACATGGAAGGCTTCTGAGACAATCCTTTTCCCATAAAATTAAGAAGCAATCTAGACAGGAAGTCATTGAAAATAACTCTTAAAAATGTGATTGAGATCCTTAAATGTAGCATTTCACAGTTGATGGTATCTGGTGGGGATTTGGGTGGGGATGGTGAAGAACTCACTGGGAATTAGACAATGATCCAGTGAGGCAATATGGACAACACAAATTAGATTTGGTATTTTTCATGTTTTTACTTCTTCTTCTATTTTGGAAAGATTGGGAAGTGAATGTGATAGGGATACATTATGTAAAATTTCCAAAAATAATCAATAAAAATATTATGTTAAGAAAAGCAAATAGATTTTTCCCTAACATAATACATCCCAACCAGAGTTTGCACTCCTTCTTCTCCTTGTAGATCCCTGTACTTTCTTCTCCCTCATATGCACTCCTCCTTTTCCACATGAGAAAACAGCAAATTAAATTAGATTTAACTAAAACATAGTACAAGTTTATATTTGTCCAACTGATAGATAATCAAATTTGAACTTTGTTCAGGCCAAGAAAGGAAAATAATATCTCAAATTACTCACATTGATTTTGCTTCTCTTTAAGAATTGTTCTTTCTTATGTAATACCAAATCAGACTAGAAGAGCAACTTAGCATTTCATTGTCTTTAATCTTTTCCTTTTCTTTTGATTATTTACAACTAAGAGTGTCTTATCTTCCTTCACAGAGAAAATGAGATAATCATAGTTGATTTCTGAATTTCTATATTGTATTATATATAAACATATATTCAAAGCCACCATTATTGTTTTATTAAATCTTGTGACAAATAGAAGACTGCCTCTCTTTATGGTTATATTATTTTTTAGTGTCCTCATATAATTTTCATTTATAAATATAACCAAACATGTATCTCAAGCATTTAATCAACCATAAAATCATCTTAACTTGTAGTAAATAAATTAATCTCCACTTATACTGTTTCCAAATATAGCAATTGATTTTCATGTGTGTGCAATGAAGCTAATGAGAAATGTGATCTGTAAAATATTTGAATGAGATAAATTATACACCAATTGTAAATATTTAACATAACTAGTATGCATCTATTTTGGAAAACTAATAGAATAAATAATTTTCTTATTTGATATTAACTTTTTTTAGAATTAAGAAAAATACTGGTAATAAAATAATGTTCTATTTTTGTTTCAGTTATTTTATTTATTCTATAATATTTCTGAACACTTCAGACATTTACAAAAAGAATTTGAACTAACATTTCAAAGAATACTATTAATTTTGATATCACAGCAAATATAACCCTGTACAATAAAGAAATTTCTGGAGGCACCACCATGCCTGACTTCAAATACTATTATGGAGTTATAGTCCTGAACACATCTTGGGATTGGCACAAGAACAGAGATAGAACAATGGAGTAGAGTTGAAAACCCTGATATTAACGCACACACCTATGAAAACCTGATTTTTGACAAACAAGCTAAATTTATACGTTGAAATAAAGAGAGCATCTTCAACAAATGGGGCTGGAATAATTGGATGCTGGCATGTAGAAGGCTGTAGATAGATCCAAGTCTATCGCCATGCACACAACTTAAGTCCTAATGGATCAAAGACCTCAACATAAATCCAGCCACACTGAACCTCTTAGAAGAGAGAGTGGGAAATACTCTTGAATTAATTGGTACAGGAGACTGCTTCCTGAACATTACACCAATAGCACAGACACTGATCAACAATTGATAAATGTGACCTCCTAAAACTGAGAAGGACACAGTCAGCAAGACAAAATATCAGCCCACAGACTGGGAAAAGATATATACCAACCACACATCTGACAGAGGGCTGATCTCCAAAATCAAAGAGCTAAAGAAGAGAGTCTCCAAAACACCAAATAATCCAATTAAAAAGTGGGGTACAGAACTAAATAGACAATTCTCAATGGAAGAAT